>NC_044323.1:205748931-206384556 GCF_007399415.2 Gopherus evgoodei
TTTATAAGTGGCAGGAGATTGTGGCTGATTCCAACAAAAACACACAAGCCACTGACTCCAAACCACATTGGAAACAAGAATCTTAGGGCCAGATTCTCCAGTCCACAAAGGCTAGTTTGTGCCATATAAATGGTGCAAAGAGGCCTTGAAACAGCTGGTAACAGCTCGTTCCCCTTGTATAGGGAACTCTCCATTCTGGAAAGCTGGTGGATGCAGCTCTACCTTCTCCTATGCTAGCTCCCCCAGTCATGGTGTAAGGGGAGAGAGCATGGAGGAGAGGATGCTCCACTACACTTGATTCTACACTGACATAAGGTCTGTCAGTTGCTTCTTTCTACAATAATAAATTGGGTGTCAGTATTGGAATGACTTTACTTTGACCAAAATATGAGAGCTTGTTTCTCAAGCAATTTATTCTCAGCCAAGAGGTGAGTAAACATAAACTAATGGTATTAACAGTGAGAGAAAGAGCCAAGAAACGAGCAGAGACTTAGAAGGGAGTTGAGAAGGTTTGGATTTAGAAGCCCTGGAGAGGGAATACCTGTTTTGAAAGATGTTGACGAAATTGTTTGCAGTTAAAAAACCCTCAGCGTATACAGTTTAAAGCTTCTACAAATATTTATTTAAATAGAAAATGTTTTGTATGGACAGCATAAATAAAGATCCTGAATTTAAAGCTTGGGATTTCCTGACCCTGCATTTGGAGTACTCCAGAGAACCAAAATTTCAGAAGGTATCTCAGTTTTTAGAGAGGAAGATTATGTCCTTTGGTCTCTATATTGCCCCAAGAATTTAACAGTGGTTTTGTCACTGGTGGGCAAAGTAGCTCATTTATTTAAATAACATTCTGATCTGAGCTCATTCTGTGACTGATGGATAATAACCTGGACATAATCAGAGGGTAGAAATTCCAATATAAAATATTTTTAAAAAACAAACTCACTCTAAATTCTAAAGCCAATAACAAAATTGTAGAGATTTTAATAAAAATTTCCATTCGCAAAAATGATATTCCCTGGGAGCCAGAGGGAGGGAATTTATTTCAGCTAAGTGTCAAGAACTGTTGATGGCCACGTAATAGTAATACAAAGAATAACCACATGTCTTCTGGATGTCTTGATTCTAGGTTGGCAGCTAGCACCTATATATTAGAGGTCTGTAAAAAAGAAGCAAAACAAAACAAACCACCACCACAGGAGGGTAACATGGTCATTGCTAGAAGTACCAGAGGAAACTATATTAGCCCTTTGTTAGTGGAAGTCAAATCTGTTCCTCTATTTTTCCCCAGTCATTTCTCCCTTTATTAGCGCCTGTGGCAATGGAGACAGATCAGGACAAGTGGAACTTGGTTCAGCCTGTCCTCTTTTGCCCCCATTCACATTTGCCATAACAATGTCTGATACTCTAGAGTCTAGCAGAACATTTCTGGCAAAGTAACTGGTAAAAATTCCATAAGGATAAACAGAGCTGCCAAGAGTCATGTAGAAATAGCAGATTGCTCGTGATGCCCTCATTAGTTACATTATATTTTTTAAATCCTCTTGTACAGAAGTATTTGTATTTTCTATTCAATGAAATTAATGTGATAAGTTGATACATATATTTCACCTTAAGCCATTTCCAATGAAGTAAACCCTAAGACTAAAACACCGAAGAATACACACAACTGTATAAATTACATAGTCGATCAGATTTCTGGTAGCATGGTGACAATTTCATGTGTAAAATATATCTTGCTGTCTACCTGTCCTCAAAAGTCCTTTTATTATAACACCAGCAAAATAGTTCAGGAACATGCAAAGTGGGAGGAAAAAGTCATTGCCTGTAAGAAAAGACTTTCGAAACCTCTCCCATATTTGTGAACATCAGGAGAAAATACTGGTAGAGTTTGATGTTTTGTGCAAATATTAGACTACATGGCCTTTAGTGAGACAAATGTGTATTGCACAAGTGTAAGGAGAATTGTCACCATGGAAGCTTCCCTCCTGAGGACTGGCACTCAATAGCTCATTGCCACATGTGTGGCACTAAGCTGATTCATATCACCAAGGGCTTGGCTACACTCAAAACTCCTAAGTGCTCCCGCAGCAGCGCTTTGAAGTGCGAGTGTGGTTGCAGCGCCAGTGCTGGGAGAGAGCTCTCCCAGCGCTGCAGGTACTCCACCTCCCCATGGGGTTTAGCTTGCAGCACTGGGAGCTGTGCTCCCAGCGCTGGGGCGCTGTTTACACTGACGCTTTGCAGCGCTGTAACTTGCTGCGCTCAGGGATGTGTTTTTTTCACTGTAAAGCACTGTAAAGCGCCAGTGTAGCCAAGGCCTAAAACATCATACGTTGCATTTTAACATACAGTAACGCCTCGCTTAACGTTGTAGATATGTTCCTGAAAAATCCAACTTTAAGCGAAACGATATTAAGCTAATCCAATTTCCCCATAAGAATTAATGTAAATGGGGGAGTTAAGATTCCAGGGAAATATTTTTCAGCAGACAAAAGACTATATTATATATACACACACAGAGTATAAGTTTTAAACAAACAATTTAATACTGTACACAGCAATGATGATTGTGAAGCTTGGTTGAGGTGGTGAAGTTAGAGGCTGGAAGAGGGTGGGATATTTCCTAGAGTGCCTTGCTGCTAAATGATGAATTAGCACTCCAATGAGCCCTCAAGGGTTAATACATTGCTGTTAATGTAGCCTCACACTCTACACAGCAGCACAGCTAGAGGGAGGGGAGACAGCATGGCAGACAGAGACAGAGACACACACCCTGTGTGTGTGTGTGTGAGAGAGAGAGATGCGCATTGTCCCTTTAAGTACGCTAAACCCACTGTAAGTACATTGCCTTTTTAAGTAGATCAGCAAGTTGAGACAGCAGCTGCTGCCAGCAAGCTCCCTCTGTCCTAAGCCCTGTCATGTCCCCCCGCCATGCCCTATGGAGATAGGGTAAGCGGGGGAAAGAAACAAGGGGGAGGGGGACACCCTGACATTAGCACTCCCTCCCCTGCACAGCAAGCAGGAGGCTCCCGGAAGGAGCTCCAAGGCAGAGGGCAGGAGCAGCACATGGCAGTGGGGGGAGGGACAGCTGAATTGCCAGCAATTGATAGCCTGCTGGGTGGCTGCCACTGCACAGGGAACTTAGGGGAGCTGATGGGGGGCTGCTCGTCCACTCTGGTTCCAAGCCCCACTCTGGCTCCAACGGGCTGCTCTTTCTGCAAGCAGTGAACAAAGCAGGCAGCTGCCAAACAACGTTAGAAGGGAGCATTGCGCAACTTTAAACGAGCATGTTCTCTAATTGATCAGCAACAAAACAACGTTAACCAGGACAACTTTAAGTGAGGAGGTACCATATTAGATCGCTCCATCTGCATTATCTGATTGCGCTTTGTAAGTGAATCACCAAACTTGGGATTCTTTAATCAATCAAGCAAAGGTACTATTGAGAGTATTAAAGCAACACATTTAAATTAGTCGAAGGGGGCAAACAGAAAGGACCACAAACTTCACTTTGCATTGGTATGCTAAATTTAAAAAACCCTTTATTTCTTTCCCCATATGGAGAGACTTGCTGCTTTCTGTTATTCACAACAAGAAGTTGGAAGCCATCTATTTAATCTTAGGGGACTCAGCCAGCTTCACTGTCTTAGCACAGTGAACTATCATTAGGGGATCAAGCCAATAAATGAACTGTGTCCTTTGCTCCCAGGCCAAGAGAAGCTGGGAGCACTGTTCAGGAGGCCCTGGGGAGAAGGAGTGCCTCATGATTCTGTGCAGTAACTCCTCTGGTCTCTAGAGTGACACTGAAAGCCTGTTTACAGGGCTACAGTTCTCACAAATGTCTTCATTCAACAAAGCACTTGATCACATGCTCTGGGGCTTTGCTGAACCAGGGCCCGTGTAATGACTTAAAGGGGCAGAGGAATAAATGTGAAACATGATGGGTAGTGGGAGAGTCCTTGGGATTCTAAGAGGAAAATAACCTAAACAATCATGGACCTTGGTCTCACATTGTGGAAGAAAACACATCCTACACAACTCATCCCTAAAATGACAAAAAACTCATTGATCACCACAAAAGATTACTTGTCATACAACAGAACATGTTTCCCATGGCTACGAAGGTACATGCAAACCCAAACATGAGCTGAGAAATATAAACGCAAATCCATCCTTGTAACATTCCATGAGTAGTGTGATCTTTACTCTTCTACAGAGGAATGGAGTCAGACTCTAAGAGTCCTTCTCCTCACAGCTAGGACATAAGTCTGTTATTTGAGGATAGTGAGAGCCCTTATGTTCTTGCAAATGTACTTTCTGCAATAAAGCTATCATCCTGCATCTGGCATTAAGCCTTCATTTGATTAAAACAGCATTTCTAGCACTCCAGCGTTAATCAGGCACGTTTGAGATATGCATGCAGTATACATTGGAATTAGTTATAGTACAACAGAATGAAAAATCCCATATTGTATCAATCAATATAATGTGCCAGAGCCTGCAGCATGCACAGAAACAACATTTGACATCCCGCAATTCTGGTCAAACCAGTGGAAGTGCAGCAAAAAAGGGAATTCAGAGTAAAATATTTTGGAGGATGTGATGCTGCTGTTAGTTGAACCTGATCCTGACTAATTGAAATCAAAGGTATTTATTTCAATGGGGGCTTAGCAGTAGGGTTGCCAGTTTTGGTTGGATGTATTCCTGGGGGTTCCATCAAATGACATAATGTTTAATTAAAGATTAATCCCTTAATTCCTGTAGACTCCAGAATAATCCTGGAGTGTTGGCAACCCTAACTACAGGTGACAATACAAACATTGTTGCATAAGGGAGGAAAGCAGTGAATAACAAACAGCATTCTAATACCAAATAGATACATTACCTGAGATCAGAAAGATCACATTTGTTTCCAGCGATGGCCATGACAATGTTTTCAGGACCATGTTCTTTTAATTCTTTTACCCATTTCTTCAAAGTATGAAATGAATCCTAAACCAAATACATAAAGAAACATCTAGCAGGATCTCCTTGATTGACAGACACAGTCATTTTTTTTAAGTTACAAGAAGGGCACACAGAAAGCCCTCACATGACAATGATTTCCAGGGACTCTCCTTAAAAGGTATGATTGATGTTACTGAACCTCAGATCTAGCTCTTAACTGCATTTATCCATCAAGCCAAATTTTCTCCTCAGAAATGCATGTGCAGCTTCTGCTGAGATCAATGGGAGTTGTGCATGAATCTCTGAGGGAAAGGTATGGCCTAGCATTTGGGATGTAGTACATCCCACAATACTATGCAATGCTTGAATATTAAACTTTCAGAGAATGAAAGTTGCTGCACAGAATTCTGAGTAAGGATGACATGACTAAGTTCCACCTTCACAAGGTCTACAGACTTTCTGACCAACTATGAGTAATTTCAGTTCAAAATTGTAACCTACGGTACTGCTATGCAGGCATGACCAATGTCAGCTAGGGTTGCCAAATTTGGTTCCTGGAGGTCTCATATTCCTGGAGGTCTCATCACGTAACAATCTTTAATTCCTGGAGACTCAAGGACAACCCTGGAGGGTTGGCAACCCTAATGTAGCATTACATTAATGCACTGGTGAACAGAGCCAGGCCTTTACTGCTAAAAGTAAATCATTCAATTGGCAGGAGAGAAGAAACAGATAAGCAAAATATTGCAACCATTCATCCACTAATGCCTATTCTATAACTCAACTTCATCATCTGGGATTTCTTTTAAAATCAAAATGTTATTCTTTGCATTTTAAGAGTAGCAATTTCTCATTTTCTCAGGGCAGGACAAGGATCTCCAGTTGGATGACATGTGAACACGGCTACTTTATCAGCTGAAAATACACTTCCATTTCAATTAATAATGTTCAGCCAAAGACTATTTCACTGCTTTGTTTCAAAGTAAAGCAATGAAATAAAGAAGAGTTCAGCTCTCGGACTGCAAATGCAAGCTTGGAGCCACATTTTTAAAAGATTAATTTCCCGTTTGTAAAATAGTTGATGTTTTTTAGTAGTAGAAATTAGACATGGGGAAAATCCAGCTGGTCATTTTGTCCATCTCAAAGAGGCAAACTCAGAATTCTTCCCTGAAGTAGAATTTCCAGAGTTTTGTATACTCTATTTTTAAATGACTCAGGGAATGGTGCTTCCGCCACAACTTTGCCAATACATTAAGTCATTAACCAAACTATATATTATACAGTAATTGCAAACAGAAAGCATTACCTGTTTTGTGATATCATATACTATAACAGCTGCTGCTGATCCTCGGTAGTACATTGGTGCCAAGGAATGAAACTGTTGAAAGACCAACAAAACATCATAAATCAATTAAAGTTTCACAAAGGTCACAAAACATCATAAATCAATTAAAGTTTCACAACGGTCACAATTAAAGGTCACAAAGACATGCCAAGATTGCATCATATTCTTTTATCAGAGAGGGAGTGAGCTTCTTGAATGTCTAGCCAGTTTTAGTTTCGGTCAGACCTCTAAAAAGGGTTGTTCTTTATTCTGTTGGACTCATATAATTACCACATTGGGTTCTACATATTTTTCTTGCAGTGTTTTGGGTTCTTTTGCTTTTTTGTTTTTTGAAGCATAGTACATGATCTGTGTGAAAAAGCCTTTGAGGAGAAATTCAAGAACATAAGAACAGCCATACTGAGTCAGACCAATGGTCCGTCTAGTCGAGTATTCTCTCTTCCAACAGTGGCCAATACCAGGTGCTCCAGAGAAAATAAAATGAACAGAATAGGCAATCATCAAGTGATCCATCCCGTTGTCCACTCCCAGCCCCTGGCAACCAGAAGCTAGGGACACACAGAGCATGGGGTTGCATCCCAAACTATCTTGGCTAAAAGCCACTGATGGACTTATCTAGTTCTTTTTTTCAACCCCGTTATACATTTGGCCTTCACAACATCCTCAGCAATGAGTTCTACAGGTTAATTGTACATTGTGTGAAGAACTTCCTTTTGTTTGTTTTAAACCTGCTGTCTATTCATTGTATTTTGTGCCCCTGGCTCTTGTTTTATGAAAGAGAATAAACAACACTCCCTTATTCACTTTCTCCACCCCATTCACAATTTCATAGACCTCTATCATATTACCTCATAGTCATCTCTTTTCCAAAATGACAAATCCCAGTCTTTTTAATCTCTTTTCATACAGAAGCTATTCCATACCCCTAATCATTTTTGTTGTCCTTCTCTGTACCTTTTCCAATTCTAATGTATCCTTTTTGAGATGAGGTGACCAGAACTGCAAGCAGTATTCCAGGTGTGAGTGTACCATGGCATTATGATATTTTCTGTTTTATTATCTATCCTTTTTCTAATGGTTCCTAACATTCTGTTAGATTTTTTGACTGCTGCTGCACATTGAGCAGATGTTTTCAGAGAACTATTCACAATAATTCCAAGATCTTTCTTGTGTGGTGACAGCTAATTTAGATCCCATTATTTGATATGTATTGTTGGGATTATGTTTCCCAGTGTGCATTACTTTGCATTTATCACCACTGAATTTCATCTGCCATTTTGTTGCCCAGTTACCCAGGTTTGTGAGACCCCTTCGTAACTCTTCACAGTCTGCTTTGGACTTAACTATCTTGAGTAATTTTGTATTGTCTGCAAACTTTGCCACCTCACTGTTCACCCCTTTTTCCAAATAATTTATGAATATGTTGGACAGCACTGGTCCCAGTACAGATTTTTGACACCACTATTTGCCTCTCTCCATTCTGAAAACTGACCATTTCTTCCTACCCTTTGTTTCCTTTCTTTTAACCAGTTACTGATTCATGACAGGATCTTCTCTCTTATCCCATGACTGTTTACTTTGTTTAAGATCCTTTGGTGAGGGACCTTGTCAAAGGCTTTCTGAAAGTCCAAGTACTCTATATCCACTGGATCACCCTTTTCCACATGTTTGTTGACCCTCCCAAAGGCATGATTTCCCTTTACAAAAGCCATATTGACTCTTCCCCAACAAACTGTGTTCTTTATGTGTCTTGATAAATCTGTTCTTTACCACAGTTTCAACCAATATGCCTGGTGTTGAAGTTAAGCTTACCAGCTGTAATTGCCAGCATCCCCTCTGGAGCCTTTTTTTAAAAAATAGTGTCACATTAGCTATTATTCTCTAGTCATCTGGTACAGAAAGTGATTTAAATGATACGTTACATACCACAGTTAGTAGTTCTGCAAATTCATATTTGAGTTTCTTCTGAACTCTTGAGTGAATAACATCTGGTCCTGGTGCCTTATTACTGTTTAATTTATCAATTTGTTCCAAAACCTCCTCTCTTGACACCTTAATCTGGGACAGTTCCTCAGATTTGTCACCTAAAAAGAATGGTGCAGATATGGGAATCTCCCTCACATCCTCTGTAGTGAAGACGGAGGCAAAGAATTCATTTAGCTTCTCCGCAATAGTCTTATCTGCTTTGAGTGCTCCATTAGCACCTCGATCATCCAGTGACCCCACAGATTGTTTGGCAGGCTTCCTGCTTCTGATGTACTTAAAACATTTCTGTCCTTGAACCTTTGTCTAATTACTCTTCAAATTCTTTTTTGGCCTTCTTAATTATACTTTTATACTTGATTTGCTAGAGTTTATGCTCCTTTCTATTTTCCCTAGTAGGATTTAACTTCCAATTTTTAAAGGATCTTCTTGCCTTTAACTCCATCTTTTACTTTGTTGTTTAGGCATGGTGGCACTTTTCTGGTCTTCTTACTCTGTTTGTTAATTTGGGGTATACATTTAATTTGAGCCTCTATTATGGTGTTTTTAAAAAGTTTCCATGCAGCTTGCAGGCATACGACTTTAGTGACTAAATCTTTTAATTTCCATTTATCTAGCTTCCTCATTTTTGTGTAGTTCCCCTCCCTAACATTCAGTGCTATTGTGGCGGGCTTCTTTGGTGTCTTCCCCCCCACCCCGAATGTTAAATTTAATTAAATTATGTTTTAATTTAGATTTAAATGGAGGATAGGACTTATACTGGCAGGTGTAACTTCCAGCTGTGGCCAACAGCATTCAACCCTGGGACTAAGCATGAATAAAACATTTACAAGTAATTCCTTTAAAACTAATAAATCAAAATGTATAGTTTATCATAAAATTGTAAATAGCTGACATACAGTTATCTTGTACTGGATCTATATTTAGAAGACACACGTTCTTTTAAATTTAATGTATTTTTACTACAGCTTTAATTTCAAGGAACAGCTTTTTTTAAAAGAAAGGATAAAAATGGTTACTATAAAACAGCCGTACAAAAACAGCTGCAGTTTTATTTGTTTACAAGAGTAAACACAAAGTAGCTGGTTTAGTCATTTAAAGCTTATGCTACTACAGAGAAAGGAAACCTTTTTGTTTATTCACCTAAGACTGATTCTTATATATAACTAAAATAATCTTACTTGAAAATTCTGTTCAGTCTTTTTAATCTCATTGTAGCTAAAAAAGAACGTATTACATGTATTAATGCATCCGACGAAGTGGGTATTCGCCCACGCAAGCTCATGCGCCAAAACGTCTGTTAGTCTATAAGGTGCCACAGGACTCTTTGCTGCTTTTACAGATCCAGACTAACATGGCTAACCTTCTGATACAAGAATGTATTAGTTACTTCTATAGCATCATCTTGCAAATTACAGCTTGTTCACTCTCCCAGGTGAGTAATTTTTTTGACATGCAAGTAAGACACCATTAATTTTTTAATGATCAACATTCATCGTGGTCAAGGGCAGACAAGCCAATTTTGTGCCTTGGATGGAAAATTTGCAAGGTTAAGATAATACAAAGGTGTATATAGCACTTCAAAAAAACATAAGAGGACAAGAAGATCTGATTTTTCTAGTTCCCTGTGTCTTGTACCATTTACACTTGTAAAAACTGAGTAGAGAGAAAGTATTGTCCAGTGGTTCAGGCACAGGTAGGGTGACCAGACAGCAAGTGTGAAAAATCAGGACAGGAGTTGGGGGGCAATAGGACCCTATATAAGAAAAAGACCCAAAAATCGGGACTGTCCCTATAAAATCGGGACATTTGGTCACCCTAGGCACAGGCCTAGCCTGTAAAAGACCTAGGTTCAATTCCCATGACTTCCAGTGTGGCTTTGGGTAAGTCACTTTGTCTATGCCTCAGCTTGCCATCTATAAAATGGGGAGAAGAGCAGTTTCCTACCTCACAGGAGTGTTGTGAGGATAAATAAGTTAAAGATTGCAATGCGCTTTGAGATCTATTGATGAAAAGCACTATATAAGAAATTGGTACTATTAGCAGGATAGATGGGAATATTTGTTTAATTTTTTTTTTTCAAATGCCAATTTGTCAAAACCAAAACTTTTTGCAGGAACATATTGGTTTTCATAAAAGGTTTCTTAGATTCAGCATAATATTTCTTGGGAGGTGGAAAGAGAGATGGAGAGAGAAATCCTAAAATAGCAAATAGCTGAGTGGCTTAGGCACTCACCTGGTTCTTACACATTCCAGGGGAGTGTCCTAATCACTGGGCTATTGGCTATTTTGGGGTGGGTGAGGCTCTGTTTTTGTTTGTTTTTTTTTTGTGAAAAAAGCCTCAAAAGGTCTGTTTCATTAAGATGCAGAACGAAAACAAATTTTGATTTTTTTCCCCCAAATGGAACTCTTGTTTTCCAGTCAGCCCTAGTGCAGAGTTGATGTAAAATTTTGATTTGGTCAGTTTTTATATTCTCTTTGCACAGTTGTAAACAACTACACCATGTTCAAGGCAGTGGAGGATCAGGCCCAAATTCTGTGCCCCAAAGATTTTCCAATCTGATACAACATACAGGTGTCTGGAGGGAAGAACTGCCGCAGAATTTCCAGTCTGTTTATTTTTTCCCCATGAAAAACACTAGAGCATCTCAGAAACTAGACGGGCCTTGCTGCAGAATGTAGGGCTAGCTTGACAGAGAATACACAAGGCCTTGTTGGTCTGAATCCTTGTGGACAATCTACATGTCTGTACACATGCTGATTCATTTTTTCTAGATAATAATATATGCATAAGATTGGAAACAGTTCTTGGTTAGTAGTCAATACACTAGTTCCAGACGCCAGGTAGTTAATCTCAAGTGCTTAGCATTCCAGAAAATTAGCCCAGGAGACACAGCGGGAACCCGGATCATCGTCTTCTTTCATAAGTGTCACAAGTCAGTATCTAGGTTGTTCCGCCATCTAACTGCTACATCATCAGAGGTAGCAAAGTGTTGCCGTCCACCCTCCTATCTTCTAATTGGGCACTCCTCCACCACGTTTGACGGAGCAGTCAAACGTGCATTGCTGCCTCATGGTCACATTGTGAAAACAAGGATGAGCCAAATTTCTGCATTGTAGCAGCTACTGTGGCATTCCAGTCAGCAGCTCATTAAGCCTAATCCAGGAGAACATGTTTACTGTCTTTTCATGTGGCGATTCATGTGGCGATCCCTGTGTGAGTGGAATGAAGTGAAATGAAAGCTGATAAAATGCAGAATACAGGCTTGGGTTCTAAGTGACAATCAGCCCAAAAGAGCTGTCCTCCAATGAGACCCCTTTAAATGCAGGCCCTAGCACTGGGGCCAGTTCTCAAGATCCTGCATTTTAATATTGAGGGATATTGGTGATGAAAAAGGATATCCTCATCCATCTAGCTAAAAACTTTGAAGCACATGTAATCTTGCTTCAGGAGACACACTCCACCACCAACATGCATCTTTCAGTTGCAGCCTACCCTGTCATGGCTCATCACCATCACAAGCAGTATGGGATGGCATCTTATGTTAGAGAAGGGCTGGCTGCTCTCACTGGTCCAAATGGCATTGTAGAATAGAATGCTATAGAAGGTGATCTATTTTGATAACTTCAATTCCCGCCATGTCAATTGGGGATACTCTGACAACAACTCAAATGGACAGAGTCTGATGGAGTGGGCATCAGTCGCTGACCTACAACTCCTCTATGACCCAAAGCAAAGGCCAAGCCTTCACAGTAGCAGATGGCCAACAGGCTTTTCATCCAGCATCGCCTTTTCATCTCACGGGCAACCACCACCAGTGATCATAGAGGAGAAGGTGCTTGAAGCTTTTTCAAAGGCTCACCACTGGCTGTCTTTGATCACCATAGGCCTGTGGATATCAATAACAAATAGTACACAGAAAACCCTGTGGAATTTTCAGAAAGCTTGATAGGAGGTCTTTCAAGAAGAATTAGAAATGTCTGTCAACAAACTGGTTGAGCTGGACTTGACATGACCAGCCAATATAAATTATTCCTATCAAGTTTTCTGCAAATTAATTCAGGTAGCTGCTAAGAAATCAATCTGTAGAAGCTATCACCGACAGCATACACCTGGTTGGTCATCAGAAGCAGTTAAGCTCTACCAGGAATTTAAATCTGCTGGTAATGAACTGGAGGCTGTTATTAAGAATAAGGAATTCATTCAACTGCTGGATCAAACTCAGTGCGCTTGATGGAGAGAGAGAGAGTCACAAACATAGTCTTTACTCGTTCTAGCTAGAAAGCTTAGTAGACCATCAAAATACTTTCTGGAGATTCCAGCCTCAGCAAAAAGGAGTTTCGAGTTACTGCAAATGTTATAACATCCCAAACAGTGGCTAATGGCCACACACAGAACTTGGATAAGTCTTTCAGTCGTGCAATCAAAACTGAGGTTACAGAAAGGTGGCATGCTCTAGTGTGGATTCAAACTTGATGCTCCTTTTTCAAAGAGCTGGACACAGCCATAATGCTTTTGAAAATGGAAAGGCTCCAGGTCTGAATTATATCCATATAGAGGTCCTACTTCACCTAGGCCCAAAAGCTGGCTGCTTTGGTTTCTCAACCAATATTCCCAGGACAACTGCATCCTAAAATTCTGGCGCAGAGCATAGGTCATAGCTTTCTGAAACCAGGAAAATCTATGGCCTGGAGAATCTCCAGGATCGACCAGTTGATCACGATCAACCATTTGGTGACCACTGATTTACAGCGTCAAAAACACTCTTCAGTCTTTACCCCAACCCAAAAACTCCTCCCCAGGTTTCTTTCAGGTCAGCCAATATATTTTCAGAGTATGTTGACACTGCAATTAGACAAAGGTGGCCAACCAGCTGACTCAGGCTTGTGGGGCTCCGACAAAGGGGCTGTTTAACTGCAGTATAGATGTTCAGGCTTGGGCTGCAGACCAAGCTCTGGAACCCTTCTGCCATGCAAGATCCTAGAGCCTGGGCTCCAGCCCAAGTCCAAACAGCTATATTGCAATTAAACAGCCCCTTATCCCAAGTCAGCTGGCATGGGCCAGCCCTGAATTTTTAACTGCAGTGTAGATATAGCCTAAAGGAGCAGCTTAGGGTTTCGTGTCTCTCCTCAGTTTCTTTGTGTTCTGCCATCACAATCTCTCTCTCTCACACACACACATATCCTACCCAAAACAATACTCAGCCACAGCTCCTGGGTAGGTTCACATACTCTTTGTCTCAGGTAGGACTTATGCTAACAGTTATGTTAATTGAAGGGTGAGTCCACACCTATCAGTTCACAATCCCATAACAAGGTTTCACCTAGGTCATAACAATATAAAGGAAGCCTCGAAATTTATTTGTTCTTTAAGAGATGGGGGCTCTGTGTTCTCATCTTTTACTTCAAAAATACCAGGATAGTCAAGGCTGGTCTTCCCTAGTTTCACTGGAGGACTTCTTGCAGAGGTCTTGTGTGTGTTGTGGACTGCCATACCTTCATCAAAAGAGCTGAAGGTTTAATGAAGACATCTTTTGTCTCAAAAGCTCATTAGGCTTTTGGTTAACTAAAAATCCCTTCCTCATTCAATCGCTCAGTCTCTTGTGATGTCATCATTTCACTAGTTGTACAGTCACCACAGAGTCTTCAAGTGTAGACAACACCTGCATTCCTAAATATAAAAAAACAAGAATCCTTACCCACCCTTTTTTTTTTTTGTTGGTTTGTTTTTGCAATAAACTGTTTCAGCCTTCTTTGTACATCCAAATACAGTAAAAACGGTCACAAACCCAAACTTTTTTCTCTGCAGGTCACACTGAAAAGAGTATTAATAGCTCTTTCATCTGTTAGGTGCCACTTTTTAATAAAAAATAATAAAAAGTGGGTTTCAAATTAGAAAGTAAGTGCTCTAGTGTATATTTTAGCCATCAGCAATTGGAAAGTGGACTATCAATGGTGGATGTAAAACAATTCACCTATATCTGAATAAGAAATTCATTGAGACACTCGAATCTATTTATTCACTAGGCTGGTGTTAGGAAACTGACCATTCTATACCTTCACAATTATTTTAGTATACATCTCTGCTGGGCAGATCATCTTAATGTGAATCTGCAGTGATTTTTGCTACTGCCTTAACTATAGAAAAATTCACATAATTAGACTCTGAGGAAGCTACAAAAATTGCCATTTTGAAAAGATTCCTGAAAAATGTTTTGAAAATACTGTTCATATGAATTAGTCAATGGTACAATCATGACATTTTAATAATAACGGTGGCTTGACAAAATATACCTTGCAACTGGAGACACAGTTTATAGCAGGAAGTTTCCACTACTCTTTAAGGTAAAATCATTCATTTAACATTCCCATTTCTTGCAAGGCTGAGTGCTCCAAAAGTGCAAGAGAAGCGCACATTGCCTCTGAAATTCCCACTCTTATATTCCAGTTGTGACCTTCTATTCTTAAGAACTTCCAGGCTTGCCAGCTTTCCCAGCTCACAATATGGTTATTTCCTTCATTATTTTATACTAATTTTTTTAGGCGTAACGCATTAAAAAAAAAAAAAAAGAAAAACAGTGGCCTAAATTAAAAAAAAAACCCACAAGCTTAAGGTTTAGAATCCCTAAATAAATGATCTAGTGTTCTAGTATTTTTGAATATAACATCATGTATTGGATTTAGAGGCCTAATTTTAAACTTCTATTGAGAATCTTGCCTGGTGATTTTACCATGTTTCACATTAGCTCAAGTTATTCAAATAGCATACTTTAGTATAGTTTCCTACGATCAGTGAGAGAAAGCTACCTTTAAACCGTTTCATTAAGAATCTGAAATGGGCTAATAATCTTATCATCATAATCACAGCACAGAATACTCTAACAGATTAAAAGAAAATTAATCTAAATGTATTTTGTCGCTGCTTTCAAATCACCTTATAAAAGTGTTATATAAACACTATGGCATAGTACCACTAATGAGACTCAATGATTAGGAAACCAAGATTCCCTCTCTCAACAAATTAACAGAATGTGCTTTTCTTCACTAGAAAACATGGAAAGACACCTTGTAACAATATATAAATCAGTAAGAGTTAAAAAATGGTTCTTTGGAAAAAAAACTTCAGTGTTTTATGCAATAATGGACCTTTTAAAAAATGTAAATATTTTATCAGAAGCACTGATTTTGAAGGCTTACAAATATATACATTCAGTATTATGAAAATAATTATTTTTGTGTTTTTCTAATACTAACCTTTCCAGAAATGACTTTTTAAAAGTCTTCTTGGATCCTCTCCTAGCTTAATTACCCAAATGAAATACTCATGCCAAATTAAGTATGAGAATACAAAATACTAATGTGCAACCTGCCAAGGACCAAATGTGGGACAGAGGCCCAAAATGAGTGACAAGAAAAATAGTAGTGCATGAAACTTTAAATCATGTGGGATTAACTATTGGAAATTAGCATTTTTATAACCATGATTTCATGATTCTTCATTTCTGAGTCTAATAATTTACCATAAAGTTGAAAGGGGCCACATCCTGCAATGCATTAGGGTAGCTTTATCTTTGCTCCTTTGGTGGAAAGCTGTCCTAAAGACAATATGACCAGTGAGGCCACTCTAGCTACAGGCAAGCCAGGCATCTGCCTAGAATGGGAGATTTGGCCATGATGAAGAGGTGACTGGGCCAAACCTGAGTGGTGCTGTGACTCTGTGCAGCAGATCACAACACCACTCACTTAAATTTGGCCCAGCTGCTCTTCTGTCATGCCTAAGGCTGCAGATTGCCTTGAGCAGCCTCTGTTAACCAGTCATCAGAGGCTCTCCTCCAGCGGCACAGAGCTGCTATACAGGCTCCGACACCACCACCCCTCCTCCCATGGAGTGGCGAGGGAAAAGGGGAGTGACCGGTGGTTTCCTACACTCTGGCTGCAGTTCTGGCCCCTGGGTGTGTTGGCAATTTGTGTAATTTAGGGCATCACTAAGGCAGCTCTAACTTGTGCAGTGCAGATCAGCCCAGAATAAGGGGAGAGCAAAGGTGGCTTTCCTAAATCCCATAAAAGTTTTGGTGCATATCCTGAGCAGTGATTAAAAAAAGCTCAATAAGAGAGTACAACAGTAGCTTTGTCGTGCTCCTTCAGTCTCTCCATTATCCGTCAGCTTCTTCCATGCTGAATGTCAGTGAGGTGCTGACTCCACTAACAACAATTCCAAGCATCCCTATGGACCATTTTAATATTTATTTATAGGCATTTCTATTGTAATCTTCACTGTAGTATCTTCACTGCAATGTGGTACTGGGAGACAAAAGCATAGGGCCAGATTCTCCAGTGTGATTAATTTATAGATTCACAGATTATAAAACAAGAAGAGGCCATTGTGATCATCTTGTCTAACCTCTTGTACGACAAAGGCCATAGGACTTCCCTGAATTAATTCCTGTTTGAACTGCAGCATATTACATATGAACTGCCGTATCAAGTGAGGTCTCACAAGGGTCAGTCCTGGGTCTGGCACTGTTCAATCTTTTCATTAATAACTTAGATAACCGAATGGAGAGTATACATATAAAACTTTCAGATGACACCAAGTTGGGAGAGGTAGCAAGCACTTTGGAGGACAGGATTAGAATTCAAAACAACCTTGACAAATTGGAGAATTGGTCTGAATTCAAAAATATGAAATTCAATAAAGACAAGAGAAAAGTACTTCACTTAGGAAGGAAAGACCAAATGCACAACTGACTCGGCCATAATACTGCTGAAAAGGATCTGAAGGTTATAGTGGATCACAAATTAAATGAGTCAACAATGTGATGCAGTTGCAAAAAAGACTAATATCATTATGGGGTGTATTGTATAACTATCACACTCTACCAAGGGGCCAGAACTCTCAGCACTGGTAAGGCCTCGGTTATAGTACTGTTTCCAATTCCGGGAGCAACACTTTAGGAAAGATGGGGATAAACTGGAGAGAGTCCAAAGGAGAGCAACAAAAATGATAAAAGGTTTAGAAAACCTGACTTAGGAGGAAAAGTTCAAAAAACTGGGTATGTGTAGCCTTGAGAAAAGACAACTGAGGCAGGGGACCCGGTGACAGTCTTCAAATATGTTAATAGCTGCTATTAAGGGGATGGTGATCAATTGTTCTTCACTGAAGATATGAGAAAAAATAATAGGCTTAATCTGCAGCAGTGGAGATATAGGTTAGATATTAGCAAAAACGCTCCTACTGTAAGGGCAGTTAAGCTCTGGAATAGGCTTCCAAGGGAGGTTGTGGAATCTCGGTCATTGGAGATCTTTAAGAACAAGTTGGACTTGTTCAGGATGGTCTAGGAGGTTTACTTCATCTTCATTCAGTGCAGGGGGATGGGCTGGATGACTTCTCAAGGTTCCTTACAGCTCTACACTTCTATGATTCTATATCTTTTAGAAAAACATTTAATTTGATTTTAAGATTTCCACTAATGGAGAATCTACCACAACCATTGGTAAATTGTTCCAGTGGTTAATTACCCAAACCGTTAAAATGTTGCACCTTATTTCTAGTCTGAAATTATCTAGAGTAGACTGAAGAGCCTTTTATCAATCATCATCACATTACGGTTCCCCATGTAGGCATTTACAGACTGTGATCAAGTCACCCTTTAATCTGGTCTTTGTTAAACTAAACAGATTGAGCTCCTTGAGTCTATCACTAAGATATGTTTTCAAGTCCTTTAATCATTCTCATTGCTCTTCCGGGAGCTCTCTTTAGTTTATCAGTGTCCTTGAATTGTAACACCAGACCTGGACACAGTATTCCAGTAGCAGTTACATGAATGCCAAATACACAGGTAATTCTGTCTATAGAGTTGGTGTATCCAGTCTGTGCCAGGGAATTCTTCTGTACCACACAGCCAAAGTAGAGACTCCTATGCCACCCCCTGCTGACTGGGACATGGCAGAGCAAAAGAGACATGGCTGGAATGCCCCCTCCTCTGCACTAATTCTGAACTGCCATTTTGGACTTTTACAGCCATTAACAATCTGTGTGGCATAGAACAGCACTCAGCTTTCTCTTACTTATGACAGTGTAAGTGGCAGGTGCAACTTGTGAATCACACCGTGGATAATATGGGAGATACAAGTGGCACTTTGGGCGGAGAGGCCCTGGAGGAAAACCCTAGCAACAACCAAACAGAGTCAGCAGTAGTCAGTCAGCATTTCCACACAGCTTCCAACAACCGCTAACTGGATGGGGGCAGCAGAAGACCTTGCCACCCCATTATAAACTGCATTATTATACATCAGGGAGTAGGTGATCACTCCTTTGGTCTATGCTGCATCTAAGACCAAACAGAGGAGCTGGAAGCAAACTAAATGGGGCTAAATTCAGCAGGTGCCCTTTGAAGCATTTGCAAATGTCTCTAGAATCACAGGTTGAGTTATCTCAGGCCTAGATTTTCCTTTTCATTCTTGTCAACTTATTCTCTGAATACTTATGTCTTGCCCAAGGGGGCTAAGACAGACCCCACTGCTATACTTCAGACATTGCCCGGATCAATTTATTAGTGCAGTGTCTTGTCTTCTCTGGTGCTATGGCCTAACACAGAAATACTGCACAAGTTTAAAATCCTAGGTGTTGGAGAGGAGTTATCGAAGAGAAATAGAAACAATAAGTAGATTATCCTGAAGTGTAAGCTTCTCACACAGACATAATGGAGGGGATGGAGGGAGAGGAAATTCCTAACATTCTCAGCTGGCAAAGAGAGAATGGAAAATGTTTGTTATGCATGCCTGCCATTCAAAGATATGATTTAGCATTTTATAATCTTGAATAGTTTTCTCTACATACAACACAGGGCTGTAATTCTAATACTAAGGAAACTTCTAAAGATAGTTGCATATATCAGTATTTTACAAAGATTTGAAAATCAGTATACGTCACTCCCCAAGTATGTTCATATTACTAATCTTCTTCTGGACCCAAAGTTCAACAGGACAGAAAAAATTATTTAAGAAATCTTTATAGGTGATTACTAGTCTATCAAATCAATCCAGCATTTTTTTCTCTTATTGATTTGTCAAAATAGACTGAAAAAGCCTCTTATTCACTCATATACATTGCCTCCAAAAGATGAGAGTTTTTGCAGTAGAAGAAAAATATATACAAGCATTTTAGGAGAGCCCCTAGAGGGGATATTTAAAATAAGCAGAAAACAAAGCTTTGAAATATTATAGAAATGACATGGTGTTCAGCCCTTATGAAGATAAGTCCTTAAGTGAAACATCTACTGACATTAAATCTTGATTCTGAATTATTGTTCTTTGGTAATCTGCATGTGAGTTTTTTTTGTTTTTTTTTTAAGTTTAATGAAAATACACATATACACCCACACACTTCAAGGTAGCTTTATGATCTGGCTTTATGATCAGTCTTACAATGGTAAATGCCTTGTTGTCTTTATTTGCTTATTTATTTTGATGATATTCCCTCCTGTTGCCCACTCCAACAAAACAAAACAAAACAAATAAATAAATAAATAACATGAAATTTTGGCAGAACCCATCTGTTGTCCTACCTTAGCAGCAGCTGTTAGAAGCCTGCATAAATCTGTATACTTGTTATGGCAGATATAGCTTGTTAACAATTAACAAGATGCAACGTGTACAAAAGGTGAGAGCTGCTTTCTAGAGAAAGGACAGAAAAAGTCCTAGTCTGAAGCCCTAGAGGCAGCTTAGCTCAGATTATGTCTTCACAGAGTTATCTACATTTGAGTTAGGCCATCTTGAGTGAGAGTGGTCATGAAATAGCACTGAAGCTAAACAAATTGGTTTAACATCACAGATTGCATTAGCAGCTGACAAGTGCTCACTTGAGCTTTAGGCTATACCCCCAGACAACTTGAGTTTAAAGGACCACAGTGCTCAAGTTAAGGGGTTTGCATGAGAATAGAATTCAAGTTAGGGGCAATACTTCAGTTATAACTTGAGTTAATTCTGCAATGAAGACAAGCCCTTAGATGATTATGCTACATTGTATTATTATGTTTGAGTTACCAACAAAGCTAAAGTCCAGGGATGGGACAAGTCTGAACTCTGACTCAAGGTTTGTGTATTCTGAGGATAAGTTATTAACTAGGGCCCAGATCTTTATTTAAACACTGATTTCAATGGGAGTTAGATTTTTACTTTCCAGGCTCTAGTGGAGCAAGAACCCTGTCACAAAAACCCTGTTGCTGTAAAGGAGTGCAAGAGACACTACCTGATTCTCTGTTCAGAAGAAAGCCAGAAGTGTTTCAGCAGGTAGGAAAGAAGTCAAATGAGCTAGTGAAAGTCTGTAGTTGCTTAGTGCATAGTGCTGCATTATTAGGAAGACAACTGAGTGAAAGCAAGGTTCTAGCTTCTGATTCTCAAGCAGGCAAAAGGGAGGAGGACTGGAAAGGTACAGTTTCTCTCCAACACCCCCTACTGGATGTCTATGAGCAGGCAGTGAAATCAGGGAAGAGAATTTTGCTAAGTGATGGGAGCATCCAGTAGCTAGAAGTTGAAGCTAGACAAATTCAGACTGGAAATAAGGTGTACATTTTTAACAGTGAGGTTAATTAACTCCTGGAACAATTTACCAGGGTCTTGGTGGATTCTCCATCACTGGCAACTTTTAAATCAAGATTGGACATTTTTCTAAAAATATCTGCTCTAGAAATTATTTGGGGGAAGTTCTTTGTATTAAGTTATACAGGAGGTCAGACGAGATAATCGCAATGGTCCCTTCTGGCCCTGGAATCTATGCACACAGTGTGAATAGCAACTTGTGGATGGGGGAGAGACTGAAGAAGAGGTCCCTGCGAGTGAAGGGGTGAGTAAAAGCTACATCCATTTGGATTGGTGTTTTTAGCTACTTATGAAGTTACTGCATATGGAATTATGAAAAAACCCTGAGCGTGAATTCTAGCTGGGTTAAACACCTGGATGCCCTTTTACTAAAAAATAGCAGCAAAAAAAGTGTAGACATGCATTTCCTTGTCTTGGAGACATAGCCTTCTGGCTGCCACAATATTCGTCAGGCTGGCAAAATGGAAAATTGGCAGCAGCTCCAGGCATACAGACAAAAGCATTGTAATTAGAAACCACTTATGGCATCACAGACTGAAATACACACTAATAAAAACATCCTTAGCTAACTTATGATGAGATTGTTTGCAGGGGGGCAATCTTTGCTCATGCTAACAAAACTGTCATGAATTTTATCCATGCAGCTCAGGGCCGCAATGTAAGGGCTTGTCTACATCAGAAAGTTGCAGCGCTGGTGAGGGAGTTACAGCGCTGCAACTTTGAAGGTGTACACATCTGCAGGGCACCACCAGTGCTGCAACTCCCTGTTTGCAGCGCTGGCCGTACTCCCGTTTTGTCTCGGGTGTAGAGGATCCAGCGCTGGTGATCCAGCGCTGGTAATCCAATGTAGACAGTTACCAGCGCTTTTCTTGACCTCCGTGGAAGGAGGAAGCCTCTGGTAATCAAGCTGGTCTCCTTTCCCGGTTTGCTCTCTCGTTCCCGGAACCCCGAGCAAGCAGGTCTCCTTCCCTGCGGTTTGCAGGGTGGCTCCGGGAACGCGAGAGCAAACCGCGGGGAAGCTGGTCTCCTTTCCTGGTTTGCTCTCTCGTTCCCCGAACCGCCGAGCAAGCGGTTCTCCTTCCCTGCGGTTTGCAGGGTGGCTCCGGGAACGCGAGAGCAAACCGCGGCGAAGCTGGTCTCCTTTCCCGGTTTGCTCTCTCGTTCCCGGAGCCACCCTGCAAACCGCAGGGAAGGAGAACCGCTTGCTCGGCGGTTCGGGGAACGAGAGAGCAAACCGGGAAAGGAGACCAGCTTTGCCGCGGTTTGCTCTCTCGTTCCCGGAGCCACCCTGCAAACCGCAGGGAAGGAGAACCGCTTGCTCGGCGGTTCCGGGAACGAGAGAGCAAACCGGGAAAGGAGACCAGCTTCGCCACGGTTTGCTCTCGCGTTCCCGGAGCCACCCTGCAAACCGCAGGGAAGGAGACCTGCTTGCTCGGGGTTCCGGGAACGAGAGAGCAAACCGCGGCGAAGCTGGTCTCCTTCCCCGGCTTGCTCTCTCGTTCCCGGAACCCCGAGCAAGCAGGTCTCCTTCCCTGCGGTTTGCAGGGTGGCTCCGGGAACGCGAGAGCAAACCGCGGCGAAGCTGGTCTCCTTTCCCGGTTTGCTCTCTCGTTCCCGGAACCCCGAGCAAGCAGGTCTCCTTCCCTGCGGTTTGCAGGGTGGCTCCGGGAACGCGAGAGCAAACCGCGGCGAAGCTGGTCTCCTTTCCCGGTTTGCTCTCTCGTTCCCGGAACCCCGAGCAAGCAGGTCTCCTTCCCTGCGGTTTGCTGGGTGGCTCCGGGAACGCGAGAGCAAACCGCGGCGAAGCTGGTCTCCTTCCCCGGTTTGCTCTCGCGTTCCCGGAACCCCCCTTGAAGCCGCCCAACAGCGCTGCAGTGTGGCCACATCTAACACCACTTGCAGCGCTGGTTGCTGTAAGTGTGGCCACTCTGCAGCGCTGGCCCTATACAGCTGTACTAATACAGCTGTAACAACCAGCGCTGCAAAATTTTAGATGTAGACATGGCCTGAGTTTGACGAAAAGCACTAGAAAAAAAGACAAGATGGAGGGAAAGTGACACTCTGGAAAGTAGAATAAGTGGGATGATTTGACATGTGATCACAAAGAAACTGGGACATCAGAGATTGATACTTAAGCAGGGAGAAGTAAAGAGATGTTTTTAAATGTGCTGCTGAGGTTTCACATTCTCACTGGAAAGGGAAGGATGGTTCAACATCTCTCTTTTTTTCTGACAAAACAACCTACACTCTCCTCCATAAGTGGTACTAGAAAGTCATGCAACGCTGCCAGAAGTCTCTCTGGAGGCTCAGCACATCCACTGTACAACAAACTGAGAATTCACTCCCACCCCCATCAAGGCAGGAAGTCTGCTTCTGAATCCCCATTTTCTAACATATTATCATCGTGCAAAAAATTGGTGTAGGCTTTTATTAAAAAAATGTGTATTAAAAATGCAGATTTAGGAATTGGAATTTTCACCAAGAATTTTCCATCTCTGGTTACTTATGCAGACTCCTTTTAATTTTTTTTATCCACTTAATGAATTAGAGGCAGAGCTGTGTTGTCAGTACTCAGTCCAAGCTCTGTGGCAGGTTGTGATATGTTAGGCATGGAAATTTCTCATTTTGTTTGTTTTTCCATCTTTTTTCTAAGCTGCTTTGTTCTGACTACACCATTCTCTCCTCCTCTCTCCGCCCCTGAAGAAATGCAGAGCTAAACCTTCTTTCCTCTTAGGCAGCTGCTTTGATTGGTCAGGGGTTCTGAAAAGGAAAACCTCAGCTGCTTTTCACACTTTGTGCTTAATGCTGCAGAAGTGGAATGTGAAGCAGTCACTTGGCACTCCTGTCAAATGAGGAGTTAATAGTAACTCAGGCTCCCACAGGCGCTCCAGGGTGGGCTATGAAAGTAATTGCTTCAGGAATAGGAAGAGAGATGACTGAGCAAAGGCTGCAAGTACAGCTTGTTAAAATTTTCCAATAGAAAATGCCCTTTTGTCCAACTCAAAACTTGCCACAGGAATGGGTTTATTCTGATGAAACTTTTGTTTTGAAAAAAAATTGAGATGAAGCATTTTGATAAGTTTGGATCTTATTAGAATGGAGCATAATTGATTTTTCATTGAAATGACTTTGCTTTGAAAATGTTTTATATTATAATTTATATTCTAAAATATACATTTGTAAAAATTGAAATTGTAATGAAACATTTCAACTTTGAAAGGAAATGCTTCAATTGACCCAAAATGAAATTTTTCAAAAAATTTACTTTATGGGGAAGTTTGAAATTTGGCAATTTGTTCTGATTCAGATCTAACACAAATTTTGAAATTGCAGAATTTCCTGCTGAAAGGAAATTCTGGTTCCCACATAGCTGTAGCTTTCAGTCTGAGTTAAAACACCCTGTGGTGCTTGGAAATTACTACTAGGTGCTAAATGTTATTACACATGACAATACTGCATCTGCTAATGAGGTCTGGACACCTAGTGGTGAGCAATCTAAATGCAGGCTAGTTTTAGACAGCATGATGGGAAGAAGATGGGAGAGGATGAGGAGGCAAGAGGACAGGGTAATCACATAGCAAGTGTGAAAAATCGGGACGGGGCAATTGGTGCCTATATACAACAAAGCCCTGAATAACAGGACTGTCCCTATAAAATTGAGATATCTGGTCACCCTACAAGAGGAAGCCCAAATATTGATTCAAATGTCACTGGAGGATTAAAGGCAGAGAAGGAAAGAAGCTGAAGTACAGAAGAAGGACAGAAACAGGGAACTGCCTCTGAAGATGTTATGGAGGAACAGGCCTGCTGTTTGCTCCTTTAAGATGTGCTGCAATTTCTGTAAACTCTAAGGAAGCAAATTAATCTCTGTTATGTTCATACTTTTAGTTTAGGCTTTTCAGTGGCCTGATATAGCCAGAACTAGTGCTCAGACAACTTGGGCACAGCCAAAGGCCAGCTCTAATTAGCCCTACCGACTAGAGCCCCTGGCAGCATGCCTGCATGACTATTTGAGTCTGCCCAAGTTTTGAAAATTTTTTGACTTGAAGCTCTCTGTACCAGTTTCTCCATCTGTTAAATAGACATATTACTTATGCCTCATTGTAAAGAACAGTGAGATGGATGGATGAGGAACAACTAAGTATGGTTGTTATTATTAGCTCCTGTCAGAACTATTGTCTGTAGGTCTTAACTGTCACGTTAGCTGAACCCCCACCAGCAGGGCTTTGTTCTGCAGTTATACACATTTCTGACTGCAGACACTGGAGGGGTGGGGGAGAAGGAACTCAATCCTTCTGTCTGTTAGAGGGACTGGGGGCGTCCTCCCCCCCCGCCACTATTTGCTCTGCTAGGGGGAGAAGAGTTAAGTGCAGCTGCTTCTATTCCTGCCTTGCCATGAAATCTTCAGGGGGATCCATAAGTGCTGGAACTCGGGGTGCTGCCGCATCTCCTGGCTTGAGGTGGTTTCCATCATATACGGGGTTTACAGTTTGGTTCAATGGCTCTCAGCACCCCCACTATACAAATTGTTCCAGCATGCCTGGGGGATGTGGGGAGTGTCCATCTTCTTGTACTATTTCCCATATTTATACAGCCGCATGGGAAAAGGCATCGTGGCTTTGGAGGTTGCATGGAGTGGAGTGGAAGGCAGGGTGAATAGACCTGTGATTAGAGTCAGATAGAGTGAACCAAGAGCTGATCATTCTGCTTTTTTTGAAACCAGAGTGAGGGGGAAAGCAGCAGAAGAGCTTTCCATATCAGGGCGCAGATGTGGCAGCAGTTTGGGCGGCTGTCAAACGCAGAAGGCACCAGGCCCTGATTATACAGCACACACATTTGGACTTACATTTAGAAGAATTAAGCCAAACCAAAACACTGTTGAGAAAAATATGTAAGTAATTTTGTTGCAGAGAACAGGAAGTGAGCCTGAACACAGATGCAGTTAGACGCAGCATGATAGGAAAAGTGCATGCTAGGTTTCTTATGATGCAATTTTTTTTAAAAAAAGCAAGATACCTGTGTGGAGGAGTTTACCATCTAGTTTCAGACATGCTACAACATAGGGGACAATAAAAAAGATGGGGGAGAAAGATCAGGAGTGACACCAGTAAAATTATGCAGTTACTCATTTAGGACAGGCATACATCATGATGGAACAATGGACTGTGTTGTTTGGGAGTTTATCAGCTGCAACAAAGTCAGACTTGACAGTTCTAAAAGAGTAGCTCAAGGTGGGCATATTAATGTTAGAATAGTTAATGCCCTTTTTCCTATGAACTGAAAGAGGTTATACCTCAAGTTAATCATGGACACCTGAATCCAATTAAGGGCAGCCTCTGACCTTTGAAAATCTCTTCCAGTGAAGAGAGAGGAAAAGCATGCTGCAAAAGGGTTGTACGCAGTAAGGGGAAAAGGCTTCTCCTAGGTAAAGGGCTGTTTTCTCTATAAAGGAAATCTTGTGTTTATTTCTGTTTGGGGAGGGGGCCAGTCACGGATTCTGTGACTTTCCATTACCTCAGTGACTTTTGCAGCAGCCGGTGAGCCTGGCTCAGGAGCAGCTCAGACAGCTCCTGTGCCAGGTGCACTGGCTGCTGCTGGGGCAGTCTCGGGCCCCCGCAGCAGAGTCTGGGTGTGGGAGAGGGCATGGGGTTGAGGCACAGGACAGAGTGAGGCAGGGTCTGGGCAGTGCTTACCTGGGAGGCTCCCAGGAAGTGGCAACATCCCCCTCGCTCAGCTGCTAGGCAGAGGTGTGGCCAGGCAGCTCTGCATGCTGCCTCTGCCCAGGGCACTGCCCTCACAACTCCTATTGGTTGGGAGGCAGCCAATCAGAGTGGTGGGGATGGTGCAGGCAGAGGCAGCGTGCAGGGCTGTCTGGCCATGCCTCCACCTAGCAGCTGAGCGAAGAGGATGTTGCTGCTTCCGGGGAGCTGCCAGATAAACGCTGCCCAGAGCCTGCCTTACTCCGTCCCATGCCCCAACCCCCTTCCCCTTCCCATGCCCAAACTCTGCTGCTGGGGGGAAAGGTGCGGAACCAAGTAGGGAGCCTGCCAGCTCTACCACCCACACCCTCCCCCTGGCACCAGCAAGGGTCCTGGGCCGCACACCGCTGCCTGTGCTCCCTCTCCCTCCCGCCAGCACCCAAGCCACCCTTCCCCAGCACCCGTGAGGCCCCCAGGCAGCCCCCCCATCCTCAAATTTTATTCACTCGTATTTTTGGTAAAAGTCATGGACAGAGCACAGGCTGTAAATTTTTGTTTATTGCCCATGACCTGTCCGTGACTTTTACTAAAAATACCCATGACTGAAACGTTGCCTTAGTTATCAGCATTGGAGGCACTAATCCAGGAGAGTTAGGAAACATATTTTTTGTTGTTTAAAGAAACTTACAGGGCCAACTCTAGGGCCTGCCCTGTAAATATCGTAAATAAATCAACATTAAGAATCAAACCTCTGAAGCAGGTGTGATTTACTCCAGGCCCCTTCTCTGCCCCCAACGCTAGAGGAAGAGAGATTGAGTTTTGACCTGATGAAAAGTGTGTTGCCATATATGGCATCAGGGGGTGGGATTTGACACCGCAGACTACCCCAGAATCCACAACAGGATGCTACCAGAGTCCAGGTGGCTGCACAGCAGGAGTCTGTACAAATATAGCAGGAGACAAACTAACTGTTGATAAACTAGGCAACATGGGACCAAGCCATCCTACAGGAAGCAGTGAGACAGCTAACGCCCTGACTGCTGCAGAAGGTGGCCAGGATGGAACTCAATTCTTAAAGGCTAGCACAGCTACCTATAAAAGATGACAAGTGACATCAAGGCACATCTCCTCATGTTTGGAAGAACAGCTCTGTGACATTTCTGGCTTCACTCCCTTACTGTGTGGAGAGGACCAGAAGCCCTATTATGAGATGGTAATGGAAATATCCAAGGAGATTCTGATAGATCAAGAGATTCTCTTTGTATCAAAGTTGATGAAGGAGATGTGTGTGATGCATTGAATACGGGCCCTGTGCACTTCAGTTTACTATCCAGACTGATGGCCTGGTCAAATGCTTCAGCAGGACACTGAAGAGCATGATATAGAAAGTAGCAAGTCGAGATGGGAAAAACTGGGATATCTTGCTACTCTACCCAATGTTTGCTATAAGGGAAGTACCCTGTAGGGTGACCAGATACAAAGTGTGAAATATCAGGACCGGGGGAGGGGATAATAGGTTACCTAAATAAGACAATACAACCCTAATTATCAGGACATCTGGTCACCCTAGTTATATGGTCACTATGTCTGTGCCATATTGGACATTGCCAAGGAGGATTGGGAGGAACAGCCTAATCAAGGAACCAGTGTCACTGAACATGTCATGCAGATGCAGGACAGAATATCCCAAGTCATCCCAGTAGTGCAGGAACATATGGAAAAAGCCACAGAAGGCCCAACAAGCCTATTACAATTGACAAGCAAGGGTTTAGAAATTCCAGACTTCTCATCAAGTAAAGATGTTGGTGGTCATGATGGAAAGCAAGCAATTAGCCGTATGGCAGGAGCCATACAAAGTAATAGAGGTCAAAGCAGGAGCAAACCATCAACCTATTCAAGACCTGGCAACACATAGAAACGTATATGGTCATGCTAGAGACACTACTGCGGGAAGATAAGCCTCAGGAATGAGTCAAAATATCTCTAGAGTTACCCCGTACAGCTTCTAGAAGTTGTCAAGATGACTGAATGAAACCAAGATTTGTTTTCAGAGAAGCTAGCCAGAACCACAGAAGCACATCACAAATCCAGGAGTGAATGTGAAGCTTAAACCATACGGGATCCCTGAGGATAAAAGGGAGGAAATCAGTACAGAAATTAAGAAAATGGAGAGAGTCAAAGTTTTCCATAGTTAGTGGTCCAGCCTAATCATTCTGGTATCTAAACCAGATGGTACCACGAGGTTCTACAATGACTTCTGAAAATTAAATGAGTTTCCCAGTTTGTTTCCTACCCCATACCTCAGACAGATGAGCTCATAGACCAGTTGGGAAAAGCAAGATTCTTGTCTACCCCTCAACCTGTCCAAAGGCTATTGGCAAATCCCTCAAGCAGAGGTTGCCAAAGAGAAGACTGCTTTTTCTATGCCAGAAGGCTTAGACCAGTATAGGTTCCTCCATTTTGGATTGCATGGGGCACCAGAAACCTTCCAACACCTCACCAATAAGCTATTACGCCCATGTGCCAGGTATGCAGCCACCTACTTGCACAATGTGATCATACACAGCCAAGACTGGGGGACACATCTGGAAAAGGATGAAGCGGTACTGGATACTCTCAGAAAAATGGATCTTACAGCTAACCCATCCAAATATGCAGTAGGGCTAGCTGAAGCCAAATACCTTAGGTACATCACAGGCAGAAGCGTAGTGAAACACCAGATGAACAAGTTAGAGGTGATAAAAAGTTGGCCCCAGACAGTAAGGAAGAAGCAGGGCAGAGTGTTGTAGGGATAGTGAGACTCTACAGATAATTTATTCCCCACTTCATTAGCAGGGTGCAAGAAATGTTATGCATAAAGGCAGCACGCAAAAGGACAGAGAGACAACTTTAGGCAGACAAACAGGACATCAAGGCTTAAATTGGCATTATCAGCAGTGCAGAGAAGGCAATGGGATAGTGTGATAAGAAACTAGAAGCTTGATCAGTTTTCTTACACCAACATAAATCCACTAGGCCAAATCATGCTGCACAAAACCCTTCTTCAGCTTGCTTCCCATCGCTCTTATGTGTCATTCTGACAGTGCAAAGGGGGCATTCAGTGAAGCCAGCTTAACGGACTACCTAGATTTTGGCCCAGTATAGGGGAATTCTCAGGAGTCAAACCTGGCATACACCATACCCCCTTTTTCACAAACCCCTGTGTAGTGGTTGTGTGAAATACAACCAGACACTTAATGGCATTCTTCTGTTTGTGTTTGTTTGTACATTATGTGAAAACTTTGGAATGATGCATCCCATCAAATTCTAAAACATCAAGGGAAGTTCTAAACATCAATAGGCAGAATTCTACTGATTTTGGTGAAAACTAGAAAACAGGAAAGAGAAAATGTGGGCCAGGTGGAGCCCTGGCATCTGGTTAGCAGAACCAGAACAGCTTCACCCACTATTGTCATGGTCTATAAATCAAAGAACTGGTTGATGACAGCCATTAACGCCATCCAGCATAATAACACCTCTCATCTCAGCTCTGACAAAGGTCCCAATACAGTTTTAAAATGCTGACACCCTGAATGATTTATCTCCCAGCCAGAAAGAAAAGAAAAGAAACAATAGTGGCAGGAAATGGGAGGGCGGAGGGCACCGAATGGGAGGGAAGAATGGGGGTTGCTGGCATGCATATGTGCTGGAACTAGGGAAGTTGCTACACCCCTTGGCTTGAAGTGGTTTTCATCATATACAGGGTTTACAGTTTGATTCAATGAATCTCAGCATCCCCACTATACAAATTGTTCCAGCACCCCTGATGGCATGTGAGGAAGAGGAAATGAGGAGCACACACACAACCCCTGCAATGTGGCAGAGGGGGAATGAAGGAAAACACACAAAGCCCCTGCCTTGGGGGAAATGGATAATGCAAGGGCATGCAAGAAAGGGGGAAATGGAGGCCACACAGAGCTCCAGGCATGTGGTAGATGGGAGAATGGTGGGGATGAAGGGAGGCGTTGCAGGGAGTCCCTCAAATAGAGGGAGATGGGATGGTGGCACACAGGAAGTAGTGGCTGCGGTGTGATGTGACCCTCTAGAATAAGAGACCAGAATCAGCCCATAAATCAATATACAGGCAGAAGCAGAGTTCCACAGGGCTTTGTAGAAGAGGGCAGAGAACTGAAACTTGATCCAGTGGTCTCTGCTTTTAGGCAAGTCATTTAACCTGCTTGCCTCTGTTTTCCCATCTGTGAAATGGGAATAGTAATACTTAGTTACTAAGACATACTTCACAAAGTAGTGTGAAAATTCATTAAACATGTTTGTTAAAGACCTGTGAAGATGAAAAGTGGCATATAAGTATTAAATATTATTTTAACAGAACATATTACACAGTGATACTCACCCGCTCCTGACCAGCTGTATCCCAGATCAGAAATTTATGAAGCTCATTCCCACAAGGAACAGTTTTAGTCATGAAGGATGCACTGAAATGAGAAGTATCAACTGTTTGTTATTCAAATCTAAACCCACTGTGAGGTTAACAAATGAAATTCACCGGACCAATATTCCAAATATATCAACTCTAGACTTCGGGCAGGTTTGTTTGGTTAGGCCAGGCCATTTCGGGTGGGAAAAAGTCATTTTCTGGTGCAGGGTCCATTCAGTAATATCCCCTGGATTTATTTATGTTTATGCAAATTAGGATTTCTGTTTTCCTCTGGTGAGGTTTAGAGGGATCCTTCTGGTTAGGCTTAAGAGCACCAGCACCAAACGTGCCTGGGGCCCATACCTCCTTTCTTCTCTGTGCACATGCCTGTCCATTGGGCAGCTGGCACTTCAGGTTCTTTTTGTTGTTGTTGCTGATCCTGGTGAACATCCTCTTGCAAGGAGTGGGATAAGTGTACATGTTATCACCCCACCAAGCAGTGAATGAGTGATTTCATATGCTAGTGTAGAAGACAGGAAAAGTAAGTGACTAGCAACAAAACAGCAGAACAGAATATACACAAAGGGTTGCCAAAAGTACAATGTAAACAAACCAAAATGTCCCGCCCCTACATCCCCTCCAATCTTGGGCATAACAGTGTTAGCTGTTACTTCTAACAATAATAAGTAGAATTTTTTCAGCAGGAAATGTGATTTTTCAAAATTGTATCCCTTTACAAAAGAATGCTAGACATTTATAGGTTTGCTCTGTACAACAGTGTTTGAGCTGAAGGAGGCCTGAAAGAGATTGCCCTGGTAGAATTGTGTTTCTTTCTAGACACTGCTGAACCATTCCTGCAAAGATAACTTTTATCCCTGACATATAAAGAGGCACCTGATAGGATGTGTTTTGCATTAGAAATACACTGGATTACATCACATGGCATGTGTTTTCAAAACATTTTCTAGGAAAGATACACCAGAGGTTCCCTGGATAGCCATCTGTAAATTGCTCAATTCAAACAGTGTTCCATTGGATATAAAAAGATTAAGTAATACAGGAAGAGCAGTATTTTCTTTGGTTATTTTGTGGGTTTATGTTTCCAACTATCATTCTTTTATTATGCAACACTTCACAGCTTTGAAAACAGGAAGTTCAGAACTCCAGCAGCTACAGGAGGTCACTAGAATTGTGGATTTAGAACATTAGTTCATCTGGCAAAAAAAAAACCCCTTACCTACATAGTAGTCCTACTTAGAAAACACAAGGTAACAAAACATATTAGCAATATTTAACTCAGTACACTAATGTGACAAAGTGTTTTTTTTCCAAATATAAAATCTTTTCCCCCTAAACATGACAATTATGAAAAGTTTCTATTTTCTTCTCATATTGGTAGAATATCTTTACTTTGATAAAGGACTGACAGTGGTTCAGAACTAAAGGACCACTAGGGTCCCATTAATTTCATCATTATGAGCAAATGACTTCCTAATCAATCCTGCCAGTGATGATGTGCTTCCTTTCCCCCTCCTCTTTGCCCAGCTTCCTCCATTTGTTAAATTCAGTCGTCCAAAACTGTATTGGAATCTGGTCATAAAATCCCCAGCTGGGACTCCAATTGTGCATCCAAAGGCAGAGGTCAACGTGTTACACCTGAAAGCTTTTAGCTACCTCAACATCAAACATAAAACAAAGCTTACTTTTCATAAGGCATTAAAAGTAGAATAATTACAAAACAAGAGCAACTGTTCACACCCAAATAAATCCTTCATGGACAAGGTGTATTATCTTCCTCTGCCTAGGGAAGTCAAGTGTCTTCAAAGTTTTCCAACTGATGCAGGGCTGAGGATTTGGCCATAAGTGTTGGAAAGAAGAGATCTCTGAAATAAACTCAGTTAAATGACTGACAGGAGCTAGCTTGTGATGCTTTGGATTTAGAAACTCTGCTGTTTCTGTGAAAAATAGATGCAGATGAATTATATTTGGTCTGATTATGCTGTATTATCCTGTCTTAATAAAACCTGAGAATGTGATGCATTATAAACCTAGAAGAAATTCTACTCGTGGGGGAATTCTGCACCACTGCGTGCACACAGAATTCATGTGCCCTGCAGATTTCTTTGCTTCTCCACAGAAAAAATGAGTTTCTGATGGGGAAGCAAAGTGAAGCCAAAAGACTGGTCACTTGCTCCTCCCCAGTAGCACAGGTGCATCATTTTGGGTGCCTGGAGCAGCTGGCGGAGAGATAAATTACTGCTAAGGGTAGGGCTGGGAATGCCCCTGCCAGTGGCTTCTACCCTGCGCCAGACTCAGCTGCAAGTCTTGAATGGCTGGGGGTGAGGGAGGATGAGACTTGCTCTACCCCTGCAAGGAGTGGCTGGGTCCAGGTCAGACCCACCCCCAGAAACCTTTCCTGGCTTCAAGAAGCTCTGCACTGACCTCCCTTGCCCCACTGCTTCTCAACCATGGGGGGAGGGGCACTGTATGGGGTGATGTTCCCACATCCACCAAACCCCTGTGTATCCAGACCCCCCTGCCGAGCCTCAACCACTCGTACCTGAACCTCCACCCCACCGAGCCTCACCCCCTGCATCCAGACCACCCCCCACACTTGAACCCTCACCTCGATGAGCCCCACCCCCTTCGCACCTGGATCACTCCATAAGCACCCCCACATGCAGACCCCCACCCCACTAAGCCCCAACCAGCTGCACCTGGACCCCCACCCTTGCTGAGTCCCCCACACCCAGACCTCCTCACTGCTGAGCCCTATCCTCCTATACCTGGATCCCACTACAGAGTCCCATTGCCTCCTGCACCTGCAACTCCTCAATGTGCCCCTGTGCATCAAGATCCCTCCACACTTGGCCCATGCACTGAGTTGCCTGCACCCAGATTGCCTCACACAGAACCCTCTCACCCCACACTTGTATCCTCCCACATTAACCCCCTCCACACTTGGATCCTGCCAGGCTGAGCCTGCCTGCTCACGCCTGGTCCAAAGGGGCAGGGCCCTGGGGTGTTTTGGGGACAGGTCCAGCCCTTGTCCTGTGTAAGGATTGGATGCAGCCTCACCACCAAGCTTATGCTCAAATACATTTGTTAGTCTCTAAAGTGCCACAAGTACTCCTGCTCTTTTTTCAGGTTTCGTAGTCATTCTAGCACACTGAAAGGGGACATTTAGTGGCATATGTATCATCACCCAGAGAGTAGACTCAAACCTAGCATTATTTATATTATCCCATAGTTGTACTCAGAGCTTAACAGAGAGTAAAAAGCTTCCAGTCATGAGTCTGTATAATACAAAACACAGAGTAGTATGTGTGTTCGTGTCAGCTTCACAAATCAGTTGACTGTTTAGGAGTTGTTGAGAGGGAAGAAACCTTTCTGACTCTTAATGGCGAGGCTATTCTAAATGTAAGGAATAACATGAGCAGAGAGTGAGGCAAGAAGGCACACACAAAAAAAGAAAAAAAAGAAGTTAGTGGAGTGTGGAGAGCAGAATAGGGCATCAAAGTGAGAGGGAAATGTAGGGGTGTTGTGCATAGTTTTGAACATGGGGAAGAGAAGACACTTGAGATAGAAGTAAGATGATGATTTTGGCAGCCTTGAAACATTTCAAGGAAAAGATTAAACAGGGTACTTACCCAATAGTAGGGCTAATATTGTGATCAAAATGATCCTGGACAAATCGACAAACTATACTTGATTTCCCAACCCCAGTATCCTGCAAATGAAAGAAAGAACAATAATAAATTCACAAGGTACTTGTATCTGAACTTCAGTAGAAAAATTCACTGATCAGGGGTTAATATGAATTATGATTCTGCCTTTTTTTTTAAACCACAAAAAAAGAACAAACTTACTCAAGTGGAGTAGGTTAAGTGTTTAAAAAGAAAATAGTTCATTAACTTTTTGTAAGTGTCACCATCATAACTGGAGTTATTAATTTAACTCTTCTGCATTTCTAAAATTCCATCCTTTTACAAACTCACAACTCTTTTTTTTGGCAGGGGGAGGGAGTTTACATTAATAAATTGTCACTGATTATAAAAGTTTACATGTAGCTATTTACTCATTCAAAATAAAATAAAAAACCACTGCATGTTAAAATCCATAGTTACTTTGCTGAGCAAAACCAACTTCCAGCAAATTAGTTTTGTGTGTGTTTGTTGTAAGGATGGACCAAGTAAGTATGCTTCCAAAATAAATTGCTAACAAAGTCTTTTCATTATGAGATAAATAAGTGATTTTTTCAGCATTTATAGAATGTCTCAGGTGCTTTTAATAAGATCTGAAGCCAAGGACTGAGTGACTTTAGCCACCCAAGATATGCAACAATCCCCTAGAAATGCACTTGTAGGCTGCATTAAGGACTCTATGGAACTGAACATATTAATAAAAGCAGAAGGACAAATGCCTCAGTGGTTGCTATGTGGGAGAGCCTGCTTTCATTACTGGTACCAGTCTCATTCTTCCCTGTCGGGAGGGATAAATACTAGGAGTACTGTATACGAAGCATATTCAGAACCTCTGGATAAAATAGGGAAGGAAAGAAGTTCCTTGCACTATACCGCAGCAAGTCTTCCAGCCAAAAATGCATTTTCCAGAACTTCTTGACCACTCCATAGAACCTTAAAAGTACAGGGAGATGTAAGTAAATAGGGGGATTTCTTGGGCTCCAGTAGAAATGTACAGGGCTTCTTTCAGACGTTGAAAAGGTATCAATCCAGACTCTTCCATTTACTGAATGGACATTAACAGTGAGAGCGAAGGCCCAATCCAACTCATTAAAATGTCAGTGGAAAACTCCCACTGAGTGCGCTGAAATTGAATCAGTCCCATGATCAATAAGTTCAATTTGTGTCCAGATTTCTAAAACCATTTAATATATTTTAAAATTGATAGGTTTCCAAATTGAGGCAGGGCAACACTATTGGCATCATACAAATAATACAGAAGACTTGGCTGTGTCTTTTCTGTAATCATTTTTCCAGACCTTGATCTTTTTCAAAGATGGAAAAAACAAATCCAGGTATTTAGACTACCTCTCCCTTGTTTAAATAAAACTGTAACAATCAAGGGTGGGAAAACCTTTCTTACTAGAAAACCATCATTTAAACTCTCGTCTCTAATTCAAGGCTGTCCTTACTTAATCTGCTTCCAAGTCATAATAAATATTCACTCAGCACAGATGGTTGTTTATCTGCAATGTGCAATCGATACACACATTTCAAAAAAGAGCAACAGTATTTAAAACCAGCCTAGCAAATTCCAATCAATAGCCACAACAAACATTGCGCTATCCCCAAAATTCGCCTTCATTATAAATTCCATCCGACGTTCCTGCACAGTCACCAAACCTAGGACAGCACAGCACATTTTAAGAAGTCTTCTGTGGCAACACTGAATAATATAATTATTCCAGATTTTAACTGTGCTTCAGAAAACCAAAACGAGCTCAGAGGAATTGCAATTCCCTTTTGTGGAAAAGTTGCTTCTGCTCCAGAGTTTAAAATTAGTGCCTCAGGGCTTGTCTACATCAGAAAGTTGCAGCGCTGGTGAGGGAGTTACAGCGCTGCAACTTTGAAGGTGTACACATCTGCAGGGCACCACCAGCGCTGCAACTCCCTGTTTGCAGCGCTGGCCGTACTCCCGTTTTGTCTCGGGTGTAGAGGATCCAGCGCTGGTGATCCAGCGCTGGTAATCCAATGTAGACAGTTACCAGCGCTTTTCTTGACCTCCGTGGAAGGAGGAAGCCTCTGGTAATCAAGCTGGTTTCCTTTCCCGGTTTGCTCTCTCGGTCCCGGAGCCACCCAGCAAACCGCAGGGAAGGAGACCTGCTTGCTCGGGGTTCCGGGACCGAGAGAGCAAACCGGGAAAGGAGACCAGCTTCGCCGCGGTTTGCTCTCTCGGTCCCGGAGCCACCCAGCAAACCGCAGGGAAGGAGACCTGCTTGCTCGGGGTTCCGGGACCGAGAGAGCAAACCGGGAACGCCGCGGTTTGCTCTCTCGGTCCCGGAGCCACCCAGCAAACCGCAGGGAAGGAGACCTGCTTGCTCGGGGTTCCGGGACCGAGAGAGCAAACCGGGAAAGGAAACCAGCTTCGCCGCGGTTTGCTCTCTCGGTCCCGGAACCCCGAGCAAGCAGGTCTCCTTCCCTGCGGTTTGCTGGGTGGCTCCGGGACCGAGAGAGCAAACCGCGGCGTTCCCGGTTTGCTCTCTCGGTCCCGGAACCCCGAGCAAGCAGGTCTCCTTCCCTGCGGTTTGCTGGGTGGCTCCGGGACCGAGAGAGCAAACCGCGGCGTTCCCGGTTTGCTCTCTCGGTCCCGGAACCCCGAGCAAGCAGGTCTCCTTCCCTGCGGTTTGCTGGGTGGCTCCGGGACCGAGAGAGCAAACCGGGAAAGGAAACCAGCTTGATTACCAGAGGCTTCCTCCTTCCACGGAGGTCAAGAAAAGCGCTGGTAACTGTCTACATTGGATTACCAGCGCTGAATCACCAGCGCTGGATCCTCTACACCCGAGACAAAACGGGAGTACAGCCAGCGCTGCAAACAGGGAGTTGCAGCGCTGGTGGTGCCCTGCAGATGTGTACACCTTCAAAGTTGCAGCGCTGTAACTCCCTCACCAGCGCTGCAACTTTCTGATGTAGACAAGCCCTCAGTCTGTACCCTTGTGACTGCTTTGACTAGCCCTCAGAATATATTTAGAGCAGCATTTGCGGGGGAGCGGAATAAAATGCTAACCATCATTCTATAGCTAGTTTTAAAACTATCTGGACAATTTTTAATATATTCTCATGCACCTGTCAAATGGGGCACCCTCCTGCTCCACCACAACTGGAAAGTGGATTGGGGTGTGTGAACATTCCATACAACACTCCGGAAAAGTAATCAAAATAGTTTGTTTAGTAAACTTGATTGACTCTGATTTGCAATATAGAGTAGCCATCGCCTTTCAGACAAATCTTGCAGGATTGTTGCAACGAAGCAGGTGGGAGGAGTCCCAGCTTGTGACGGCATCTGCTGCTTACTGGCAAGTAAAACATGCATTCCATTAAAATAGTCTCAGTACTAGAGCTGTAGAAAATACTTCTGCTACCATCTGCTTTTGAACTTTGCCCTGCTGTATTGCTCTTCTGTCCATAAACCTTGTTCCCTCAAAGCTGGTGATGTTCCTTGTTTTGCCACGAGGGAAAGACCCTAAACAGGATTTTTTCAAGCAGGTAACACCAAAAACCTTATTCTTCAGTTCACTGAGCTCTGCACTTTGCCGATTTTCATAACTCATGTAATCTGGTTCTTTTGTTTTAGTTAGACTGTGCTGATATACATACTAAAACATACCACACACACCAGATGGCAAATCACTGGCTGGTGTAAACTGCCATAGCTCTACTGACTTGGATGGAGCTAGGACAATTTACAGCAGCTGAGCATTTGCCCCCAGGAAGCAAGCTGCACCCTAAGGAATGGAGTCTGTACTTACCCAGAAGTCATCATCCCTGTAAAATAGGGGAGCTATGATGTGGGTAGGGAAGGCAACTTTTTCTTTAAAATAATCACACACAAAAAATACAGCTCCATGTGACAAGGGATCCAGGACATAAAGTCTGTTCTAATTAAAGGGATATTTGACACATGCCTGGGATGCAGTGCAGAATTTATATACACTCTCATTTTAACAAGTTATGTTTTAGGAAGGATATTAGGTGCATGGCTCATGGGACTAGTGACATGTTTTGCTTTCTACCTGGCTTCTTTTTCTCATACTTGGTCATCACTAGTCTCCCAAGCATAAACACATCCATAAAATCAATATAAACTGAGATGTACAGAGATAAGCAAACAGGAGAAGGGAGAGGTTCAACAGCATTAAGTGAATCTCGAATGTTCAATGGGAGAAGTAACCCAGAGTTCAGAATTTTATCCAAGTCTCCCTCTGCTTTGGAAAACTGATCTGGAAATCTCATGAGACAGACCAGTTTTTATTTTATACAAAATGAGGATAGTTCCTGGCTGCTACCCTCCCATACTGAACACACTTCAACTTGACTCACAGAACTCTGCTCTCTCAAAGCTGAAGGTGTGCTCCCAGCTGCTGAGCAGACATACCCTGAAGCTTACACATACACGGAGCACCAGGCTCCTCTATGCTCACATCACTGTAAAGGAGAATGCTGGAAATATACAACCTCAAGTAGGATTACTGGATTTTATCAGCCAATTTACAAACTAACAGGAATTTACACATAAATTGCTTATAATATATCACAAGTATAAGATTAGAAAAAGTAAGAGTCCAATATATTTCTAAAGTCACATTCCAAGGACGGACAGCTGATTGGTGTAACCATCCACTGTTCTAAGTCTCCATACATAGGAAAGTTAAGGAAATAGAGGAAGTCCGGTTTTGTTTGTTTGTTTTTTAAGTTTAAATTTGGAGGGGTGTGGGCTTTTTTAAAAAAAAAACCCCATAAATCTAAGCCTCTATCCTGCAAACGTCTAAGAATGTGAGTAGCCCAAGGAGTCCAACTGGACTAGGGAGTTACTCACTCGCATAACTGGGGCTTTATTATTTAACCTTTATATTGCAGTAGCATCCAGAGACCTCAGCCAGGTGAGGAGCCTAGTGTGCTGGGCACTTTACAAACATATACTGAAGAGCCTAAAGAGTTTACCTTAATTATTTTTCTATCTGAAATGGTACAAGCACCAAACTCACAAAGAAACTGCACATATGACTGCTCACTAAGCAGCAGTCTTATAATTATGCAAGATGCAGTAGCAATTGTTTTATTCTTGACTACACAGTATCCTTCCGAGCAATGGGTGAGTTTTTTATATATACAGAATCCTATTAAGATGAATTATGTAAGAATCCATTTATGACTATGGGGTTTTGCAAACAAATACACAAGGATACCTCAGAATATTTTACATAAAAGAACCTGCATGATAAGAACACACACTGAAAAAACAGCTTGCTTTGGAACCACAGGAGATCCCACGACTAACTTCCTATTTTGGTTAAAAAACATGATTGTTAAAAAAAAGCTTTATATATGGGTGTGACTGCGGTGCAACCTGGACTGTGGTACTGCTGAGCCCTCCAAAACCAACCAGCCTGGGATATCCCTCACACTGTGATGTTGATGGCAAGCTACAAACTTCTGGCAAGTACTGCACTTACACAGACATCCACAGGCAGGGATACATCCAACTGAGTTACATAAATGATCTCCTAGCCACGCATGAACCATCAATAGGGAGGCTCCAGCCAATTCCCCCCAGCGCCCCAGCCTTGCAATGATCAGAAGCAGGGGCAGCAGATTTGTCCTAACAGTGGAGGGGCCCCAGGCCCTGCCCCACCTCTTTCCCCGAGGCCCCCCCCCCTGCAGCCAACCTGGAAACCAGAGTGGGGCTGGGGAGCCATGAACCCTCCACCTGCCCTGGGTAGTGGGGGGGCCCCAAGACTGGCTCCCAGCCCGTGTCTCTGCCCTCTGGCTGCCTCGCCCACAGCTGCCTGCGCAGCTCTGACCCCAACCCGGCTACAGCTTCCAGCCTGGTTCGTGGGCTCGGCCTCAGGAGCCAAAGAGCCACATCTGGGCCATAGTAAGAGCCACCCAAGCAGTCACCCAAGGGAGCCACAGACCCTCCATCTGCCCTGGGAGTCAGGGACACAGGCTGGGGGCTGCTTTCAGGCCCCCATTTTGGGCAGGTGGAAGGTCCGCAGCTCCTCACAGCTGCTTGGGTTCCCTGGGTCACTCTTACCTGGCCAGGCTCCAGCTTCCAGCCAGGCTGGGGGAGATGGATGGGGGGGTCAGAGGGAAGAGAAGGAGCAGGAGGCTGGGCCCATGGCAAAAAGTGGATGGGCCAGGCCAGTCCACTTTCAAAAGCAGGAAGGCCATGGCCCCTTGGCTCCTCTTGTTCCAACACCCTTAGTCAGAAGCCCAACCAGTGTAAGTTCATTACCTAGTTTGCCACACCAACAAAAGGGTAGTGGATGTGCAACAGCCCTTGTTAACCTAAGCTGAGATTTCCTAAGCCCTTCAACCAAAACTCACTGGTTCAGATACAATATAGAAACAGAAAGACAGTTTTTAAGTGATTATAAGTGGTAGACATAAAGGTCAGAGTAAACACGCTTTCTAAATCCAAAATTTTTAGTTTAAGCAAGAGTTAATCATACAGCTTTTCTCACCCAGACAGATGGCATAAGGAGGTTACAGTTCCTTAATACACAGGCTGAGACTACCTTCCAGCCTGGGACCACCCTTCCTCATTTCAAAGTCTTTGTGCTCCAGATGTTCTTCCAGGTGTTGAGTTGGGGGAGGGGAGTAGATGTGACATCATCGCTGGGCTTTTCTCCTCTTTTATATTTTCTTCCAACTTGCTGGAAAGATCTTTGCTGTGACGTGGGGAATCAGGCACTCCCCATTGGTCAAGCTAGTGTTGCCAACTAATTGCACAAACCCAAACTCTGCCCCAACCTCTCCCCAAGGCCACGCTCCTGCCCAGCCCCTTCTCCGAGGCCTCACCCCGTTCACTTCATCCCCCCCCTTCATTGCTCGCTATCCTCCACCCTCACTCATTTTCACCAGGCTGGGACAGGGGGTTGGCGTGTGGAAAGGGATTTGGGGTGCAGGCTCTGGGAGGGCATTTGGTGTTGGAGGAGGCTTGGGTGCAAGAAAGGGCTCATGGCTGGGGCAGGGGGTTGGGGTGTAGGAGGGGGTGTGAGAGAGGGCTCAGGGATGGGGCAGGAAGGTGAGATGCAGGAGGGGGTGTGAGAGACAGCTCAGGGATGGAGCAGGGAGTTGGGGTGCGGGAGAGGATGAGGGGTGCAGGCTCCGGTCATCAGAGCTTACCTCAGGCGGCTCCCGGAAGCAGCCAGCACATCCAGCTCCTAGGTTCAGGGGCAGCCAGGCAGCCCTACGCGCTGCCTCTGCCTGCAAGCGCCGCCTCCACAGGTCCCATTGGCCACGAAGCTGCAGAGTTGGTGTTCGGGGCAGGGGCAGCACACAGAGAGCCCCGACAGCCCCTGAGCCAGACGTGCTGATCGCTACCGAGAGCTACACAGAGCCGTGGCAGGTAGAGAGCCTGACTTAGCCCCACTGCACCACTGACTGGACTTTTGAACTATTAAAAAAATTGCTTGGATTGCTTTCAAAAGCAACCAGGAAATTGAGGCCAATTCCGGCAGACTCTCAGCTATCCAGGAGGATTGGCAACCCTAGGTCGAGCAGTCTCCATTGCACATGTTCTCTCTGAGAAGTCTCTGGGAGGGCCATTGGGAGAGTGGATTCCCTTTAATGGGCCATCAGCACATGTCTGGCTGGTCCTTTGTTGCAACTGAAAGCTTGGCTGTCCAACATATTTTGATAACACGTATAATGCTTTATAACGTTACATATAAAGATAGCACATACAATCCAACAGAATATTAATGTTCAGCAGATCAAAAATGTCATAAACAGATGGTTAAGGGTTAATGTCTCTTTTACCTGTACAGGGTTAAGAAGCTCAGTAAACCTGGCTGACACCTGACCAAAGGACCAATAGGGGGACAAGATACTTTCAAATCTTGGTGGAGGGAATGTTTGCTGTAACTTTGAATCTAAGGCTGGGTGGGCAGTCCCTCTGGTCTATATGAATCTGAGTACCCTGTAAAGCATTTTCCATCCTGATTTTATAGAGAGAATTTTTACCTTTTCTTTCTTTAATTGAAAGTTTTCTTTTTATGAACCTGATTGATTTTTCCTTGTTTTAAAATCCAAGGGATTAAGTCTGAACTCACTAGGGATTGGTGGGGGGGGAGAAAGGAGGGCGGATGGTTAATTCCTCCTTGTTTTAAGATCCAAGGAGTTTGGATCGGTGTGAAGCCTCTCAAGGCAACCCAGGGAGGGGAAAGTCTGAAGGGAAAAGGAGGGGGATGGTTAATTTCTCCTTGTTTTAAGACCCAAGGGGTTTGGGTCTGAGTTCCCCAGGGAAGGTTTTGGGGGAACAGAAAATGTGCCAGATACTAATTCTGGCTGGTGGCAGCGCACCAGATTTAAACTAGTAATTAAGCTTAAAAGTGTTCATGCAGGTCCCCACTTTTTGTACCTTAAAGTTCAAAGTGGGGGAAAAACCTTGACAAAGAGTTTTAAAACAAGTACTCAAAAGGCATACTTTGTACAAAACATATAATACACCCCTACCCCAATATAACGCTGTCCTCGGGAGCCAAAAAATCTTATAGGTGTTATAGGTGAAACTGCATTATATTGAACTTGCTTTGATCCACCAGAGCATACAGCCCCACCTCCCCAGAGTGCTGTTTTACCGCATTATATCCGAATTTGTGTTATAGCGGGTCGCATTATATTGGGGTAGAGGTGTAATTACATGACAGTGGTGAATACGAGGGTTCCAGGGTGCTACTTTGAGGTAAAAAGTGCCACAAGATTCGTAGGGACAAATTCTGCACTGGGTAGACAACCCGTGCCTCCTGACAATGGGAGGGCACAACCCCGGAACAGCTCAAGTCATACCCCTCTTTGTAGTAACCCTCCCCTTCCAGAAAGCAGCCCCACCCTACCCCTTTGGGAAAGCAACAGCCCCTCTGTGCAGTTCTAAGCTGTTCCTCTGACTCTCCCAGCAGAGTTAAAGCAGCAGCACCTCCAAGCAGCTCCCAGCTGTTCCTCTGCTCCTGCCTCTGCCTTTCCTTGCCCAGCACAGCTCGCTAACTCAGCTACTCTGAAGGGAGGGAGCCCTGCCACACCAATTTGATGAGCAATCTGGCGGGGGGGGGAGAAGGCCATGAGACCCTGCATCCCTCTCCCCCAAACACACATCACCTCTGTTTTAACTTGGGGCATAATTTGGCCCTACAAATTAAATCTAGCAAATTTCAATTTGAAAAAGCTTAAGTACAAAACCCTGAAAAATCAGAGGATGTTAACGCCTAGTAACAGTTACTGATAGCAGCTAGAGTACATATACAGCAGCTTTTTCTCAACATTAGTAATACTTTGAAATGAGAGAGCACTTCAAAGCTCTTTACAAACACTGAGCCAAATTCAATGTTTGACCCAATTTGCACTGAAGTTAACAGGATTCTTTCTATTGATTTCTACAGGAGTTGGATCATACCCTCAATGAGAGTCTGTGCTGGTGTTCCCTGGACGATGCACCTCAGTGGATTAAAATCCAGCCAGTGACACAGTTACAATGGCACAAGGAGCTTTTGTCCTCCTCTCCATCAGGAGACTTGCAGCCAACTAGCACAGCCCTACAAGCAGGAGGCACTGGCTAACAGCAGCTGGGATGGGAGATGATCATTCCTAGTGGTCCAAGCTACAGCAGTCAGGCCGAGTAGTCAGAGCCACTGCCAGAATCAGGAGTCCAGGGCAGGGGTGGAACAAGGCTGGAGCAGGAGCAGGAGCAGGAGCAGGAGCAGGGCTGGAACAGGACTGGGAGCAGAACACAGCACGAGCAGGGCTGAGAGCAAGCTAATGCCTGGGGAGTCTGTTGCCACCATCAGACAAGAGACAGTTCCAAGCCCTAGAATAGCCTTGCGCAGACTGAGCTACTTGTACTCCTGTGGTGCTCATATACCAATTCTGGGAGTCACATGATCAGTTCCTGGCTTGTGGATTGGCTGGGAGCCTGCCACACGAATGACTCATCACTTTACATTGGCCAAGGAAAGAGTGTGGCTAATGTATGCAGGGGATTAATCAATTCAGTGCAGCCCTTAGGCAGACTCTACTGGTGTAGCTCCCATCGAACCCAAAGTAGAAATTAGCATTGCCCATCCCAGTCAAAACCTTGAGGTAGTACAGCCATCTGCCCTCCTACTTTGGCGGTACAATGGACCAGGCTAGCAGAGACAGGTGCAAAATATACCTATCTGCACCAGCAGTGACTGTGGCAAATGTGGTCTGTTAATGAATCTTCCTGACAAACCCTGGAGTCAACTAAGTATTGTTACTGTATTCAGACACAAAGGGTACATGTACACTACAGGATTATTCCAATTTTACATAAACCGGTTTTGTAAAACAGATTGTATAAAGTCGAGTGCACGCGGCCACACAAAGCACAATAATTCGGCGGTGTGCATCCATGAACCGAGGCTAACGACAATTTCTAGAGCGTTGCACTATGGGTAGCTATCCCGTAGCTATCCCATAGTTCCCGCAGTCTCCCCCACCCATTGGAATTCTGGGTTGAGATCCCAATGCATGATGGTGCAAAAACAGTGTCGTGGGTGATTCTGGGTAAATGTCGTCACTCATTCCTTCCTCCGTGAAAGCAATGGCAGATAATCATTTTGCGCCCTTTTTCCCTGGATTGCACTGGCAGACACCATAGCATGGCAACCATGGAGCCTATTTTGCCTTTTATCACTGTCACCGTATGTGTACTGTATGCTGCTGACAGACGCGGTACTGCAGTGCTACACAGCTGCATTCATTTGCCTTTGCAAGATAGCAGATACGATTACCATCCCTATTGTACCATCTGCCATGCCATTGTAAGTTGGTGATGAGATGACGGTTATCAGTCGTTCTGTACCATCTGCCATGCCACTGTAAATTGGTGATGAGATGACGGTTATCAGTCGTTCTGTACCGTCTGCTGCTGTCATGGGTGCTTCTATTTTTACCCAGGCACCCCCGGCCGACCTCACCGAGGCCAGCCAGGGACACTCACAGGATGATGAGGATGGCTATCAGTCATTTTGTACTGTACCGTCTGCCACCAGGGAGGGGAGGGGAGCGAAGGGGAGAGGATGCTGCTGTTCAGCAGGGCCGGTGCAAGGATATTTTGCGCCCTAGGCGAAACTTCCATCTTGCGCCCCCCCGCCCCCAAAATCACATACATTATACACAATACACGGTCACGAAATTGTACCCCAGACCTTTTTCTTTAATCTGCCATGAGGCTGCATCAACTGTAAACGAAAAAAAATGAAATTTTATTCCTATCAGTCCTTTTTCTTGTTCACTATTAAAAGTAAAGGATAGAGAATGCATGTCACTTACTATAATTAACTATTTGAATTTCATCAACTGTTGGACGTAAATATTGATTAAGAGATCAAGATGACTTTCAAGCTTAAGCCTGAGTATTCAAGCCTTGTTAGGTTTATGTTGCAACCATTACACTAAACAAAAGCACAGATGTAGGCAGATCTTATCCTACTGGTGTAACAGCAACTGCTCTGGATAGGATCAAAAAGTTGTTCCATATTAGGGGTTGTCAAGTTTCTCAGAGGCATTGTGGTCCAGGTTTGTTTTAAAGAAATAGACCCCTATCCTGCAATCACTTATGCAGGAAGTATCTGTTAAGATGTTTTGCCTTGTTCTACTTTACCTCACTTGAGATAGGTGCAATTCAAGCATCTGACAAAATAATAGGAGAGCAACCTTCCAAGTTAGTAAGGAAAACATCTGGCTAGTACAATCTAGGATCCCACTATTGTGCTGCTCTGCTAGAAAGAATGATAAAAGATTAAAGTTCACAGAAGGTACAACTCCAAGGTGCTCCGAGCTGTCCAGCTAATCCTTGAATGTTACATTGTAAGAATTCACATGCAAATCCCATTTGCTTGATTCGAAAGAGGAGGCCATCAATGGGAGAGGCCTGGGAGCTCTAGAGATATTAATAGTTCATGTCTGTTCCAGTATTTAGTATCAAATCAGGGCTTTACCTGTCAGCAAACAACCACCACAGCTACTTATTTCTCAGCATCATGCATGTTGTGGCTAGATGGTGATCCTGAGTCACTTGTTACCTTACACAAGAGAAACCTACATTTTAAAGAATTATTTCAAATGGGACAATAAAACAGGAGTAACAAACTTTCTGCTTTTCTGAGGTAACAGCCCCAGAAGTTCTTTATTATTTAACAGAGAGCCTGAGCTGAATGCTGGAACAGGAGGCAATATAATGTTGAAGGGCTTCTGTGAAGGAAGAGGAAGAAGTGGCTCTTGGAGCCTCTGTGCTTGATCTAAAACCCATTGAAATCAGTGGGAATTTTTCCACTGACTTCAAGGTCTGGGGATTGGTCCTGCTTTGAGCGGGGGTTGGACTAGATGACTTCCTGAGGTCCCTTCCAACCCTGTTATTCGGTGATTCTATGAAGGTGGATCAAGGCCTCTGATAACAAGAGTAACTTTTGTAAACTTCTCATTTCTGGGCAATGAAAATACTTACTTACTGAAATAAGGACATGATTGCTGGGGATGGAAGAGATGTGGCGATATCAGAGGATGAGAGGCTTACAGTCACGTGGGTTGGGGATCTGGGCTAAGGGTGGTTGGTGGTGAAGTAAGATATGAAATTTGTGTAAACCAGCTCTTAAGCTAAGAAGTGGGGGCTTAGTAGGTTTTAACACATGCAATAGTTTAAAACAACACACAAGGGTGTATGGATTGTTCTGTTTAGTAATGAAACAGAAAATCACTTCAAGTTTAGAAAATGCAGGAACAGTTTAGATAAAAACAGGAAAGGGAATATAAAAAATTGTACAGACTTTGCAGAACATGATGTGAACCTAACAAATAACTATCCTCCTCTTCCCATTTCCTTATTTTGCTCCCATTGTTTGTCACTATCACTTGGTGTCATTTTTAATTTAGATCACAGGCTCTTTGGGCTAATGAGTCTCTTTTATTTGTCTGCAGAGATCCTAGAACATTTTTGGACACAGAATACATAAGTAATAATATTCATAACAATAATTGCCAAGTGATATACAAACTTAAATGGGATAGAGCCCAGGGGATCCCCCAGGGTCAGCGTGCCGTCGCGGCAGCCGGCAGCCCAGCGAATCCCCTGGCCCAGGGAAACCCTAGGCTCTGGGCTGCCGTGGCGGCGTGCTGACCTGGGGACACCCTGGGCTAACGGCTGCCACGGTGGCGCCCTCACCCAGGGGCCCCTGGGCTGCCGGCTGCCACGGTGGCGCCCTGACCTGGGGGACCCCCTGGGCTCCGGGCTGCCATGGCTGCGCGCTGACCCGGGGACACCCTGGGCTGCCGGCTGCCGCCTGCCGCAGCGGCGCCCACACCCAGGGGGCCCCTAGGCTGCCGGCTGCCATGGTGGTGCCCTGACCCGGGGGACCCCCTGGGCTCCGGGCTGCCGCTGTGGCGCCCTGACCCGGGGGATCCCCTGGGCTGCCGGCTGCCGCGGCAGCACACTGACCCGGGGGACCCCCTGGGCTCCGGGCTGCCGTGGCGGCGCCCTGACCCGGGGGACCCCCTGGGCTCCGGGCTGCCGTGGCGGCGCCCTGACCCGGGGGACCCCCTGGGCTCCGGGCTGCCGCGATGGCGCCCTGACCCGGGTGATCCTCTGGGCTGCCGGCTGCCGCGGCGGCACGCTGACCCGGGGGACCCCCTGGGCTCCGGGCTGCCACGGCGGCGCACTGACCCGGGGGACACCCTGGGCTGCGGGCCGTCGCAGCGGTGCCCTGACCCGGGGGCCCCTGGCCTGCCGGCTGCCGCGGCGGTGCGCGCTGACCCAGGGTCAGTGCACCTCCGCGGCAGCTGGCAGCCCAGGGTTTCCCTGGGCCAGGGGATCCCTGGGCTGCTGGCTGCCACAGCGACGCCCTGACCCGGGGGATCCCTGGGCTGCCAGCTGCCATGGCGGTGCCCTGACCCAGGGGGCCCCTGGCCTGCCGGCTGCCGCGGCGGTGCGCGCTGACCCAGGGTCAGTGCGCCTCCGCGGCAGCCGGCAGCCCGGGGTTTCCCTGGGCCAGGGGATTCCCTGGCCTGCGGGCTGCCGCGGCGGCGCCCTGACCCGGGGGACACCCTGGGCTGCCGGCTGCCGCCTGCCGCAGCGGTGCCCTGACCCGGGAGACACCCTGGGCTGCTGGCTGCCACCGGCAGCTCAGACTCCTTCTATGTCCCAGCACCAGCGGCCGGTCAACCATTTAAAAAAAATTGGGGGGCACTTTTTGGCGCCCCCAAATCTCGGCGCCCTAGGCAACCGCCTAGTTCGCCTAAATGGTTGCACCGGCCCTGCTGTTCAGTGCCGCAGCACCGCGTCTACCAGCAGCACGCAGTAGACATACGGTGACATTGAAAAAAGTCAAGAAACGATTTTTTTCCCTTTTCTTTCACGGGGGGTGAGGGGCGGTAAATTGACAAGATATACCCTGAACCACCCCAGACAATGTGTTTGATCCTACAGGCATTGGGAGCTCAGCCAAGAATGCAAATGCTTTTCGGAGACTGCTGGGAACTGTGGGATAGCTGGAGTCCTCAGTACCCCCTCCCTCCTTCCATGAGCGTCCATTTGATTCTTTGGCTTTCTGTTACACTTGTCACACAGCACTATGCTTTGGCCTCTGTCTATCATAGCCTGGAGATTTGTTCAAATGCTTTGGCATTTCGTCTTCTGTAACAGAGCTGTGATAGAACAGATTTGTCTCCCCATACAGCGATCAGATCCAGTATCTCCTGCACGGTCCATGCTGGAGCTCTTTTTGGATTTGGGACTGCATCGCCACCCATGCTGATCAGAGCTCCACACTGGGCAAACAGGAAATGAAATTCAAAAATTCGCGGGGCTTTTCCTGTCTATCTGGCCAGTGCATCCGAGTTCAGATTGCTTTCCAGAGCGCTCATAATGGTGCACTGTGGGATACCGCCCGGAGGCCAATACCGTCGATTTGCGGCCACACTAACCCTAATCCGACATGGCAATACCGATTTCAGCATTACTCCTCTCGTCGGGGAGGAGTACAGAAACCAGTTTAAAGAGCCCTTTATATCGATATAAAGGGCCTCGTTGTGTGGACGGGTGCAGGGTTAAATCGGTTTAACGCTGCTAAATTCGGTTTAAACGCATAGTGTAGACCAGGCCAAAGAGATTGAGTGACTTGTCCAATGTTACAGAGCAAGGACATGATTCTGCTCCCACTGACAGCATTCTCATTGATTTCAATGGGAGCCAGACTTGGCCCACACCTCAGTGTGGAAGTTGGCATTAGAATTCAAGAGTTCCTGGTTTTCAGTTTCATGTTCATGCCATTAGGCAAGTATCTTGTCTGTTTCAGTACAGATTGACAATTAACAGAGACTCTTAGTCTATTCTGTAGAATGCTTAAGCAAAATTCTCTTCTTTGTTACACCAGTTGAGCTTCATTCACCAATGTGACAGAAAGGGAGCGTGGGCCCTCTCTTTTTAGTGGTAAAATTTCATCTATTTAGGTAAGATTTTTCTTATATAAAGCAAATATTAAAAAGTCTGAAACTGTCAAAAGAAAAAAACCCTTTTTTGCCACCCATAATTTCAAAACAATCTACATGATTTTTACATTGAAACAAAATCTGCCTCTGGACAGGCAACCTGTATGCCAAGCTTACAATATGGAAGGGCAGTATTTAGCTTTCTAAAAAAAAAAATCAATGATTTTTTTCAAAAATGGAAATGCTGAGAGATCTTTCATTCTAGCTGCTCTACCAGCTGCTGTTGTATAATACAGCTAGACCAGACTTGGCAGTTGAGGTTTTGCACATCAAAATATCTCCTCTTTCCACTGTGGAATTTGGCTGTACTTTAGCCTATGATTTATAGCTTCTATTGCAACCCCTAAGCCATTCCCATTAGCTCATGGCAGCATTTTAACAGTCTCTGGCATATAAAAATTCACACTAGTTTTAACTATGTAGAGTGCAATCACTCTGTAATATTGGTGGCTGATCAGCAGCTTATTAGCTACAAGCAAGCAAACTGCCATGCCGCATCAGAAAGCATTAGTAGACTTTTCCAGAAACCCATCTTAAGCTCTGGTTAAGCAGAGGCGGCTCCAGGCCCCAGCACGCCAAGCGCATGATTGGGGCGGCATGCTGCAGGGAGAGCTCTGCCAGTAGCCGGGAGGGCGGCAGGCAGGGTGCCTTCGGCAGCAAGTCTGCGGAGCGTCCACTGGTCCCGCGGCTTCGGTGGACCTCCCGCAGGCGTGCCTACGGAGGGTCCGCTGATCCTGAGGCTCCACCGAAGCCACGGGACCAGCAGACCCTCTGCAGGCATGCCTGCGGGAGGTCCACCGGAGCCGCAGGACCGGCGACCAGCAGAGCGCCCCCGCAGCATGACACCGTGCTTGGGGCGGCGAAATGTCTAGAGCCGCCCCTGTGGTCAAGGCTAGTTTCCATATCAAACACGGCTTCCTATCCAGTGTCTGGCACTCGGTATTCTTGAGTCACTCACTTTGCATCCTGTTTGCAAAGATGCCCATCCATCACCAAACAGCAGCTGAAGGGAGTGTCAGAAACAGGGCTACCTTTTCTCTCACGCAGCTACTGTATCTTGTAACTCCCACTCCTAAATGATAATAAAATAAAGCTTTTCCATTTGCTGCCTGGCTTAGTACTTTATGCCTGACATTAGCAGTAACATTTAATCGTTACCCAGATGAGCAGAAATGGGCAGCATTGCAATTTTTTCCATGTTTTACTAATACACTTGTGCTCCTGCAGCAACTTTGAAAGGCTCTAGTAGGCAGCTTGAAGAGCATTTGAACCTGACTGGATGTTTATCAGTTGTGTAAAGATACATGAAAGAGTTATACACTACAGACTCCTGACCACAATTTTTTAATCCAAGAATCATTCTGCCCAGTAAACATGCACTAGCCTTAAACACAGCCTCTCTCTATTCAGACAATTTTGTTTTACTGGTCGGTCTGAAGGCTCTGCTGCAGGCACAATTTACCACCGTCCAGGAGACCAGGGGATTCAACCGGTGTGTTCTGGAACCATCCCAGAGAGAATGCGGTCATTAGCAGTAGTGAGGGTGACCAGATATCCGAATTCTATAGGGACAGTCCCGATTTTTGTGTCTTTTTCTTATACAGGCTCCTATTACCCCCCACCCCCGGTCCTGATTTTTCACACTTGCTGTCTGGTCACCCTAGCAGTAGTGCTTAGTGAGAATTAGAAATAGCTTTTGCTGCATTCGAAGTGCTTCCATCTGCAGATGTGTCAAATCAGCAAATATCACTACAGATTAAATGCACAGGTGAAAATTCAAGAGCAACCTTTAGACTGGCTTGTTGGCTTTCACCTGACTCATGAAGGAGTCTACGCCCTTAAACTGAGTCTGCCATCATGAGGAGAAGCTATGCTCAGGTGCCCTAACTCTTCGCTTCTACAGTCAAAGGAACATATACTCTCAAAGTGAGGGGTTTTTATTTTATTTTTTTTAAGGTTCATTTTTCCATCTGGCCCAGTGTGGATGCAAAGGAGATTAAGAGGTATGTGAGGCTCTTCTCAGATAAGATTTTATTTTTGATTGGCTTGTGTGAAACAGACAAGAATCTACTCACTGAGCAGCACCTCCCGCTCTCTGACTCTGGGAGTGGAGCAATCTCTGCATTTTACAGTGGAGGATGATCTTTTATCTCTATAGCCATCTCTCACATAGAATTGTAACTACTCAGCATGTCCTTCTCTCTTTATAAAAAACAACCATCTTTATACCTTGAGAGAATTTCTTCCGAATAAGAGTCCTTTTTTCTGGAATTGGCACTTTATTAATTATCCCTGGCATTCTGAAGAACTTGTACATGCCTGGCATATTCTTGCTATGCAGAGTGCTGCATGAGATGAGGCACAGTCTTACACCATCAGAGCTGTGCAAGAGTTGCTGCATAGTTCTCTGGGACAGGTGGCTGCAAGCGAGGCAGTGGAAACAGTGCCTGCTTAATGGCATGTTAAATGCACAGTTGTGTACTCTCCTATGTAAGAGGGATTTACCAAAAGCCATTTGATGCATCAAAAATGATGAAAAAATTGGCACATGCCTTCTCTTTCAGGATTTCATGTCTAGTTGGTATGTGATAATGCTCCCTTCTAATACTGGCATTTATTCCTTGGGGTCGAAGTACAAGCACAGTGATCCAGATTTGATTCTGTGTCAATGACGACGTTCTTATTCTGCAGGTTCCTCCACTTTTTCAATTACATCTCCTGATAAGAAACACTGCAATTATTTCTGTAGTCTGTCCATCAGCACCATATGTACATTCCTGGCTGCATGTATGATATGTTGTATGTCTTTGTTTACAGTCATTTAATACATAATATTACTTTCCCTATCCTTCAACTATGTCTGTATATTTCTTCAGTAAAGTTGTGATGGTTTGAATCAATTCTTCCATAGTAAAACCATGTACATATAGTTTTCAATTGCTGGTCTGATTCCAGACCTAAAATAGATGTTCTATGCCCTGTAATAGTTACAAAGCCAAGAGTACTTCTCTCTCATGTTGCAGAGTGAAATGACATCTTTTCCCTGTAGAAATAGGAACTGCAATTCTTGCTTTCAAGCACATTTGTCTGCCTCATCATCTATCCAGCAGTGCCATAGAGAGGAAGGATGGTCTTGTGGTTAAATCAGTGGCTTAAGACTTGAAAAAGCTGCGTTCAATTCCTGACTCAGCTACAGAGTTTCTGTATGATCGTGCTCTTAACCTCTCCTGTGTCTCAGTTCCCTAAACGTTAAATGAGGATTATAAATATCTGTCAGGGAGGTTGTGAAACTACAATCCATTAATAATAGTAAAGTGCTCTGCTTCTACAGTGATGAGGAGGACTATATATGGGCCTAAATCAGAGGTGGACAAACTATAGCCTGCAGGCCACATCGGGACTGTCCTGCCCTGCAGCAGGGAGGCTAGCCCCTCCCCTACAGCCTCAGCTCTCTGTAGTAATGTGCTACTTATGGAGCACCAGGATTGGCAACTGTATGTAGTACACCATAAGTAGCACATTCTTATGGGGAGCAATTTAATACATACTACACCATCCCTCCATACAGTTTTGGAACCCTGATGTGGCCCTCTTGCCAAAAAGTTTGCCCACTCCTGGTCTAAATACACAGCTGGGGAGTCAGCATCCAAGGCCATTTTGTAAGCCACTGGTGTTCATTTGAAGTAGAACAGCCTTTATCTACTGGTGCAGTTGCTGTATGGATTCAATGCACATTGGTTTCCTTTGCTGTAATTGTTTTTCTTTTACAGTATTTGCATTGTTAGCAAAATGGTTACACTTAGAGCAAATCGGGCATTTTTGCTTGAGTGCTGGATAGTGTCTATATGCATGTCCACATCTCTAGATCTCACACAGTCATCTAGGCTGGACATCTGTTACAAAGTTTTGGCACCCTTCCTTGTGTTGTCATTCAACATGTAGTTTCCTTTCACATACAATCTGCATATCTCACTACGTGAGTAAACTCATGCATGTATAGTTTCTTGACTATCTTTACTTAGAACAAACATGGATAACTTGGTCTGTTCTGCCATGTTGCAGGTTTGTGTGGCTTATTTTGCAAATTTAACAATCTCTCAGGAAACGCTTACATATCTTCCCATCACTATATCCTTTTCATTAGTTAGGAAATCTCTTGAGGGCCAATAACTTCAAGTATGACATTCCTTAATACTTTTGTGTGTCTTTTGCTCCCGCACATGGAAAAATAATCTTTCCTTCTTCCTGGGAATATGGCAATGCTATTTATCATCTTCTCACTGTTATATATTAAAGTAATGCCCAGAGACCTCAAGCATGATTGGGGCCCCATTTTACTAGGAACTGTATAAGCAAATATGAACACCCAGTCCCTGACACTATGAACTTAAAAACTAGTAACATACAAAAGGTGGGAGGAAAGGGATATCACCTAGTATCTATGCATTTTATATCCGTATATACATTTGCAATCTTTTCTGAAAATTATAAGTATAAAAAAATAAATACCAGCAGTACCCATCTGCTTCTCAAGCCACTAAGCCTTAAACTGTTCTGACATCCTATTGCAATCTGTAATGTCTATGGGAGAGAGATGGAAGCTATTGGCAAAGTCTGGGTGTGTGCAACAGCTAATATTAAAAATAAATTCACTTTCCTAGCAGCGCTCATTGCAGGGTATGCAGAGATGGACATATAAAGCAAAAAATTTTGTTCAAAATGCCTCACATTGTCCTAAAATCTTAACTGAGGCATCAGTTTCAAGATGTCCATTCTTACTAGCTGCATTACATGTATGGCGGACATCTGGAGTTGCACTGGGAGACTGAAAATAGTTAGGTGGACTAACTGGCTTCTGGAAGCTGTCACTCTTTTTTACAGTTTGCATTCATAGTATTCTCCTTGCAGTGTTCTCCGATCTATCTGGTCCTGCTAACTTATGGTGTTCTGATTAAATAAACAAGGAGTCCTTGCGTTCATCAACAGATTTGTTTTAATTTTAAGATGCACACATTGAGTTCCCAGCCCATGGCAGTCTGCATGGTTGGACTGCTCCAGAGCCTCAGATCTTCAAACCACTAGATTCCTGGCCCCAGAGCAGACCACATGTTGGGGCTGCCCCAGAGTCCACCATGGGTAGGGAACCAGTCAGGTTTCTGTGGTTCAGCAAACACTACTTGCTTTTGTGAGAAAATTTGGACTTAACAGACCTGTATTTTCCAATGAATCTCATATCATTGCAATATTTCTGACCAGCTTTACCTGTAAGGCCATTTTAAAGCTTTCCACATGTAAAATAAAGGCCAGTCAAAAGAGAAGTGTGATAGATGGAGGGGACATGACTTATGGACTGATGCCCTGGCTACTTCAACAAACTTCTTCCAAATATCTCAAAATTGGCAACAATGTAAAATACGGATATTAAAAAAAAACCTCACAACTTTGCACTGCAGCTTGTCTGTGGATTTAAGTTTAAACTTGAAATTAGACAAAGGTTTCTAACTATCAGAGGAGTGACATTCCAGAACAGCCTTCCAAGGGGAGCAGTGGGGGCAAAAAACATATCTGACTTCAGGAATAAGCTTCATAAGTTTATGGAGGGGATGGTATAATGGGTTAGCCTAATTTTGGCCATTAATTGGTCTTTGTCTATTAGTGGTAGATATACCCAATGGCTTGTAATGGGATGTTAGATGGGGTGGAATCTGAGTTACTACAGAGAATTCTTTCCTGGGTGTCTGGCTGGTGAGTCTTGCCCACATGCTCAGGGTTTAGCTGATTGCCATATTTGGGGTTAGGAAGGAATTTTCCCCCAGGGCAGATTGGCAGAGGCTCTGGGGGGTTTTCACCTTCCTCTGCAGCATGGGGCATGGGTCATTTGATGGAAGATTCTCTGCATTTTTAAGTCTTTAAACCATGATTTGAGGACTTCAATGGCTCAGACACAGATTTGATACAGGAGTGGATGGGTGAGATTCTGTGGCCTGCGCTGTGCAGGAGGTCAGACTAGATGATCATAATGATCCCTTCTGACCTTAAAGGCTATGATTCTATTTAATCCCTTTGGAATGCCCCAAGTAAGCGATTTATAAAACTCCCACACTTAGGCCAAAAATCGAAATCAATTTATATTTCTCTGAGCATTGCAACACACTGTAGAAAATGCCAGTTAACCAAATTGTTTTGCTAAGCTGTGTGTGTGGACTCTAGAGACAACAGTCTGAAATCAATATACTTTAACATTATTTACAAGCTATTGCATATTTCCAGCTAATTTGCTGGAACTTTTTCTTACACATTTCCCTTCCCACCCACCCACACATACTGCAAATTCAGTGAGATAACCATCCCTGCAAGGGAACTAAAGAGTTTTATGTTGAAAATAAAGAGCAGAATCTTAGTCATACTATGGCCTGGTTTTGTGATTTCACAAGGTTATGCAGAGAACACCTGGTATTATTAACTAGATCCAGTTTCTTACTTCCTGAGCCAGCACAGGAGTTGTGCAGAGAAAAAGTATTTAGTCTTGTGTGTGATGGGAGAAAAGAATTTCATGGGGAGTGACCCTTTAACCTAGCAGCTCCCAAATGGTGGTTCTTGGAGAGCTGGCTGGCACTCCTTGTTTCATGCTGCTTCTAGAGATACAAAAGAGAACCTGGAACCCTGTAGTAATAGCAGGAAATGAGGAGGCATCAACCTAGCTGCCTCTATTAGTGACCATTATTCTATAGGATGTAGACAATAAGAAAAAGGCGCCTCACTCAGGGACTGAAGCTACCAGCCACCTGTGAGAAAAGAAAATACTGTTGCTACCCATCCAGGACCGGCGCTAGTGTTTTTAGCACTCTAGGCGCACGGCCATTTCGCTGCCCTGCGCGCTGGTCCCGCGGCTCCGGTGGAGCTGCCGCAACCGTGCCTGTGGGAGGTCCACCTGAGCAGCGGGAGCAGCAGACCATCTGCAGGAATGCCTGCGGCAGCTCCACTGGAGCCACGGGAACAGGGGACCCTCCGCAGGGGACCCTCCGGAGCTGCCTGTCGCCCCCCCCAACAAAATGCCGCCCCCCAATAATCCTGGCACCCTAGGCGATTGCCTAGGCCGCCTAAATGGAAGCGCCGGCCCTGTACCCATCAAATATCAGATATCCAGGGCCTTTCAGGTCAGCTTTCCATCAGAAGAGAAAGTAGTGACATGAAATCTGGGTATATTCTTAGCTCAACTTGTTTATTTCACACTATATACACCAGTCCTTGAATAGAGGTGGTCACAAACAGCACACAGGCAATCCTCTCTTTCAGACAAAACACCAACACCTGATTCCCAGTGAGCAACTCTGCCTCAAGAATTGATGCTAGTTAGAGATGAAGGCACAGAACTAACGACCTCTGCTTGCCACAGCTGCCTGCAAAAGAAACTCCATCAGAAAGCGATCAACAATGCAGCACTTCTGCAAAGACTGGACAGTGTTTCTCCACTAATAAAAAACTGTTAACTGTGTATTAGCACTCTCTCACGACTCCTGCCATAATAGCACAAAGAATGGAAGAAATGAGACAGCTAGACAATACATCCAGGATAGCAGGGTGAGAAAAGGGACCGGTAACATACAGTGTATTCAGGAGACAAGGAAACCAAGTGTCAGGGAAGCATATACATAGAGATCGCAGGAAAAGGGGACAAAGTGGTAGGGAAGCATGAACAGGGAGGTAAAGGAAGAGAGAGGATCGGGCCAGATGTAAGGTGAAGATGAAAATAAAAGTACAAGGAGAGAGTGCAATTAACTTTTTCCAGAAAGAACAAATCACTCATTGTCTACAAGTCAGCTAAAAACTCTGATTTCCTAACTGTTTTTCCATGTGAACACAGGGACTTTACATGATTGTGAATAGCACCTGCTGGTTGTGGAGGGATGTCACACATCCCCAATCAGATGTTTGCTGAGTGGAGGGTTACTCTGCGTGTCAACACAATCACAGAGGGAAACTAAACCAAAATGTAACAAAACCAAAATGTAACTTGCTGCACTTTGTGGAATCACGTGCACAAAAGAATCAGATCCTTTTGGTTCGTTATCTGAGCTCCTCTCTACAAAGCAGGTCCCTGTTGACATACAGAGATATACCAGTCAAGAGAGCAAACATGAAAAGTTTCTTTGTTATCGAAGATCTGATAAACAAGTGGAAAGTATATTATTCAGAACTTTATACAAACCAAGTTCCAATCTGAATCCTAGCTTCCTATCTTCTCAAACTCACCTCCTCATTTAACCTGCAACCCTGGATCAGCTCTCCCACTCGCTCTGCACTGCTGAAGTCCCCATCCAACCACTATCTTGTCTCTTCCAACATTGCTCACCTGCCTCCTCCTTTTCCCCAATCCCTCTGTTACTTCTAATCCATCAACATTCACTGCTCTAAGACCCCTCTTCTCTTCTGACGCCTCCATTGTCTCAGTCAGTGCATCTCTCCACTCCATGTACTCCATCACCCTGGAGTCCTTTAACCCTTTCACTCGTTGCAAGGTCTGCCCAAAGAAACCTCATCCAGAGCTCCCTCCCTCCCGATTTACCTGTGCTCCTGCTCTCTTGCAACTGAGTGTCTTTGATGGACACCTCAATGAAAATAACTACATTGGTCTTAGTTAAAAGGTGGTGAGTATCCCTCCAATGATGTAATATGATGGCAGGGGAGGCAGCAGGGGCATCAAAATACAATGGTACATTATTTTTATTACTGAATCTGCACACAAAAAACCTTACATAAATAAATTACAATTATTTGCACATGTACATGTGCATATTTATTTGTTTTTCCTGAAGTTAATTAAGCCTTTTAGGAAAATTTGTCTGAACAGCCACCAACAAGAGTTGGTGGCCGCAATCTGAGGCCAAGGAATGCAATCCTCTTCTGCAGAGACCCTCTCAAGTCAGACACTAAGCATCAAGCTGAGTTATTTCTCTCAACTCATGCTGAAAGTAGTTCCTTTTAGTTCCATCCCAGGTTACAAGATGAGTTAGAACAGGGGTTCTCAAACTTTTGTACTGGTGGTGACCCTTTTCACATAACAAGCCTCTGAGTGCGACTCCCCCACCCATCAATTAAAAACACTTTTTAATGTATTTAACACCATTATAAATGCTGGAGGCAAAGAGGGGTTTGGGATGGAGGCCAACAGCTGGTGATCTCCTATATAATAACCTCGTGACCCCCTGAAGGATCCTGACCCCGAGGTTGAGAACCCCTGAGTTAGAATGACTCTCTCATGCAGAGGGTATTAAATATGGACACAGAGGTGTTCCTTCTGGGAGAAAGCTTAGGTGAAAAGAGACAGAATGGTATTCTCTCTGGAGCTACCAACATTGATTTTTAAATTGACCAGGATCTATTCTTCCACTCATCCTTAGTATCTAAGTCTATTATATGCAGTCTCCCTGAAAGAGACCCACCTCTTGCTATCCAGGAATCAAGAGTCTCTGTTGCTTATAACAAATGCAGAGGCTTATAACATCCAGAGACTGTTGTGAAGGCCAAGACCATAACAAGGTTCAAAAAAGAACTAGATAAATTCATGGAGGATAGGTCCATCAATGGCTATTAGCCAGGATGGGCAGAGATGGTGTCCCTAACCTCTGTTTACCAGAAGCTGGGAATGAGTAACAGGGGCTGGATCACTTGATGATTACCTGTTCTGTTCATTCCCTCTGAGGCATCTGACACTGGCCACTCTCAGACGACAGGATACTGGGCTAGAGGACCCTTGATCTGACCCAAAAGGCCCATTCTTATGTCCTTATGTATTCTGCCTGGTTTTGCCATGTGTGACTTCCAGACCAAGGAGGAAATCAAAGTCCTGCTCTTTGTTTTTAGTTTAGAACCTCCAAGTCTCTTATAGTTGTCCTTACTACACTGAGGGCCAAATCCTGATGTTCTAAATAAGTAATTATTCAGTCTCTTACTAGTGCTCAGAAACAGTCAGTACTTGCCCATACACCACACCCAGGCGTCTCAGAAGTTACTATCTTGTTCTCCAGACTCTCAGCTTTCATGAAAAAAGGAAGTCTCTCGTTGTTATCGTTGCAAAGAAACCCCCAAAAATATTAACAACATGTAACCATTGCAGGGATATCTATGTGAATCAGCAGAAAGCCTAAAATACTAGCCCTAAGAGGTGTGAAAATCTCAGTGAGAAGTTAACTCAGATGTCCAATGATGATGATTCAAATGTCCACATTATTAACTATTTAATTTCTCATATAAGAAAGGAGAGAGAGAGTTACAGATCTGCACAATTCACTGTGAGTGACTTCTCATTATGGTGCCACAAATGGGTGGTATTTCAGTGAGCTCCATCATTTATTTCTACTCTCAAAACAAGTAGGAGCCAAGCCCCAGGAGCTAAGCAGAGCCCATGGGTATATTCAACTCCCCACAAGGGGAAGCCACCTTCAAGGTCAGAGAGCACATACCTGTATAATCATATTCTGAACATCTCTACAATCTACTGCAAGCAGCATCTTACTCTTGCAACTCACCTGGGGAGAGTTATTTGCATGGGCAGAGCTTGGAAGAGTAACACCATCTTTATTCCCCAAAATCTCACCCTATGGATCTTATTCAGGCCAACTCCCATTAAATTCAATGAGAGGTCATGTGAATAACCACTGAGTAAAACTGCTGAAGAACTTCATAATTTGGTCCTGAATTTGAAAACCATAAGGAAAGAAAATGTGTTGTGAAGCAACTTGCAAGCTACCTCACATTTTCAATGTTAATTAATATTGACTGCAGTTTATTCTCTCTCCAGTGTGCGCACACACACAAGCATAAATATTTAGTTAATTGGCATTTGTTACAGTGATCACAGAAACTAAATTAAGTTTTTGGCCTAAACAGATACACGATATGAGTCTTTCGGGTTAGCAAAGCCATTGAAACACATTAAGGAACACCATCATCCTGACAAATGTTTAACTTTTGTCCTGACTTGCAGTCTGACACGAGTTTTTTCTAAACTGCACCACTTTAACCCTTGCTTGTCCAATTTCATAATCATGGGCCAAATTTTTAAGATGTAGGCTCCAAAGTTTCACCTGCTAAATAAAAATTTTCAGTAAACATCTGCTCTTTGCACAAAACAGCTTTAGTGCATGAAAACTGATATGAAAAACTGAGGGCTTTTGCATGCAATTACTTAATCAATATGTATACATTATATTATTATTATTATTTATTATTATTATTTAACAATGATATCAAGTAGTCCCCAGAGACCCCCGTTAGGATTAAAGCCCCATTGATTAGGCTCTGCACAAACACATATGAAGACATTGTCCGGGCTTCAAAGAGCAAAGTGGGTTTTTCACAGTAAACTCCATGCACATTTTGTAAGTGCAACATTTGAAAATTGGACACTTTATGTTCAATATAAAAATGGCAGTCGAGCACTTGCCATCAATTATTTGACTGATATTTCAATATTGAACAAAAGGGAAAAATTCATATCATAAAAAGTTATTCAAGTGCTATTCGAAAATGAAAGACCAGATTCTCTTCTGCACCAAGACACACAGGTGGGGGCGGGGGGCATCACAGTGAGGTTATTTAAAAGGAGTTCCCCTTAAAAACAGAACTGGTTATGGCATCCTGATTCTCAAGCTACTCAACCCCAGCCCTGACATGAGTTAGTGGAGCCCTTAGGACAGGGGTCCGCAACCTTTCAGAAGCGATGTGCCAAGTCTTCATTTATTCACTCTAATTTAAGGTTTCGCGTGCCAGTCATACATTTTAACGTTTTTAGAAGATCTCTCTCTATAAGCCTATAAATTATTGTTGTATGTAAAGTAAACAAGTTTTTTCAATGTTTAAGAAGCTTCATTTAAAATTAAATTCAAATAAAATGTAGATCTTATCAGTTTAGTGCAGTGGTTCTTAACCTGGGGTGCATGCACTCCTGGGGCAGGGCCGGTGCAAGGATCTTTTGCGCTCTAGGAGAAACTTCCACCTTGCGCCTCCCCCGGCACATCAGTTCATTGAGGGGCAAATCCCAACGAGCCTTTATAGACCCCAGGGGCCAGCCTGCCCAGGGGCAAGCCGTGCCCAGGGGCTGCTCCTCAGACCAGGTTCCCTCCTCCCCGCCCCCTGAACTCCCCTGGAGGGTGCACAGTCCCCTCACGAGCCCTCCCCACCCCACCCTGGTGGCCCCTGCCCCGAGTCCACTCACTGGCTTTCCCGGGCTTGGGCTGCTGCAGCAGCTCGGCAGGGAGGAGCCACCTTCCGGAGGTACCGGAGAGCCAGAGTGTTGCGCTTGCGCCAGCAGCGAGCCTCAGCCATGGAGGAGCCGGTGCGGTGGAGGGGGGCAGCAGCCCCCCCGCCCCTCCTGCCCAGGCTGTGGCCTGGTGCCCCCCAGGGGCTCCTGCAGGCTGCAGCGGATGTATGCCAGCCCCCTTGCACCCCCCCAGCTCCCCTCTCACCTCGGGTTACCACATTTCAACAATCAAAAAAGAGGGGCCCTAGTCCCGTCCCCATCCACTCCCTCCCACTTCCCACCCCGACTGCCCCCATCAGAACCCCCAACCCCTCCCACTCCTTGTCCCCTGACTGCCCCCTCCTGGGACCCCTGCCCCTGACTGCCTCCCAGGACCCCACCCCCTGCCTAAGTCTCCCTGCTCCTTGTCCCCTGACTGCCCCCTCTTGAGACCCCACCCATCCTAACTGTCCCCTAGGACTCTACTCCCTACCTGTCCCAACTGCCACAAACTTTATCCACACTCCTGCCCCCAGACAGACCCCCAGGACTCCCAGGCCCCATCCAACCCTCCCCCTGCTCCCTGACTGCCCCCCCGGGATTCCCCTTACCATGCCCATGCCAGTCAGACGCTGGCTCCATGTGGAAGCAAAACTCCACATGGAGTGCTGAGGCAGCGGAGGGGGGGGGGGAGCTGTGGGAGGGGCAGCGGTAGCAGCGGCCCACATTTCCAGGAGCCACAGAACCCAAGCACTGTGAGGGGGGAGCCAGGGGCTGCGCCTGCCCGGGCTGTGGCCTGGTGCCCTCCCCGGGGGGGGCCTCCTGCAGCTCAGGCTCTGCGGCTCCTGGGAGTGTGAGCCGCCGCCTCTCCTGCAGCAGGCTCAGGGCCCCACGCCCCCGCGGCTCACACTCACGGGAGTTGCAGAACCCAAGTGCAGTGAGGAAGGAGCCGGGGAGTGCACCTGCGGCCAGTCTGGGGTCCTGGCTGCCGGCCGTGCTCAGCCTCTGCCAGCCTGGGGCGCCATTCACTCAGCCGGCAGCAGTCTGAGCGGGGCTGGCGTCCGGGACCCCGGGTGGCAGCCACATGTCAGGCAAAATCGGCTTGCGTGCCATTTTTGGCACCCGTGCCGTAGGATGCTGACCCCTGCCTTAAGATATGTCTACCCTTGGAGCTAGGGATGTGTTTCTCACGTGACTTCTCATTTTGGTGCCACAAATGGGTGGTGTTTGACATATTCGCACAGAGATACTTGTGCTAGTCCTCACTGATCCGGCACACAAAAAATAGTAGTGTAGCTGCAATAGCACAGGCACTGGCAATCAGAAACACAGGCTCACTGCCCCAAGTACAATCCCACCCATAACCCCCAAGTATGTACTCAGGTGGCTAGCCTAAGTCACGGCCTGGGCTTGGGCTAGCCACCTGAGTACATACATATACACATGGATCCACTGTTATTAGTACACTAGCTCAATGAGAGCTAGCGCATGTACGTCCAATCAAGCTGGGAATCACACCCCTAACTCCAAGTGCAGACATACCCTTATCCCTAAGGGACCATGGACCAGCTCAGAACGGCCTGAGGGAAATGGTCTTTTCCCACCCTCATCAGACTCCTTCCCTTCCTGACGTTCTCTTTACTAAGCAGGTGGTGAGGTTGGCTCCTCCAGCTTTACACTAGAGGAGTATTTCCCTGTCCTGGAGGAATTCTCTTCTGGCCAAATGCAGCCAGACTGCAGCCCCTTTGTGCTGCTCCGGAAGCACCTAGAGGATGGAACAGGGGCTGAGAATTTGGTCCATGGTTTCATGCCAAAGCTCCTATCCTAATTTACATATGTGAATCATAAAAAGCAAACTGTATGCAGTGGCAATATGGAAAATTTTGTTCATATTTTCTGAAGACAAATTATCTATTGGGCTGAGCCTTGGATGGCTAATGTACAACCCAGAGTGATTTCTTTTCAGCTGCTCTATCAACCCCTGAAATCCGGAGTCCATAATGGAAAAACATACAACAAATACAACCAGTGGAGGTACTTGAGCTGGAATCCTCTTGCTACTGCTGTAAATGGGAAGGAGCTGCTGGTAGAACATACTCTGTGAAAGTTCCATGACCTTGGTAATTGCTCCCCCTCACTTGGTCTGCCAGAGCCTGGATTTATTATCTTTCCCGACACACTGCTAAGCCTGCCTTCTTCCTAGGCTCTAGGGGAGGGAGTTGGCTCAGCCTTGGAGGGGGTTGGATTTATTTCATTATCTATTAGTTGGTGGACATTTATCTGTGTCAAGGTGAGATAAGCAGTCCTTGATAGTGTGTATTTTAATTTACAGAATGGATATCCAGAGCAGGCAATGGGCACTTAGAGGTTACACTGACTCTAAATAAGTGTTACAGATTAAGGTTAATCAAGCGTAATGGTTTTGTGCAGTAATTATAACAAAGTTCATTTACAACTTCTGGCTCTCAACTTCTTACCGACTTAAATAGGAATGGAGAGAGTTCAGCACCTTGCAGAATGGGTCCCATAGTGAAACAGAATTATGTTTTTAAGGGGAAATACCTTTAAATAAAAAGGGGGGGGGTACCTTCCAAACTACTACACCTAGCACAAAAATAATCAGATGTTGGACAATTGAATTTTTGACTCACAGAACAAAGTTTGAATATTCCCAACCAGTATTTCTCTTTTGAGCTCTGAAACAAGAGACAAGAACAACCGAAGATCAAAAGTAAAAAGATCTCATTTTAAATACACTGGGCTGTAATTTCAAATGGTAATGCTAAGACATTTAATTTAGTACAAATAGGAATCTCGGCTCAAAAGATACATTTGCCTAAGCTAGAACAAAAAGTGGATTGGCTCTCACTCCAAAGCAGAATAGGCTCAATCCCGCAAAGTGCTGAGCAATCTGGCCTGATCCAGCACAGCAGTAAAGCCAATAGGACTAGTCATGCACCTGAAGTGTTTTCTTAGACTGGGGGCAGGAAAGCTAAGCACCATGCAGGGTTGAGCCAAAAGTTGTTACTGTCCACAAGCAAGGGGGGGGGTGGACTGACAGGCACAAGTATCCTGGACAGTATCTCAAGGGGCCATAAACTTCTACCAGAATCCTCTTTCTATACCAAATCTGTGTGTTCTGCAGAGTCCTACGACAAAATATTCTCAGCTACTCAAAAGATACAGCTTGATTTTAATGCAACATAAACACCATGTCTGAATGCTTAATTACTGCAAATGATCTCCCTGATTTTATTCTTCCTTTCCCTTTATCCTTGATTCACTCGTTTTCCTCTTTCCTTCTAATGTATAGCTTGATGTGTCTTTGTTTATTCAGTGTCTCGGTCTTATTTTTCCTTAATATTCTTCCCTTCATTCTACTGTTCTGATACTTAGCCCTGTGATGTTCTTCTTCTCCTTTCCCTCTATTCATTCATACTTTCTCTCCAGCCACTCAATCTTATGTACATTTCTCTTCCCCATTCCCCTCAATCTTTTGCTCCTTCTCTTCTCTTCCTCACTCAATCCCACAGTTCTCCTCCCAATCTATCCTCCACATTCTGTCTCCAATAACTTTTCTCCCTTTCCCATCATTCCTTCTCACTTTGCCTCTATAACTATCCTCATTTTCTGCTTATGTTACCATCACATCCAATTTCCCGCCATCCATTTCTCAACTCTAACCATCATGTCAAAGCAGGGTCGGTCACTCAGGCCAGGTCTACACTACAGAGTAAGGTCAACATAAGGCAGCTTACGTCAACTTAATTCTGTAAGCGTCTACATGGCAGTGTTGTTCCCGCAGATGTAAATCTCCCACTACACCAACCCAATAACTCCAGCTCCATCAGAGGCGTAGAGCTTAGGTTGATGTAGTTAGGATGACAGCATGTCTGTGTAAACATTGCAGTACTTCCATGCGGTACTGACTGGTGACGTAACTCCCAGTTGGGAGCCTGGCTGCCCGGCGCTCAAAGCCTGTGCTGTCGGCTCCATGCCAAGCTTCCACTTAGGAGCACAGCTGCCTGGCACTCAGAGCCCGGGCTGTCAGCTCTATGCTGAACTCCTAGCTGGGAGCCCGGCAGCCCAGCACTGAGAGCCTGGCTGCCCAGCACTGAGAGGCTCTCAGGCCCCCACACTGCCCCATCTAAGTCAGTACAAGTGCTCCTGGTGAGGACACGCACCACCAGCAGAAGGATAGTACTGCGGACATGAAAAACCATAGTAATTACTGCAGTGGCTGTACATCGATCTAACATGGGTCGACTTCATTGTGCAGTGTAGACCAGGCCTCACATTCCTTCCTCTCCCCTCTGGCCTACAGAAGGAGGGAAACTTGGTCATACAATTCTCACAAGGGCTAGGGGAAGACGCTTTCCTGTTTAGATGGCTCTGAAGATAAAGCAATGGAAAGAGAACCCAGATTTCACCTCACTTTCACTGAGACCGGATCAGGCAAAGCAAGCATCTCAGTAGGTCTCCAGATGGCCCTGCAGCCCAACCAGAGGACTGGCCTGCTGAGCAAACAGACCACAGAGTCAATTCTGCAACTTTTAGAATACTCTCAACTTCATTTTGAGTGAAGTCAGTGTAGGATCTCCAAGAACCAAAGTCCAAGATAATATTTCTTTTCACTTACACAGAAATTTTCATCTAAGGATGTCAAACATTTAATAAATAAATAAAATAATAATAATGTCACACAACAAATGCAGGCAAATATTATAGCTAGTTAACAGATGGATAAAATGAAGCAAGTTAAGTCCAAAATATTCTAAAGTATCTGCTAACTTTGAGTGCCTCAGTTCTGGGGGCCCTCAGTTCTGGGGGCCCAACATAGAGACTTGGGGCCTGATTTTAAGAGGTGAGATACACCACTCATTTTTTGATAATGTTGGCCTGAGTGACTTGCCTGAAATAACAGCAAATCAATGGCACGTCAAAAACAAAACCCAGGAGTTTTATCTCCCAGTCCTGTTCTTTAATGTTTAGAATGTTCTCTCTGTGTACAGGAGCAGAATTTCACACCAAGAAGTATCAAAGAATTTAAGATTACATTGTTCTACTCCCTTCCAAGATACAAATGTTATATTAAAAATTAAAAGGGACACAGACAAGATTGTTAGGTCTTCAAATTAACATACCATATTATTTGTCAGGTACTGGAAGTCAGACCTTCACAGATGCCTATAATCTTCACTTTTCAAAGATCTTTGTTGTTGCCTTAAAATAACTTAATGTTATGTGTATCTATTCCAAGCGAACTGGAGTTCTTGTTCTTGTTATCTCCTATCCTAAAACCCATGTAAAATCGGATACACAATATATTGGGTAATTAGAAGTTGTTGTGGATGTTTTAATTTAACTCTACAACAAAGATCAGTTTAAAAAAATGTCTCAGAAGATTCAACCAATATAAGGCCCACAACATGAGGTACCTATCAAAATTAGTCTTAAGGCGCAACAACCTGGACACCGTGTCTTAAAAAGAAAAGTATACACTCCCAACCAGAAATTTAATCTTGAGTTCTGAATATATGTTTTAAACCCACCACCGATATGTTGTTATAAACACTGTCCCATTCAGTTACTGTGCTGCTCTTACTATGAAATGCAAAGCTGTGTTCTCAAACTCTTAATTTATATGTTATGATCAAGTGTTTTGCTGAGCAGGGATTACTCTAGGGTGACCAGATAGAAAGTGTGAAAAATCAGGACCGGGGATGGGAGGTAATAGGAGCCTATACAAGAAAAAGACCCAAGAATTGGGACTGTCCCTATAAAATTGGGACATCTGGTCACCCTAGATTACTCATGTGTTTAAAGTTATGCACATGCTTAAGTACTTTGCTCAGTTGTGGCTTTAATGTTCCACTCCTATATCAGCATTTAGCAAAAACATTTCTTCATCAACACTAGTGAAAATAAATGGCTAGTTTCTAACATAGGGTTTTATACAATAGCTATTTTTGTGCTTGGCTCTCTTTCTGGTGCCCATGCATGCTGTTATGCAATGGGACACAGCACACTCCTGCAGAAAAAACGAGTTCCATGCTCAGTAGACAGAACAATTGGTAGAGAAGGTCCTTAAACATTACACATTACTCTGTGCTGCTGGAGTCATGAAGGTTAAAGAGGTTAAATGTGGAATACAAACCATTAGTCCACCAACAGGAGGGACTTCAAACAGAAACAATGAGTAGGATTTTCCTTGTAGTGACCACAATAACTATGTCCATTCAAGGAGGGATGGAAAAAGCTGATCTATGCGTACTGTAGTGGGGAAATATTGTTTGTGGTATGTTGAAGAACTGTAAAAATGAAGAGTATCAGCATAATGTTGCAAAGGGAATTATATGCCATCTAAGGGCTGATTGCCTAAATTAAAGTTGTGCAGTGAGAAGCTTCATGTGCACGTCACATTTACTGAAATATATTCAAGTGTTGTTTTTATAAATCTTACAAAACATCACCTTGGACTCCATGTACTTTTAAAAAATAGACGACTTGTTTAATAAGGGAAATTAGTTATTTCTGGGCAGATTCTCCCCTTCTTTCCTCATTCCCAGATTCCCTGCAGATATATGAAGCATCCCTACCAAGCCACAGTCTGGAACTGTGCCCTGGTGCATTGTAAGTGATTCACATCAACAGACAACAGTTTTGTGAAATTAACAGAGGAGAATTTCATGCAAAGATTTCCATAATATTTACTTCTCTGGATGGCAGAGGGCTCTCACTTGGTATGTATAAACACTTCCCATATTCCTACTTTAAAACAGTGCTAGACCATAAACCACTTTCCTCCAACAATGGTGATAGAAAGGACAGCTTCTTCACTGACGAACAGTATACCTCACAGCCAGCATGAGAGTCAACAAATCTATACTGAATACAACGCAGAGAACATTTTTCTAAATCAAATACTTAAAATATATTGAAACACAAAAAGCCAAACTCATCCTTGGTATAACTTCATTTACTTCAAAGGAGATACATCAAGAATGAATTTGGCCCCACTCTTGGGTATGATCCTGCACCAGGGCAATGGATGACGTTTATTGCTTTGATGGCACATAGCGGCGGTAAAGCCAGCATAAACAGTCATCTGAGGATTCCTGCTGTATAAAGGAATGCTCAGGTAACACAGCCCCAAGAGCAAGGAGTAGGCATGTCCAGAGAATCTATGCCAGGCAATTCTTAGTGGCTGCAATGGTCCCCTGCAGGCCAGTATAACATAGAGAAATCTTTAAGTTGCTCTACTCTATGCCAGGGACTGACCTGGTACAAAATAGGTCTCAGGGTACGTCTACACTACAGGATTATTCCGATTTTACATAAACCGGTTTTGTAAAACAGATTGTATAAAGTCGAGTGCACGCGGCCACACAAAGCACAATAGTTCGGTGGTGTGCGTCCATGTACCGAGGCTAGCGTCGATTTCTGGAGCACTGCATTGTGGGTAGCTATCCCGTAGCTATCCCATAGTCCCCGCAGTCGCTCTCACCCATTGGAATTCTGGGTTGAGATCCCAGTGCATGATGGTGCAAAAACAGTGTCGTGGGTGATTCTGGGTAGTCATCACTCGTTCCTTCCTCCATGAAAGCAACGGCAGACAATCATTTCGCACCCTTTTTCCCTGGATTGCCCTAGCAGATGCCATAGCATGGCAACCATGGAGCTCGTTTTGCCTTTTGTCACTGTCACCGTGTGTGTACTGGATGCTGCTGACAGAGGGGTACTGCAATGCTACACAGCAGCATTCATTTGACTTTGCAAGGTAGCAGAGACGGTTACCAGTCACTCTGTACAATTTGCTGTGCCACTGTAAATTGGCGATGAGATGACGGTTATCAGTCGTTCTGTACCGTCTGCTGCTGTCATGGATGCTCCTGGCTGACCTTTGCTGAGGTCGGCTGGGGGCGCAAAGACAAAAATGGGAATGACCCAGGGGAATGACCCCCTGGGTCATTCCCTTCTTTATGTTGTATCTAAAAATAGAGTCAGTCCTGCCTAGAATATGGGGCAAGTGTACTAGAGAATCAGTGTATCAGAGAACCAGAGAGAACAGCCGCTCTGTGTCAGATCCCACAGAAATGATAAGCTGCATGCCACTCTAGGGGGTGTCCCTGCAACAACCCCACCCGTTGCTTCCCTCTTCCCTCAACCCTTCTGGGCTACCATTGCAGGGTCCCCCCATTTGTGGGATGAAGTAATAAAGAATGTAGGAATAAGAAACACTGACATTTTAATGAGATAAAATGAGGGGGAGGCAGCCTCCAGCTGCTATGATAGTCCAGGCAGGACATTAAACGGTGGAGGAGAGAGGAGCACAGCATCCCACTGCTATGATAGTCCAGGCAGTACAGAATCTTTTCTTTAGACATGAAAGGGGGGGGGCTGTCATAGTATAATTCCCAAATCTGAACCTTAGCGTCCAAAATATGGGTACTAGCATGAATTCCCCTAAGCTTAATTACCAGCTTAGATTCTGTAGCGCTGCCACCATCAGGAATTCCAGGGCCTGATACCCTCTGGTCCCCCCAAACCCTTTCCTGAGGACCCCCAAGACCCAGATTCCTTGAGTCTCACCACAAAGGGGAATAAACCATTTCCTTTCCCCCTCCTTTCCTCCTCCCAGCTCTTTCCCGCTCTGGGTACACTAGGAGACCACCGTGATTCAGTTCCTTGAATCACCACCCCGAGAGGAATGTTACCTTCCTCCTCCCTTCTTCCCCGAAGAGAGATACAGAGATAAACGCAGAGAGCAGGTTTTTCTTCCCTCCTCCCTTTCCTTTCTCCCACCAATTCCCTGGTGAGTGCAGACTCCCTTCCCTAGAGTCTTACAAAAGATAACCAAAAAAAATCAGTTAGGTTCTAAAAAAAGAGGAAAACTTTAATAAAGAATAAAAAAACATAAAAACTGTCTCTGTAATCAAGATGGTAAATATACAGGGTTTTTTAGCTTATAGACAATAGAAAGAAGCTTTCTCCAGCAGAAACACAATTTAAGCTACTTCCAGCAAGTACACATCTGCAAATAAAGAAAAAACAAGTTAAAAGACTATAACCACCTTTGTACTTACTCACTATTCTGAATAGATAAGAGACTGTGGCAGGGAGATTGGCAGAAACCTGATTGCACCTCTAGTCCCGTCCAGGACCCAGAGAGAACAAAGCCAAATCCAAAAACACAAAGGTTTCCCTCCATCGAGGTTTGAAAGTATCTGGTCTCCTGATTGGTCCTCTGGTCAGGTGCTGCAGGTCACTGTTTCTTAACCCTTTACAGGTGAAAGAGACATTAACCCTTAGCTATCTGTTTATGACAGGGGCTGATGGAGTTCAGCCCTCAGTTGCTATGATGAGGACGGTTACCAGCCGTTCGGTACCATCTGCCGGGAATATCCGGGAGTCACTCCTATTTTTACCCAGGCACCCCCGGCTGACCTGAGGACAGCCAGGAGCACTCATGGGCTGATGACAAGGACGGCTACCAGTCCTACTGCACTGTACTGTCTGCCACCGGGGAAGGGAGGGGAGAGGATGCTGCTGTTCATTGCCCCAGCACCGTGTCTACCAGCAGCATGCAGTAGACATACAATGACATTGAAAAAAGTCAAGAAAGGATTTTTTTCCCTTTTCTTTCACAGGGGAGGGGAGGAGGAGTAAATTGACGAGATATACCCTGAACCACCCTGGACAATGTGTTTGACCCTACAGGCATTGGGAGCTCAGCCAAGAATGCAAATGCTTTTCGGAGACTGCAGGGACTGTGGGATAGCTGAAGTCCTCAGTCCCCCCTCCCTTCCTCCATGAGTGTCCATTTGATTCTTTGGCTTTCCGTTACGCTTGTCACACAGCACTGTGCTGTGGACTCTGTATCATAGCCTGGAGATTTTTTTTAAATGCTTTGACATTTCGTCTTCTGTAATGGAGCTGTGATAGAACAGATTTGTCTCCCCATACAGCGAACAGATCCAGTATCTCCCGCACGATCCATGCTGGAGCTCTTTTTGGATTTGGGACTGCATCGCCACCCGTGCTGATCAGAGCTCCACACTGGGCAAACAGGAAATGAAATTCAAAAGTTCGCAGGGCTTTTCCTGTCTACCTGGCCAGTGCATCCGTGTTCAGATTGCTTTCCAGAGCGCTCACAGTGGTGCACTGTGGGATACCGCCTGGAGGCCAATACCATCGATTTGCGGCCACACTAACCCTAATCCGATATGGTAATACCGATTTCAGAGCTACTCCTCTAGTCGGGGAGAAGTACAGAAACCGGTTTAAAGAGCCCTTTAAATCGGTTTAATGCTGCTAAAAATGGTATAAATGCGTAGTGTAGACCAGGCCTCAATATTGGAGAGGTGAAGTGGGAGGACATATTGGCGGTTTAAGGCTACATTCAAACCCCCGCCTCCCACCAAGCTGGGCAAACTATACCTGGAACGCAAGCTGGTATCTACGCCATTGTGTCTGAATTATACCTGTTTAATTCTGTAGCAAACATAAAATTCATGGGGCAAAAAAGTGCAATAAATGACACCTACTCTAAGGCTCTTTTACATCAATCTGACAGTATACTGGGGCCTTAGCATGAATAACGGCCCAGAGTGTTTTTAGTTACTTGTACAATCATATTAGAGGCACATGTATTGCCATAAGAGCCATTTTCTGCAAATGAATTTGATAGTCGGCTCTAGTTGTGGATGGCAAGGAATGTCGAGGCCTACTGAGACACTCAGTGACATCAGCAACATCTTGTCATTCTGCTGACAAAGAAAGAAACAGCAACTTTGGAACATAACTTGTTTGACAGCAGGAATTTACGTACATTTAATGTTTACTTCCATGTGCTGCACTGGTAAGTAGTTTTGCAGCCCAAAGAGAAGCAATAAAATCCTACATTGTATACCGCCCCCTCTAAGAAATAAAAAAACACAGTCTAGCACTTACATTTAAAAATAGCTATCATGAAATCAGAGTAATTTGTTCAGCTGATCAATTTGCAGTTTACTTTTGTGTGACTACTACCGGTGGCGCCAGCCTTCCCAAACTTTGCGATTGTATATTTAGACAATTTTCTTTGCTCACATCAGGCTGTGTGATGAATCAGCCGGTTGTCCAATTTTACCAATTGCATCCTTTAACTCAATCAATATTTTTTTCTTCTGATATTCAAAATTGTTTAAAGCACAATGGGGAGAGCTTATAAAATGTTTCAGCAGTATAGGCCTTAGAAATCTCTGTCTACTGTTATAAGTTAAGAAGTTGAGGGAAAAGGAGGAAAAACAGCACACATTAGTTCTGCTTTTTTATTGCCCTGTACCTCCTTGTGCATTATTTACACCATGCAAAGTGAGTATAAAATGTTACTACTGTATATCAGAATGGCAGGGTCTTAGTCTCATTTACATTAAAGTCCTTTTACATGGCTAAAGCAGCGTAAAAGATCTTTAAAGGGAGAGAAAGGGCATTTACACATTTACACCCACTATATGCTGCCTTTACACTGCCCCAACCCTTATCCCCTCCCCCCCCCCCAGACAGACCCCTGGGACTCTCATGCCCCATCCAACCACTCCTCACCCCGACAGGACCCCCAGAACTCCCAACGCATCCAACCCTCCCCCTGCTCCCTAACTGCCCCCAAGGACTTCCCCTACCAGGCCCATGCTGCTCAAGCTGCTGGCTCCATGTGGATCCGAACCACACAGGCGCACAACTCCTCCCTCGCAGAGTGCAGAGGCAGCGCGAGGGCAGCAGCAATGGCAGCTCACACTCCCAGGAGCTGCAGAACCTGAGCGCGGTATGGATGGAGCCAGGGGGAGTGCCTGCATGGACTGCAGCCCCCGTGCGCCCCCCGGCTCCTCCCTCACCGTGCTCGGGCTCTGCAGCTCCTGGGAGTGTGAGCTGCCACTGCCCCTCCTGGAGCAGGCTCAGGGCCCCGCACCGAGCGGTGGCTCACATGCCCGGAAGCCACAGAGCCCAAGTGCGGCCTTGAGGGAGCCGGGGGCCACACAGGGGCTGCCACCTGCATGCATCTGCTGCAGCTTGCAGGAGCCCCCAGCCTGGGCAGGAGGGGCGGGGGGAGCGGCTGCTCCCCGCTAGCGGTGCCGCCGCTTTTGCAGGGCTGCTGCCCCCCCCTGCACTGCGTCGGCTTCTCCATGGCTGGGGCTTGCCACCGCCGCAAGCGGGAGGCTCTGGCTCTCTGGTCCCTCTGGAAGGCAGCTGCTCCCTACCGAGCCAAGGCACCGCTTTTTGGAGCCCCCAATCACTTGGCACCCTGGGCGATGGCCTAGTGGTTGCACCAGCCCTGCAGACAAGGGAAGTTCTCTCTTTTTCTCTCACCACCCTTCTTTGGCTATTCAATGATGTTATAAAACTTGAGCAGATGTTTTAAATCTGCTCTAAAGTTTAGCAAGCAACCAAATGGCAGTTATACAGATTAGGACATGTAATCTGCATGTTAAGAGCTAGACAGAGCACTGTTTTACAGTGACTTCCTCCAATGTAAATCATAGCGTAGGGTTTCGGTGGTGGAAAGTCCATCACAGGAGAATGCCGTGAAGGAAAGAAAAGTGACGGCAATTTCTCTTCTCTCAGAGGGCAGGGTCACAGAGTCCAAATGCCAAGGGATGAGCTGTTTCAACTTTCAATGCATAGCCTTAGCAGCTTCTGTCAGCAGCCACTAAGGAAAATTTAAGATGCCTTCCACTACCCAGCGCCAGCTTCAGTGGACATGCTCACTGGACTATTCATTAAAACATTATGCTGGTCTAGGAGGCCTGTTCATAGGACAATCATTTCAGTCATGTCATGTAAAGTAATTTACTTCTCATGGTGATTGCAGCAATAGTCTGTTTTCTGTGTAATGTACCTTTAAATGTAAGAATTCTGCCTCACATTCTACTAGCCAGTGGTCCCCAAACTATGGGGCAAGATTCAGGGGGCATGGGGTAGGGGCCTGGGCCAGACCCTGTCGGGATCAGGGAGGAAGCACCACCCAGTCCCGCGTCACCCACAGCCCAGCTCTGGCCCCAACCACAGCTCCATTCTGCCTCTTGCTCCACCCCCAGCCCAGCTCCAGCCAAAGTCAAAGCTCCACTCTAGTCTCAGCTCAGCTGTGCCTTCATTCCTTCTCCGCCCCCAGACCAGCTTCATTTCCTCTCCGCCCCTAGGCCTCTAGCCCCACCTCTGGTGTCAGCCCAAGCACCTCTGCTGGGCCAACTGTGCTGTAATGGAGCAGGGGGGTGGGGACACAGACAGATTCCATTACTGGTAAGTAGGGTTGCCAACTCTGTAATATTTAAAAACTGGACACTCCAGCAGGAGTGCTGGAACCTCCCCTTTCCCACTCCTTCCCCACAAGGACTAGAGTTGCCAACTCTCCCGGTTTCGCCAGAAGTCTCCTGGAATCATGCTCTAGTTCCCAGAGGCTACTTCAGCCAAAGCGGAAGATTTTGGGTACTAACAGTCCGGTGCAGCAGTGGGGGTAAGGCAGACTCCCTTACCTGCCTTGGCTTCGCGCCTCTCCAGAAGCAGCCAGCACCATCCTTGCAGCCCCTGGGGGGAGGGTCTCCACGCACTGCCCCCGCCTGTCTGAGTGCCAACTCCACAGCTCACATTGGCCGGGAATTAGAGGTTGCACCCTGCACCCAAAATCCCTCCCAGACAGGGCCGGCGCTAGAGGTTTGAGTGCCCTAGGCGGACGGCAATTTCGCCGCCTTGCGCGCTGGTCCCGCGGCTCCGGTGGAGCTGCCGCAGTGGTGCCTGCGGAGGGTCCGGTGCTCCGCGGCTCCGCTGGAGCTGCCGCAGTCATGCCTGCGGGCGGTTCACTGGACCTGCGCGAGCAGCCAACCGTCCGCAGGCAAGACTGCGGCAGCTCCACCAGAGCCGCGGGAGCAGCGGACCCTCCGCAGGCACCACTGCGGCAGCTCCACCAGAGCCACCTGCCACCCCCTCCAGCAAAACGGCGCCCACCAATTATTCTGGCGCCCTAGGCTATTGCCTAGGCTGCCTAAATGGTAGCGCTGGCCCTGCTCCCAGAGCCCACACCCTAAACCCCCTCCTGCACTCCAACCTCCCACCCAAGCCCAGAGCCCACACCCAAACTCCCTCCCAGAATCCGACCCCTCACCCCATCCCGCACCCAAACTCCCTCGCAGAGCCTGCACCCCACACCTCCTCCCGCACTCCAACCCCCTTTCTCACCCTGGTGAAAGTGAATGAGGGTGAGAGAGAGTGAGCGATAGAGGGAGGGGGAATGGAGGGAGTGGGGGCATGGCCTCAGAGAAGGGGCAGGACAGGGGAATGGCCTCAAGGAGGGGGCAGGGCAGAGGGTAGGGCAAGGGTCTTTGGGTTTGTGCGATTAGACTGTTGGCAACCCTGCTGAGGACGTGCCCCTGCCCTGCCCCTCCCCAGGGCCGCCCGGGGGGGGGCAAGAGGGGCAATTTGCCCCAGGCCCCGGGCTCCGCAGGGGCCCCCACGAGAGTTTTTCGGGGCCCCTGGAGCGGGGTCCTTCACTCGCTCGGGGGCCCCAGAAAACTCTTGTGGGGCTGAGCCACGGAGCTTCTTCCTCTCCCGGTCTTCGCTGGCGGGGGAGTCCTTCCGCTCTGGGGCGGAAGGACCTCCCCGCCATCGCAATACAGCCTAAGCAGGACCGGCCGCCGAAGTGCAAGCCGGTCTTCGGCGGTAATTCGGCGGCGGGGGGCCCTTCCGTTCATGGACCCACCGCCGAAGTGCCTCAAAGACCCGCGGCGGGGGCCCCCGCCACTGAATTACCGCCGAAGAGCGGGCTGCACTTCGGTGGCGGGTCCCGCTTCGGCGGTAATTCACCGGCGGGGGGCCCCCACCGCGGGTCTTCGGGGCACTGCAGCAGCGGGTCCCAGAACAGAAGGGCCCCCCACCGCCGAACAGGGCCGGCTCTAGACATTTCGCCGCGCAGGGGGAGCCCTGCCGCTTGCCGGTCCCGCGGCTCTGGTAGACCTCCCGCAGGCGTGCCTGCGGATGCTCCACCGGAGCCGCGGGACGAGCGGACCCTCCACAGGCATGCCTGCAGGAGGTCCACCGGAGTCGCCTGCCGCCGATGGCCCCAGGCCCCCGGAATTCTCTGGGCGGCCCTGCCCTCCCCCACAAGACCTGCCACCCTTTTCATTCCACTTTCCCTCTCTCTCCATCGCTCACTGCTTTTCCCCTCTCCCCTACTTCCTGTCTCAGTTGGGAAGGACTTGCCTGCAGAGCCAGGGCTGGGAGCTGCAGCTGCCCAATGCAGATAGAAGGTGACCAAAGCTGACTAGTTGTTGGCGCAGTTGATGACTTGGCGCTTCCCCGCCTCCCCCCACTGCAGTAACCAGACTTTGAGTGTCCAGTCAGTAGATCAGACCAGAAACCATCAGGCTGTCTTTTCGACCGTTCGAAAACCAGACACACCTGGCCAACCGACTGGTAAGCGGGGACATAACAGGAAAAGTCATAGTGGGTAGTACTGTGAGAAGATTTGAGGTGGAGAAGCTTGTACAGTGAAACATAGGTACAATTCTTTCATGGAGATTTTATATTGGTTATTTGTCTGTTGTTTTCCCAAATCTAAAATAAGTCATCTAGGCCAACCATGAAAACCTGGCCCCACTGAAGTCAATGTCCTGAAAGTGCATGTTTTGCATATTGAGTATAGCACAAATAATTGCATTAAATCTTTCTCATCTTACAAATTAGACTTTCTTCTGTTAAAGAATATCAACCCTCTCTTTTCAACCACAACGCTGAATTTCAAATACAAGAATAAATCAGGTTCTTCTTCAGTAAACATAAACCTAAACCTAGTTATTACACATCTCAGCCACATCCAAGCAGAGTGGATTTCACGTGCATTATAATGGGCTTGAGGTGCTACCAAGTTTAACGAAAATTGTCACGCGGCAGACTACATCCCAGTTTGCCATGAACGTAATGTTAGGGTAGACAAGCTCTTAAAGAAGAAAGCAAAATCAGGCTTGCTGGAACACTTAATCATATTTGCTTAGCAAAATTATGTCAGTTGACAAGACACCTTGGATATATTTTAAAAGAAGTTTAGTAGGAATTCCCATTGCATTTATAATTCAGATCCTACAGTGTGTATGCATTTTGTATGTAGAATATTTTGCACTCCTATAGCACTTTTCACCCACAGATAAAAAGCGGTTGAATACTTTGGAGGTGAGAGGACTATAAAAAATGGAAAAGGGAGACCAGTTTATGCTAAAGTATTCAAATGCAAAGACGTAATTCCAAAGAGTGGGGTTTTACTAACATATCTCAGAGTATTAATTGCAAATCTCCTTGGATTTATATTGATGAAATTAAATCATTGCCTTTACAGGTCAGCTAGACAGGGAAGAACATTATTCCTATGAGTCCAACAGTAAGGTTAGGTGTGTTTTATATCCTCTCTATGATAGAATTATTTAGGAAAAGTAAAAGGCACAAATCCTATGGCATGATTGGACAAACCCCCACATCAGACCAGAGCAAACTGGGGTGTCTGTAAGAGCACCCAGTGACAGATGGTAAGGGGCTTCCTGGTATGTAACAGTAAGTTTTAGCTGGCCTGACCAGCTCAATACACTTCACACACTGTTGTGATTACATTTATTTAAAAGATGTCTTATAATATATCATCTGAAAACTAATAACACACTAGTCATTAATAGCACTACGAAATGTATGTAACAACACTGTATGTAAAATTATGGACACTCTCTGACACAGGCACCGACTTTCCAAAGTGCCGTGGGGTGCTGCTCAACCCCCAGCTCTACCATAGGCCCCACCCCCACTCCACCCCTTCCCCCAGGGCCCCACCCACACTCAGCCTCTTCCCACACTCTCTCCCAAGCATGCTGCATACTTGCTTCTCCCCCCTCCCTCCTGCACTCAGCGAAACAGCTGTTTGCGGCAGGTGGGAGACGTGGAGAGGGAGGGGGAGGCGCTGATCCACAGGCCCGCCGATGGGCGGGGGCGCTGGGGGTGCATGGGGGGGAAGCTGACAGGGGGGATGCCAGTGGGTGCTCTGCGCCCATCATTTTTTCCCTGTGGGTGCTCCAGCCCCAGAGTACCCCCAGAGTCAGTGCCTATGCTCTCTGATATTATGTTTTGGAGTCTGGAAACAGACAGATGAGGCAAAATAGTTTTCCAGACAAAGGAGAAAGGCAAATACCTCTTTGGCTCAACTGTAAGTTGAACCAGGTGTGACCAGGGATAGGGATAATAGGCTATTCATTTGCTTGGAGATTGCAGGAAGATCATTTGCATTGTAAAATCACAGGAGACTGGCATTGGCTCCCCGATGGACACAGAAAGGTGAGCCCCAGGAGGGTTTCCTGACTTTTATAGATAAAGATAAATTTTGGGGATATAAGGAACTGCTGAAAGATTCTGGGGGATCCATCACCTGAGAGAACAAAGAAGCCAGCGCTTTGTATCTATGAAAGATGGGCCCTCCTGCTGCAACAGGTTGGAGAATGCTGACAACTTGGTGTAAGAAACTATGTTAGGTAAAGCTATATCTTGCTAAAATTAAATTTTAGGCTCTGGACAGCATGTGATTTTTTGTTTGTAACCCTTTCATATTTCTTTCACTCTTGTTTGAAATAATTTAAATCTATGTTCTTTGTTATTAAACTTATTCTAAGTTTTACTGCAAACCACCCCAAATGCTGTGTATTAGGCAGGGTCACCCAGAGGATTCAGGGGCAAAGCGGGGGAGCTGCGGCGCTTGTACTCACCCAGCGGCAGTCCGTGTGTTCAGCAGCATTTTGGCGGCGGGGGGCCCTTCAGTCGCTCCGCGTCTTCGGCAGCACTGAAGGGCCATTGCCGCCGAAATGCCACCGAAGACCCGGACAGCAGCCAGGCCAGGGCTCAAGGGGCCCCTGCAGGGCCCAGGGCAAATTGCCCCACTTGCCCCCCCACTCCCCGCGACCCTGGTATTAGCATGGAGTGTATCACCCCAGATGAGCTAACAAACTGTTAAGTGTACTGCTCTTTGGAGGAAGCAAATACTTCTATGAGTGCCCAGTAAGAGGGACTGGATACTCCAAGGAAGACTCAAGACTAGAAGGGTTGTTGGGGTCACTCTGCAAGGAATAACTGAGCTGGAGGAAGCTCAGGTGAGGCCTTTGTGCTGTGAACATGCTGCCAGTGTCAGGGCTCTGAGCCAAAGCTGCACAGCTTTAAGGCACCCAGTTTTACAGAGCAGGTGGTGACAGAACCCCTTTCTGGTCTGGTTGAACCCACAAAGCATCACGGGGGTTAGGGTGACCAGATGTCCCGATTTTATAGGGACAGTCCTGATATTTGGGGCTTTTTCTTATATGGGCACCCATCATCCCCCCACATTCTGTCCCGATTTTTCATACTTGCTGTCTGGTCATCCTAACAGGGTTAACAAACTGTACTGTAGACAGGAGCTGACAATGGCACCAACTTACAACACCAGCAAGCAATATGAAGCTTGGAGGGGAGGAGGCTCCAAATGGAGGGAATACAAGGAGGAAGCAAGGACTGCCCTGATAGAAGGACCAGGGGTCTGAAGCAGCGAAGACCTAAGGGATGGACTACAAAGTCGTGAGTTTGAGAACAGCCAAGTGTGGGGAGAATGCTTGGACTGGACTTTGTTGTCTTACTGCTAATTTGTTTGTTAAGGATGTCAAACGCCAGGTTGGGTTTGAGCTTTGACCCTACTAAGACACGTGGGCTGTGTCTGGGATCTGTCTTCACTTCAGTTAGCCTTGGTGACTGGCACTCGGGTTAGCCTAGCATAGCAAAGTCCTGAGTTACTGTGTCCTTGGCAGTGCTGCACTCGCGTGTGTGTTCTGCTGGACTTCTGGGGGCACAGCCAGTAAAGTGAGCACTGCTTGATCCTTTCTCAGTGAACTGGAGAACATGTCTATCCTTCTGAATACAAGGGGAACTGTGCAAAGGCATTGGAAGACTATCAGCATTCAGGTGACTTAACCTGTGTTGTCACTGCAAAATGGCTGGGTTACCACCCTTAGTGAAAGTGGAACCTAGACTCTAACCCACACCCCAAGATAGGCCAGTTAATCCAGGCTGAAAGACCCGCTTAACTCAGGGGAGAGGTTTTTCTGTGTGAATAAAAGGGTGGCTAGCAGCAACGTCCAAGAGTCCAGGCTATTGTAACAATGATCAGGGGCAGCTCCACGCCCCAGCATGCCAAGCGCGTGCTTGGGGCGGCATGCCGTGGGGGGTGCTCTGCCAGTCGCCCGGAGGGCGGCAGGCGGTTCCGGTGGACCTCCCGCAGCTGCTGGTCCCGCGACTTCAGTGGAGCATCCACAGGCACGCCTGCGGGAGGTCCACTGGAGCCGCAGGACCAGCGGACCCTCCACAGGGACGTCTGCGGGAGGTCCACCGGAGCCACGGGACCGGAGACTGGCAGAGCGCCCCCCACGGCGTGCCGCCGTGCTTGGGGCGGCGAAATGGCTAGAGCCACCGCTGATAATGATTAGCCTATATAATTTATTTGTGGGTGTGTTTTGAGAGGTTGACAGAGAATACTTGATTAGAAAAGGTGGGAAGTGGGGGAGCAAGATTTTCTGTGCTTTGACCTGTAACAGAACTTTCAATAATTCATGACCCCCAGTGCTGTTGCAATCTCATCCACTGAGAAACACTGGGTTAAACAATAAAAAAAATCAAGTATTTATATTATACTCCTAGAAACTTGATTTGTTTTTTGCTCTGGTAGATTGGGTCAAGTAGGGGGGAAAAGGATGCAACATCTGTGGCTCCAGCGACATGTAAAAGTGAGAATCACAGGGCATCATGTAGCAATGAATTAAATATTAAACTTTATTAAGGAGGCAGTTAAGCCATTATTTACAAAAGTCCAGCAGCTAAAAATGGATTTCTAAGGTATTTTTTATGCCTAGCTCTATTTTTGTATTTTTTCAACTGCTAATTGGCACATAAAATGTTATAAAACAGCAAATTGTTACTTAAAGTCCTACAAGTGTTACCAATAAATTTGTTTCTACTGTTGTTTTCATCCTAGCTTAGTAGCAATTTGGGATTTATTTACTATAATACCTGAAACCTTCCTACTACAGGAATTATAAAACAAGTTTCCAGAAGCCACTAAGGTTCTACATATAAAAAGGACACACAGGGGTTTCTAGACTTCCATTCTAAAAGTTGCTATTTTTAGACCCTTTCAGTCCTCAGCCTTATAGTACCTTGTATCTTTGAGACATTTGTTCCTCCTCCTGTACACTCACTGAGATCTTTGGGCCCATCTGAGGCACTGTTCCAGACAGAAGTGTGCACAGCTTTCTCCAGACCCTTGAACCATGCAGATGCTGTCACACCTACTGTCTCAAGAGGGCACTTCATTTTCTTTCGAGTACCAAGCTTCCCCAGACAAAACCCAAATCATCTTAAATAATGTATTTACTAGTATGTCACAGAATAGAGAGAACAATGAAAATTTAAATTAGTGAAATATTAAACTCATGGGAACAGACACAACGAAGTTACCAAAAGAAGTTCAAGTTGGGTTTTTTTTCATTCCCATTTGATTAAAGCACTCAAGGATATCCTAGTCTAGTGCCTTCTTTATGACTTCTTTCTGTCTATTTACCTAGGTACTTATATGGCCATTGTCTCTGTAGTACCCAAGCTGTCAGAAGAACTCTGAAGTGTAACATCCTCCCAGAATAAATATGTACTGTAGTATTTTTTGTAGCAGTTGCAGCATCTCTTTCGATTAGGATGACCAGATGTCCTGATTTTACAGTCCCAATATTCATGGATTTCTTATATAGGTACTTACACACACACAGCCCACACACACACACTCCCAATTTTTCATACTGGCTGTCTGGTCACCCTATTTTTGATAGTTCCCTTAATAAAGAGCCAGTTTAGTTTTCGAAACTTAAGAGTCCTCTTGTGTTAATACCCAGCATTTGGTACCTGAAGCCCATTTAGTAACCAAATTATTTATAATTCCCCTCATCTTTGATGTAAAGGAATAAGAAATCATAAAATAGTTAGCCATTTTGTCTGTCAAAACCATATAGTATGCAGTCAATGAGTAGATCAGGGGTCGGCAACCTTTCAGAAGTGGTGTGTCAAATCTTCATAAATTCACTCTAATTTAAGGTTTTGTGTGCCAGTAATACTTGTTAATGTTTTTAGAAGATCTCTTTCTATAAGTCTATAATATATAACTAAACTATTCTTGTATGTGAAGTAAATAAGGTTTTTAAAGTGTTTAAGAAGCTTCATTTAAAATTAAATTAAAATGCAGAGCCCTCCAGACTGGGGCCAGGACCCAGGCAGTGTGAGTGCCACTGAAAATCAGCTCGTGTGCCGACTTCGGCACCTCTGCCATAGGTTGTCTACCCCTGGAGTAGATGTTAGTTCACTATGTCAACGTATATATTGAAAATCAGATTGTAGGCTCAAATGTATGAGACAGAGAAGAGGAGAACATAAGAAGCCTTGCCCATCCTTTGCATCCCTGCTCACAAGCCAGTCACAATGTGGCTGAAGAGTGGGGCCACTACTCCCTGTGAGGACTGCCAGGAGCCTATAAGAGGAGCGTCCATGTCCATTCACCCCCATAACACTTTCCAGGGGAACAGGATTGCACAATGCATCTATTTTAAGTATGGCAGTGCTACCAGGGCCACTCTAGTAGTGACTCTCAGTATGTCTTAAGGGGAATTCTGGCTGGTCAGATAAATTCCCCCTAGGAATCCAATAGCAGCATGCTCCCTTCACAATGCTCACCTGGTAAAAGTCTTTGCTTTAAAGCCCCAATCCAGTTATGATTAAACAGCCCCTTCTTTACAGTTAAAAATGAACAAAATTTTAACTTCTTTCTTCCCATTATTGGTTTAGAATTAACATGTCCAATTCCAGTGGGTTGTGCCCTTGTTGCTGGCTAATTAGGCAAACATATTTATTGCATATATTGAAATTATCTGGCCATTTGATCACTAATAAGAATAGGCAACAACTTCCTGGAAGAAATTTTCATTAACACGTAAATGATTTTTCAGTCTTTTGTCCAGTGAATGCAAAAGTTTGAATAGGAAAATACACCCTTAAATGTACACCTATTCATTGATAAAATTTTAAAGGAGGAAAAATGTATCTAAACATTATGGCCATAAAGGTCTTGATTTCAAGCAATCATGTGCACCTCAGTGCTTGCATGCATGCAAACTTAAATGTAGCATAAAGAATCCTAATTTGTGCTTGAATGTGTATGTGAAAAGCAAGGGTTGCACACCATATGTATGTGTGTGCATGTCCAACTTGCCCATGGTGCAAGGTCCAAAGCACCCATGCAACCCTTGCTTTGCACATGCACATACTGATACATTTGCACAAATTGGTATTTACCTGCACATATATGAGTTTGCACATGTTCAAGCCCTTATATGTGCATGAACATTTGAAAAGCTAGAGAGCACACTACTGGATTCCATTTTAAGGAGAAAAACAACACAGAACACCCTGCTTAATGTTAGCCGTGTCTTTTAGAGATCTGCTCTTCCTCTGTAAGCTGCCTTTTGTAGGTTTTCCTTTTTTTCTCTCCCCCCCGCCCCGCCTCCAACATTTAACTATGTTTTAAAGAAAATAATTAAACCAGAACTGAATGATGGACAAGTCTTTCTACAATTATAAAGATATGTCCTTAGAAAAAAACACTTTCCTTTCTGGTTGCCCTTACAGGAAAAAGCATTATTGAATTGTAAGGATAAATCACACAAATCAAAAGCTCTTGATTTGTAAATGTGAAGAGTGGCTTTGGTTTTTCAAAGTCAGTCATCTGGTGACCATCTGACATAATGGTCAAGAGAATTTACAGGATAGTTTCTTACAGGGAATGCTTCAGTTTGCTCCATTAAATTTTCCTGAGCATGAGTTTCCTTAGCAAAGCCATAGATGACATGCAAGTGGTGTCTAGAAAATGGAGTTTATTATTGATTCCAATTCCTCCTTTTGGTGGAGAGACGGAATCTAATTGTTTCTGAATTACTAAGAAAGAAAAGTAACAGATCCTGAAAAGATGGAAAGGTACAACAGCAAAAACGCACGAGCACTTTGCAATAATCTGGAAACCAAAATGTAGTAATATGATTTAACATGGAGAATAACCACAACCTGCATACAATTTATTTATTATAACCCCATCCCACGGCAAGCCCTCAGCTAGTAAATAAGTATAATCAACAGTGCAGAAATGCATGTTAAGCACTGAGCATCACACAGTTCTGTGAACAACAAACTGCTGCACAAAGGAATCTTTTTTCTAGTCTGGTTACTGGTAAGTAGTGAAATATCTTGTGGGCCGACTTCTGCCTTCTGTTATGCTGGCACAAACCTAAAACTTGTCCACACTTACAGAACTACAGGTGCAGCTGTGCCACTGTAACATTTAGTGAGGATGCTATGTACACCAAACGGAGAGCTTCTCCCATTGGCATAGGTACTCCACCTCCCCGAGAGGCATTGTCTACACCAGGAGTTAGGTCAGTATAACTGCACGCTTAGAGAGATGGATTTTACACATCCCTGAGTGACGTAGTTATAATTGACAGAAGTTTGTAGTTGTAGACCAGGGCCTAAGGCAGGGATTGGCAGCCTTTGGCACAGGGCCCATCAGGGAAATCCACTGGCGGGCTGGGACGGTTTGTTTACCTGCAGCATCCACAGTTTCGGCTGATCGCGGCTCCCACTGGCCGAGGTTCACCATTCCAGGCCAATGGGGGCTGCAGGAAGCGGCGACCAGCACATCCCTCGGCCCACGCCACTTCCCGCAGCCTCCATTGGCCTGGAACAGCAAACTGCGGCCAGTGGGAGCTGTGATCGGTCGGACACTGCAGGTAAACAAACTGTCCCACCCTGCCAGCGGATTTCCCTGATGGGCTACGTGCCAAAGGTTACCGATCCCTGGCCTAGTGTGTTCAGTCAGGTTGTACAGGTGTAATTTCTATAAGTCTGTAATACGTAACTAAACTAATGTGGCCTCTGTTTATTTTTTCGAGAAGGATGTTTCAAGTCCTAATGTAATTAAGTCATTTTACTAAATAATCCTCCCAAACTTTAGGAAGAATAAATAATAATAAAAAGTTTTGGAAACTGTTCAGAAAAGCATTTAAGACAGAAAATTCTGGATTCTGTAGCATTCTGGGTTTAGCAGATCCATTGTTCAATGTCCAACACTACACTGTCACAAACATTTGAATCTGACCCTTTATAAAAACGTTTCATCAGGCTTATTAAAAAGGAAAAAAGCTAACTTACGCTTCTAAACGTATCATATTTGTTTACCAAAACAAAAGAATTAAATTACATTTCTCAGTCAATATCTAACTGATTTTTCTAGGCAGTTGTTGTTGGGTTGTGGTTCCCACACACGGAATATATAAGTCAAAATTCCACAGTTTTCTGCTATTTCTAACATGTGAATGGTGAAAGAGGAAAACAGGAATATGGAAATTTAGACCTAAGTGTAGCCTTATGTTTTTTTAAAATTACTTTTAATAATAAGATGAGTGCATGGGTGGCACATGGACTGCTGGCTGGGGGAGAATAACCCCCAGCCCCACCCTTTCCATCTGAGGACCCACCCCTTCATGTCCCGTCCCCCCCCACACACACACACTGCAGCCCAGAGCCTCCGACCACAGCCACTGGCCCCAGCCCCAGAGCAGCCCCAGTTCCCCCAGCCCCAGCATGCCAGTGGCATGGCCCCAGTCCCCCCAGCCTCAGAGTGCTTAGAGGGTGGGTGGTACGGCCCCAGTCCTTCCATCCCTGAAGGTCAGTGCCAGCCCCAGTCTGAATCCGAGCCAGGGCCACTGCCCAGGGGAACTGGAAAGAGTGGCCAGAGCAGGAAGCAGGAGGGAGCCTGGGGGCAGAGCGTGGATGGGGCCACACCTGGCTGTTTGGGAAGGCACAGCCTTCCCCAGCCTATGATACCCATCACCCATGGATGAGTGAACAGAAGTTAGTGACGTATCACTGACTGGAAAATAGCTTGTCAGTGATTCAGTCTCTCTTGTTCACTCATCTTGCTATTCAGTACATAAAAAACTTAATGAAGTCTACATTTAGCTAACAGACATAATCCTGCAATCCTTTCACTTCCACTCCTGTCTTCTGCACCCATCCATTACATTTTGTTCCTCTTTACACCACAAAACTACAATATATTTTGTGTGGATGGACCCCTGCACCCATCTGGAGCCCCATTGATTTCATTGGGACCCCATGTCAGCATAAAGATCTGCCTCCATAGAGCCAATCCTCAGATTGTAAACTCTTTCCGGCAAGGAATCTTTTATTTAATGTTTGTACAGTGCCTAGCACTATGGGGCCCCAATCCTGACAAAGACCTCTGGGCTACCATTGTACAAATAATAGCCTAGGGTTGCCAGGTGTCCGGTTTTCAAGCAGAACATCCGGTCGAAAAGGAAAACTGGCAGCGTCCAGTCAGCTTTGTCTGGTTACCTGCAGTAACCGGCCTCCGTCACTGAGGGGTGGGAAAAGCAGCAGCTGCTGCTGGGATCTGGAGGAGAGTCTCTGCTTAACAGCTGCTGCTCTTTCCACCCCCCAGCCTGACAGAGAGAACTGTCTGACTCCTGGACCGGGCTCCAAAGTAGGTACATGCGCTGTCTGGGGGCAGGGGAGAGGAGATCAGGTAACTTGCCCCCACCGCCCTTCTATGGCCCAATTTCCCCACCCTAGCCCTTTGCACCAGGGATGGACCCCCCCTCCCCATTGTGCCCCGATTTCCACACCCGGTCCCTCGTTCCAGGGATGGACCCCCCCATCCCATTGTGCCCCGATTTCCCCACTCCAGCCCCTCGCTCCAGGGATGGACCCCCATGCCTCATTGTGCCCTGATTTCCCCACCCCAGCCCCTTGCTCCAGGACTGGACACCCCCATGCCACTGTGCCCCAATTTCCTCACCCTGGCCCCTTGCTCCAGGGATGGACCCCCCCGCCCCACTTTGCCCCAGTTTCCCCACCCTGGCCCCTTGCTCCAGGGATGGACCCCCCCGCCTCACGTGCCCCGATTTCCTCACCCCAGCCCCTCACTCCAGGGATGAACCCCCCTTCCCCACTGTGCCCTGATTTCCCCACCCCAGTCCCTCACTCCAGAGACAGAAACCCTATAACATAACGGTTTTTGGAGGCAGGTCAGATTTAATATGTTCTGTTGTTTTTTAAACACTAGTAAAATTTAAAGATATTCAGAGAGACACTTGCAATGTAACGGCGAAGTTACATGGTACATTAAATGTTTCAATTTTTACAGAAAGATTTTGCTACAGAAAACGGCTCCACATTCTATTGCAGTCCAGGCCCTATTTTTTCCCTTAGTTTATCAAGTCATCACAACTGGAATGCCAGAGAGATTTTATCCTTACTAAAATTAACAACGTGTTCCAGATTACCTACATTATCAAAGAATTCTGACCACTTTTCTAGAATCTGCATGTGTTTACAGTGGAAACTGATACACCTGTACAGTACTGTATATGCAACACATGCCCAGACATAACGTAAAAACTTGGTAAATAAAGAAAGCAGAGGAGCAGGTAGGTCACAGGAGATAAAAACTAATACGCGACCTCCTGAAGCCCTACCAGGGCAAGCTAACAGTTTCCCTAAAATGTAACAAGTCAAGGAGCACAGTCTCAGTCCAAAGGCTGGAAACCTCGTTAGTAGTTGCCACACAACAGTTATGTTAGAACTTGGCAAGAAGCTATAGCTCAGTCCTACAGGCTGCAGAAAGAAGAGTAGAGCTCCAAAGTGCAAGCATTCATGATTTACTCAACACGTGCGCAGAATGATTAGATTTCTCTGCACAGAGCTAGGTAACGCAAGCAAATCTCTGAGCACCGATGAAAAGGAGGAAGTGAATATGAAATGCTTATAGGGGCGAAGACAGAGCATGACCATGGCATACATGCTTAAGTGAAACCTAGTATTTGCAAAATATGTGTGCCACGGCTATTTTACATTATTCATACTGCTAGCCAGGAGTAACAGCGTATTCAGCTGTAATAGCTCTACTCAGAAGAAAGCAAGAGAAGAGGCAGGCATGGGGCCACTCACACTGAAATGTCCCCAAAAGTTCTAAGAAAACAGGATAATTCACAGCTAGCTGCTCAATACTTTGCAACATCGGTGAGGCGCAATGTCCTTGAAAGCCCATCAGCAAGCACAACCTGCTTCCCCTCAAATTATTTCTCCTCACTGAATCATGAGTAACAGAGCACCACCCCATGGCTAGAAGTTGAGGCTAGACAAATTCTGATTGGAAATAAGGCATAAATTTTTAACAGTGAGGGTAATTAGCCACTGGAACAATTACCAAGCATTTCCTGGCAATTTTTTAAATCGAGATCGGATGTTTCTCTAAAAGATCTGCTCCAGGAATTATTTTGGGAAGTTCTATGGCCTGTGGTGAACAGCCAATCAGACTAGATAATTATAATGGCCCCTTCTGGCCAGGAATCTATGAATCTATGCACACCAAGTGTCTTACATCCTAATCCTAAAATTAACCTATGTATAAATTTGGGTTAGATTAGGACAGGTTTGCCCTGAGGTTCCCTTTCATCACTCTTCTGTTCATGTCTCATGTTTCTCACTCCATTAGTCACAACATGGGGGACCATCCTCCAGTAGCATGTAGTCTTAAAATGTTGTCTAAAGCAGTGGTTCTCAGTCTTTTTGGGCTCAGGACCAATTTGTAAATGTTTATGGCCTGTTGCAACCCAGTAAATAGTGTGGGGGTGGATGCCCTGCCTGGGGTGGTTACATTTGGATCCTGCCTCCCGGGTGGGGGGAGGAGTAGGGGAGGGGATGAGTCCAGCACTCACCCCACAGCGGCAGCTCTTGCAGCTACTATGCAGGGCAGCTGGCTGGGCTTGGCTCTTGGTTCTGGGAGTTGCAACCTCTGCGACAGCACCGCTGCTCACATTTGGCCCTGCCCCCTTGACTGGACCAAAGTTGTGTAAGTGGAGTTGTGACCTGGTTCATGGGGTTGCAGTGCCACTCACTCAAATTTTGCCCACCTGGACTCCTGTTATCATGATGGCTGGGCCAAACCTGAGTGGCACTGGGCTCCCAGAGGTTGCGGTGCCTGGAGCAGTGAGGTGAGCCCAGCCAGCCTGTGGGACAGGAGCTGCTATGCAACCCTTTGAAACATTCTGGCAACCCAGTTTTGGGTCCCACTCACAGATTGAGAAACCCTGGTCTAAAGGTTTCTCATAAAAAGGAGAGAGATTTCTCCTTTCATCTTACAGTACTGTACCGCACACTTTCCTGAGCTTCGTGAGGTGGAGACTGCAAGAAATCAAGCTTTTCCTTCTACCCAGGTGTTTTAAACACAATGAGCTACTCACTTTTGATGAGTAAATGGTGAAATATAGCCTGGATCCCCAAATCTGAATGTCAGTACATTCACATCAAGAACATTGGGTCAGATTGTCCCCTGTGCCAAGATGTGCTTAGTGCAGGAGGACTAGGGCATCAAGGAACCAGTTACAGGTCTCCATCTCTCGTACAGTGGCTCCAGCCCCAGCCATGGAATGCTGCTGTAGTACACAATAGCTGGCTGTTGTCCCTAGTGGTCAGCTGAGAGTGGTGGATGGTTCTGGTCTCTCCCACAACACACACCTTCTACACTGGGATGAAGAGTTTGCAAATTGTGCAGGAGCTGGTTTTGCTCTATGCCAGCTGACAGTTCCCAGTTGGGAATTGTCAGCTGGGCAGCTACAGGCAGATTTCAGACGCTTTGCACTATTCAGGTTTGTACACTGTAATGGGAACTGGTTTGGGATAGGACAAGAGGGGTCTTCCTCCGTAGTCTGATTGAGAAATGTAATCTAGAGCTATTTTCACAAATGGAGGAGGGAGATGGGTTCAAAATCTGACTTGATGTTCCCAGGATCTCAATTTCTTGCATAAGGATTTGCATGTTTTATAGGATTTAGGTGCCTCAGATTTTACTGATTACCAGGTGGCCTACTGGGTACATTGCTGCTGGACCTATCCCATTTCATAACATGTATGAAGTTAGATCCTAGGAACTATTAAAAAGATAACTCTACGGTTTCTTTTGTTAGATCTTCAGGCTCTATTTTGGATTGGCATCCTGCAGAGAGCTCTTTTAAGTAGACCAAAAGATTAATGGACGAACTTGTTCTCACTGGCAGGCACTCAACTGGCCAATTCTGGAAATCTGTCTTTGCTGGTAGGCAGTGGATCTGTCAGATGAAGCCTTCTGAAGTCTTGAAAAAAATGACTGCCAGCCTCCATGGTAAGTGAGATGACTATGAACAGCAGTGAATGGTTTTGTAGAACTAAAGTATATTAAGACTCAGGAGGGAACCTCCTCTCAGTAACTACAAGGCTGATGTAACTGTAGTTCTTCATGGTTTCTTAAATGTTTCCTCTGCTGCGCTAATTTTTTTGTGAATGTATTGCATTCACGGCACATGTAGTTGTTCTGTATGTTCTTCTCCTTGCCTTAGAACAAACAAAACAACAACAAAAATCCTACAGAACTCCTACATTTAATGTTACAAAATAGCAATAAATTTACTGCAAGAGGAATGTCATTTCGTAAGACTGCTTCTGCCTCTATAAACACCACGATTACAGGATTTGCAGTTTGTGGGAAAAAGAAGCATCTACTTATTCTAACACAGACTTCTCAAGTTTGAGTAAACTGCGTTTACTTTTGCATCTATACAATTTTAAAGATGAACGCAGAGATTTTCATTGGCGAGGGAAGAATGATTATTGCCAACTACTTTGGACAAAACTCTTCATTTACACCTACTTTGTACTGGTGTAAATGCCAACACCAAGGCACTTAAAAATTTGGTTAGCGAGTGTTTTTTAAAGTGGCATCTCATTTATATTGCATTAAAATAGTTCACTGTACGTATCTAAGTTTATAAAGCTATTCTCGGTTTCATGGGGGTATGATATAAAATCTTTGTATTCATACAGATGATGACTTATTCTGTTTTTAAAACTTACATGAAATGCTACGACAGAGACTCTCAAAAGCTCTGAATTTTTAAATGCTGTGCTTAACTAATATTCAAAGAGTAATTTCATCAGCACATTTTAATGCAAGATTATTTTTGTGAATGGCAGAGAGTAGATCCAAATCACAAACCTAAGCACATTATTGTTTCAAATGCAGAAAGAGAAGCAGCAAAAATAAATTACTATTATACAGAATGAAACTTCTGTTATTAGTTCATTAGACCAAGTTTTAGTAACTCCACTGAAGTCAAGGTACAAAGCACACAGCAAATGCCACTAAAAATCTTGTTTAGGGGTATTTGAAACAAGCGATGACATGGGGTAACAATAATGCCCTCTCTACACTACAGAGATTTTGAAAAATCTTTTTTACCCTTGTTAACATTGGTTCACTTAGACGAATGGTAATGACAACAGGCCATTTGTCAAAAGTTTCTCTAGTGTAAGCAAGACTGAAGTTGGAAGAGGCATTCTTCTGTAAGAATTCTTTATCCATCCTAGTTTGTTGCAATAGCAGCTCTAAGAACACCCCAGAAGTGTGTTGTGAAAGTAAAACAGATGCTGTGAGATGTCCCGCATCCCACATGAATCGTTTAGATTAAGTAGATAGTAAATGGCAAGTATTAAGGACTGAATAATCAAGAGGTTCAAAGGAACAGATTCCAGCAAGATTTTAGGTTTTGCCCTTATATATGAAATTCACTTATAAAACTTCAGTGGAAATAATAGTTTGGATTTAAAAATCTCCCTTCGCTTTCCCTGCCCAAAGATTGCAGCCTTGGCTAGTAGTTAAGAACCAGAAAGTGAAAATCACTAGAAACAACAATTAACATGGACTAATGATAATTTTCCTATCCAAGGTAAGTGAAAGACAAAAGGTGAACAAAACACAGTGAAATTCGTTCACTTCAAATGATCTATGAAAATTTATGATTTAAAAAAAAAGGGGGGTGGGGTTTAACCTCCATGGCTCTATAAACAGCATCTCATTTCAACAGCCAAGTTTATTTCCTTTTGGAAAGAAAAAATCCCACCCAGGAACCTGGTATGTTGTATACCAAGTTTCAGTCTGAAGGAATTTACCACAGCCGGATAATAAAACCCTCAAAAAGGGAGAGACAAGCACTTTTTCAGCTGAGTGGGATCTATTATTTGGTATGATCTCTGTGTACCACAAAGCTTCCTTCCCCTTAATGCACTAGCACCCTGCAGCTGTGCATTGAACTCTGGAGCATTAAAAGTTCGATAATAAACGCAGCCCCCCAAATCCACAGTGGAGGGCAAAGGTCCATAGGTTTGGGGAGTGCAGCAGGCCCTTGTCCCAGCTGGAAATGGTGTCTTCCAGGAAACAGAACATTCAGTCCCCCACCTGGCGCAGAAGGGAACTGAAGGGGGTGGGGGAGCAGTGGAGCGAGACCACAGACAATTTAGACGAAAAAATGCCCAGCTGCCCACATCCTTAGCACAACAACTTCCCCGCAAATGCCTTTTCCCGGAGAACAGCCCAAGAGGGGAAGCGGGGGGGCCCAAGCAGCTCCCTTTATCGCGGGCTCAGCCAAGCCAGGCACAAAGTAGAGCCGCGGACAAAGAAAGTCCGTCCGCAAGGAACTCGGCGCAAACTTCCCGGGGAGGCTCGCAGGGCGGCTGGCAGCCTGGTCTCGCTCTCCTGAGCCTGTGCTGTGGTGGGGGGGCCTCCAGCGGCGTCTGCCCCCTGCCCAGGCCGAGCCCCTCCACCCGCCCGGCGCACGCCGCTACTCACTCCAAGCAGACACACTTTCAGTTCTCGTATCGCCATCATCTGCTTGGGGAGACGCCGCTTCGCATCGTCCGGCGGAATCACTCCCGGGCCGGCTCTCCCGAATGGGGAACGGAAAAGCAGCTGCGGCGCTGCCTGAGCCGCCACCGGTCACATGAGCACAGTCCCAGCTCCTCCTCGTCCTTTTTGGTGCTTTCCTCCCCCAAAGCCAACACACACACACAAATCTCTCCACTTCAGCAGATTGCAGGAGCGGCGGTTTCTCTGTTTGGGACTCTGCTGCTCTGCTCCCTGCGAGCACCAGGACACCCCGCTGCCCGGCAATGACAGCGAAGCGCTCAGATTAGCCGGGCCAAGAAAGCCCTCGCCTGGTCCCCAGCCACTGTGCACCGCGCCAGTTCTACACCCAGAACCAAGGGTGTCATTACCCTGAGTATGAATCACAAATACAGGAGTCTCCCTCGACGGTCAAGAGACTTGGCCGATGATCTGCAAATGGCAAGGCACTCAGATTAGGGACAACAGGAGTGGGCAAGGTGTACGAATAGAGTAAAATATGTTTTTAAATCACTGGAGGGGAAAGCTTTTGTGTGCTTGTTTTTGGCACAACAAAACTTTTGTAGATGAGAGTTTTTTGTTCTGTTACCCTCTTCTCTCCTGTCTCTTGTGTCACCAAGGGGTCTCAATCAGTAATGCCACATAGGTTCCAGCACAGCAAACAGATGGTTCATTTTAAGATAACTTTTGCATTGTGCAAAAAAAATGACAATATAATTAATATAACCTACTTTTCGGCCCCAAAAGTAAGACCCATTCCTTCTTAGGATTCTCTTAAGAACATATGAGTGGCCATAATAGGTCAGACCAAAGGTCCATCTAGCCCAGTGACAGTGGGCAATGCCAAATGCTTCAGAGGGAATGAACAGAACAGGCAATCATCCAGTGCTCCATCGCCTGTGGCCCATTTCCAGCTTCTGGCAAAGAGAGGCTAGGGACACCATCCCTGCCCATTCTGGCTAATAACCATTGATGGACTTATCTCTATGAACTTACCTAGTTCTTTTTGAACCCTGTTATAGTCTTGGCTTTCACAATGTCCTCTGGCAAAGAGTTCCACAGGTTGTGTGTTGTATGAAGAAATACTTCCTTTTGTTTGTTTTAAACCTGCAGCCTATTAATTTCATTTGGTGATTCCTAGTTCTTATGTTATGAGAAGGAGGGAGAGCTCAGTGGTTTGAGTACAGGCCTGCTAAATCCAGGGTTGTGAGCTCAATCCTTGAGGGGGCCATCTGGGGCAAAAAATCAGTACTCCATCCTGCTAGCTAGGGCCGGCCTTAGGATTTATGGTGCCCTAAGCGAGATTATTAAACTGGTGCCCCTGTGCCTGATCTGCTCTTAGCAACACAAACATAAGCTTATAGTATTGGAAAACTTGCCACATTCACATTATTAAAACCAGTTTAACTTAATTAAGCACACTGTAATGCTGATGGACTAGCACTAAAGAAGCAGCACTATAGAAAAAATTCTGATATGACAGAATGATGCAAATAATTTTTTTTAATTTATCAAAATTTTATTGGAAATTTATATGAAGAGGTATTGAAACAAAGATTTGTTTTTAATTAAAAGCAATCTTTCTGGCTTTTTTGGCTGCAAAATCAGTAATAATGTCATCGTATGACAAAGACAAAGTCGTGTCTTGTTCGATCGCAAGAATAGCAAGACCAGTCAAGCGTTCCTGACTCATTGTAGAGCGGAGATAGTTTTTAATGAGCTTTAGTTTTGAGAAACTCCGTTCTCCTGATGCTACTGTTACAGAAATTGTCAGTAGAATACGAGTGACAATGTACACATTAGGATATATGTCAACAAGTTTGTGGGTATGAATAAACTGTACAATGTCCATCACCGATTTTGCATGTGGCAACATTGATGACAGTGTACTCAATTCTTCGTACAGTTCAAGTCCATTTAAATCAAAACTATCACGGTGCTTCAGGAGGCTCTCTAGATTCTTGCACTTTGTCATTAGTTGCTCTTGTTTTCCTATTTCGTTGAATTTAGTTATGTCATACAAAAATCCAAACTGTTCATGGTGGGCTTGCAAGGTATTAAACCTTTCATCAACAGCAGATACTGCTTTATCCATCACAACATTAAAAAATTCAACCTCAAATTTCTTTTCTGGATCGTTTATGGGCATGATCTGCTGTACAGATTCTTCACAGAGAAGTGTCCCTGGCCTTTTTAACTCATATTAACTATGTATTTACTTTATGAAAGTTGGAGAAAACATTGTGAAAACGTAAAACACTGGCTGCCCAACTTCTGGGCTGGCAAAAGTTATACTGACTCACAGGGAGAAAAAAAAAGCAGGTGAATCTTAGTACAACATATGGTCACTCTATACCAGGAGTCGGCAACCTTTCAGAAGTGGTGTGCCAAGTTCACTGTAATTTAAGGTTTCTCGTGCCAGTAATACGTTTTAATGTTTGTAGAAGGTTTCTCTCTATGTCTATATTATATAAATAAACTATTGTTATTATCTGAGGTCTTGGCCACTGGTCCTGCTCAGGCCACTGCCAGCTGAGTAAATGAAACCCCAAACCGGCAGCGGGCTGGTGGCTGGAACCCTAGACAAGGATCCCAGGCCCTGCTCAGCCCGCTGCTGGTCTGGGGTTCTGACCACCAACTCCTGCCAGCCAGGATCCTGGCCGCCAATGCCCCCCCCCCCTCCAGCCCACTACTAGCCTGGGATTCTGCTCACCCAGGCTGGCAGGAGGCAGAGTGGGGCTGGCAGCTGAGCTCCTGACTGGCAAGGGGCTGGCAGCCGGAACCCCGGAGTAGCAGTAGGCTGAGTTCTGCTGGCACCCCAGACTGGCAGCAGACTGAGCCACTCAACCCCCCACCGGCCCTGCTCAGCCCGCCACCAACCCGCTCAGCCCGCCACCAGCCCACTCAGCCCTCTGCCGGCTGAGTGAATGGAACCCCAGGCTGACAGCAGGTTGAGTGGTTCAACTGGCCTGCTCAGCCCACTGCCAGCCTGGGGTTCCTTGGGGGTCCCCAGGCCAGCAGCAGGTGCTGAGTGGGGCCGATGGCTGGTATTCCAGCTGGCAATAGGGCAGCAGCCGGAACCCCAGAGCAGTGATGGGCTGAGCTGCTCAGCCTGCTGTTGCATACCATCAAAAATCAGCTCACCTGCCACCTTTGACACGTGTGCCGTAGGTTGCCGAACCCTGCTTTATACACTAGTAAGGAGATGAGCATATTACAGTTGTTGGAGGGCTCTTATCAGGAGTAACAGGCTATAGGAAAGTCAGTCAACATTTTTTGTTTCTCTGATGAAAACTGACCCACACCCTGGCTCAAACCAAACCTGTCACTAATAATTGTCAACAACTTAATTTTCTGTTTTTGACTAAGATATTGATTTAAAAAAAATATTGAAATTAGATTCAGGATTGTTAGCAAGAATTTTTGGCAAACAAAGTTGTTAAATGACAATCTAAATGGCAACACAGTACTGCTTTCATGCTTGGCTCACCCCCCAGCCTGCTGGTCCAACAGCTGCAGTAGAGGAGGAGATAGGTGGAAAACTGCAGGACCCAAAAATCCACCTCTTGGGGTGCAGAATGGCAACAGCAGCAGCAAACCCTCAGGTCCAATCACATGCCAATGGGCACCGCCGCCAGCCCAACAGACCATGGTGAAGTTAGCAAAGCATCTGATCTCAGGGACGGAGCACCCATGGAGCCACAGCGGCTCATCCTGCCCTGTGCAGCTCCCTCCAGATGAGATGGATCACTGGCAGCTGCCAGCCCAGGGGAGAGGCGTTCCCCAGCTAGGGTGGCCAGATCCAGATGTCCTGATTTTATAGGGCCAGTCCCGATATTTGGGGCTTTGTCTTATATAGGCACCAATTACCCCCACCTAGAGTGACCAGACAGAAAGTGTGTAAAATCAGGACAGGGATGGGTGGGGGTGGGAGGGTAAAAGGAGCCTATATAAGAAAAAGACCCCAAAATTGGGACTGTCCCTATAAAATAGGGACATCTGCTCACCCTACCCCAATCCCCTATCCTGATTTTTCACACATCTGGCTAACCCCAGCCAAGCCCTGTGTGACATTCCAATTCTGGCCGCCTGCCGAGGAAGTGAGTTACTTTCACTTTCATTCCTCAGCAGGCAACCAGCCTCCCCTCCCCCCCAGCACCTCACCCAACCCAGACCTGATGGAGGGGAGGGAGGAGAGAGAGAGGGGTGCTCCTGGGGAGGAGGGAGAAAGGAGAGGGTGCTCCGTGGGGCGGGGGAGAGAAGAATGGATGTTATGGAGGACAACAAAGGATACTGGTTCCAGAGCCACAGAGCCTGCCTCATCTCACCTCAGCCGGGAGGAAAGAGTCACATTCACAGGTGAGCTCCTTTCCCAACCCCTACCTCCTCCCCTTCCCAGAGACCCCAGCAGCCAATCCCATTCCTCAGACTGTGCTGCATACGGCTCTCTCTAGGACCCAGCAGCCCTGCTTCTACACTGTCTGGGCTGCCCCAGGCAGAGTGAGGCCCTATGCAGCTGCCTATTCTGCCTATGCCTAAGGACGGCCCTGCTGCTAGCAAAGGCAGAGGGCTGGACTTGATGATCTTTCAGGGTCCCTTCCAGCTCTATGAGAATAGGTATATCTCCATAAATTAATACTTCTTGGAACAGAGGGGACTGATTAGAGCAGTTGCATCCCCTTATGCTGCTGCTGTGTGGCCAGTAAGAAAGCCAAATGGTACCTGGTGCCTCACTGTGCATTACAGAGCACTAAATGCTCTGGTCAATTCACCAGCCTCAGTAGTGGCAGCATACCCTGAAATGCTAGCCTGTATTGGACCCCCTCCCCCCTAAAATGTAAAAATACACATGGGGCTTGTACTCACTTCAGCAGTTGGTCCATCAATGGTTATTAGCCAGAATGGGCAGGGATGGTGTCCCTAGCCTCTCTTTGCCAGAAGCTGGAAATGGGCGACAGGCGATGGAACACTGTATGAAGTATTAATTTATGGAGATATACCTATTCTCATAGAGCAGTGGGTCCTTCACTTGCTCCAGGTCTTTGGCGGCACTGAAGGACCCACTGCTGAAGACCCAGATCAAGTGAAGGACCTGCTGCTGAAGACCCTGAGCGCTGCCAAGTGAGTAAAAATTAAAAAGGCGCCTCTAGCCAGGGAAGGGATTCTCACTGGGCACGGGGCCTGATTCAAGGGGAATTGGTGGAATAGGCCTAAAGCTGGCCCTGGCTGGCTGGCACCCCACACCAATGTGAAGCTAGCCCAAGTAAAACCCAACATCAGATGTTTCGGGTGGCTAATCCCAATCAGATAAAGGAGGGGACACTAGTATGGTTTTTGGATGGAAGTTGTAGGTATCAGGGGGGATGGAAAACTGCAGGCTTAGCTGTTGTAGGAATCAGAAGAAATGAGATAGTCAGCACCATTAGTTTCTCACTAGAAGCAAGGTCAGCTCAGGAGGCAGAACTGTTAGCCTTGCTAATAGCTTTAAATGAAGTTGAGCCAGAATGTCGGGTGGTGGTAGATTCAGATTATGTATTTCATGGGGCCACATTAGGCAACAGATGGCTCCATAATCAAGCATGCTAACTGGTGGAAGCAGGTGAAGGAGCTCAGTCACTGTTTTACACGGATCAGTGTGGTAAAGGTAAAGGTACACAAGAAAATGGACCCCTAAGCAAAGGGAATAATCTAGCCGATGCAGAGGCCAAGTAGGCTGCAACAGAGGCACCCCCATGGCCCTGGGAGCCAGAAGAGAGTGTGCCTGTAGCAGTGATAACAAGAAGTGGTGTGGATACAGACTGGGAAGGGCGAATTTGAGAGTTGCAAGAATCTGACCCAGGACTGGCAGGCATCATAAAATTTGGGGAGTCAGGGACAGGCATATGCCAAAGGTGAAACTAATAGAAGGGATTTGGTGTGTCTTAACAGCTGAAGGATCAGTAATGCTGTGCCCTCAGGGAAACTGGACGGCTTTCTTAAGCTGGGTGCATGGGAGCTTGGCAGGGGGACACCTCGGATTTGAGGACGCACTGGAAACTTTAAAAAGGTTGTGCTGGTGGCCAGGAATGGCAGCTGATTTAAAATCACATCTGGAATATTGTTTGGACTGTGCCAGGCACGACTCACCTCACAAGGTGCTAAGGGGAGAATTAATGAGACAAGCCCCAAGGGGACCTTGAGAAAGTATACAAATTGATTACACAGGACCCCTAACACCAGATCACAGGAAAAAATGGTTCATGTTGGTGGTAGTGGATGCATTCAGCAGATGGGTGGAAGCTTTCCCCACAAAGTATCAAACTGCCTGAGTAACTGCTGAAATACTGGTAAATGAGGTATTCACTCACTGAGGGGTCCCAAAGATGATTGACTCAGACCAAGGAGCTGCTTTCTGGTCAGATCTGTTAGGGGAGCTATCAGCCCCCACTGGAATCACACAATTGTTCCATATTGCTTATCACCCACAGGCTGTGGGACAGGGGGAATGCATGAATCGCACCATTAAGAATGAGCCAAGAAAGGGTGTGGGAATGGGAGGGAAAAATTGGTCACAATTACTGCCATTTGTCTTAATGAGAATAAGGGCCCGAGAATCAAGGGCACAGAATTTTCTCCATACAAGACTCTCATGGGAAGGCCCATGGAACAGTGGAAAAATCTACTTACCCCAGTACCTGGGAAAGTCACTACACACGGCTTAACACAAGAATTGGATTTTAACTGGGACGCAAATCAGACAGGTATAAACAGGTATAGCAGGCAGTGGCCTGGTGAGACCACCAAGGAGCAGCAAGAGTCAAAGCGTGGTATGACCTGCCCAGGGAGCGTGATCTACCCATGGTGGGAGATCTTGTGATGTACAAGATTCCAGGTCAACACCATCCATTCACAGCTCCTAAATGGAAGGGCCCCTATCTTGTCCTTGATCAGCTAGGGCCCCGTCTGCTATTATTGGGTACAGAGAATGGAGGACGGGAGTGGGTTCACTGCACGCAAATAAAAAGGTACAAACAGGGGATTGGGAAATGAGACATGTAAATTTTGTTATGTGTGTATTACAGGTTAAGTCAAAAAAGGGAAAAGGATAAAAATTCCCTGGCCCTGGATGGAACAATTATTAGTGCTAATCACAATTGTCACATTTACAAATTCTATTCAGATCCCACGATCTGAAGTGTCAAAAGGAGGAAACACACGGACAGCTACACATTCAACCTATGGTAATAAAGCTAATGAAGACTATGAGAATCTGCCCATAGAAAGATGTGCCACTAATACTCCAACAGGAATTTGGCAGTGTTGGTACATGGTTTATGGATTAGATGGGGGAATCCCCACCCGGTGGAGAATATCAAATTTATCAGGAAATATTGCATGGTACTCCCTGAGTGCTGCCATGATTAATGGAGTGGAAAACACAGTTACCCAGCTATGTGCTTTGTTACAGAGGGTCCAAAGAATATAACCCTCTGGTGTCCTGGAGCGAATAAACCCTCTAGGGAAAATGGGGCCCCACATTTAGGGTGTCACGTTACCATTTGTAACAACAATGGTACTTCCATGGAAAATAATCCCCAAAGGTGTGGTTGTTATGTACATATTACATGGGGCGTAAAATCCCCTTTGGGATGCTGGGTGTATGGTAAGTTAACCATTTTACACGATGTAACCCTACAGGTGATATGAATGTCAAGTCGAAAGAATTCAAATTTAAAGAGGCCACAGTCTGGAGCCGAAAATATTCCCCGATGAGCAAATGTATGAGAGCCATTGTGGGAGTAGGTGCAGCCAGCACTTTTTAATGTGTCCTTTCACTCTTTTACATGGGTGATATGCCCAAGGAACGGTGGATGGACCAAATTCATCCTAACTGTAGTATGTACATAAAAGGATTGAAACAACAATTCAGTTGGTGGGTGAGGGGACACACCTAGAATCGTCATCAGAAAAGGGGATTGTGGGCAGCAGGGAACACTATGCTGGGTAAATGGAATCTGGGGGACGAATGGGTAACCAAATAATTAGTAAGCCAAAATGTAAAATTTCAATAACAAATTAATGAATTAATGGCGCAGCAACTATCGGCAGTTGCCACTGGGTGGAGGACAGCAGTAGAGGTAAACTTGCAGTTAACTCATTGGGCAGGGGACCTGGTGACATGGATGGGGGATGGCTTCAGAGAATTAAAATGGGGAGAAGTGTGTGTAGGTATTCAAAATGCTCAGTTGATAATGTTAATGGATATTATGAGAGATGCTTGGTCAGAACAATGGCCTTCAGTATTAAATTGGGAGGTTAGCCCATATTTATCCACAATTGCAAAAACATACCCATCTACCTGGAAAATAACATCCCCCACCTGTGGGGAGAGTTCTTGTGTAATTGTTACTATGATACCATGGGAAGGAAATGCAAATAAGATAGTCCCCTTGAGCCCTATGGGAGTAACTAGGGAAGGGGAAGCGCATTGGGAGCCACTAGGAAATAGATGAGGGCGGGTTGGAATGGGATAAACTGGACTGTCATCACATTAAGCAGTTGTATATCCAGAGGAGGAATATGGATGTGCCCGTCTCCTATGACTATGGAGGAGCAGAATCAATGGCCTATTGCAAAGGGGGGGGGCATTTAGGAGTAATGTATATGGGGTACGGTGTATTCTGTTAGGAATGTATGTAATCCTGAAATATAACACTAGGAGGCATAATCCTTCCAAATTATGAACTTCTACACACTGCCACCTGAACTATGGTGCACCAATGGATCAGTGGACTTAATCGTTGTAAACTATCAAACCAGCACCTACTACCCCATGCCGTACCAAGTAGTTGAACTGGTTTGGACAATACCAAATGTCACTGTGGATATTCAATGGACACACAATATGGACAAAAGTATACAAAGATTACAAGAGCAACTTGCTGCAAGCGCCAACAGTTGAACACACTTACAATACACACTACAGGATGGCGCTGACAAAATTTTAATCCTATCAAAGGAGAAGAAGCAGAGTTTTTGGTGGTGGCCAGGATGTTGGACCATACTGCAGTGGTCAGGACTCTTAGTATTGCTGTGAATTATCATAGCAGCTGGTGTATTGTTAACTGTATTTCTGTTACATTGTATATGGAAACGATTAAGGGGGGCAAAACTACCTAGCAAACAGACACTAATTATAACCTATATGTAATGTAGTAAGCCCTCCCCCTCAGTGTATTAGACAACCTGGACCCAACCTTCTCGAGCCCACTATAATGGGAAGTCTGGAACACTAATTGGAATAGGTGTGGTATGCCCATACGAGAGAAGGTGCAGGTCCCGGTACTACACAAGGGGCAGTGGGACAGATGGAGCATCAACACCTTCTACCTTGATGCCTGGCCCTATCAGGAAGTGTGTCGCCAATGTCCTATGCTTTTCCAGGGATACCTGGGCAGGCGGATCCCAAAAGAAAAAAAAGAGGTGGCGTGTTAGGTTATAGATATTCAAGCCTGTCTGTAAAGGCCTATACTTGAAGAATTTAGGTATATGTTTATTTTTTAGCTAGTTATACAGGTATAAAAGAAAGAATCTGTGTAAGGGCCTTCTCTCACTGTGATAGTCTGAGGCCCTGTTTAGTCATACTGAAAAAAGGCAATCTGGGGCTGTTAGGAAGGTGATCCGATCTATCACCTCCAGAGAAAGGGAAGAGCATAGAAGAGGGGTCGGCAGCCCTTCAGAAGTGGTGTGCCGAATCTTCATTTATTCACTCTAATTTAAGGTTTCACGTGCCAGTAATACATTTTAACATTTTTAGAAGGTCTCTTTCTATAAGTCTATAATATATAACTAAACTATTCTTGTATGCTCCGTAAACAAAGCTTTTAAAATGTTTAAGAAGCTTCATTTAAAATTAAATTAAAATGCAGAGCACCCCGACTGGTGGCCAGGACCCAGGCAGTGTGAGTGCCACTGAAAACCAGCTCGCATGCTGCCTTCGGCACCCGTGCCATAGGTTGCCTACCCCTGGCCTAGAAGATGGAAAAGGAAATTTAGTTTGATAGTTTTCTGTCTGGTAAGAACTCACTTATCAATAGACCAGTAGTTTTCCCAGGAATTGAAATTAGGGGGGGTGTTCGAATTTACAGGGGGGGTGTCAGGGCCAATGAGATATATAAAAGAGATATGAATAAAGTAAATGTTTTGTTAGGATAATGCAAATTTAACATAAAGATAATGCAAGTTACACATAACAGGTCTAGATTTCTAAAATATATATATATATTTTTTTAAATGTATTTAATTTAAATTGACTTTTGAAAAGTAAGCCATCATGGGATAAGAGGGAAGTCCTCTCATGGATCAGTAACTGGTTGTCGTGGGAAACAAAGGGTAAGAATAAATGTTCAGTTTTCAGAATGGAGAGAGATAAATAGTGGTATCCCTGAGGAGTCAGTACTGGGACCAGTACTGTTCAACATACTCATAAATGATCTGGAAAAATGGGTAAACAGTGTGGTGACAAAATTTTCAGATGATACAAAACTATTCAAGATAGTTAAGTCCCAGGCAGACTGCAAAGAGTTACAAGGGATCTCACAAAACTGGGTGACTGGGCAACAAAATGGCAGATGAAATTCAGTGTTGATAAATGCAAAGTAATGCACACTGGAAAACAATCTCAACTATACATACAAAATGAAGGAGTCTGAATTAGCTGTTACCACTCAAGAAAGAGATCTTGGAGTCGTGGACAGTTCTCTGAAAACATCCACTCAATGTGCAGCAGCAGCCAAAAAAGCAAACAGAATGTTGGGAATCATTAAGAAAGGGATAGATAATAAGACAGAAAATATCCTATTGCCTCTATATAAATCCATGGTATGTGCCCACCTTGAATACTGTGTGCAGATCTGGTCACCCCATCCCAAAAGAGATATATTGGAAATGGAAAAGGTACAAAGATGGGCAACTAAAATGATTAGGGGTATGAAACAGGAAGAGAAATTAAAATGACTGGAAATTTTCAGTTTAGAAAAGAGACGACTAAGGGGAGATACAATAGAGGTCAGTCAGTACAGGCTAAGTACAGTTGTACTGACCTTTACTCATACCATAAGAACAACAACATTTCATTTCACACTCCCCACCCCCCCCGCATTCAAGTGATTTGTAACCCAACTCCAGCCAAAATCTATCACTTGGGCAACACAGCTCTGTTTGCTGGATACCTAGGTACATTAGGTGTGAATGTAAATACAATCTGGTCCTGAAGCCTTTCCCCCCAGCCTCCAGCTCATCACTAGCTGTCAGGGAGAGCTCATTTAGACTTCGCTTACAAATCATCATTTGAAATTATTACGTTGGCCAACATCACCGAAATGAATGCACTGACATTGTCATAAAAACAGCTGTATAAGGAAGCTAGTCTATGTTCATACTTTCGAAATCTATTATACTTTTTCAAATCTATGTATTTTATCATACACTATATATGCTTTTAAAGAGTGTATTAATGTTTTAGTTTCAATTCAAATTTCCAAACAGTCACTAAATTGGCATGTTTCAGAGTAGCAGCCGTGTTAGTCTGCATCCGCAAAAAGAACAGGCGTACTTGTGGCACCTTAGAGACTAACACCTGTATTTGAGCATAAGCTTTTGTGGGCTACAGCCCATTTCATTGGATGCATAGAATGGAACATATAGTGAGGAAATATATATACATACAGAGAACATGAAAAAGTGGTAGTTGCCCAACCAGCTCAAAGAAGCTAATTAATTAAGATGAGCTTTTGTCAGCAGGAGAAAAAATAACTTTTGTAGTGATAATCAAGATGATCCATTTAAGATAGTTTGACAAGAAGGTGTGAGAATACTTAACATGGGGAAATAGATTCAATGTATGTAATGGCTCAGCCACTCCCAGTCTCTATTTAAGCCTAAATTGATCGTATCTAGTTGCATATTAATTCAAGTTCAGCAGTTTATCGTTGGAATCTGTTTTTGAAGCTTTTCTGTTGCAAAATTGCCACCTTTAAATCTGTTACTGAATGGCCAGAGAGGTTGAAGTGTTCTCCTACTGGTGTTTGAATGTTATAATTCTGGACATCTGATTTGCGTCCCATTTATGCTTTTGCATAGAGACAGTCAGGTTTGGCCAATGTACATGGCAGAGGGGCATTGCTGGCACATGATGGCATATATCACAATGGTAGATGTGCAGGTGAGCGAGCCTCTGATGGTGTGGCTGATGTGATTAGGTCCTATTATGGTGTCACTTGAATAGATATGTGGACAGAGTTGGCATCGGGCTTTGTTGCAAGGATAGGTTCCTGGGTGAGTGTTTTTGTTCTGTGGTGTGTGGTTGCCGGTGAGTATTTGCTTCAGGTTGTGGTGGTTGTCTGCAAGTGAGGACTAGTCTGTCTCCTAAGATCTGTGAGAGTGAGGGATCATCTTTCAGGATAGGTTGTAGATCTCTGATGATGTGCTGGAGAGGTTTTAGTTGGGGGCTGAAGGTAACAGCTAGTGGCGTTCTGTTATTTTCTGTGTTGGGCCTGTCTTGTAGTAGGTAACTTCTGGGTACTCTTCTGGCTCTGTCAATCTGTTTTTTCACTTCAGCAGGTGGGTATTGTAGTTGTAAGAATGCTTGATAGAGATCTTACAGGTGTTTGTCTCTGTCTGAGGGATTGGAGCAAATGCAGTTGTATCTTAGAGCTTGGCTGAAGACAATGGATCATGTGGTGTGTCCTGGATGGAAGCTGGAGGCCTGTAGGCAAGTAAAGTGGTCACTAGGTTTCCGGTATAGGGTGATGTTTATGTGACCATCACTTATTAGCACAGTAGTTGTCATAAACAGATAGTAGGAGTTAATAGAACAGAAGTACTTTATATATCTTTTGCCTGTAAAGGGTTAACAAAATCAGTGAGCCTGGCTGTCACCTGACCAGAGGACCAATCGGGGGACAGGATACTTTCAAATCTTGAGGGAGGGAAGTTTTTGTGTGTGCTGTTAGTTTTTGGTTGTTGTTCTCTCTGGGTTCTGAGAGTGACCAGACGTGCAACCAGGTTTCTCTCCAATCTCTCCGATGCAGGCTCTTATAAGTTCAGAATAGTGACTACTAAGTAGATAAGGCGAGTTAGGCTTATGTTTGTTTTCTTTATTTTCAAATGTGTATTTGGCTGGGAGGAGTTCAAATGTGTATTTGGCTGGGAGGAGTTCAAATGTGTATTTGGCTGAAAGGAGTTCAAATTTGTATTTTGCTAAAAGGATTTTAATTTGTACTTGTATACTTAGGCTGGGAGGGTATTCCCAGTGTCTATAGCTGAAAGACCCTGTAACATATTCCATCTTAAATTTACAAAGATAATTTTTACTGTTCTTCTTTCTTTAATTAAAAGCTTTTCTTGTTTAAGAAACTGATTTTTTTTTTATTCTGGTGAGACCCCAGGGGACTGGGCCCTGGGTCTGGATTCACCACGGCATTGGTGGAGAGAAAGGAGGGAAGGAGGAGAGAAAGGTTAATTTCTCTCTGTGTTAGGATTACTGTCTCTCTCAGGGAGAGTCTGGGAGGGGGAGAGAGAAAGAGGGGGGAAGGTGCATTTTCCTCTCTGTTTAAGATTCAAGGAGTTTGAATCACAGTGATCTTCCAGGGTAACCCAGGGAGGGGAAGCCTGGGAGAGGCACCGGTGGGGGAAAGGGTTTACTTTCCTTGTGGTAAGATCCAGAGGATCTGGGTCTTGGGGCTCCCCGGGCAAGGTCTTGGGGGGACCAGAGTGTATCAGGCACTGGAATTCCTGGTTGATGGCAGCGCTACAAGTACTAAGCTGGTAACTGAGCTTAGAGGAATTCATGCTGGTACCCCATCTTTTGGACGCTAAGGTTCAGAGTGGGGAATTATACCATGACAGTAGTGTCAAGGAAATGGACCGCTTGTGTGGATTGGTCTAGGCTGAGGTTGATGGTGGGATGGAAATTGTTGAAATCATGGTGGAATTCCTCAAGGGCGTCTTTTCCATGGGCCCAGATGATGAAGATGTCATCAGTGTGGAGTAGGAGCATTAGGGCATGAAAGCTAAGGAAGCGTTGTTCTAAGTGAGCCATAAAAATGCTGGCATATTGTGGGCCATGCAGGTACCCATAGCAGTGCTGCTGACTTGAAGGTGTATATTGTCCCCAAATGTGAAACAGTTGTGGGTGAGGACAAAGTCACAAAGTTCAGCCACTAGGTTTGGCATGTAACTAGCTCACAAAACTGGGGGTGGGGTTGGGGAAATTCAGGGGGAGTGTTCATCTCCCTTAGGAGGGGGGGTAGGGAAATCACTGCAATAGACACAACTGGGAAACCCTTATGTCTTTATAGATGTAGTTGTGAAATCCTCACTTCTGTATTGTTTTTTATGTTTATTTGCATAGTCTCTGGCTCTGTGATTGTTTCTGTCTGCTGTATAATTAATTTTGCTGGGTGTAAACTAATTAAGGTGGTGGGATATAATTGGTTAGCTAATCATGTTACAATGTGTTAGGATTGGTTAGGTAAATTTCAGTCGAATGATTGGTTAAGGTATAGCTGTGAATATTACTATATAAATTAGGGGCAAACAGGAAGTAAGTTGTGATTCCAAAATAAGGAAAAAGGAGCTTGGATTTAAGATTGCTGGAAGTTCATCCCAATAAACATTGAATTGTTTGCACCTTCAGACTTTGGGTATTGTTGCTCTCTGTTCATGCGAGAAAGACCAGGGAAGTCGTGATTTTATAGACCTCTAGCATATCCTCTCCTTTTCTAAAAGTGGCTCTTTTAGCATAAAGTGTTCCTCAGAAACAGTAATCTATTGTTACTAGAACAATCAGTAGGAATGACCCTAGGGGTATTGTATAAATATTTACTGCCATGAGAATAATAATCAGTGAGGCTCCCACTCTACAAATAATTACCAATGTGCTTAACTGTACACATAGTGGGCTGGTCTACTTGCAGAAGCTGCACCACTTAACTTAAATTGCTTTTTTAAATTGGTTTAGTTAAATTTGTGCAAACCCCTGAGTAAACAAATCAGTTGAAACCTCTGAATTTCACTTGGTATAAAATGGTGAACATTTTCACATTTAAAAACAATGCCACCACTTTCACACAATCCTGGTAATATGCAACTGATTATTTTTGCTATCTGATCATCCATCGTCAGTTCTATCCTTGACTATCTGTTTTGACAATAATAATGCAACACTAAAGATTAAATTAAAATATATCAAAATCAGGCCAATCTACTTAGGGACAGAGAGAGAGAGAGAGAGAGAGAGAGAAAACAACACATACAGACCCCTGCTTAAGGATTAAGAACAGCTAATGACAGTCCCCCTTCCAGGAACTGGCATAACCTCTGTGTTTGTCTGCACGAAAGGAGCTGTGGTCAGGGAAACATTTTTGAGAAATTTGTCATGTTTCGGTGTTTTTAAATATCTGGTCAAAGCTGTAGGAAAACAAGTCTTACAACCCTAAAGGTTTACTTTTTCCTTTTGTGGAAGCTTACTTTGATTAATAACTACAAGCTTTCCAGTGTTTTAAAATAATGTCTTGCTTTGCTTCTTTATACACTACTGTATTTTGCTTTTTGCATGTTACATGAAAAAAGCTACTCAGTTTTTCAGAGGTATTTTTAAGCATTTCAGATAATCTCCTTCTGAAATCCTTTACTTCAGTTTCCATTGACTAATAGGGTCCAATTCTCTTTTCATTTACCTGGTTTTACACCAGTATAATTCCACTGATTTCATCTGAAAAACTCCTGATTTACACAAGTGTGAGAGAACTAGACTGTTGGAGTTGGACTCAAGCCACAAGGTTTTGATCTGGCTCCAGATGTGAGGGCTTGAGGGGGTATTTGGTTTTGGAAGGTTGATTCAATCCAATCTCTTGTGTCTATATTCAATATAGTGCTAGCTATTGCGGGAGGGTAGAACTGATTAACAGTAACAAGCCCCTCAGAAGGGAGAAAGGATAGTTTTGTGATTAGGGACAAGACTGAGAGTCAAGAAATCTGGATTCTTTTCCTGAATCTACCACAGACTTGCTGTGTGACCTTGGACAAAACACTTAACTTCTCTGTACCTCAGTTTCCCCATCTGTAAAATAAGAATAATGATATTTCTCTAACTCACAGGGATAGTATGAGAATGATTTAACACTTATGAGGCACTCACTAGGACCCCTAATTTCTCTCTTTTGTGGGTGACAGATGCAGACATAAATCCAGCCTTATGTCCAGTCAGTTTCCTAAACTGCTGTGGTCTATCCCAGTTCCTTGATGAGTCAACGTCTCTCTCCCACTGCTGCTTTCCTTCCCTGTCCCTGGCAGGTGTCTTCCTGACACAAAAAAGTTCTCCCTCCTCATCACTGGTGAGTTAAGCTCCCGGGCCACACTGCTATATGCTGCCTTCCCAGCCCTTGTTCCCAATACACAGAACAGGAGGCAAGTTAACTCATTACCTGTAGTAAGAAGTCTTTTTAAATATGTATTTCTAAGGACAAATAAAATACACAAAATGCACAATATAATGACTTTGCTAGAAATATTAAAGATGTGGTCCTAGAAAGTACCAAATCTATTAAATGGAGAGCAGCAGCAACAGAGCAAACAGCTCAGGTCAGCAGAAACAGGGGAATAAGAGCAGCTTGTGGTTCACACTGTATAGCTTATTCAAAATCCAGTGGTTAAGCTATAGTTTATAACCTTGAGGCCTCTTCTTTTACATTTTTAAATTTTCCTGCAGATTAAAAACAGATTGTCCTCATCCTGAGTCCCAGGCCTCTTGTACTGTGAGTACTACAGAAGCACAGCAAAGACATGGAAGAAATCTAAGGGCCTGATTCTCCTTTCACTTACACAGGTTTGAAACATGCAATTCTCTTAACTTCTATTACTCCTGATTTTCACAGTATGAAAAGGAAATTAGGCCCAGTAACCCCGTGACTCTTCCATTAAACACTGGTGCAATGAGCAGCTCCAATTGTACCAAAATTTACTTTTCTTTTGGAATCACATCATATTCCAGTATCACTGTCGCTCATTGCACAGAAATAACATATATGGCCCAATTACTTCTTCCACCAGGAAAACCCAGGGGAAAGGACTAGAGAGGAGGAAGCATCTGCAAATATTCTTCAGGGGAGACGGAACGTGACCTTCAAGGAGCTATCCTTTATCCACCACCTCAGAAACGTTTGGTGGTGATGGGGAGCATATCCAGGGCCATAGAAATTTCTCCACTCCTACTGGTCTTTTGTGCTGTCCTGAGACCCCCCTGAACCTGCTGGGCAGCCCCCCCTCAAGTAAGGAAAGACTTTCTTAGGCAAAGCATTGATATTGCTGAAAATCCATTTTTTTCTTTTTTTAAATAAAATCCAATGAAGATGTTTCATGCTACTGCCTAAACGGTTTGTGCAGTTCTCAAAGCTGGGGATTTTTTGCTCCTGTAAATGCTGTGCTTGTGGAAAGTGCCAAATTCACAAACTAAAGACTGTTGCCTCTGGTAAACCACTGAACAAGTAATACACAATACAGGTAGAGACCAGCAGTGAAACCTTCTCACGCTCCTGCACCAATGTGCCTCAGCCCCAAGCTGGAGGAACTACTTTTAATGCTGCAGGGGTAGTTCAGTCTCCATTCAGTCCTTGGCTCTCCAGACAAGTGTGCCAATTAATGTTAATTATTGTGTTGATTTCTGTGACTTGGGCATCATAGGCCAAATTCATGGCTGATGTACCCCAATCAAGTCAGTGAATGAATATAGCCCCATGTCTTTTAGGAACTGGACTGACACCAACAACTTATTTCACTTACTCCATCAAACAGCCATTAAGTTGTTTCAATCTCTACTGATGTGGTCTGAATTCAGAACAATAGCCTCGTGAAAGTCTCAGCATCCAATTATCAATACTCTTTGCTGTATAATCTAAATAAAAATACTTATGCTGGCCACTTTTCTCAAGTTACACTCACTACAAAGTGCATGTGTGCATGCATGCTTGTAATGTAAAGAGCAAAACAAGCAGAGAAGTTGCTCGGATTTAATGTAGCCAATACATGTTTCAGATCAGAAGTCTCATTAAAAGTGAGCATTCAAGGCCCCAGATTTCTCTCTTGCAATTTTTCCTTCCTAAAGCAGTCCTCAGCCTACTCTTATTGAGCACTGTTTGAAGTGTCACATCAATGATTATCTCAAGACAGTCCATCTCTGGTGTAGCTGGCATGCTTTCTGCCCCACCCCTTGCCTAGCTCATGATGTAGCTGCTTTTGTAGGATAACATTATGTGAGGCAGCGCTTAGGAGGGGAAAGGGCAACGTACAACTTCTGCAGACTCCATGCCCTGGGATTGGGGTGGTGAGGGAGAACAGTTATATGCAAGTATTATGTCAAGCTTTGCACCAGTGACAAAACAATAACGTCTGCCCATCTTTCAATCTACCCAAAGAGCAGCCCAATGAAAATCCCATGGTAAACTACAGATGATTCCACTGAACAGCATCTCAGTAACTTTCTAGAAGTAAATTTCTCTGGATAGTATATTAAAGTAGTTTTAACTGAGAAGCCAGCCCACACTAAGAGCTTTATTTTTGATGTAGAAACCTGTGTTTATTGCCAAGCGAAAGGAGAGCAGCCACAGTTCCCCCTTTTAATTAAACTAAACATTGTAAAATATGAAAATGGCATAAAAATAAGGCTAAACGTTTTATTCTCAAAGAATCTTCTATTGTGTGTACTTCCAAGAAGAGTTAACAGATTTCTTTTATAGACAGCCAATTTGAGTACTACCAAGCAGGACTTTAGCTTCAAAGAAGTTTGGAGGTGGTAAGTTGGTAAATGCATGTTTATGTGTGGTTTTCTATAGAAGTATGTAGATGAGAAATTTCTCCACAACCACTTCCTAAAAGGAATCTTCCAAATACATTTAATCTGAGGCTGTTGATTATTCACAATTAATTCACACGATCAACTACCAAAAAAATTGCAATTTAAAAAATTAATCACAATTAATCGCAGTTCTAATTGCAATGTTAAACAATAGAATACCAATACTCTCAACTCAGATGCACTGGCCAGGTAAACAGGAAAAGCCCCGTGAACTTTTGAATTTCATTTCCTGTTTGACCAGTATGGTGAGCTGATCAGCACAGGTGACCAGGGAGTCCCAGAATAACAAAAGAGCTCCAGCATGGACCAAACGGGAGGTACTGGATCTGATCGCTGTATAGGGAGACGAATCTGTGCTATGAGAACTCCGTTCCAAAAGACAAAATGCCAGAATATTTGAAAAAATCTCCAAGGGCATGAAGGACAGAAGCTATAACAGGGACCCGCAGCAGTGCCACGTGAAACTTAAGGAGCTCAGGCAAACCTACAAAGAACCAGAGAGTCAAATGGCCGCTCCAGGTCAGAGCCCCAGAATGCCACTTCTATGATGAGCTGCATGCCATTCTAGGGGGTGCCCCTACAACTATCCCACCCCTGTGCATGGACTCTGTCAATGGATTCTCATGCAATAGGGAATGCAGATTTTGGGGATGAGGAAGAGGAGGAGGAGGTTGAAGATAGCGCACTCAAGCAAGCGGAGAAACCGTTTTCCCTGACAGCCAGGAACTGTTTTTCACCCTAGATCTAGTACCCTCCCAGCCCACCCAAGGTGGGCTCCCAGATCTTGAAGGTGGAGAAGGGACCTCTGGTGAGTGTACCTTTGTAAATATAATACATGGTTTAAAAGCAAGCATGTTTAATGATTAATTTGCCTGAAGACTTGGGATGCATTGGCAGCCAGTACAGCTACTGGAAAAGTCTGTTAACATGTATGGGGATGGAGCGGAAATCCTCCAGGGACATCTCAGTAAAGCTCTCCTGAATGTACTCCCAGGGTCACCTGATTGAAATAGGGGAATTTTATTAAGGAGACATTCAGAGGTGGCCGTTCCTACTGGGCTGTTTGCCAGTGGCTAAACAGAAATCATCCCCGCTGTTAGCCACGCGGTGGGGCGAGGGGTGAAGCAATCATTGCAGAGAATTGGGTGTGTGTGGGGGAGTGCGGTTTAGTTGGGTTTGTGCTGCATGTTAACCCGAAAACCTCAGCCCCTCCTTTTAAATGGCCAACCCAATGGATGCTTGGTATGGGAAATGAGGGTGCTGCTGTTTGAAACCATCCCCACATGTTATGAAGGTTAAAGAAGCCAAAAGACTGTGGCTTACCATGTCTGCCTGCAAGAAGAATTCTGTTGCCCACCAGCCCTGCGTGTGCGGTCTCTCACACCAAATTGGCAGGTCCTCAATATAAGAGGCAAAATATGACCTTCTAAAGAAAGCACACGTGCTATGTAATGTTAACAGCTTGGTTCACCGTGAAAGAATCTACCCATTGTTCTCTAAAATGTGTCTCTTTACATGTGACTCTCCCTTTTTTTCCTTCTGCAGCTGCAAACGTTTCAGCAATCCCCGTATCATCTCCATCCCAGAGGCTAGCAAAAATTAGAAGGCAAAAAAAATGCACTCGCGACGAAATATTCTCTGAGCTCATGCAGTCCTCCCACACTGAAAGAGCCCAGCAGAATGCCTGGAGGCAGACACTGTCAGAGTGCAGGAAAGCACAAAATGAACATGAGGACAGGTGGCGGGAGCAAGAGGAGAGATGGTGGGATCAAGATGATTGGTGGCGTCAGCGTGATGAGAGGAGGCAAGAAGCAATGCTTAGACTACTGGAGGATCAAACTGATATTCTCCAGCATATTGTTGAGGTGCTGGAAAGGCAGCAGGAGCACAGACCACCTCTGTAGCCCCTGTGTAACCAACCGCCCTCCTCCCCAAGTTCCATAGCCTCCTCACCCAGATGCCCAAGAACGCGGTAGGGAGGCCTCCAGCCACCCAACCACTCCACCCCAGAGAACTGCCCAAGCAACAGAAAGCTGGCGTTCAATAAGTTTTTCAGTGTAGTGTGGCCTTGTCCTTCCCTCCTCCCCTCCTCCACCACCCTATCCGGTGCTTCCCTCCTCCTGCACCCTCCCGGGGTACCTTGGCAGTTATCCCCCCATTTATGTGATGAATTAATAAAGAATCCATGAATTTGAAACAACAATGACTTTATTGCCTCTGCAAGCAAAGATCAAAGTGGGGAAGGGAGGGCAGATGGCTTACAGGGAAGTAGAGTGAACCAAGGGGGCGGGTTTTCATCAAGGAGAAACAAACAGAACTTTCACACTGTAGTCTGGCCAGTGATGAAACTGGTTTTCAGAGCTTCTCTGATGCGTAGCGCACCCTGCTGTGCTCCTCTAACTGCCCTGGTGTCTGGCTGCATATAATCAGCGGCCAGGCAATATGCCTTAACCTCGCACCCTGCCATAAATATCTCCCCCTTACTCTCACAGATATTGTGGAGCACACAGCAAGCAGTAATAACACTGGGAATATTGATGTCACTGAGGTCTAACCAAGTCAGTAAACTGCACCAGCGCACTTTTAAATGTCCAAATGCACATTTTACCACCATTCTGCACTTGCTCAGCCTATAGTTGAACAGCTCCTGACTACTGTGTAGGATGCCAGTGTATGGCTTCATGAGCCATGGCATTAAGGGGTAGGCTGGGTCCCCAAGGATAACTATAGGCATTTCAACATCCCCAACAGTTATGTTCTGGTCTGGGAAGTGTGATACAGCATGGCCAGAGCGCAGCAGGAGAGTGTTAGCAGGGAGCCTTATTCCCTGCAAGGGAAGGAAGGTTTGTTATAGATTAACTAGAGCACCTGAAGCCAATTAGAGCACTTGAAGCCAATTAGAGCAGCAACAGTCAGTCATGTGATAAAAACCCCTGCTTCAGTCAGACAGTGTGGGAGTTGAAGCAGGAAGGTTTGGCTGGAGCAGAGAGCAGTTTGAAGGAGTGGGAGAAGAGAACAGTATTGAAGAGAGACGAAAGGAAAGGTTGGAGGAGTGCTGCAGTGGGCTGAGAAATCCAAAAGAAACCCTAGGTAAGGGACACCTGGCTTGTGTAAAAGGAGGGCAAGAAGGCCCTTCCCAAGCTGAAGGGCAGGAGAGGGAAGTAGCCCAGGGGAGGGAACCGCTAGTTCAAGTGGTTCACCACAAACCTCAGGGCCCCTGGGTTGGGACCTGGAGAAGAGGGCGGGCCCAGGTCCCTCCCTCTCCACTCCCCTCCTCAAGGACACTAGTGGGGTAATTAAAATACTGGTTCAGAGGCAAGCAATGGCACCCTGAACCTTCCCCAAAGAAGAGAAAGCGTGAGACCCAGCATAACAGTACCGGCAATTTGCCATAGAAGATAGCCCCTTGCTACAGCCATTCACACAGACCAGAGTTCCTAAAGATGCGAGCGTCATGTACCTTTCCCGGCCATCCCACATTGATGTTGGTGAACCGTCCCTTGTAATCCACCAGTGCTTGCAGCACCATTGAAAAGTACCCCTTGCAGTTTATGTACTCGCTGCTTTGATGGTCCAGTCCCAAGATAGGGATATGCATTCCTTCTATCGCCCCACCACAGTTAGGGAATTCCAGTGTAGCAAAGCCATCCACTATGACCTGCACATTTCCCAGAGTCACTACCTTTGATAGCAGCAGCTCAGTGATCATGTTGGCTGTTTGGACCACAGCAGTCCCCACAGTAGATTTGCCCATTCCAAACTGATTCTAGACTGACCGATAGCTGTCTGGTGTTGCAAGCTTCCAGAGGGCTATCACCATTCACTTTTGAACTACAAGGGCTGCTCACATCTTGGTATTCTTGCACTTCAGGGCGGGGGACAGCAAGTCACAAAGTTCCATGAAAGTGCCCTTATGCATGCAAAAGTTTCGCAGCCACTGGGAATCATCCCAGACCCGCAACGCTATGCAGTCCAACCAGTCTGTGCTTGTTTCCCGGGCCAAGAATTGACGTTCCACAGCAACAACCTGCCTCATTAGCACCATAATGTCCAAATTGCCAGGGCCTGTGCTTTGAGAGAACTCTGTGCCTATGTCCTCATCACTCTTGTCACCATGCTGCCATCACCTCCTCGCCTGCTTTTGAAGTTTCTGGTACTGCATATACTGCAGGATAATGCACGTGGTGTTTACAGTGCTCATAAATGCCACGGTAATCTGAGCAGACTCCATGCTTGCCGTGGTATGTTGTCTGTAGAAAAAAGGCACAAAACAATTGCCTACCGTTGCTCTCACGGAGGGAGGGGCGACTCATGACATGGTTTACAGGATTGGCTTACCAGGAATTAAAATCAACAAAGGGGGCAGGTTTGCATCATGGAGAAACACACACAACTGCCACACCAAAGCCTGGCCAGTCATGAAACTGGTTTTCAAAGCCTCTGTGATGCACAGAGCACCTTGCTGTGCTCTTCTAATCTAATCACAAATTGCCTAGTCAGCAAACAGTGCCAGCAAGCTTTTAAACATCTAAAGGCATATTCTACCACCATTCAGCAGTTGTTCAGCCTATAGTTGAACTGCCTCTTACTACTGTCATGAGCCATGGGACCCAGGGGTAAGCTGGGGGAGGCTGGGGTTGGTGGGACTGGCTGGGAGAGCAGCCTGAGGCAAAAACCTCCAGCTGGCATGATATTCCAGGCAGGACTGAATCTCCATTAGACGAAACTTAAAGAAGAGAATGACCTGGAGTCATTCCCATTTTTGTCTAGGCGCCCCGACCCACCTCATCAAGGTCGGCCAGGAGCAACCAGGAGACGGCGACAGATGGTGCAGTACGACTGCTAACCGTCTTTGCTAACTTGCAAAGGCAAGAAGCTGCTGCTGCTGCTGTGTAGCAATGCAGTACCACATCTGTCAGCAGCACCCAGGAGACGTACGGTGAGGGTGAGCTGGGCAGGCTCCATGCTTGCCGTGGTATGTCATCTGCACGGGTAACCCAGGAAAAAAGGCAAGAAATGATTTTTTGCCAGTGCTTTCATGGAGGGAGGGATGCAGGGAGGGAGAGAGAGGGGGCCTGACAACATGTACCCAAAACCATCTACGACAAGGTTTTTGCCCCATCAGACATTGGGAGCTCAACCCAGAATTCCAATAGGCGGCGGAGACTGTGAGAACTGTGGGATAGCTACCCACAGTGCAACACTCCGAAAGTCAATGCTAACCTCAGTACTGTGGATGCACTCCACTGACGTAATGTGCTTAATGGGGACACACACAATTGACTGTATAAAATCGATTTCTAAAAAATCAATTTCTATAAAATCAACCTAATTTCCTAGTGTAGACATACCCTTAATTATTTAGACATAAGAGCCTAATTAAGAAAAATACATTAGTCTTCCCTTGTTCATTGTCACCAGAAAATATCTGGTTCATGTGGCCTTTCATGCTATGGAAGTAGAATTGATTTCTTGCTAAAGTAGACTGTAAATAAAGAGGTTGATTGAAAGAGAGATCCCTGACTGCAATCTATCCATGAGTCAGAAGTTCTGACAGGGCACTCCATGAAACATGGTGCTTTCTCAATGGTTTTTGCTCTGACATAAAGTAAAGCTTGGTGGTTTTCACTGAGGAGCTCTAGTTGTGCATCAGGACCCCAGTCTTCTAGGTGCTGTACAAACAGAATTAAAAATGGATATTCACTCAGATCTAGGAAGGATCCAAAAGCCCCTTCTGTCATTGGTTTCCATTATAGTGGACAGGACATATGAAAAAATCATGTCCCTTGATGGAACATGAGTTTGGTCTTACTGAGGTCAGGTCCCCACAGTTGCCCTGTACAGCTAGAATGGAGTATGGTATCTGACCCACTGGGCAGGGCATTGTGTGCCCAAACATTAATATGGAAGGGATTTAGCTCAAACTGAGCTACTTCAAACAGCTGAATCCATTGAGATCACTTGTGTCCATTGGAACTCCAGGATATATCCATCCACTGAGGTCCCCTTAGAAGTAAAGGATCAGATGGACTGAGACTGGGTGGTTCTGACAATAACTCTGACTTTGGGAACTGGATTCAAAATGACTTGCAGAGGAAGCAAAAAAGGAGAGCTCACTTCAGGCTTTACTTTGGGGCAAAGGAAAGTATTTACCTAACTTTGGGTTCTAGAAACTTACATAGGAATGCAGAGCTATTTTGATGACTCAACTTCATGTCAGATCAGTTAAGTCCTATTTTTCCAACACAGGAGTATAAAAGGGCTTGAGTATGTCTCTGAAGCAGAGGGAACTAGGGACAGATGGGGTCTTTCAAAAAATAATCTAGGAACAGCCAAGCTCAGGCTGAGGTCTATCTTTTTGTTGTTATTTAAGCTAATAATAAAAGGCAAACCTCAGGTAGGAAGTAAATCTAGTCCACAGCTGGTGTGTGCATATTTTTAGTGGCATCTAAAGAACTAAACATGTATAAGAGACAAAGTTAGAGAGAGGAGACAGCCCTAACGTTTTTATGTTTAAAACTCAGCACACTTTAAGTTGATCTTGCTTTTTATCAACATATCTAGCGCCCACTGTTATCAATGAGAACTGTATTTGTGGATCAAAGGAACAAAATTGCCTTAAAAGTTTTATTTAAAATCAGCCAAATTACTGGTGGTGTACTTTCTTTTTAAAAAAATCACAAATTATTATAGGTAGTGTGTTTGTGAACTGACATTTCAGTAAGAAGAAGCTCATTCAAAGAGGATGTTTTGCAGTCATTCACATGGAACTAACAGCTTATTAATCTCCAGAAGTTCCACTGATTGACAACTCTGAGAACTATCTAAACTAATTTTGCATGTCCAGACATTTAAGCGAATGAAATCACAGCAAACATAAAATTCTGATTTCTCCAATTCTTACTGAGTCACACAAACTAAAATTGTTGTGTATTTAATCTAATTTAAATACTCTGTGTCAGTATGTGAGTAAAAGGATGTAATATTTTACCTACAATTCATTACATTCAAAAACAATTTAGAAAAACACTATGATTCATATCTATACAGGCCCAAACTGGTTGGAAAAATCTGGAGTATTGCACTTATTTTATCAAGCATTGACATTTTATTCTTTATTGTGGTTTTGCATACAGCGACTCTAACTCCATGTACGAATAAATAATCCTAATAAGCGCTTTGAGATAGTCAGGCAGAAGACACTAGAGAAGAGCAGTTTTTTTAAATGCCAGAGTTTATGCACATTAATGACTCAAAAATAACTGAACTTTAAACCTTCAGATTTTGCTTGTGGCTCGCACACACACACACACACACACACACACACACACACACACACACACACACACACACACACACACACACACACACACACACACATACACACACACATATTAAAATCTGACCTGGAAGCACACTCATCACAAATTTTCTAGAAAGTTTAGATGTACAATCATTGACAACGCTGTGAAGTTGCATTAAACACGACTGTGTAACAAAGTTGCAGCTACTAGCATGCTCTCACAGACAGACCAAATGCCTAATTCTCATTTTGACTTACCACTGGATTTATATTAGTGTAATTCTATTGTCTGACACTTTATTCCTGCTTTACAGTAGTTGAACCAGTTACACTAAATTGAACCAGACTCACAGCCTTCATGGCTATGTCCACGCTTCAGCTGGGAGTTTGCCTCCCAGCCTGAATAGACAGACATGTGCTAGCTCTGCTTGATCTAGTGTGCTAAAAATAGCAGTGTGGACACTGAGGCATGGGCTAGCTGCCTGAGTACAAGCCCACCTGATCTCCAGGATCTGTACTTGGGTGGCTAGCCCTTGCTACTACCTGTCATAGATGCTGACTCCGTGGATGCTCCAGCCCCAGAGCACCCACAGGAAAAAATTGGTGGGTGCTCAGCACAGAACAGCAGTTCCCTGCTCCCCTGCCCAGCTCACCACTGCTCCACCTCCGCCTCCTCCCCTGAGTGCGCCGCGTGCCCACTTTTTCCCCCTAGCTCCCAGCGCTTGTGCCACAAAACAGCTGTTTCACGCAGCTGGGAGGGAGGGGGAAGGAGAGAGAACGTGGTGAGCTCAGGAAAGAGGCGCGGCCAGGGTGGGGATTTGGGGAAGGGGTCCAAGAAGGGCAGGGAGGGGGCGGAGTTGGGGAGGGCCTTTGGGGAAAGGGTTGGAATGGGGTGGGGTATGGGTGGGGAAAGGGTGTAGTCGGGGCGGGGCTAAGGGGTGCAAGCACCTACCAGCGCCGGAGAAAGTTGGCGCCTATGCTACCCATGCCGCAACCTCCACGCTGCCATTTTTAGCCCACTAGCTCAAGCAGAGCTAGTGCATGTCTGGGTATCTGGGCTGGGAGGCATTCTGCCAGCTGCAGCATAGATATATCCCATGTGTAAACATATTAGCACCCACATCAGCCTCACATCTGTGCACATTTTCCTGCAAACACTGAGACTCTAAGGGGAGGGATAGCTCAGGGGTTTGAGCGTTGGCCTACTAAACCCAGGGTTGTGAGTTCAATCCCTGAGGGGGCCATTAAGGGAACTGGGGTAAAAATCTGGGGATTGGTCCTGCTTGAAGCAGGGGGTTGGACTAGATGACCTCCTGAGGTCCCTTCCAACCCTAATAGTCTATGATTCTATGAATTATGTGATAGATCCAGGCCAGTTGGGAACAGCAGAGTAGGAGAAGGGAGATATACAGGTCACTGGATAAGCAGTTTTCTGTTCCCTGAGTGACCAGAGCAGGGGCTGCTCCAGTCTAATGAGAACACCTGACTCCAATTAACCTGCTAATGGTCAGGTGAGGCTGTTAAGCACCTGACTGTAATTAAGGCCCCTCAGATGCTATTAAAGGGCTCACTCCAGTCAGGACAAAGGGAGCCAGAGAAGAGGAAATGCGTGCGTGCGAGGAACTGGGAGCAAGAGGCATGCAAGAAGCTGAGAGTGAGTAGGAATACTGCTGGAGGACTGAGAAGTACAAGCATTATCAGACATCAGGAGGAAGGTCCAGTGGTGAAGACAAAGAAAGTGTTTGGAGGAGGCCATGGGGAAGTAGCCCAGAGAGTTGCTGTTGTACAACTGTATCAGGAGGCACTCTAGACAGCTGCAGTCCACAGGTTCCTGGGCTTGAACCTGGAGTAGAGCCCTAAACCTCTCAACTCCTGATCAAATACAGAAGGAATTGACCTGGAATGTGGCTTCTTCCAGAGGGGAAGTTTTCTGGGCTGTTTTCTGACCCACAGGGTAAATCTGTGAGGCAAGCAAATCGGCCAATAAGTGCAGGACCCACCAAGGTAGAGGAGGAACTTTGTCACAATACAAATACGTTAGCACCACAAACACTTGCACGTGCTGACTTCATTCCTCACACACATTCCACATCGGCCATAGCCTTCTCTTTTGCTGAAGCATATCTGGAGTCAATTTGGTAGGCAAGCTCAGAGGTCACCTACTGAATCAGGCCCACATATGAGATAGGCAGTGGAACATGCTGATCTTCTCTCAGTTTGTGAATCATTCAGGAGCTTAGGTGGGAGATAGTCATATGGACACCTAGAAGAAGCAACAGTGTACATGCTCAGAGGAAAAAACCTAGGCACCAAGGGAACTTTTACTCTGGAAACGTAGGTACCAAATGAGGCACGTACAGGGTTCAGTGGGAGTTTTGTGGATCAGAATGGAATCAAAACAGTGACTTAGGTACCTTAACCTAGGGTTTAGGCATCTAAGTACCTTTGTGGATCCCACTCTAACTCCTCATTCTTAGGGCCAAGTCCTGCTCCCATTTACTTCAATGTGATTTTTACCATTGCCTTCGACAAAAGTAGGAGCATATCCTTAATCTTACACACAAGATCAGTATTAAGATTTCAATATGCTTCCTGGAAAGTGGTGTGGGCAGTGGGCAGGAAGAATAGAGAAATGGCAGGATACGCACAGGTAAATCTGAAATCACAACAAACCCAGCACCTCAGGTTTGTTCATTCCTGATGAGGCTAGTCGAAGAACTGGGGATGATAACAAAGACCTTCTCCTGGAGAACTGATAGATTTTTTTAGTGGCGGCAAGCATAAGGAAATTAGGATGCTGTAAATTACAGACAACATCTCTTAAAATCAGTTATTTTTATTAACTTTTAGTCAATATTCCAAATAATCCGTGCTCCTTAGTAAAAACCTGCTCATTGCAGATGTAATATCTGGAGAGAATGTGGTGATATAATTCTTTTTTGTACTGCGCCACTTTGTATTTTTTACTGGGAGTTCACTGCATACACTGTTGTTCACCATGGAATAAGTGCATCTGTAATCATGGTATGCTTGACAAACATATTCTACCAAATCATTACTTTGATCCCACCCATGTTCCAATACCACTGTGCATAGTTACTTCTGACTTTTCTTTATGAATCACATAACAGAACACTCATAATTCAAGAGATTATTGGCAATGTTACATTCTCTAATACAGACGGACATTAAATCTAATTTTAAACTAAGAGGTTCAGATCCGAAATACTCAATCAAACTGCGGAAGAGTTTGAATTCTGGACAATTTAAAGCTTCCTAATGTACTGCTGGTACAGGTTATACCTGACAATATAGGACTATGCCCTCAACTGATTTAAATATTACTGTTTTCATTAGTATCACAGCCCAAAGCCTGCTAACTCAGGAATGGCCCTAATGTTCAAAATCTATGCAATCAACCACTGCTCTGAAGCACCTTTATAGAGGTCTTTATCAGCTACAGTACTTTGCACACTATCGAAATTAAGGATGGAGTGGGTAACCTCAATTTCTATTAAATCAGACCCTTAATGATATTTTAACAGCAGATGCTATCTTATCTCAGAATAGGCATAATTGGTGATACTCTGCCTTTACTTGTTTCCCCAGCCTCCATACCATGTTCTTCCTGCTGAGTGGTGGGATTGTGACAACTTTCCTCGGCAGGAATGACTAGAGAGTTAAATCAGTCAATCACTGACCCTTTTCCCCCACCACTACTCTCTTCTGTCCTCCTCTGATAGGCCTGTAGAGAGGATTCATCAGGGTTTGTTTCTCTCCAGGGCGGCGGGGAACCACACAGCCTCCTTTAGTCCTTGCATGGGTCTTACGGGAAGAGGTAGGTTTAGAAGATAAAATAAAAAAAGAGCAAGTAAAAAATCACTTAGAAAAGTTAGTTGCCTGCAAGTCACCAGGGCCTGATGAAATGCATCCTAGAATACTCAAGGAGTTAATAGAGGAGGTATCTGAGCCTCTAGCTATTATCTTTGGGAAATCATGGGAGACGGGGGAGATTCCAGAAGACTGGAAGGGGGCAAATATAGTGCCCATCTATAAAAAGGGAAATAAAAACAACCCAGGAAACTACAGACCAGTTAGTTTGACTTCTGTGCCAGGGAAGATAATGGAGCAGGTAATTAAAGAAATCATCTGCAAACACTTGGAAGGCGGTAAGGTGATAGGGAATAGCCAGCATGGATTTGTAAAGAACAAATCATGTCAAACTAATCTGATAACATTCTTTGATAGGATAACGAGCCTTGTGGATAAGGGAGAAGCGGTGGATGTGATATACCTAGACTTTAGTAAGGCATTTGATACGTTCTCGCATGATATTCTTATAGATAAACTAGGAAAGTACAATTTAGATGGGGTTACTATAAGGTGGGTGCATAACTGGCTGGATAACCGTACTCAGAGAGTAGTTATTAATGGCTCCCAATCCTGCTGGAAAGGTATAACAAGTGGGGTTCTGCAGGGGTCTGTTTTGGGACCGGCTCTGTTCAATATCTTCATCAATGATTTAGATGTTGGCATAGAAAGTACGCTTATTAAGTTTGCGGACGATACCAAACTGGGAGGGATTGCAACTGCTTTGGAGGACAAGGTCAAAATTCAAAATGATCTGGACAAATTGGAGAAATGGTCTGAGGTAAACAGGATGAAGTTCAATAAAGATAAATGCAAAGTGCTCCACTTAGGAAGGAACAATCAGTTTCACACATACAGAATGGGAAGAGACTGTCTAGGAAGGAGTATGGCAGAAAGAGATCTAGGGGTCCTAGTAGACCACAAGCTTAATATGAGTCAACAGCGTGATACTGTTGCAAAAAAAGCAAATGTGATTCTGGGATGCATTAACAGGTGTGTTGTAAACAAGACACGAGAAGTCATTCTTCCGCTTTACTCTGCGCTGGTTAGGCCTCAACTGGAGTATTGTGTCCAGTTCTGGGCACCGCATTTCAAGAAAGATGTGGAGAAATTGGAGAGGGTCCAGAGAAGAGCAACAAGAATGATTAAAGGTCTTGAGAACATGACCTATGAAGGAAGGCTGAAGGAATTGGGTTTGTTTAGTTTGGAAAAGAGAAGACTGAGAGGGGACATTATAGCAGTTTTCAGGTATCTAAAAGGGTGTCATCAGGAGGAGGAAGAAAACTTGTTCACCTTAGCCTCCAATGATAGAACAAGAAGTAATGGGCTTAAACTGCAGCAAGGGAGATTTAGGTTGGACATTAGGAAAAAGTTCCTAACTGTCAGGGTAGTTAAACACTGGAATAGATTGCCTAGGGAAGTTGTGGAATCTCCATCTCTGGAGATATTTAAGAGTAGGTTAGATAAATGTCTATTAAGGATGATCTAGACAGTATTTGGTCCTGCCATGAGGGCAGGGGACTGGATTCGATGACCTCTCGAGGTCCCTTCCAGTCCTAGAGTCTATGAGTCTACGAGTCTTTGGGGAATCGGTCAGGCCGCAGGAGTCCTAGCTCAAGCCATCTGGCAGGGGGCTAAGCACACCTAGGTAACAATTAGCAGATAATAAGCCCAGGCCCTGGGTCAGGGCAGGGCAGTAAAGATCACAGCTCAGGCCCTTAGGCAGAGGCTGAGCAAACACAGGTACCAGTGAGCACACCTTCCGGCTCTGAGAGGCCTGGGATAGGCAGAGACTGCCACCAACACGCTGGGTGGCGGGGGGGACATAGGCCCTTCCACTCCACTGTATCCCAGCCTGGGGCCCTAGCAGTGGCCGAAGGCCCGTTGGTGCATCAGTGGGGATCCTGGTCGCAACACACTGACATGGGTTCTGGCAGTGTTGCACCCAGACTTGGGTCAGCTGTCCCTGGGCTACTTCCCAACTCCCCCTGTGGGGCTACCTGGGTAAAGGTGGTGTCCTCAGGGGTGTCAATCACCATTGGGTCCTCGGGGTAACTGGTGAGGGGTCAGCTCAGCGATTCTCCCACATGCTGATCTGCGTCAAGTATCGGTCAGTTGGGCCAGTCTTCAGGTCCAACTCTGGTTGCTGGAGTCTCCGCAGCAGGAGCTAGGCCAGAGGCGTCTGGCATCTCCAGCGGCTGTTCCTTGAATGAGCTCTGGGGTTGGGCTCTTATACTTCCTTTTTGGCACCTGACCCTCTGGGGGGTGGGCTTGGAGTGCTCTGGCCCCGCCCACTCTGATGTCCGGCGGAGCTCATCCCTCTCCAGGGAGGTGGGGAACCATACCACCTCCCTACAAAGTCCTATTACTTTCCTCTCATCTCCAAGTGGAACTGAGACATAAGAGGTAAGTTAACCACTAATCACCACTTCAACCTCCTACTTTCTCCCCATTTTCCTCATCTTCTCTTTCCTAAGAGTAAAAGCATTCACTCCTCCTTTCTACACTGTATTTGCATATTACAACTCAATTGGTTAATTGCTTTAATTTTTTTTAATTATATATTCTAAAACTTAGAGCTTTCTAACTTTTATGGCTGCATATCTACAGAACATTTTAATTGTAAACTGGGTTCATCAGCCAGGACAGGGGAAATAAAGTGTCAGGCATTTATTTTAAGGCACTTTCCTCAGGGCTTGTTTTGATGTCCACAAAATAATCACACACAAAAAGGCAAATCAGACTTCTGAAAAACACTGGCTAATAATTCCCCTAGACTTCCCCTGTTTTAACAGTCAGGAGCAGAGAAGACACATTCTCTCCATTAGTTCCCCTTTGATCTGCTTCTCCTTTTTATACTCTGCCCCAGGCAGCCATGTGACTGGCAGGGACTGATTAACTTTCACAGACTGCAGCATCCTTCTCTGGGCATAGTAATATACTTACTACCTCACTTTTCTAAGTTGGTCCAGAATTATACAAGTTGTTTGATACACACAGTATGAATACAAACATATAGACAGACAACTGAAAATTATTGCATAGGATAATACTTTTGCCTTTGACAAATAACAAAACAGTAAAAAAGGGAAGTGTAGACCTATTTTTGAAAGAATCCCTGAAAAACAGAATAGGGAAAAATGGTAATAGTGTAATTAAATCAATTACATTATTTTTAAAGCACATGTATGTATGTATAATTACTTGCATTATATTAGCAACTAGAACCCCCAATCAGGATTGGGTGCCCCATGCGAGGCGCTGTATGAACACATAAGGGTTAGTCCCTGCCTTGAAAAGGTTACAGTGTAAGGCCTTGATTTTGCAAAGACTTAGGAATGTACTTTACACTCAAGTAGTCTTGTTACCGTCAGTGGAAGTACTCAGAACCATCAAGTTAAGCATGTGCATAAGGCTTTGCAGGATTGAGGCCTAAATACTCTACCTTTCACTTCTGTGCCGGAATATCAAAGCCATTTAATAGTGCACATCAGTTTTGGGACAGGAAATCCAATACAATTAAAAATGCAGGGAGAAATTAAGTAGGCACTTACATGTCTATCACACAGGGAGTGTAGTGTCAAGTGTTTTGAAGATGAAAAGTGCCCTAACAAAAACAAGCAAATATTAATATTATTACCACAAATATTAGAATCTAATCAGGACAACAGGGTTTACATCTCTTCTCCTTTGGAAATAATACAAATTCCGAGAACTTACATAGCATTTTCATCCACGGATCTCACTGCATTTTACAAAATGGGTAAGGATTATTATCCCCATTTCACAGATGGACAGAGAGGATAAGTGATTTGCCTAATGTCACCAGCTAATCAATGGCAGAGCTGTTAACAGAATCCAGATCTTCTGACTTCCACTGTAATGCCTTATCCACTGGATCACACTGCTTCTTTTGCAATCAAAAAGTGATTGAAGTCAGTGATACAATCTCTGGATTAAATGCATCCATGTGCAGCAGGACAGCACAAAAATCATACATCACTGAAGTCACTTTTCAGTTCTATTTTGAAGGCCTGAGTGATGCATACACCTCATGGTGGCCCTCTGTACTGAGATGAATTTCCCCCTAAGTGAGTAAAGATTATTCCTATGACTAAGAGTTGAAAGATCAGATCCTTAGCTTGTTAGCTCAATAAAATTTAAACCTCTGATGGAAAATTTGTTTTCTGGCTGAGTAGCTATAGTCTTGATTTTGGGTTTACTAATCATCAGTTCTGAGACCCTGCCAAAGGCATTCAATTCAATGTATTAGAGTGAGATAACATCAACAGGTTATCATATGTTGAGTTGTGTATTATGATACTATTTGTTTTTTTTCTGACCCATTTCCTTTGCATTTTATTATTTTGGCTATTTTAGATCAAGGGTTCAATAAACAAAGCAAAATTTAAAGGGAGAAAGAAAAAGAAATCTCCTTATCTTGTACATACATTTTAAAAAAAATTATGTTACTCTATTTGTCAGTACAAATGCAGTGAGAATCATATCCGCTGTAACAGTTTCTGAAACATTGGTCCAAACTAAAGCCATTTAAATGCATGTTGAAAACTAAGTGTCATTCAACCCAGTTAAATGCTTTTTCTACTCCTTGGAACAATTGCATACGTTTTAAAGTATTCAGTTAGGCTGAATAAATGGTTCCCAGAGCTCTATACTGTTAGAGGTTTGATAAATCTCAATTGTTCTGAATTAATCCGTTATTTTACATAAATTTCCATCTTTTGGTTTGAATTTTTAATAATTTTTAAGTCACTACTTTACTAAAAAGATTGGACAAATATAAGCAGGAAATGGGTTTTTTGTTTGGTTTCAGTATAACAGAAATGGCTGTTTTTCTTGTTCAACTAGGTAATTTGAAGCATGATCTCAAACCAAGACACTATGTAAAAATTGGCATCTTTTCACTCAATAGATCTCTTCCCCCTATTATTCATAGTCTACTTGATTATTTTTCTGTCAAAAATAAATTTTACTGCTTATTACTGCACAGCCAAAAAAGCACTGAAGTAGATTCTCTTCTCGCTCACGCATCACTAACAAAATGCATAACTAAGTTGCAATTGCAGAATGATTAATACTGATAATGCTTTATGGTGATCCACAAGCCCATATGAACCAAAGTTGATTTTCAGATTCCGTAGAAGCACAAATAGATGGATTTAACTTCTGCAGGAAAAGGTCCTAATGATGACTACGTCTTCACTACCCGCCGTATCGGTGGGTAGCAATCGATTGCTTGGGGATCGATGTATCGCGTCTCATCTAGACGCGATATATCAATCCCCGAACGTGCTTATATCGATTCCGGAACTCCACCAACCCCAACGGAGTTGCGGAGTCGACATGGGGAGCCGCGGACATCAATCCCGCGCCATGAGGACAGTGAGCAATTCGATCTTAGATACTTCGACTTCAGCTACGTTATTCACGTAGCTGAAGTTGCGTATCTGAGATCGATTTCCCCCCGTAGTGTAGACCAGCCCGATTTCACTCACACCACCCTCCCTCTCTAAACAACTTCTTATGTAAATTTAGTGAGTTAAATGTGAGGTGTGTCCCAAAGAATCATCTAGCTAACTACCCATTCTGATCCTGTGGAAAGGAGTCAATTACTTTTGGTGTGGGAGTGATGAGAGATTATTTTTCAGACTACTCCAAAAAAATATGGCTGATGGCTGTTCCGGGTCCCAGGTTGAATTTGTAGTACTAGCAATTTGAAAGAAATCCGTTCTTTTCCTTGTAAACTAAGCAAATTTTACCTGGAAATTATTCAGACAATAAACACAAAACCCCACAATGCCATTTTTTAGAGTTACTTTTCAGAGTATAAACACTCTTTAACATCTTGGCTAAATCCATGAACAAAAGAACAGTTACGGAGTTAAAAGATCTATAAATCTTTTGAAACTTTGTATGATAAAACCATCCGGCCCTGGACATTTTCCAGATTTCAAAGTTCTTATTCCATCTCCTACTTTATCAGGGCTGTGTCTATCAGTGTCTCTCTAATTTTTGTTTATTAACTTCTGTTAAAATTTATTATCCATTAGATTCCTTCTCAGTTTGATAGGTGCAAGGTTCTTAATAAAAATTGGCATATTTCAAGGACTTACAGTTAAATTACCTTCTTTATTTGTGCTAGCTATTATTGATGGTTTCCTTTGTTAGTTACATAGTCCTTGCCAACAGCCACCAGTTTTTATTAATTTTTTTCTAAATAAACAAACAAATATTTAGAAAATTCTCTCAACCACAGTCTTTGACACAATATTAATTTTAATCTGAACTTTAATTAGTTCCTGAAGAGATATTTTTTATCACCATAGTACTTGTGATCATTTTCTAATATCACAATTTATTTAAAAAACTGATGGTGCGCTGCTCTTTTTAGTTTGGGCTCTACTGTTTTTAGTAGGGTGACCAGACAGCAAATGTGAAAAATCAGAATGGGGGTGGGGGGTAATAGGAGCCTATATAAGAAAAAGACCCAAAAATCAGGACTGTCCCTACAAAATCAGGACATCTGGTCCCCCTATTTTTTAGGACCAAATTCTCTTCCTGAATTATATGAAGCAAGGAGTATACTGACTGCTTATCCCTACATATAGAAAATGGTGATCCCATCTTACTACCATCATTTAGAGACAGAATCTTAATTTTATCCCCCAAGGTACCAATCCTGCATTATGGCAGTGCATGGGCAGACTGCTGCACCAATATGGAGCCCTGGTTTTATTTTCTATCCCTGTAAATTCCCAACACTGAAAACCTCGCTTGTACCATAACAGAATCTTCAGAAATACTAAAATAAACCCATTCATCTAAAAATCTCCATACATAAGAAACACTTTAGATAGAGACATAGGAATTGCCGTACTAAAATAGACTGATGGTCTATCAAGTCCACTATCCCAGTGGGGCTCTAAACAGGTGCAGTAATCTACCTACCCTCTAAATAATAATAATAATTTATTGTCATTACCGTAGAGCCTAGTCATGGACCAGGACCCCATTGTGCTAGGCGCAGTACAACAAAAGATGATCCCTGCCCCGAAGACCTTACAATTGAAGTATACAACAAGAGACAACAGATGGAAACAGACAAAGAGATGGGAGAGTACAAGGAAACAATGAGACAGTATTTGTCAGCATGATAGGCAGTAGTCTCAGCACACTAGTAGCCTAACCCTTTTCAAATATTTTGAAAGAGGACAATAAGGTAGCTTTGTAGTTGTCTTCTGTGAAGGACAACATCAGAGAAATCACAAAAGTGCTTGTCTGAAAAATTAATAAATGGACAATTGAGGCTGGCACCATTGGTCAAGCAGAGGTTGGAGCTGACATCTCAACAGCGAATGAGAGATGGACTCTTTTTTGGGCTCTCTCTCTGGATACATCTTGCAGTCCCCACCGGCAAATGGAAGATAGGCCACTGGAAGTCTGCCGCTGTGTCACTCAAGAGCCACACTGAGCTTTGGTAATTATCAAGGGTTGGGGGCGTTTTACTAACTTGTTGCAGACGAGTGTAAGTGCTTGAGACTAAGTAAAGGTTAACTTTAAGTGAAAGTGCTCTTGTGTTGTCCTGTTTGTGTCAGTCATCTATCGGTCGGATGGCCATGTCTGATTTATTTCCTGACACCACCTCGCACAGAGTAAAAAAGTTACCAAGAGTTTTGGGTTAAAAGAACCCTGGGTAACATTAGGAGGGGGAAGAACTAAAACTGATTTAGTTACCCGTACTCCATCTGGCTCTACTGCGGTCCACATGCCCAAATCTGAAGGAGTAACATTAAATTTGAACAGACTTATGCAATTAAACACAACATTTATCCTATGTTTTCATCTTCCATGTGCTGGGACCAGTACAAACCTCCCAGTAGGGTACCATTTCCCTTTACCTGTGTCAGGGTTCCTTCCCCACTCTGAACTCTAGGGTACAGATATGGGGACCTGCATGAAAGCCCCCTAAGCTTATTTCTACCAGCTTAGGTTAAAACCTGGTACGCCGCCACCACCAAGTGATTTACAGAAAACAGGGAAAGGACCACTTGGAGTTCCTCTTCCCCCAAAATATCCCCCCAAGCCCTTACACCCCCTTTCCTGGGAGGCTTGAGAATAATATCCTAACAAATCAGTTACAAAGTGAACAAAAACCCAAACCCCTGGGTCTTTGGACAATGGAAAAATCAGTCAGATTCTTAAAAGAAAATGTAAAACTCATCTCTGTAAAATCAATATGGAAAATAACTTTACAGGGTAATCAGATTCAAAGAGCCCAGAGTAACCCCCTCTAGCCTTAGTTTCAAAGTTACAACAAAACAGGGATACCTTCCTTTAGCAAAGGTAAAATTCACAAGTTGAGAAAACATAGGTAAACTAATATGCCTTGCCTGGCTGTTACTTACGAATCTGAAATATGAGAGACTTGTTCAGAAAGATTTGGAGAGCATGGATTGATGTCCGGTCCCTCTTAGTCCCAAGAGCGAACACCACCGAAACAAAGAGCACAAACAAAAGCCTTCCCTCCCCCGCCCAAGATTTTAAAGTATCTTGTCCTCTTATTGGTCCTTTGGGTGAGGTGTCAGCCAGGTTACCTGAGTTTCTTAACCCTTTACAAGTAAAAGGATTTTGGTGCCTCTGCCCAGGAGGGATTTTATAGTATTGTATACAGGAGGTTTGTTACCCTTCCCTTTATAGTTATGACAACCTGGGTATTCACTTGTTGTCACCGACTCAAATTTCTTTGGTGTTGTGCTAGTTAGGCGAGTTGCAGTAAGTGTAGATGCAGGCTTTGTACATATATCGGACTGATTACAAACAGGTACAGATGAAACCTTACAAACCAGAAAGATGAGATATTTGCAGTTATTAAACCTACTGGAACATGGTCAGGAACATTTATGACCAAGCACCCGCAAGACTTTGGTCTATTTGACATTTTAACCTTGGTGCAGATAACAAATAGTGGTTTGACAATTTCCCACATACCTTTGTCTTTGGGCTTTTCGTGCTGTATAATTTCAGTAATCCTTTGAGATGGCAGATTGGAATTCACCTGACTTTCCCGTTGTCATAAACAGATAGCTAAGGGTTAATGTCTCTTTCACCTGAAACACCTGACCAGAGAACCAATCAGGAAACCGGATTTTTTCAACTTTGGGTGGAGGGAAGTGGGTGTCTGAGTCTTTTGTCTGCCTGCCTGCTTCTCTGAGCTTTGGAGAAGTACTTTCTACTTTCTAGTCTTCTGTTTCTAAGAGTAAGGACAAAGAGATCAGATAGTAAGTTCTATGGTTTCTTTTCTTTGGTATTTGCATGAATATAAGTGCTGGAAATGCTTTGATTTGTATTCTTTTTGAATAAGGCTGTTTATTCAATATTCTTTTAAGCAATTGACCCTGTGTTGTATCATCTTAATACAGAGAGAACATTTGTATTTTTTCTTTCTTTTTTATATAAAGTTTTCTTTTAAGACCTGTTGGAGTTTTTCTTTACTTCAGGGAAATTAAGTCTGTACTCACCAGGGAATTGGTGGGAGGAAGAAATCAAGGGGAGAGCTGTGTGTTGGATTGCTAGCCTGATTTTGCATTTCCTCTGGGTGAAGAGGAAAGTGCTTTTGTTCCAGGATTGGGAACGGAGAGGGGGACTCACTCTGCGTAGTTTCACAGAGCTTGTGTCTGTGTATCTCTCCAGGAGCACCTGGAGGGGGGAAGGGAATCAGGATTATTTCCCTTGTTGTGAGACTCAAGGGATTTGGGTCTTGTGGTCCCCAGGGAAGGTTTTTCAGGGGGACCAGAGTGCCCCAAAACACTCTAATTTTTTGGGTGGTGGCAGCAGTACCAGGTCCAAGCTGGTAACTAAGCTTGGAGGTTTTCATGCTAACCCCCAAATTTTGGACGCTAAGGTCCAGAATCTGGGAATAAGGTTATGTCATGGTGGCAGTGGCGGGAGATAGACAGAATCCAGAAGCCAGTAGGAATATTATATTTTTCTTTTCTCTGCTAAGGGCTTTTTAGCAGAGAGAAACAGTTTGGTTTTAAAAGGGAACCAGAGAGAATTTTTTTTTCTGCTCTCTAGCAGTTTGTGGTTTGCATATTAAGCGAGAAGACTGTTAAGGGTCTTTTGTCATGCAATAGCCCTCCCATTAGGAGGCAAATACCAGCACTTATATGCATGCAGATAAAGTGGTTTTTCTGGTTTCCCTTAATTGAACATTAGCTAGAGAGAGAAAAGGAAAAAAGCACTGTTGCTAGGCAGACTTCAGGAGGCAACAGAGAGCCTGCAGTTCAGAAGATAAACATCGGAGGGCACCCCAACACAAGAAAACAGGAACCATGACTTCTAAGGCAAGGATTGACGCCGAAGAACAAATCAAAGACGCTGAACACAGGCGACAGATGGAGATGAAAGAAAAGGAAGAAAGCCTCAAACTGGCAGCCTTCCAAAGAGAACAGGCAGCCCAAGAGGCAGCACACAAAAGAAAACTAGAAGAAGAAGAGGTGGCCCACCGCCGAGAAATGGAAAAGCACCAAAAAGAAATGGAAAAGCACCAAAAAGAAATGGAAAAACAACAAAAAGAGAATGAAGAGAAGGAAAAACAGAGAAAACATGAACTGGAGATGGCAAAAGCTGGGCTGCATGTGCCAGCCAACCCTAACAACCCGGCGCCAATTATTGCTCCCCAGCACAGGAAATTTCCCACCTACAAGGCAGGTGATGACACCGAGGCCTTCTTGGAAAATTTTGAAAGAGCCTGTCTTGGGTACAGCATCCCCGAAGACCAGTACATGGTAGAATTAAGGCCATACCTCAGTGGACCTTTAGCAGAGGTGGCAGCTGAAATGCCCAAGCCGCAAATGAATGACTATAAACTTTTTCAAACCAAGGCCAGATACAGGATGGGGATAACCCCAGATCATGCCCGTCGGCGCTTCAGAACCCAAAAATGGAAACCAGAGGTGTCATTTCCCAAACACGCCTACTACATTGCAAAAAACTATGAGGCCTGGTTAACAGGAAACAACATTCAAACCTTGGAAGAAGTGAACCTCCTCATACAAATGGAGCAGTTCTTGGATGGTGTTCCTGAAGACATCACACGGTACATACAAGATAAAAATCCCAAAACTATCGCTGAGGCGGGGGAGATTGGAGCCAAATGGATGGAACTGGCAGAAAGCAAAAAAGCTACTGTCAAGGGGAACGATTACCCCAGGGGGCACACAGACCATAAACCCTACAACCGAGGACAGCCAAAGACCCTACATACCACCCAAGTAAAGCCACAGATACCCTACTCTTCAACCTCACCAGTCTCCAGTAACTCACCTCGGCCCAGTGACCCATCAGATGGAAGATGCTTTAAGTGTAATGAACTGGGACATATCAAGGCCAACTGTCCCAAGAACACCATGCGAGTGCAATTCATTACACCACCATCACCCCAAAGATCCCCAGGCCCAGATGCCTCTCAAATACCCTTGGAGCGAAGGGAAAATTTGAGAGTGGGCGGAAAGAAGGTTACTGCATGGAGAGACACGGGGGCACAAGTGTCAGCTATCCACCAATCCTTCGTTGACCCCAAATTCATCAACCCAAAGGCCAAAGTTACAATTTACCCCTTCATGTCACAAGCTGTAGACTTGCCTACAGCTCAACTGCCTGTCCAGTACAAAGGCTGGTCAGGAATGTGGACTTTTGCAGTCTATGACAATTATCCTATCCCCATGCTACTGGGGGAAGACTTGGCCAACCAGGTGAGGCGGGCCAAGAGAGTGGGAATGGTTACCCGTAGCCAAACCAAGCAAGCTTCCAGACCCCTTCCTGTTCCTGAGCCGTCCACAGAGGCCCCGTCTGTGTTACCAGAGACCCAGACAGAGGTAGTGGACCCGGATTCCATGCCTACCACTGAAACAGCCACAGCATCTCCAGTCCCAGGCCCGGAACTGGAACAGCAACCAGCACCAGCAAGTGCAACCACATCTTCAAACTCAACGCCAGAGGGCGCCAGCGAGCCAGAACTGGCAGAAGCACACGACAGCCATACCCAAAAGGCTCAGCCAGAGCCTGAAATACCCTCAGGTGCACCAGCGGAGAGCGGTTCACCAGCAACGGAAACAACCCCATCACCTACATCGCTTCCAGAGGGACCAAGCCCAAGTCCACAGTCTGAGGAAGAACTGGTGACCCCAGCCTCAAGGGAACAGTTCCAGGCTGAGCAGGAAGCAGATGACAGCCTTCAGAAAGCGTGGGCGGCGGCACGGAGCACCCCACCGCCTCTCAGCTCTTCTAATCGATCCCGGTTTGTTATAGACCAAGGACTTTTATACAAGGAAATTCTTTCTGGTGGACACCGGGAAGAATGGCAGCCGCAAAAACAGTTGGTGGTTCCAACTAAGTACCGGGGGAAGCTCTTAAGCTTAGCCCATGATCATCCCAGTGGCCATGCTGGGGTGAACAGAACCAAGGACCGGTTGGGGAAGTCCTTCCACTGGGAGGGGATGGGCAAGGATGTTGCCAAGTATGTCCGGTCTTGTGAGGTATGCCAAAGAGTAGGTAAGCCTCAAGACCAGGTCAAGGCCCCTCTCCAGCCACTCCCCATAATTGAGGTCCCATTTCAGCGAGTAGCTGTGGATATTCTGGGCCCTTTCCCAAAAAAGACGCCCAGAGGAAAGCAGTACGTACTGACTTTAGTGGACTTTGCTACCCGATGGCCAGAAGCCGTAGCTCTAGGCAACACCAGGGCTAACACTGTGTGCCTGGCCCTAACAGACATCTTTGCCAGGGTAGGTTGGCCCTCTGACATCCTTACAGATTCAGGGTCTAATTTCCTGGCAGGGACCATGGAAAAACTGTGGGAAACTCATGGGGTGAATGACTTGGTTGCCACCCTGTACCACCATCAAACCAATGGCCTGGTGGAAAGGTTCAATGGAACTTTGGGGGCCATGATAAGAAAATTCATCAACGAATTCTCCAATAATTGGGACCTAGTGTTGCAGCAGTTGCTGTTTGCCTACAGGGCTGTACCACATCCCAGTTTAGGGTTTTCACCATTTGAACTTGTGTATGGTCACGAGGTTAAGGGGCCATTACAGTTGGTGAAGCAGCAATGGGAGGGGTTTACGCCTTCTCCAGGAACTAACATTCTGGACTTTGTAAGCAACCTACAAAGCACCCTCCGACACTCTTTAGCCCTTGCTAGAGAGAACCTAAAGGATGCTCAAGAAGAGCAAAAGGCCTGGTATGACAGACATGCCAGAGAACGTTCCTTCAAGGTAGGAGACCAGGTTATGGTCTTGAAGGCGCAACAGGCCCATAAGATGGAAGCATCATGGGAAGGGCCATTCACGGTCCAAGAGCGCCTGGGAGCTGTAAACTACCTCATAGCATTTCCCAATTCCTCACTAAAGCCTAAAGTGTACCATGTTAATTCTCTCAAGCCTTTCTATTCCAGAGACTTACAGGTTTGTCAGTTTACAGTCCAGGGAGATGATGCTGAGTGGCCTGACGGTGTCTACTACGACGGAAAAAAAGATGGTGGCGTGGAAGAGGTAAACCTCTCAACCACCCTGGAACGTCTGCAGCGGCAACAAATCAAGGAGCTGTGCACTAGCTTCGCCCCATTGTTCTCAGCCACCCCAGGACGGACTGAACGGGCATACCACTCCATTAATACAGGTAATGCTCACCCAATCAGAACCCCACCCTACCGGGTGTCTCCTCATGCCCAAGCTGCTATAGAACGGGAGATCCAGAACATGCTACAGATGGGTATAATCCGCCCATCTACCAGTGCATGGGCATCTCCAGTGGTTCTGGTACCCAAACCAGATGGGGAAATACGCTTTTGCGTGGACTACCGTAAGCTAAATGCGGTAACTCGTCCGGACAACTATCCAATGCCACGCACTGATGAGCTATTGGAAAAGTTGGGACGTGCCCAGTTCATCTCTACAATAGACTTAACCAAGGGGTACTGGCAAGTACCGCTAGATGAACCCGCCAAGGAGAGGTCAGCATTCGTCACCCATGCGGGGGTGTATGAATTCAATGTCCTTCCTTTCGGCCTTCGAAATGCACCCGCCACCTTCCAGAGGCTGGTAGACGGTCTACTAGCTGGACTGGGAGAATTTGCAGTTGCCTACCTCGATGATGTGGCCATTTTTTCAGACTCCTGGCCCGAACACCTACTACACCTGGAAAAGGTCTTTGAGCGCATCAGGCAGGCAGGACTAACTGTTAAGGCCAAAAAGTGTCAAATAGGCCAAAACAGAGTAACTTACCTGGGGCACCAGGTGGGTCGAGGAACCATAAACCCCCTACAGGCCAAGGTGGATGCTATCCAAAAGTGGCCTGTCCCAAGGTCAAAGAAACAGGTCCAATCCTTCTTAGGCTTGGCCGGATACTACAGGCGATTTGTACCACACTACAGCCAAATCGCTGCCCCATTGACCGACCTGACCAAAAAGACCCAGCCAAATGCCGTTAAGTGGACTGATGAGTGTCAAAAGGCCTTTACCCAACTTAAGGCAACACTCATGTCTGACCCTGTACTCAGGGCCCCGGATTTTGACAAGCCATTCCTAGTAACCACAGATGCATCTGAGCGTGGTATAGGAGCAGTGCTCATGCAGGAAGCAACAGATCACAACTTCCATCCTGTCGTGTTTCTCAGCAAGAAACTGTCTGAGAGGGAAAGTCACTGGTCAGTCAGTGAAAAGGAATGCTATGCCATTGTGTACGCCCTGGAAAAGCTACGCCCATATGTTTGGGGACGGCGGTTCCAACTACAAACTGACCATGCTGCACTAAAGTGGCTTCATACTGCCAAGGGGAACAACAAGAAACTTCTTCGGTGGAGTTTAGCTCTCCAAGATTTTGATTTTGAAATTCAACACATCACAGGAGCTTCTAACAAAGTTGCTGATGCACTCTCCCGTGAGAGTTTCCCAGAATCCAGTAGTTAAAAAGTGTTCTTAAAATGTAAAAGTCTGTTAGTTATATACTTAGTAGTATATGTAAAGGTGCATGTGTTGTATTAATCTGTTTATTTTCAAGTTCTAGAAGGAAATTGCCGCCAGTGAGCTTCCCCACTGTCTGCAATTTGGGGGGCGTGTCATAAACAGATAGCTAAGGGTTAATGTCTCTTTCACCTGAAACACCTGACCAGAGAACCAATCAGGAAACCGGATTTTTTCAACTTTGGGTGGAGGGAAGTGGGTGTCTGAGTCTTTTGTCTGCCTGCCTGCTTCTCTGAGCTTTGGAGAAGTACTTTCTACTTTCTAGTCTTCTGTTTCTAAGAGTAAGGACAAAGAGATCAGATAGTAAGTTCTATGGTTTCTTTTCTTTGGTATTTGCATGAATATAAGTGCTGGAAATGCTTTGATTTGTATTCTTTTTGAATAAGGCTGTTTATTCAATATTCTTTTAAGCAATTGACCCTGTGTTGTATCATCTTAATACAGAGAGAACATTTGTATTTTTTCTTTCTTTTTTATATAAAGTTTTCTTTTAAGACCTGTTGGAGTTTTTCTTTACTTCAGGGAAATTAAGTCTGTACTCACCAGGGAATTGGTGGGAGGAAGAAATCAAGGGGAGAGCTGTGTGTTGGATTGCTAGCCTGATTTTGCATTTCCTCTGGGTGAAGAGGAAAGTGCTTTTGTTCCAGGATTGGGAACGGAGAGGGGGACTCACTCTGCGTAGTTTCACAGAGCTTGTGTCTGTGTATCTCTCCAGGAGCACCTGGAGGGGGGAAGGGAATCAGGATTATTTCCCTTGTTGTGAGACTCAAGGGATTTGGGTCTTGTGGTCCCCAGGGAAGGTTTTTCAGGGGGACCAGAGTGCCCCAAAACACTCTAATTTTTTGGGTGGTGGCAGCAGTACCAGGTCCAAGCTGGTAACTAAGCTTGGAGGTTTTCATGCTAACCCCCAAATTTTGGACGCTAAGGTCCAGAATCTGGGAATAAGGTTATGTCACCCGTCTTCTCCATAAGTCAAATCAACACACAGTTCTGTCCCTCTTTCTTAACAATTAGTGATACTGGTTCATTTATTTCTAGAGGACTTGGGGGTGCTACTGGGTCCTCTAGGGCAAAATGTTTCCCAGTGATATAAAAATAATGATCCCCTTCAAACGTATCTACATAGAATTCCACTGGAACAAATTAAAAGCAACTTATACACAGTAAAACCAAGCCGATGGTGGACATGATTACCTGCAACACAGAACAGAACAATTACTACAGTGTAGGAGTGATGGCAATTCTTTACCTTTCCATAATTTTAATTGGCTACAGTGGAACCAATTGGTCTTGGTTTCTCTTTTTGTTGGAATTTTAACCTCATAAACTGATACACATGTCCTTTCTCTGTGTAAAATCTATACATAACGTAAGTTCCCACCTCCCAGCATTCGTAGTTAAAATGACCTAGTCAATTATTAGCTACCTGATTTTGCGCCTTTAACATTATTGCAACCTGGTACTGGACTTCACTTATTGTAGTTAACAGCTGTTTTATAAATTGATCAATCTTAACTTTTGGTTGATACCCATCTGGAGGAACTCCCCAAACCCACCACAGCTCAGGAGTAATCATAGCCCAACCCATTAAGAGTTCATGTGGTGAATAGCCATGGACATTTTTTGTTGATCTCAATGCCATAAGGACACATGGCAACTTCACATCCCAAGCTTTCCCATGCACCTCAATGAGCTTCTGCAAAGCAGTCTTCAGGGTATGATTAGCTCATCCCTGACCTCTGTGGATGGGCTGCAATATGTAATCACTGTTTGATATTAAGGGCAATACATAATATTCGAGTCAGTTCGCCTACAAAATGGGGCCCTCTATCAGAGTCTATCTGCACAGGTAAACCAAATCTGGAAAAGGTCTGTTTCAGTAAAACTGTCACAGTTGTAGCCGCTGTTGCATTCCTGGTCGGGTACTCCTCTATCCAGTGTGCGAACACATCGATGACCACCAAACAATAAATGTTACCCCATCTCGATTTTGGGAGTGGTCCAGTAAAATCTATTTGAAGTCTCCTCCAAGGACCCTCAGTTAGATGGTGTAACAGAGGATGCTTCACTGGCCATGTGTTCACCTTGTTCTCAGTGCAACGCAAACAAGATCTTACAAAGTCAGACACCTCATCTTTCATGTGTGGCCACCAGGCTACTTTGAGAATTCGTTCTAATGTCTTGGTGCTATTAAAATGTGCTGTTGATGTGCTAGTGCAATTAATTCTCGTCTCAGACTTCCTGGCATCACTAGGACAGGTAACTCCTTTTCAGATTAAGCCCTTGTAGCCAGGATCAAGCCTGCTGAATTTTGATGGATGTTATAGCTCTCATAGGTTCCTTCCTGCAACAAAGACTTTAATGTTTGGTCCTGATGTTGCAGAAGCAGAATATCTGCAGCTGTAGCCGGATAGGGAGCTGGCATTTTAAATGAAGTTACAGGTGCCACTATCGGTGACTTCCATAGATGTTCAGGACCTAGTCTCGCTGCTTGCTTTGACAGTATGTCGACTTGTCAATTTAGGCTTGTTAGAGCGGAGGGGTTTTTACTATGTGCCTTGACCTTAAATTGACACCTGTGCGGGAGGATGCGATATCCCATGCCTGTCTCAGCATCTAGAACACTTCACCAGCCGTTCATCCTTAGTAGACGTGTCTCTAGCCATCCATATTGGCATACAGGTAACCAATGCTTGGATTACCCAGGATATCAGAACACAAGCATAGATTAACATCAGACTCTTCTGCTGCAAGCACAGCTAGAATAGCTACTAGCTCTGCAGCCTGTGTTGATGGGGGTTCAACTGTTCCTTGCTGTGTTCTCTGGTCCCCTCCTGGATCTCAGCATAACCTGCCACCAGGCCTCCATCCAGATAAAAGACGCTGCCATCCACTGCCCATACAGTGAGTTGGTTCTGATTTACTTTTTCCCATGATGTCAATGTAGAAAAAGGTGACTGTAATAACAGTTGCTCTGATGGAAGTGGACACTTGTGTTCAGTACCTTCAGAAATCAAGGCATAAGGTTGTACCTCCATATGTGAAATCTTCTCAGTGCTTATATCTTGATTTATTAAACTTAACATCCAACCTGCAAGCTTGGAGAAGAGATGTGTTCTTCATTTATTTTTCCTGAGATGACATATCTGACGGGTGTGGCAAGTTCCAACAACCACATGTGACATTCCTGTCAGTTATTCCCAGTGTCCTAGTGCCCAAACTAGCACCAATACTTCTCGCTCACAGGAGGTAAATCTGCCTTCTACCTCACTCGATGTTTTGGATGCAAAGGCAATAGGATGTAGATTACCTTCTTGATGTTGTAGTAATACCGCTCCAATGCTGGTAGGTGTTGTAGCCAGCTGTAAATAATATGGAACTCCTGCTTGAGGGTAGGCTAATGCTGGCACTAATGTTAGCGCTTGCTTCAAGGTGACAAAAGCTTGTTGTTCCTCAGCTTCCCATTTCCATGATACTCCTTTTCATAGCAGTTGGTATAAAGGCTTTGCTATGCCTGCATAATTTTTGATGAACTCCCTTGAAAAACTGGTTATTCCTAGGAATGACCTCAGAATAGTGACATCTTGAGGAATGAGTAGCTTTGCTATTAGCTCCACCCGTTGTTTATCTGGAATTTTTATTTTTTGGTCCAGAATGATTCCTAGGTATGAGACTTGCTGCTTCACCAGTTGGGCTTTCTGTGGGTTGATTAAGAAACCGGTGGTCTGAATGGCTTGGATGAATTCTTCTAAAATTTGTAGATTCTCTTCCCGAGTGTTGGCTGCCACTAAGATGTCGTCTACATAGCACAGAATCTGATTACGATGGTTTAGTGCTTTACACATGGCAGATATCATCCTATGACAAATGGTTGGGCTGTTATGCAATCCTTGTGGAGTTGTTGTGAAAGTTAGCTGTTCGTCAGCAAATGTTAAAGCAAACTTCTGCTGATCTTCCTCACAGATGGGAATGCTGAAGAAAGCATTTGCTAAACCAATAATGTTAAACCATTGAACCCCTCCATCTACAGTAGCCATCAACTCCTGATATTTTGCAACCACGGGAGTGAGTTTAGGTATTACTCTGTTTACCTCTCTAAAATCTACAGATAAGCGCCATGATTTTCTGTCAGACTTCCGTACCGGCCAGATCGGTGAATTTCAAGAGCTACTAAAAGCAGCAAAGTGTCCTGTGACACCTTATAGACTAACAGACGTTTTGGAGCATGAGCTTTCGTGGGTGAATACCCTAGTTGGCTTCAACACCCCTTGCTCCTTTAATGATTGAAAGGCTTGAGGAATACTGGTACTGCCTCCTCTGGGAACCAATATTGTTTAATCGGATGAGGATCAGGCCCTGGGATGCTAACTGCTTCTTTGATCAGCCCACATTGCTGTTTGTGTCAAGCAAAAACCTATGGGTATTTCTGGATAACTTCTTGCACATCTGGGTCCTGAGGAGCTGGTTGATATTCCTCTAATGCCTTAATTGCTGCCACCTTGTCTGATGCAGGGATTACCATACCTGCACACTCAGGATCTGAGACCTGAATCAGTCTTTTATGTGGTAAGTCAATGATGACCTGGAGTTTGCGAAAGATGTTACTTCCTAGTATGCCTGTTCCTTCTAAATGATGCAGACCCACTGATGCCATTACAGCCAGCGATCCTATACTGCACCTTAAAGGTGGTATGAACTTGACCACTCTCCCATCTTTGCCCTCATAGTCCTCAAGTATCTGCCAAAAGACTACAGGTAAAAAGGTAACAACTGAACATTTAGCAACACAAATTAATGATATGACTGCTCCTGTGTCTATGAACACTGTTTGGCAGATTTTCCCAAATGCCCCAGAGACAAACATTACAGTAGTAGGTCTTCCCCACTGATCTTGACTAATATTTATAATAGTAGGGGCATCCACCTTATCCAGGCTTAGAGTAAGTTGGGAGGAGAATCTTCTCCTCCTCAGGCCACCATCTGTTGATGGGCCACCAATCTCCTGGTTAACTCAGGAGTGGGTAATCCATCAATATCCGCTTTATTTTCAAAAGCAAACAATTGGCTCCACACTAGCCCCTAAATGCCTTATGGTCATTCTCTGGCTTAGGCGGACCATAATGTTGCTGATTTTTAAACTGTCCTCTAGAAAACATACCCTTTTTACACTGGAACAAAGGACTACAGGTTTTAGACTTTAGTTTAGGACTATTACACCCCCACCTCCCCCGTATTTTATGGGATGAGATTACCACAACCTTCTTGCCTTTGGAGTTGCCGGTGAATGCACCCCTCTGCAACTCATACCCATTTTGAAGTAGAAGCTCCAATTCCCTCACAGAAAGAGACTGGGAATCTAAAGGTCCAACTGCTATTCTAATTGATGGATTTAAACACTGAATCACTGAGTCTTTAAATTCCCCTGTTTCCCAGCTACCAGCACCTGCTATTAGGTACCAAATCTTTTTGCAGCTGATATAACTTTCAGGGTGTTCTTCAACCCTCTGCCATTCTGAGTAAAATCTCCCATTGATGCTGCTTCGAGGAAAAAGAATTTATACAACTTACTATAGATCTCAATGAGTTTGGTTATGCTCATAGCCTGAATTTCCATGAGAAGTCCCAGATAATCCTCTGGTCTAATGCATTCCCTTATAAGAGCAGTAATGTCCCCAGCTACTAACTCCAGGATGGAGGCAACCCATGCTGTCCAATAAAAGGCTGATTCCCGGGTCAACGGGCCCAGTAACTTTCTCATTGCCCTTGCTTGTTCAGGTGAGAACACCTTATTTTCTTTTTGGGCCTCACTACTTTCCCAGTGTGATCCTCTCTAGTCATCATGGTGGTGGTTATGGGTGCTAGAGAGATATGCTCCTCTGTCATGCGGGGGGGCTGATGGTATTATTTCTTCCTGATGATGTTGCTTATATGATTCAGTCCCCCTCTCCCTTTCACATTCTTCCTCAAACCTCCCTTCTGAATCACTATTTTCATAAGGGAGTGGGTCCAATCTAATGGCTGCCACTGCTCTCCTCATGCTCATTAACTTAGATCTTAGCCGAGTTTCCCTTCGTTGGCATTTCACATATTCAACTGCTCCCCAGCACCTGCTTGCACTGATTTCTTAAGCTGCCGCAAGGCTGCTTGTACCTCCTCACGTTGAATGGCTCGGGTTTCAATTTTCTCCTCTCTGTCAGCTAGAAGGCTGGTCAGATCTTGGTCCCGCACCTTTAGCCTTTCCACCTGTATAGAACATGCTACACTTTGCTCCTGCAGAGATTCTATCTTGGACTGTAATTTTCCAATCTCGGCTTCTTTGGCCAATGTCTGTGTTTTGACCTCTGCTATTACAGTGTCCTGTTCAGCAACTACCTTGATTAACTCCTCGGTAACAGACAGGAGACCATACAGCATGGCTTTTTTCTGGCTTCTGTTCGAGGGCTTTGGCCCCTCAGCGATGAAACCAGACCATTTAGATAAGAAAATTGTCCAAGCCTCCCTCCCATGGAAGGTTCCCTCCTTCCACGGATTGTCAGCTTTGGCCATTTTCTGGATTGCAATCTCCATAAGCAACCCTGGCATCTCCCTTTGTGATCTACAACAATTTGCCCACACACGTAAGCAGAGTCAGGATGAGTTCTATCCTGATATCTGGTGGTGAATTATGGGGAGTGTGGAAAGGAATTTCAGGGAGCGTGGAAAGGAATTTCAGGTGTTTGCATTTGCACACTCACTCCGCCAAACATAGTCCATGGCAGCCTGGGATGGTTATTTTGACAGCTCTGGGATCCCCAATTTCTTTGTGATTGGGGCAGGAGGAATAAAGTGTTGTCACCCTGATTATGTGAATGAGGAAGTATGAGACTGCTTTATGACAGAGAGTCTCACCATCAATTAAGTAGCACTCGCTAGACAAGGGACATGGGTGCCAAAACCCAGTGAATTGAGAGAGGTTTGGGGCTGGTGAGTGTACCTGATGGTATGGGCCCCCTTTGAGGGCCTGGAACACCAATTGCACCTCCTCCTCTCTCCACTGTTGAAGAGCAGAGCTAATTTTGATTCCATTAGAAGTTCATCTAGAGGCTGCTGAGCTGAATTCACTTTGGGCCAAGGGTGCACCAGCACTGGGGCTCCCCTACTACAAGCTGAAATCACTAACAGCTGAAATCACTAAAAGAGCTAAACTTACTGAGCTGAGATCACTGAGTGCAGTGTTAACTAGTGAGGGAGTCTAAAGATCTATCGCTAAGTGGCTGGCAGAGCAGACCAGTTTGCAGCATGGTTGGAGTGGCCTACGGAACAGGGAGCGGAGTGGAGCAGTTTGTGGGGACAGCTGGAGTGGCTCACAAGTCGGCTGGAGGAGCAGCAAAGCTGGTGAGTGGAGCTGATTGTGGTGAAGGCTGCAGCAGAACTCCACAGAGAGGCGGAGCAGTCAGCCCCGGCCCGCATAAGATGCCCCTTAACACCCTGTGCGCCCCCCTGATTTCCACCCAGGCTAGGGGGGTAAAACTCTGCAGATAAACTTTTGAACTCTGGTGCAGCACTGATCAGGGACAGAGACTTTTGGGTTGTTGGACTTTGGGGTGATTGGACTTAAGACGCTAAGGGGAAAAGGACATTGCCAAAACTTACTTGGTGGGTCTTTTGCTCATGGTTTACGTTATGAATCCTGTTTGTGGTGTTTCCCAAATATGATGCCACATTTTTTCCCTCCTTTATTGAAAGGATTTTGCTGCATTCAGACTCTGTGATTGTGAGAGGGGAAGTATTGCCTCCTAGGGGCACCTAGGAGGGTGGTATGTGTTGTCAGAGGTGTTGTTAGATGCCACCGATGTGGTGCTCTGCTCTCTCCAATATTGGTATCACTCAGCTGCGTGCATGTTCCCTCTTGTGCACTGCCCCAGCTCTGCAGATAGCTGACGCAGCAGACTCGACGAGAACCCCCAATGACCATAGAGTCTAGTAAGGTATGAACGCACGTCGGCCAGGTTTATTGCAGTATTGGACACAATAGTAGTTCTCTGTAGGTTTCTTAGCCTAACTCAGAGCATACTACAAATAGGTACCCAGGGTCAATGGACTCGGCTCAGTCAGGGGTGGGACTTTCCACTGCCCCCTCGGCCGGACCCAGACACCGCCTCAGGGACACATTCTTATACACAGGTACAAACAAGTTACACATCACTCCTGACGTATTGAGGTGCAACCCTTATACGTAGTAAGGTTCAACCCCTCTACGTAGTAAGGTGCTGTCTCTCACCTTGTACATGTTGGTTCGAACAAAACAACTCTATCTATCATATTACCCTTTTGCCCCTGTCATTGGGATGGGTCGACCTGTTCCTTCTTATCTATGGAATGTTCCAGTGTAAGGTGTTCTGGTACCATGTTTATACTTTAATATGCTAGGTGATTATATGTTTATGCAACATCAGCCCTTTCCTTGCCAACTTCTGTGAACCAAGCCAGCTTTCAGCTCGACTTTGCTTTTAGCTAAGTCTTGACCATTACTTTAGTTCAGGCCTCAGGCCTCATATTAAGCCTTTACCAGGGCCTTCACTTACTACAGTATGTAATTGTCCCAGGTCACTGGGTGGGGGCTCGAACCGGTTTTTCATTGTGTTATTGAAACAGACCCCCTGGATACTGAACCTGGCCCTTGTTGCTGCCAACTCAGAGGGGCAGAAGGGTTACACACACATATTGTAATAGAACTGTGGTGACTCATAATGTGGTGTTACCACCGCTGAAGATAATCAGAACTTGAGTTGTCCCACCAGCAGGCTGCAGGCCGCTCCCACTGTGTGGTGTTTAGATGCTGCTTGTATTATTAGAACTGGGAGCACTGGCTGTTTGGGAGTCAGAAAGGACATGAAACAGGAAGGAGGGGGAGCTGAGTGAGAGTTACAGAGGGTACAGCTGCAGCTTGGTAAAGAGGCTTCCTCTGTAAAAATGAAGTCCTGTTGAAGTTGGTTAGTAAGTGGGGAGAGATAGCTGAATGGTTTGAGCGTTAGCCTGCTAAGCTCAGGGTTGTGTGTTCAAGCCTTGAGGGGGCCACTTAGAGATCTAGGGCAAAAATCTGTCTAGGGATTGGTCCTGCTTTGAGCAGGGGGTTAGACTAGATGACCCCCTGAGGTCCCTTCTAGCCCTGATGTTCTATGATTCTACTTCACCTGGTTTGATGCAACACATTGGAGCTGTGTGAGTGGTTCCCCAGCTCACTAGTCTCTGGTTCTGCTTGACAGAATGGGGAGTGCCCACTTCCTCAAGATGAGCAGAATGCTGCTTTTGAGTGCCACCTACTGGCCTCTTCACCATGCACCAAATCTCCTCAGACCCTGAGCTTTTGCCCCAGATAAACCCTTTTCTGTTTCTGTATACTTGGACTTTTGTCCCTGAGGTCTCATTATGAGACAGGCTGTCTTAGAGTGTTCAACTGCAGGTAGCTAATCCACCAGTTGCCTCCCTAATCAACCCTCCCTTCCTGGGACTGAGCCCAGCTGAAAGTATGGGACACTGACAGTTCCCTAAATGGCACCTTGCACCAGAGCTGTCCTGGAGTTGTTCCAGCAACAACCCTCGGTTGGATGCCTATATGAGGTCTCAACAACCTAGGCTGATTCCCTAGGTCAATCAGCTCCAAAACTCCTTCTGGTAACTGATCCCTACAAGCCTGTTTCTCTGGTTGCCAGCCACATTGGCCTGCCTCTAGTGGAACCAACAATGTCTGATCACTGGTTGCCTACCACTTCCACCAACGGTCCAAACCCACTCACATGGTCTGGGGTTGACACACTGCAGACACATTCCACTCGCTCTAATCAGTTGGGATTTACTGTTCAGTATAACGCAACCATAAAAGGGTAACTTAAATAGTAGAAGGGGAGGAAAACCTTATCACGGCTTAATTAATTATTAACCTGAGGGTCCTGCTGTGGTTGCCAGTACTGTTAGTTTAGTGGTCTTTATTATTTCAGGATTTTGGGACCCTACTTCCAGACGACTGCAGGGAGCTAACAGAAGTCTCCCAAGATTCCCTCAGTATAGCCTATCAGAGCTTATCCCAAATAATCACAGAGACCACAACTTAAACAATCAATTCTTTATTAACTAGGGAATTAGGAATAGGACAGGCAAGAAGGGAATGGGAAGGGAGGATTAATAATACTGAACAGTTTTTATAACCCAGCACTCTTTCACACAGGGATTACAAAAGGGTAAACAATGGCTGTTCAGATGCTGCTGCTGCGGAGACCAGGATTCAATGAATAACTCACCGGATCACGATCACCATTGAAACAGGACAGGACTACCACATTGAAGAATAAAGGTGATGAATCAGATAAGAGGCCTAACTAACTTCCCACCCTAACCCCTTTTGCAATGTCCTGTCTGTGAGTAAGAACCGTAGACACTCGAGGTAGAAACCCCGTGGATGGAGGTATGCTTCCCTTAAAACAATAAGCCCCAACAATAAACCAGATCTTTTCCCACACAATTAGAGCTGATCTTGTATCTAGGCAGATAACTGGTGTTGGATCTCTTTCCAAGCCACAACTCTGGAAAGAACCTCCTCCCTTCTCTCCAAAGTAAGAAAAGAGGAAGAACCCCTTCCCACTCTTTCCCAGCCTATATGATCCCTCCCATTGCCTAGCAACAAGCCACTAGATTTCCTGCCTTTTCTCTCCTAAGGGAACAAGAAGGCTGTCTAATATGCGAACCACTTGTCCTTTACAAGCCAAAATGGCAGACAATTAATGAAACCATATTAAACACCATTACCGAGTATCATGTTTGATTGAGGTGGAACTCACAGTTGATTGTTATGGGGTTGTATATGTTTGATCCATATTATGATGGCAGGTACCATACATCCATTTTCATCATGTGTGAAGAATGATACTAGGAGTCTTCCATTTGAGTATTATTCATAGCTTTGGTTTTTGAGTTTTTTATAATATAAATTTCTAGAGATTTAGTTTCTCAGAGACCAAACTCCAATTAAGCTATTTCTAAGGTTTTGCATTTTCTGGTGTTTGTGAGGAAAGACAGACCATTATGAGATCAGTTCCATTATGAGAGCAGTTTTAATGTTTTGGTTAATGCTATATCATTTGTTGTTGTACAATAAATGGTCTCTTTGAAAGCTTCTCATCTAGTATCAAGAGAGGTTTCTTGATTGTTTTGTTGAAATATAAATTTGATTTCAGAGTTAGGGAAATTATTTGAGAAAATACAATTCACCCACATCTGAAAGACCCAATTTATGTCTCATAAACACAAAGTTATTTCCATTTGGAACCTAATCCAAAGACCACTGAAGTCAGTGGAAGAAGTGAGCTGTAGCCCATGAAAGCTTATGCTACAATAAATTTGTTAGTCTCTAAGGTGCCACAAGTACTCCTATTCTTTTTGCGATACAGACTAACATGGCTACTACTCTGCAGTCAGTGGATATCTTTCCATTGACTTAATTGGAATTGGATCAGGCCCTTGAAGAACACCTAGAAACAGCAAGATGTGGATTAATGGGTCTGTTGAAGTCCTATCCATCATAGCCAACAAGTTTAAAAGTGGGGCCATGTAATAACCTTAATTCCAGATCTGGACCTTAGCGTCCAAAATATGGGGGTTAGCATGAAAACCTCCAAGCTTAGTTACCAGCTTGGACCTGGTACTTGCTGCCACCACCCAAAAAATTAGAGTGTTTTGGGGCACTCTGGTCCCCCTGAAAAACCTTCCCTGGGGACCCCAAGACCCAAATCCCTTGAGTCTTACAACAAAGGGAAATAATCCTTTTTCCCTTCCCCCCCTCCAGGTGCTCCTGGAGAGATACCCAGACACAAGCTCTGTGAAACTACACAGAGTGACTCTCCCTCTCCGTTCCTGGTCCTGGAAACAAAAAGGACTTTCCTATTCCCCCAGAGGGAATGCAAAATCAGGCTAGCCAATTCAATACACACCGATCTCCCCTGATTTCTTCCTCCCACCAATTCCCTGGTGAGTACAGACTCAATTTCCCTGAAGTAAAGAAAAACTCCAACAGGTCTTAAAAGAAAGCTTTATAAAGAAAAAAGAAAGAAAAAATACAAATGGTCTCTCTGTATTAAGATGACGAATACAGGGTCAATTGCTTAAAAGAATATTGAATAAACAGCCTTATTCAAAAAGAATACAAATCAAAGCACTCCAGCACTTATATTCATGCAAATACCAAAGAAAAGAAACCATATAACTTACTATCTGATCTCTTTGTCCTTACACTTAGAAACAGAAGACTAGAAAGTAGAAACTACTTCTCCAAAGCTCAGAGAAAGCAGGCAGCCAGAAAACAAAGACCTCAGACACACAATTCCCTCCACCCAAAGTTGAAAAAATCCGGTTTCCTGATTGGTCCTCTGGTCTGGTGCTTTAGGTGAAAGAGACATTAACCCTTAGCTATCTGTTTATGACATGCCCCCCAAATTGCAGACAGTGGGGAAGCTCACTGGAGGCGATTTCCTTCTAGAACTTGAAAATAAACAGATTAATACAACACATGCACCTTTACATATACTACTAAGTATATAACTAACAGACTTTTACATTTTAAGAACACTTTTTAACTACTGGATTCTGGGAAACTCTCACGGGAGAGTGCATCAGCAACTTTGTTAGAAGCTCCTGTGATGTGTTGAATTTCAAAATCAAAATCTTGGAGAGCTAAACTCCAACGAAGAAGTTTCTTGTTGTTCCCCTTGGCAGTATGAAGCCACTTTAGTGCAGCATGGTCAGTTTGTAGTTTGAACCGCCATCCCCAAACATATGGGCGTAGCTTTTCCAGGGCGTACACAATGGCATAGCATTCCTTTTCACTGACTGACCAGTGACTTTCCCTCTCAGACAGTTTCTTGCTGAGAAACACGACAGGATGGAAGTTGTGATCGGTTGCTTCCTGCATGAGCACTGCTCCTATACCACGCTCAGATGCATCTGTGGTTACTAGGAATGGCTTGTCAAAGTCCGGGGCCCTGAGCACAGGGTCAGACATGAGCATCGCCTTAAGCTGGGTAAAGGCCTTTTGACACTCATCAGTCCACTTAACGGCATTTGGCTGGGTCTTTTTGGTCAGGTCGGTCAATGGGGCAGTGATTTGGCTGTAGTGTGGTACAAATCGCCTGTAGTATCCGGCCAAGCCTAAGAAGGATGGACCTGTTTCTTTGACCTTGGGACAGGCCACTTTTGGATAGCATCCACCTTGGCCTGTAGGGGGTTTATGGTTCCTCGACCCACCTGGTGCCCCAGGTAAGTCACTCTGTTTTGGCCTATTTGACACTTTTTGGCCTTAACAGTTAGTCCTGCCTGCCTGATGCGCTCAAAGACCTTTTCCAGGTGTAGTAGGTGTTCGGGCCAGGAGTCTGAAAAAATGGCCACATCATCGAGGTAGGCAACTGCAAATTCTCCCAGTCCAGCTAGTAGGCCATCTACCAGCCTCTGGAAGGTGGCGGGTGCATTTCGAAGGCCGAAAGGAAGGACATTGAATTCATACACCCCCGCATGGGTGACAAATGCTGACCTCTCCTTGGCAGGTTCATCTAGGGGTACTTGCCAGTACCCCTTGGTTAAGTCTATTGTAGAGATGAACTGGGCACGTCCCAACTTCTCCAATAGCTCATCAGTGCGTGGCATTGGATAGTTGTCCGGACGAGTTACCGCATTTAGCTTACAGTAGTCCACGCAAAAGCGTATTTCCCCATCTGGTTTGGGTACCAGAACCACTGTAGATGCCCATGCACTGGTAGATGAGCGGATTATACCCATCTGTAGCATGTTCTGGATCTCCCGTTCTATAGCAGCTTGGGCATGAGGAGACACCCGGTAGGGTGGGGTTCTGATTGGGTGAGCATTACCTGTATCAATGGAGTGGTATGCCCGTTCAGTCCGTCCTGGGGTGGCTGAGAACAATGGGGCGAAGCTAGTGCACAGCTCCTTGATTTGTTGCCGCTGCAGACGTTCCAGGGTGGTTGAGAGGTTCACCTCTTCCACGCCACCGTCTTTTTTCCCGTCGTAGTAGACACCGTCAGGCCACTCAGCATCATCTCCCTGGACTGTAAACTGACAAACCTGTAAGTCTCTGGAATAGAAAGGCTTGAGAGAATTAACATGGTACACTTTAGGCTTTAGTGAGGAATTGGGAAATGCTATGAGGTAGTTTACAGCTCCCAGGCGCTCTTGGACCGTGAATGGCCCTTCCCATGATGCTTCCATCTTATGGGCCTGTTGCGCCTTCAAGACCATAACCTGGTCTCCTACCTTGAAGGAACGTTCTCTGGCATGTCTGTCATACCAGGCCTTTTGCTCTTACTGAGCATCCTTTAGGTTCTCTCTAGCAAGGGCTAAAGAGTGTTGGAGGGTGCTTTGTAGGTTGCTTACAAAGTCCAGAATGTTAGTTCCGGGAGAAGGCGTAAACCCCTCCCATTGCTGCTTCACCAACTGTAATGGCCCCTTAACCTCGTGACCATACACAAATTCAAATGGTGAAAACCCTAAACTGGGATGTGGTACAGCCCTGTAGGCAAACAGCAACTGCTGCAACACTAGGTCCCAATTATTGGAGAATTCGTTGATGAATTTTCGTATCATGGCCCCCAAAGTTCCATTGAACCTTTCCACCAGGCCATTGGTTTGATGGTGGTACGGGGTGGCAACCAAGTGATTCACCCCATGAGTTTCCCACAGTTTTTCCATGGTCCCTGCCAGGAAATTAGACCCTGAGTCTGTAAGGATGTCAGAGGGCCAACCTACCCTGGCAAAGATGTCTGTTAGGGCCAAGCACACAGTGTTAGCCCTGGTGTTGCCTAGAGCTACTGCTTCTGGCCATCGGGTAGCAAAGTCCACTAAAGTCAGTATGTACTGCTTTCCTCTGGGCGTCTTTTTTGGGAAAGGGCCCAGAATATCCACAGCTACTCGCTGAAATGGGACCTCAATTATGGGGAGTGGCTGGAGAGGGGCCTTGACCTGGTCTTGAGGCTTTCCGACTTTTTGGCATACCTCACAAGACCGGACATACTTGGCAACATCCTTGCCCATCCCCTCCCAGTGGAAGGACTTCCCCAACCGGTGCTTGGTTCTGTTCACCCCAGCATGGCCACTGGGATGATCATGGGCTAAGCTTAAGAGCTTCCCCCGGTACTTAGTTGGAACCACCAACTGTTTTTGCGGCTGCCATTCTTCCCGGTGTCCACCAGAAAGAATTTCCTTGTATAAAAGTCCTTGGTCTATAACAAACCGGGATCGATTAGAAGAGCTGAGAGGCGGTGGGGTGCTCCGTGCCGCCGCCCACGCTTTTTGAAGGCTGTCATCTGCTTCCTGCTCAGCCTGGAACTGTTCCCTTGAGGCTGGGGTCACCAGTTCTTCCTCAGACTGTGGACTTGGGCTTGGTCCCTCTGGAAGCGATGTAGGTGATGGGGTTGTTTCCGTTGCTGGTGAACCGCTCTCCGCTAGTGCACCTGAGGGTATTTCAGGCTCTGGCTGAGCCTTTTGGGTATGGCTGTCTGTTGCTTCTGCCAGTTCTGGCTCGCTGGCGCCCTCTGGCGTTGAGTTTGAAGATGTGGTTGCACTTGCTGGTGCTGGTTGCTGTTCCAGTTCCGGGCCTGGGACTGGAGGTGTTGTGGCTGTTTCAGTGGTTGGCATGGAATCCGGGTCCACTACCTCTGTCTGGGTCTCTGGTAACACAGACGGGGCCTCTGTGGACGGCTCAGGAACAGGAATGGGTCTGGAAGCTTGCCTGGTTTGGCTACGTGTAACCATTCCCACTCTCTTGGCCCGCCTCACCTGGTTGGCCAAGTCTTCCCCCAGTAGCATGGGGATAGGATAATTGTCATAGACTGCAAAAGTCCACATTCCTGACCAGCCTTTGTACTGGACAGGCAGTTGAGCTGTAGGCAAGTCTACAGCTTGTGACATGAAGGGGTAAATTGTAACTTTGGCCTTTGGGTTGATGAATTTGGGGTCTACGAAGGATTGGTGGATAGGTGACACTTGTGCCCCCGTGTCTCTCCACACAGTAACCTTCTTTCCGCCCACTCTCAAATTTTCCCTTCGCTCCAAAGGTATTTGAGAGGCATCCGGGCCTGGGGATCTTTGGTGTGATGGTGGTGTAATGAATTGCACTCGCATGGTGTTCTTGGGACAGTTGGCCTTGATATGTCCCAGTTCATTACACTTAAAGCATCTTCCATCTGATGGATCACTGGGCCGAGGTGAGTTACTGGAGACTGGTGAGGTGGAAGGGTAGGGTATCTGTGGCTTTACTTGGGTGGTATGTGGGGTCTTTGGCTGTCCTCGGTTGTAGGGTTTATGGTCTGTGTGCCCCCTGGGGTAATCGTTCCCCTTGACAGTAGCTTTCTTGCTTTCTGCCAGTTCCATCCATTTGGCTCCAATCTCCCCCGCCTCAGCGATATCTTTGGGTTTTCCATCTTGTATGTACCATGTGATGTCTTCAGGAACACCATCCAAGAACTGCTCCATTTGTATGAGGAGGTTCAGTTCTTCCAAGGTTTGAATGTTGTTTCCTGTTATCCAGGCCTCATAGTTTTTTGCAATGTAGTAGGCGTGTTTGGGAAATGACACCTCTGGTTTCCACTTTTGGGTTCTGAAGCGCCGACGGGCATGATCTGGGGTTATCCCCATCCTGTATCTGGCCTTGGTTTGAAAAAGTTTATAGTCATTCATTTGCTGCTTAGGCATTTCAGTTGCCACCTCTGCTAAAGGTCCACTGAGTTGTGGCCTTAATTCTACCATGTACTGGTCTTCGGGGATGCTGTACCCAAGACAGGCTCTTTCAAAATTTTCCAAGAAGGCCTCGGTGTCATCACCTGCCTTGTAGGTGGGAAATTTCCTGTGCTGTGGAGCAATAATTGGCGCCGGGTTGTTAGGGTTGGCTGGCACATGCAGCCCAGCTTTTGCCAAGTCCAGTTCATGTTTTCTCTGTTTTTCCTTCTCTTCATTCTCTTTTTGTTGTTTTTCCATTTCTTTTTGTTGTTTTTCCATTTCTCGGCAGTGGGCCAACTCTTCTTCTGCTTGTTTCCTTCGGTAGGCCACCTCTTCTTCTTCTAGTTTTCTTTTGTGTGCTGCCTCTTGGGCTGCCTGTTCTCTTTGGAAGGCTGCCAGTTTGATGCTTTCTTCCTTTTCTTTCATCTCCATCTCTTTTTGTTTTATTTTCAGTTGTCGCCTGTGTTCAGCTTCTCTGATTTGTTCTTCAGCCCCCCTTTTTGTCTTGGTAGACATGGTTCCTGTTTTCTTGTGTTGGGGTGCCCTCTGGTGTTTATCTTCCAAACTGCAGGTTCTCTGTTGCCTCCTGAAGTCTGCCTAGCAACAGTGCCTTTAGCTAATCTTCAATGTTAAGTAAACCTGAAAAACCACTTTATTTGCATTTATATAGTGCTGGTATGACTCTCAATGGGAGTGCTATTGTGTGACAAAAGACTGTTAATAGTCTGGTAATGGCTTCTTGCTTAACATGCAAGCCACAAACTGCCAGAGAGAGCAGAAAAAAAAATTCTCTCTGGTTCCCTTTTAAAACCAAACTGTTTCTCTCTGCTAAAAAGCCCTTAGCAGAGAAAAGAAAAATATAATATTCCTACTGGCTTCTGGATTCTGTCTATCTCCCAACCGCTGCTACACCATGTAATAACCTTAATTCCAAATCTGGACCTTAGCGTCCAAAATATGGGGGTTAGCATGAAAACCTCCAAGCTTAGTTACCAGCTTGGACCTGGTACTTGCTGCCACCACCCAAAAAATTAGAGTGTTTTGGGGCACTCTGGTCCCCCTGAAAAACCTTCCCTGGGGACCCCAAGACCCAAATCCCTTGAGTCTTACAACAAAGGGAAATAATCCTTTTTCCCTTCCCCCCCTCCAGGTGCTCCTGGAGAGATACCCAGACACAAGCTCTGTGAAACTACACAAAGTGACTCTCCCTCTCCCCCGGTCCTGGAAACAAAAAGGACTTTCCTATTCCCCCAGAGGGAATGCAAAATCAGGCTAGCCAATTCAACACACACCGATCTCCCCTGATTTCTTCCTCCCACCAATTCCCTGGTGAGTACAGACTCAATTTCCCTGAAGTAAAGAAAAACTCCAACAGGTCTTAAAAGAAAGCTTTATAAAGAAAAAAGAAAGAAAAAATACAAATGGTCTCTCTGTATTAAGATGACGAATACAGGGTCAATTGCTTAAAAGAATATTGAATAAACAGCCTTATTCAAAAAGAATACAAATCAAAGCACTCCAGCACTTATATTCATGCAAATACCAAAGAAAAGAAACCATATAACTTACTATCTGATCTCTTTGTCCTTACACTTAGAAACAGAAGACTAGAAAGTAGAAACTACTTCTCCAAAGCTCAGAGAAAGCAGGCAGCCAGAAAACAAAGACCTCAGACACACAATTCCCTCCACCCAAAGTTGAAAAAATCCGGTTTCCTGATTGGTCCTCTGGTCAGGTGCTTTAGGTGAAAGAGACATTAACCCTTAGCTATCTGTTTATGACAGGCCACCTGGACACACGAGTGTAGGAAGTAGAAGTTCACAGTGTGTGGTGGCATGTAGCCAGATAAAGGTGAGGTTCCCCCCGCCCCCCATATCATATATGTGTCGCTGTATAGCCAAAAGTCTTGCCCAACATCTTTATTTACAAAGGTGGAAGCTTTTATGAGTGATTATAACAATGCATTTAGAACTGGTTTCACATGAGGAACCATATGTATGTTCCACCCAGACTTTAACAAATGTTTACTAATAACTTGTTGCAACAAATGGATTCCTGAACAACTGTACTTTGTCTTGAGATGTAAAGCACGCTAGTTCTTTTACATGGGTTATTTAACCCCCCCCACACTCTAGTATATGCAAACAGAGGCAGCCATCCCCAGAGAAGTACCACAATCACATATTCAAAACCAAAATTGGATTAAATGGAGTTACAGTATATATTAAACATGATGATTCTGGTTTAGTCATGTTACAGTGTCTCTTTGCAGAGGATGTAGCTCCCCTATTAAACATACATGTCCACAGAAAAATTCTGTTTCCTAAATATCCTGTTTGACATTGCACTCCATATGTTTTATGAAAATACGCATGGAATGTGAATATAATGTAACTGGAATATGCTTTATGCAAAAGGTCTCTTGTAAGGTATCATTACAATGCTTACAAAGCTTATAAGCTTTATACAGAGTAAAATGGATTTATTTAGGGTTTGGATCCCTCTGGGAACTGGGTGTCTGGGTGCTAGAGATAGGTGACTTGCTGAGCAGTTTTTGGTTAAAGTCTGCAGCTTTGGGGGCATGGATCAGATCTGGGTCTGTGTTGCAGCAGACTAGTGTGCCTGGCTCAACAAGGCAGGGTTCTGGAGTCCCAAACTAACAGGGAAAATGGGCTCAGAGGTAGTTTCAGCACATCAGGTAACAGTTCCGGGGGGGAGTCTCTGTGACCAAACCCATTACACCCTGGATGCTACTTCCCCATTCAAAGTGGTACACACATAAATACTATAATTGACAAAACTAAGAGAGCATGTGCTCCTACTGAAGTTCCAAGTTATATAAGCCCGAGATGGATATGCTTATGTATTTAAAATGAATTTCCCTTTAAGGATTATAGAAAAAGTTATCTGATACATTCTAAACAGAGTAATTTATATTTAGCACGCATTATTACCAATCTATATGGTTTGAAAAACAGTTCAAAAAACAAACTTAGGGAACACAAAATGGGTTATTTTAGGCAATCTCTCCCCCTTTAGTTAGTACTTTCTGTATAAAGAGTCTGATACTGCACCACTGGATTCTATGGAAGTTTTGCTATTGATTTCAGTGCAAACAGGATTGGGGATCTAAATGAGGGGCAAGGGAGAGAAAGGAAACTTCTCGGAAATAACCCCTAGGAATGAAAATAGCAAACTTGGTCCACGGATCACGCTTAGCTGTTCAGCAGTTCTCTTTTTGTTCTGTTGTTATTTCTGCATTGCTGGCATTCCATGAAGTTAAATATTTTCCCTTAACTTCAATTTTCAACTTGACAGGATGTAGCATGGCACATATACTATTGTAGTGGGGGATTTTCTTGAAGTTGGGAAGTTCCATCACTGGATTTTAAGACAATAGGTCAGAATAAAAGGAAATGTAGGGGAAGCTGTGGCCTGTAGACTCCACTGACTTCACTTAGGATTGAATCAGGCCCTTAGAGATTTGAGGAAAGGTCTGTGATATATGAATTTTACAAAAAAGCTAGTCAGATTGAATCATTATGACAGAGGAAAAACAGAGTCTAGGCAACAAATTATTTACAACATTTAAGGAAAATAACAGATTGATGTAAATAAGCTATTTGTGAGGCATATTGTCAAAATTGATAGGCCAAAAATTAAACTACCCAGACTTTGGTCCTGTTACATAAGAATGGCCATACTGGGTCAGACCAATCTAGCCCAGTATCCTGTCTTCCAACAGTGGCCAGTGACAGATGCTTCAGAGGGAATTAACAAAATTGGGCAATTATTGAGTGATCCATCCCCTGTCATCCAGTCCCAGGTTCTGGCAGTCAGAAGTTTAGGGAAACACAGAGCATGGAGTTGCATCCCTGACCATCTTGGCTAATAGTCTTTGATGGACCTATCCTCCATGAACTTATCTAATTATTTTTTTAACCCAATTATACTTTTGGCCTTCACAACATCCCCTGGCAATGAGTTCCACAAGTTGACTGTGCATTGTGTGAAGAAGTACTCTCTTATGTTTGTTGCAAACCTGCTACCTATTATTTGGTGACCCCTGGTTCTTGTGTTATGTGAAGGGGCAAATAAGACTTCTCTATATACTTTTTTCTCCATACCATTCATGATTTTATAGACTTTTATCATATTTCCCCTAAGTCATCTCTTTTCTAAGATGAACAGTCACAGTCTTTTTAATCTCTCCTCATTGGGAAGCTTTTTCATACCCTCACTCATTCGATGCCCTTCTCTGCACTTTTACCAAATCAGATATGTTTTTTTTGAAATGGGGTGACCAGAAATGCAAGCATTATTCCAGATATGGGTGTACCATGGCATTATGATATTTTCTGTTGTCTTATCTATCCCTTTCCTTATGCATTGCTCCTAACATTCTGTTAGCTTTTTTGACTGTGGTTGCACATTGAGCAGATGTTTTCAGAGAACTAACCATGACGACTCCAAGATTTCTTTTGAATGGTAACAGCTAATTTAGACTCCACCATTTTAGATGGGATTCCTCCCTCCCCTCCCATGTGTATTAGTTTGCACTTATTAACACTGTATGTCATCTGCCATTTTGTTGCCTAGCCATCTAGTTTAGTGAGATCCCTTTGGAACTCTTTGCAGTCAGCTTTGGACTTACTTATCTTGAGTAATTTTGTATTGTCTGCAAACTTTGCCACATCACTGTTTACTCCTTTTTCGAAGTCACTTATGAATATATTAAACAGCACTTGTCCCAATATAGATTTGTGGGAGACCCTGCTATTTACCTCTCTTCACTGTGAAAAATGACCATTTATTCCTAGCATTGGTTTCCTCTGTTAATTAATTTGTCACTGATCCATGAGAGGCCCTTAACCCATGACCACTTACTTTACATAAGAGCCTTGGTTTGGGATCTTGTCAAAGGTCCCTCATTTGGATAACTGGTCTAAAAGTAATGTATGTATTCACTTTTCTGGGTACTTTCAACATCAGCAAAAAGGAAACTGACAAAATAATAATAATAAAAGAATGATGGAATACTGAGGTAAGTACTTCTAGAGAGCACTGTTGTCAAAGATGGTGCATTTTTTAGGCAAAATATAACTGCCCTATGAAGTGCCATAGAGTGTTCAGCTAATGAAATCACTAGCTTGATTAAGTATCAGAGGGTAGCCGTGTTAGTCTGGATCTGTAAAAGCAGCAAAGAATCCTGTGGCACCTTATAGACTAACAGACGTTTTGGAGCATGAGCTTTCGTGGGTGAATACCCACTTCCTCAGATGCATGTAATGGAAATATCCAGGGGCAGGTATATATATATGTGCTAGCAAGCAAGCTAGAGATAACGAGGTCAATTCAATCAGGGAGGATGAGGCCCTGTTCTAGCAGTTGAGGTGTGAAAACCAAGTTTCTCCTCTCTTGGTTTTCACACCTCAACTGCTAGAACAGGGCCTCATCCTCCCTGATTGAATTGACCTCGTTATCTCTAGCTTGCTTGCTAGCACACATATATATACCTGCCCCTGGATATTTCCATTACATGCATCTGAGGAAGTGGGTATTCACCCACGAAAGCTCATGCTCCAAAACGTCTGTTAGTCTATAAGGTGCCACAGGATTCTTTGCTGCTTTAGCTTGATTAACATTCTTAGCCTTCTCATTTCGAATAGAAAGTGCCCTGTGCTAAGAATTATTCTTTATGACAGTGGACTGAGCCATACTTTATAATCAATAGTAAAGAACTGGAGAAGAATTATTGTTTTTGTTTAAATTTAAATATGTTTTCATTAAAAACAAATAAATAGCAGCAATAAACAGCACCCTTGTGAAGTGTTTCACAACAGATTTTTAAATTAGAGGTTTGTCTCTTGAAATTACAAAGTATCTAGCTCATAGCAAAGATATTGGAATGCCTTAACTATGATTCCAAGCATAAGTGCATTGAGAATCTCCAAGTGGTTTATAAACTTCTATTAGAGGTCACTGATGAAAGCAGGGGTTCTCACAACAAATTATTTGGTGGCCTCAGTGCTTTTTTCCTAAAGTTAATTATGTCCAAATCATTGTAATTTATTTACATAGGGTTTTTTTGCAGACTCAGTAATAAAAATAATGTAGAGTTGTCTCTATTCTTTATGGAACCTATACAGAAACATAAATAAGGTGCTTTATATGTTTTGCTTTTTTTTTGGTTGATTTTTTTTAATATATGCTGGCTAGTAAATCTGCTACTGTGATATACAAATATACAAATATCACTTTTCACAGAAGATTTACTCAGCCCCGGGAAGCTGGGGGACAAATTAAGCCTTAAATGGGGAGGTGGGGAGGGAGGTGGAGAGGGCCAGCGGCAATGTGGGGCTGGAGCCTGAAGCCCTGTGGCTGGAGCCTGCCACCACATGGCCACAGCCTGCCACCACCTCATGGCTGAAGCCTGAAGCCCAAGCCCAAGCCCCACCGCCCCCTGGAAGGTGGGGAACTCACACTGTTGCCTGTCCCTACAGTGTTTGTGGCTCCAGAAGGGGGAAGGGATCTGCCCCTGCTGGTGGCCCTGGGGGAGGTGCAGCTGCTTTGTTCCCTGTCCCCCCATCACCACGCAGGAGGGTGTGGCCACAAGAAAAGCCCCTGGTAGCCCCATGCAGCCACAGTGGCAGCATTTGAGAAATGCTGGATTAAAGTATGAGTGAGTCAGCAAATCCCCTTCTTACTGCACTGTGACACCTCTGAAAGATGCTTCTTTGGGGAATGACATTACAAAGCCCAATTCTGGCATTTTTGTGTCAGCTTCTGGAGCACGCTGTGGTATTTTAAAAACTAATGATGAAACCTAACCTTGAACAGTGAGTTCAGTTTTGGTTACCTCATCTCAAACAGCACTTTGCAGACACCAGTAGTGTAACTGAGGGTAAATAGAGTTTACCCACTGCTCATTTGGGCAACATGGAGTTTAGGTTATTCACTTTTTTTTTTTTTTTTTTTTTTACCACTATGATATTGGCAGACAGAGTGAAGGTCCAGAAAACTGATTGGAAGGAGAGGGAGGAGGCTTCCATATAAGTAAAGAAGGCCAAGTAAGACAGTAGTGCCAGTGCGATTGGGCAATAGTATCAAAGCCAAACAACGGGGAAATAAATCCATTGCCAAATAAGTGTGTTTTGGAGGTGAAGGGAGCAGCAATAGCGCCAAGCAAAAGGGAAAGGATGTCAGTACCAAGCAGGTACTGCAGTCCCAGCTTAGGGGAAATTCATGTCAGAGCCAAGGAACAGGGAAGTAGTGCCAAGTGTGCATTGGTCTGGGGGAAAAGTGCAGTGCCAGGACCCAGTGTGCAGGATTGGGTGAGTGGGTGCAGTGCGAAATCCCAGCATGCGGGGGTGGGGGGAAGCAAAGCCAGGACCCAATGTGCAGGGTTGAGGGAAGTAGGTGCAGTGTCTGGCAAGGGGTGCAGGGTTGAAGGAAGGGGGCACAGTGCCAGGGCCCAGCATGTGGGGTTGGGATAAGGAAGTGCCAGGGCCCAGCGCCAGGGCACAGTGTGTGGAGTTGGCAGAAAGGGGCACAGTGCCAGGGCCCAGCATGTGGGATTGGGGGAATGAAGTGCCAGGGCGCAGCGTGTGCGGTCTGGGGGAAGTACCCGGGCACAGGGCTGGGGGAAGTGCCAGGGCAGGGGGCAGTGTGCAGGGCTGGGGGAAGGGCCAGGGCCCAGCATGTGGGGTCTGTGGAAGTACCCGGGCACAGGGCTGGGGGAAGGAAGTGCCAGGGCAGGGGGCAGTGTGCAGGGCTGGGGGAAGGAGGCACAGTGTGCAGGGTTGGGGAAGGGCCAGGGCCCAGCGTGTGGGGTCTGGGGGAAGTACCCGGGCACAGGGCTGGGGGAAGGAAGTGCCAGGGCAGGGGGGCAGTGTGCAGGGCTGGGGGAAGGAAGTGCCTGGGCAAGGGGCAGTGTGCGGGGTTGGGGGAAGGAAGCACAGTGTGCAGGGTTGGGGAAGTGCCAGAGCCCAGCATGTGGGGTCTGTGGGAAGTAGCCGGGCACAGAGCTGGGGGAAGGAAGTGCCAGGGCAGGGGGGCAGTGTGCAGGGCTGGGGGAAGGAAGTGCCAGGGCAGGGGGCAGTGTGTAGGGCTGGGGGAAGGAAGTGCCAGGGCAGGGGGCAGTGTGCGGGGTTGGGGGAAGGAGGCACAGTGTGCAGGGCTGGGGAAGTGCCAGAGCCCAGCGTGTGGGGTCTGGGGGAAGGAAGTGCCAGGGCAGGGGGGCAGTGTGTAGGGCTGGGGGAAGGAAGTGCCAGGGCAGGGGACAGTGTGTAGGGCTGGGGGAAGGAAGTGCCAGGGCAGGGGGCAGTGTGCAGGGCTGGGGGAAGGAGGTACAGTGTGCAGGGCTGGGGAAGTGCCAGAGCCCAGCATGTGGGGTCTGGGGGAAGGACCCAGGCACAGGGCTGGGGGAAGGAAGTGCCAGGGCAGAGGGCAGTGTGCAGGGCTGGGGGAAGGAGGTACAGTGTGCAGGGCTGGGGAAGTGCCAGAGCCCAGCATGTGGGGTCTGGGGGAAGGACCCAGGCACAGGGCTGGGGGAAGGAAGTGCCAGGGCAGGGGGCAGTGTGCAGGGCTGGGGGAAGGAGGTACAGTGTGCAGGGCTGGGGAAGTGCCAGAGCCCAGCGTGTGGGGTCTGGGGGAAGTGCCCAGGCACAGGGCTGGGGGAAGGAAGTGCTAGGGCAGGGGGCAGTGTGCAGGGCTGGGGGAAGGAGGTACAGTGTGCAGGGCTGGGGAAGTGCCAGAGCCTAGCGTGTGGGGTCTGGGGGAAGGACCCAGGCACAGGGCTGGGGGAAGGAAGTGCCAGGGCAGGGGGCAGTGTGCAGGGCTGGGGGAAGGAGGTACAGTGTGCAGGGCTGGGGAAGTGCCAGAGCCCAGCGTGTGGGGTCTGGGGGAAGGACCCAGGCACAGGGCTGGGGGAAGGAAGTGCCAGGGCAGGGGGCAGTGTGTAGGGCTGGGGGAAGGAGGTACAGTGTGCAGGGCTGGGGAAGTGCCAGAGCCCAGCGTGTGGGGTCTGGGGGAAGGACCCAGGCACAGGGCTGGGGGAAGGAAGTGCCAGGGCAGGGGGCAGTGTGTAGGGCTGGGGGAAGGAGGTACAGTGTGCAGGGCTGGGGCAGTGCCAGAGCCCAGCGTGTGGGGTCTGGGGGAAGTGCCCAGGCACAGGGCTGGGGGAAGGAAGTGCCAGGGCAGGGGGCAGTGTGCAGGGCTGGGGAAGGAGGTACAGTGTGCAGGGCTGGGGAAGTGCCAGAGCCCAGCGTGTGGGGTCTGGGGGAAGGACCCAGGCACAGGGCTGGGGGAAGGAAGTGCCAGGGCAGAGGGCAGTGTGCGGGGTTGGGGGAAGGAGGTACAGTGTGCAGGGCTGGGGAAGTGCCAGAGCCCAGCGTGTAGGGTCTGGGGGAAGGAAGTGCCAGGGCAGGGGCAGTGTGCAGGGCTGGGGGAAGGAGGTACAGTGTGCAGGGCTGGGGAAGTGCCAGAGCCCAGCGTGTGGGGTCTGGGGGAAGGAAGTGCCAGGGCAGGGGGCAGTCTGCGGGGTTGGGGGAAGGAAGTGCCAGGGCAGGGGGCAGTGTGCAGGGCTGGGGAAGTGCCAGAGCCCAGCGTGTGGGGTCTGGGGGAAGGACCCAGGCACAGGGCTGGGGGAAGGAAGTGCCAGGGCAGGGGGCAGTGTGTAGGGCTGGGGGAAGGAGGTACATTGTGCAGGGCTGGGGAAGTGCCAGAGCCCAGCGTGTGGGGTCTGGGGGAAGTGCCCAGGCACAGGGCTGGGGGAAGGAAGTGCCAGGGCAGGGGGCAGTGTGCAGGGCTGGGGAAGTGCCAGAGCCCAGCGTGTGGGGTCTGGGGGAAGGACCCAGGCACAGGGCTGGGGGAAGGAAGTGCCAGGGCAGGGGGCAGTGTGTAGGGCTGGGGGAAGGAGGTACAGTGTGCAGGGCTGGGGAAGTGCCAGAGCCCAGCGTGTGGGGTCTGGGGGAAGTGCCCAGGCACAGGGCTGGGGGAAGGAAGTGCCAGGGCAGGGGGCAGTGTGCAGGGCTGGGGGAAGGAAGTACAGTGTGCAGGGCTGGGGAAGTGCCAGAGCCCAGCGTGTGGGGTCTGGGGGAAGGACCCAGGCACAGGGCTGGGGGAAGGAAGTGCCAGGGCAGAGGGCAGTGTGCAGGGCTGGGGGAAGGAGGTACAGTGTGCAGGGCTGGGGAAGTGCCAGAGCCCAGCGTGTGGGGTCTGGGGGAAGGAAGTGCCAGGGCAGGGGGCAGTGTGCGGGGTTGGGGGAAGGAAGTGCCAGGGCAGGGGGCAGTGTGCAGGGCTGGGGGAAGGAGGTACAGTGTGCAGGGCTGGGGAAGTGCCAGAGCCCAGCGTGTGGGGTCTGGGGGAAGGAAGTGCCAGGGCAGGGGGCAGTGTGCGGGGTTGGGGGAAGGAAGTGCCAGGGCAGGGGGCAGTGTGCAGGGCTGGGGAAGTGCCAGAGCCCAGCGTGTGGGGTCTGGGGGAAGGAAGTGCCAGGGCAGGGGGCAGTGTGCAGGGCTGGGGGAAGGAGGCACAGTGTGCAGGGCTGGGGAAGTGCCAGAGCCCAGCGTGTGGGGTCTGGGGGAAGGACCCAGGCACAGGGCTGGGGGAAGGAAGTGCCAGGGCAGGGGACAGTGTGTAGGGCTGGGGGAAGGAGGCACAGTGTGCAGGGCTGGGGAAGTGCCAGAGCCCAGCGTGTGGGGTCTGGGGGAAGGACCCAGGCACAGGGCTGGGGGAAGGAAGTGCCAGGGCAGGGGGCAGTGTGTAGGGCTGGGGGAAGGAGGTACAGTGTGCAGGGCTGGGGAAGTGCCAGAGCCCAGCGTGTGGGGTCTGGGGGAAGGACCCAGGCACAGGGCTGGGGGAAGGAAGTGCCAGGGCAGGGGGCAGTGTGTAGGGCTGGGGGAAGGAGGTACAGTGTGCAGGGCTGGGGAAGTGCCAGAGCCCAGTGTGTGGGGTCTGGGGGAAGTGCCCAGGCACAGGGCTGGGGGAAGGAAGTGCCAGGGCAGGGGGCAGTGTGCAGGGCTGGGGGAAGGAGGTACAGTGTGCAGGGCTGGGGAAGTGCCAGAGCCCAGCGTGTGGGGTCTGGGGGAAGGACCCAGGCACAGGGCTGGGGGAAGGAAGTGCCAGGGCAGAGGGCAGTGTGCGGGGTTGGGGGAAGGAGGTACAGTGTGCAGGGCTGGGGAAGTGCCAGAGCCCAGCGTGTAGGGTCTGGGGGAAGGAAGTGCCAGGGCAGGGGCAGTGTGCAGGGTTGGGGGAAGGAGGTACAGTGTGCAGGGCTGGGGAAGTGCCAGAGCCCAGCGTGTGGGGTCTGGGGGAAGGAAGTGCCAGGGCAGGGGGCAGTCTGCGGGGTTGGGGGAAGGAAGTGCCAGGGCAGGGGGCAGTGTGCAGGGCTGGGGAAGTGCCAGAGCCCAGCGTGTGGGGTCTGGGGGAAGGACCCAGGCACAGGGCTGGGGGAAGGAAGTGCCAGGGCAGGGGGCAGTGTGTAGGGCTGGGGGAAGGAGGTACAGTGTGCAGGGCTGGGGAAGTGCCAGAGCCCAGCGTGTGGGGTCTGGGGGAAGTGCCCAGGCACAGGGCTGGGGGAAGGAAGTGCCAGGGCAGGGGGCAGTGTGCAGGGCTGGGGAAGTGCCAGAGCCCAGCGTGTGGGGTCTGGGGGAAGGACCCAGGCACAGGGCTGGGGGAAGGAAGTGCCAGGGCAGGGGGCAGTGTGTAGGGCTGGGGGAAGGAGGTACAGTGTGCAGGGCTGGGGAAGTGCCAGAGCCCAGCGTGTGGGGTCTGGGGGAAGTGCCCAGGCACAGGGCTGGGGGAAGGAAGTGCCAGGGCAGGGGGCAGTGTGCAGGGCTGGGGGAAGGAGGTACAGTGTGCAGGGCTGGGGAAGTGCCAGAGCCCAGCGTGTGGGGTCTGGGGGAAGGACCCAGGCACAGGGCTGGGGGAAGGAAGTGCCAGGGCAGGGGGCAGTGTGTAGGGCTGGGGGAAGAAGGCACAGTGTGCGGGGCTGGGGAAGGGCCAGAGCCCAGCGTGCGGGGTTGCGGGAAGGAAGCGCCAGGCGCAGGCTGGGCAGAGGGAAGCGCCAGGCGCAGTGCCCGGGCCAGACGGCGCTGGCCTGGAGAGGAAGTGCACAGCCAGGGCCAAGTGTGAAACACTCCCCGCGCCAGGCGGGCAGTGCTGGGCAGGGTGCGAGCCCTGGCTGCTTCCTGTAGGGTCGGGCGGGTCCCCGGCCGCTGCGCTGGAGGCGGCTCCGTGAGTCAGTCAGGAGCGAGGGGCGGGGAGGGCCGCGCTTGTGTGACTCCCTGGCGGAGGCGGGAGCGGCGTGTCCGGCTCAGACCCCTCCCTTCCTCGCTCGCTAGCTCGCTGCCTGCGAGTCTCTCTCGGGGACGCTAGGAGACGCCGCCCGTGGGCCCGGACCGCACGGGGCCTCCCCTCCTCCTGTCGCGGCGGCAGCGGCTTCCATGTAGCACCGGGCGGGGGGCCTACCGCAAGATGGCGGGTAGGTACCAACCGCCCTCCCGCGCTGGGGAGGCCCTGGCACCGCCCTCTCCCCCCACATCCCCAGCTATGCCCGAGCACGGGCAGCGCCCCCCCGCCCCGCCTGCTGCGGGGAGCGGCCCCTGCGCGTGCGGGGAGGGGCGGCTGTGGGGCCCCCCTGCGCATGAGGGAGCCGGGGGGCGCGTCCAGGCTGCGAGTGCGTCTCATTGTGTCTCTCCCCCAGATCTGTCGCTGCTCCAGGAGGACCTGCCGGAGGAGATTGAGGCGTGTGAGTACCGCCGGCTCCCTCGCCCCACACGGGGGCTGCGCCTCCCCGGCCGGGCGGGCTGGGCTGGGCTGGGCTGAGGGGCGGTGAGCCCAGGGGCGGTTCCATCACACTCGCCGCAGCCGGAAGCTCCGGGCGTGTCGGGGCCTTGAATGAAGCGTGGGTGCAAAGGGGGTAGGAGCGAGCGTCTGCCCCGGGGGTGGCACCGCATACTGGGGCGCGGGGAGCTTTTTATTGCGGTGGGTTTTTGGCTTCTTGGGCTTGACCCTGCGAGGAAATAGTTTAAAATGTGAAAGCCCACGTTGCATTGTGGGAGAAGAAGGAGGTGGCCATGGTCAGCTGCTCCTGCTTCGTCCCTACACGTGTGTGTGGCCGGCTGGCTAAAGTTTTCCTCTAATAATGTCTGCGTGGAGGTAGGGAAGGGGGAACGGGGACAAGCAGGAGCTGATGAGTTGTGGGGAATGCAGTAGTTGGCCGTTGCTGCTGCTTGAGATTTCTTGGCGTGTTACGTAATAAACTTAAAAGCAAGTTATTTTAAGAAAATACTTGCAGGCAAATTGTTTTCCACTTGTTTTAAGGTCCTTTGGTTTTTTTGTGCTATGTACATGGCTGTCGTACAGTTGATTTGATGTGTCATAGAAATTTTAAACTTTTTAAGCTTTTGTGTTCAGTGCATATGTTAGTGATGAATTTGAGTGTACCTTTATGTGATGGGCTGTAGCTCTATAGATACAGGATTTCTGAGGGCTGATGCTCTATTGAAACTGAGGGCCTTTTTATAAGGGGCTAGGAGATGCTTAAAAGGCAGTGTTAGAAAAGTTTGTTTTAGTGGTAAGGTTGCATATAAGACATGGAAAATGAACTAACTTGCATGCATTTCTTTCTTGAATCCTCTTCCTCCCTGGAAGGGATAGGAAAGATCTTAGTGTTTGAAAAATAATTTATCTTGTGTTGTAGTGCTATAAAAGAAGCCTCAGTGTGCAATTCAGCATTAGTAACAGGATGTATGCATAGTTTTTATTTAAAACAATAATAAATGCAGTGATGTGAAGTCTATGATAATAGTTGTGTCTTCAGCACATGTGAACTATGGAATGTAAAAAGTAATCTACAATAAGAAAGTACTATTGGGACATGACTATTAGAAAACTCTGGTTAAAGTGTAGAGCTGGAAACATTAAAACCAAGTTAATTCTAAGGTGGGGACGAAAGACTACTTTGCATGTTATATGGTTAACAAGTGCTTCAGATTTAGGTCTCAGTCCTGCAGCCTGCTTTGTGGGTAGACCCACTGACTTAAGTAAATTCCATACAGACACAGGGGGAGCAGCTTTCAGGATTGGGTCCCTAGATCGGAGAAAATAAGCTTTTAAGAAATCTAAAACCAGTGGAAATGTTTCTATTAAATTATTTTTTGGCAGTCAAGTAGAATTTCAGTTTTACACAAATATTACCCAGCAGCAATTGTAACACAATATATCAGCATTTTGTCTTGTGTTCTTTCTGCTTTTTTCATAGTAAACTACTTTTCAAGAGAGAGTCTCTCTTGTAAGGCTTAAAAACTATTACAAACTATTTTTTTTTAATTTAACATTACTAGGTATCAGATTGATGTCCCTTTAATCTGTGTGGGATATTTTTGTGAATAATTAAGGAATTTTTTTTTGGTTATTTAACATTACTTTTCCCTTTAAAAATGCAACTTTCTTGACTGCAAAGACAAAAGTTGGATAAAAGAGATTGTAGGTCTCTTAAGAGGTGGTTAGAGGAGAATATTGATATACTTTCACACACCAGACACACTTTGAATCTTTGCCCTTATGCTTCCAAAGGTACGTGAAAAATCATAGCCTTGCCTTAAAAAAGAAGAAACAACAGTATCAAAACTCTTGGGATATAAGAACCAAGGAGCTGTCCTAGAAGTCTGAAGGAAGTATTCAGACAACTAATAAAAATATTCAAGACTGCAGTGGGAAAGAGGGAGGATCTGATTGTTATTTTTAGAGAAGAACCAAGAAACTGGATTAAACCAGATTATACAACATAACATAGGAAACAATTCTGTATTATCAGGGGGACTAGATTAGATTGTAAAGGTCTTTTACAATTATAACTTCTGTAGGTTTCAGTAGTCATAGTGTTGACTTCAGTAGTGGGATTATCCTTGATATGAACCAGAGGCACCCTGGGAACACACAGGCTCTCTGCGCTGTACATTGGTTAAAAGGCATGGTAGATAACCATGGATTAGAATTCTTTGAACTAGTAGTGCTTTGTAGCCATAAACAACAGCTGTGTCAGTCAATTTACAAAACTTAATTTTATGAATTCATTGCAACACTTGGGATGTAGTTTTATGCTCAGGTGTGAGTGAACTGGAATCTACAAAGGTTTATCCAAAAAAAGACAGAAAGGCATGATTGTAACAGCTAACCCAGTTCAGACAATTGTCTTAACAGCATCACAGAGTGCAGTGGCGCTCATTTTTAAATTACCAAAGGCCCTCTTTCCAGCAACAAGTTGAGAACTGGTCTGGGACATATTTGAAAAGTCCCAGAATTCACTCATGCATTCTTGGTCATAAAAAGTTTGTTATGTGAATGCATCCATGTAGTTCTGTCAAAAACAGTCTTGTTTTGGACATGCTGAATTGTTGCAAGAATAAGCAAGAAAAATGTTAATATATTATCCCTGTAGTAAACTATGTTATCATTTATAGGTCAACACACATTTTTCATAAAAGGAAATAGCAATCTAACAAATGTCTGTATGTTTGAAATGAGCTTAAGTAACTGGGTGGCTGGAAAACAAAACTACCTAGACTTTTAAAAAATCTTTGATATTAGACCAATTAAAAAAAACTTGTCTATAAAAGCTGGCAAGTAAGCGACCAGAAAAAAAGGAGTGATGAAGAATATCTGAGTATATAAAGAGCTCGGTTGGATTTCGGAGATATGCAAGTATGTGTTGATGGAACATGTGTGAATTAGGAGGTGACTAGTTTAATATCACATAGCTCATTAGTGGGTCCAATTTTGCCCTGTCAGTGAACTGGAAGAAGAATGTGCAGCAAGCATGAAATGTTATGATTCCAAACTTTACTTCTTTTTTTTTTAAGAAAAGAAAATGTACTATAACTTTGCACTGAATATGGATAGGTAAATTGATTATGGAATTAAAAGTAGATATATTTAAGGTGAGTAACACATACTTCTTATTAGTCCTGTTACAAAACAGCAGGAGAAAACACTGTGGAATTTAATTTAATTCCCCCTTCCCCACAAGCTAAGACACTCAGATACACTGAGAAGCCAAAAATCAGAATATCTTTAAAGTAATAGTTTTGTAGAGGAGATATGCTGTAGTCTTTTTTCCAGTTTGTTATGGGTATGTTTTTAATCCCTCCATAATTAAAAATTTTAAAATATCCACTTAATCAAGGTCTTGCATTTCACTAGGCAGTTTGTGTTTTCCCTGTGTCGTCATACCTGAGCATCAGATAATATTCCTGTTAAATATTAGATTTTAAAAGTATTCTGTTTTTGATTTATCAGACTTGACAGTATGCCTTTAACAGCAGGTGACACTGGGAAAATTAGATGCTGCCAGGCATTCATTGATGGACATATAAGTAAAAGGAAATGTTTCTAGTACTTTAAACGAGACTAGCAAAACTACTTTTGGATTAATGGGTGTAGTGCTTGTTGCTATATAGACATGGGGAAAAATACAGTGGGACACATAGAATAAGGCCCACGACTATAGAATCTTGTTTAAGAGGTCAAAGAGAAAACTGGTAGTCTTGTAAGAGCACGCTTCATTAAAAATATACAGCCAAATAGATTAGGCCTAAATTGTAGGTTTAGAGCAGTGTTTCTCAACCTCTTTGATACCAAGGACTGGCTTACTGCCTTCCTGTATTGCAGGGGTTCTCAAACTGGGGGTTGGGACCCCTCAGAAGTTTTGAGGTTATTACATGGAGGGTTGTGAGCAGCCGGGCTCCACGCAAAACCCTGCTTTGCCTCCAGCATTTATAATGGTGTTAAATGTGTAAAAAGTGTTTTTAATTTATAAGGGGTGGGGGTCCACACTCAGAGGCTTGCTATGTGAAAGGGGTCACCAGTACAAAAGTTTGAGAACCACTGCTGTATTGTGTCAGGGAAGTCTCAGGGACTGGCTAAGAGTGTGGCGAATGGCCGTGGGGAGATTACATTAAAAAAATCTAATGTGATTCTATTGTCTGCATGTCTTTATATATATATTTTTAAATAATTAAATGAAAGGGAAGTGTCTCAAGATACTAGTAATGAGATAATGGAGTCTTTCACCCCTGAATTTCCAGTTTGAATCCAGCCTCTGTTAGTAGTGACTGAAAATTTTACCATGTGGCTATTATATAAAATAAGGGTTTGTCTTCATAGTGGGACTTACATTGACATAGCTGTGTGTCAAGGGTGTGAAAAATCCACACTTGAGAAGCATAGCTGTGCTGACCTAACCCCTGCGTAGATGGTGCTATGTCAATGAAAGAATTCTTCCATTGACCTACCTAGTGCTTCCTGGGGAGTTGGATTATTTATGCTGATGGGCGCACTCCTCTCATTGGTGTAAGTAGTGCTATGCTGAAGTGCTACAGCAGCACAGGTTTAACTGTGTCACAGTGGTGGTTTAAGTGTAGACATACCCTAAGTTAGTACTTCTAGTTTTGTTTCAAGTCAATGGGTATCCACATCACAGCTTGGACTAACTGATGTCTTTGGGCCACTTGGCAACTGTGCGGATGGAAACTGAATAGTAGTTGTCACTTCAGATCAGGTTGGTGATATATTGGAAGGGCTTGTTCGCACTGATGCAGCTTGTATTACGTGTGTCTATTAGATAAGTGGAATACTGCCATCTCTTTGGTTTTCAAGCCAGCATCTGGCACAATCACAGAAAACAAAATTCAGTGGAAATAATTTGACTTTAATGTTTGATTTGTGTTTTGGAAATTCAGATAGACTAGCTTGGACAATGGCACTAAGCAGAGTACTGAAAAGAAAGCAAATAACATAAATGATAAGAAGTAAATTGAAATACATTTAAATACACCTCCCAGTAGCTAAAAAGCCTTTAAGACAGTGGTGGGCCACATGCAGCCCGTCAGGGTGATCTGCTGACGGGCCGCCAGACAGTTTGTTTACATTTGCACTGCTGCCCACAGCTACCAGTGGTTGCGGTTCGCTGTTCCTGGCCAATGGGAGCTTCGGGAAGCAGCTCAGGCTGTGGGCCGCAGGTTGCCCACCACTGCTGTATGATCATCGTTAAGCAATTTTTTTTTCCAGAGCACACGTCCAAAGGCTTCACATATCAGTACAAAAAGCTGTAATCAAAATTGTCATGATGCCAACTCTTTCTAGTTCATAGCAGTGCCCATAATGTTTGCGTGTGTTCTGAAAAGATGCATAATTAGAATCCTGAGTGTGAAATCATAATAACAATGTGATATCAGCTTTCAGCACTACTGTCACATATGCACTATAAACTGGCATGATACAAGCACTAAATGTGGGTAAGTCATTGGAGTTCACCCTTACCTACTGCCTCTGGTACACATGATATCAGTCGGACCTGTTTGCACTGGGGCCTCTTGGCTCTTCCATATTAGTTTCACTGCAGGGGAAGAGTTAACTAGGAGTCCTTGAGTCCTGTGATGCTTTTAGCAGCTGTTTGTATGCAGGGAGTCAGGAAATTTAATGTTTTTTAGTTTAATTTCACTACAGGTAGGACTCGAGCTCTTTCCCTGCCAGTAGACATGTAGCACTAACTAGTGGTTGCAGCACTAACCACTGATGCCACCAAAGTTCCTGCTAACTCAGCCCTCAAAGTGAGAACAACAGAGAGTGCCAGGCAGGGATTACGTTACTAGTCATTCTGGTAGCATAACAGTAGTACATGCTCTGTTTTGAACATGTTGCTAGTGCTTTGTGCTAGCATTGTTGCCGACTAAAGATAGGACTCAGAGTTAGTATCACAATGCTGCTGTGATTATAGCTACTGCTTTGTAGGGATGTCATGCTCGTTTGGTAATATGTTTGGTTTTTAGTGCTCAGAAGGCATACTTATTAAGTCTCCAGTTTTCCTTGGACCAGACCTGCTTGGTTTTCTGATTTTTTTTGCTGCCATCTCTTGGGCTCCTGAGTGCATGCCTGAATGTTCTCAGAAGTGGGAGTCTGACCAGCAAACAAGACTGAGGTGCTTTTTCATACACTTTTAGTCGTTATGATCTCAACTGAGTTGCTCCAGTCCAGGGCTGAGACCCATAGTATGGAGGAGCTGTGGGGAGAGGGATAGCTCATGCTTGGTATGACACAGGCAGATGAGGTCCCTTCCTGGTCCTTCACACAGATGCCACAACCCCCACAGCAGGGGTTCAAAGAGGAGGTTATTTTCCAGCCTCCACTCCTTCCCTGCTGCTGATGCCAAGCCCCACAGCATGAAGCAAATCTGCTTCTTTTACCACTATGCCCACCTTGCCTCTGCCCAGTACCTGTGAGTTGAGGGCACTGGCTCCTTCTCTCTCTCTTCTCTTAGTTTCTGCTGCTGCTGACCACCCTTTGGTTATGGGAAAGGGAAAATGCTCGAAAGGAGAAGCGGGGAAAAGAGAGACAAAGAGGCAGATAAGGGTGAAGGGAGACTTGTCATACGGGAGCTGGCGAGTGTGTGTGGCTAGAATGTTTCACCTCCACTTTGTCAGTAAGCAGAAGTAGAGACTACAGGATGCTGGGATAACACACCTCACTTTCTCTGTGTGAAGAGGGAACTTTGTAAGAGCTGTGGAGAGGAGCAACAGCAGCAATATATGGCTAGTGGCACAGCAGGGCCTTGTGAGTTGCAGCTCCCAAAGAGAGTGTGTCACCCCACAGGAACCAGGAATTTCAGGGTTTTTCTGCTGCATGGGGCTACTTTGGGGTGTGTAACATGAATGGAGTTAACATCAGTGGGGTATTGTTTGTTTGTTTTTTTTTGGTTTGAGTGGGACAGTGCCGATGTTCCCTTAAAGTTTTTTCTGTTTATGTGTGGAATGAATTTTGTTATGTGCACCAATATCAAGGTAATGTCCAGATGTGTGCCACCAGTAGAAACAAAAAAGAGAGAGAGGGGTTTTGTGTGTGTGCGTGCGTGTGTGTGTATAAAAGTGACTATAAGGATAATTACTCCATCCAGGACAAGGAATGCATTTTAGAACTCACTACTCAAAGAATTGAATTTAAGCATAAAGAGAGAAATAAAATTATGAAATGCATAGATCAGTCAAAAAACTAAAACAAAGGTATTTTGAAAGAATAACATTACAGAGAATATATATGCATTGCAGGAAGTACCAAGAAGTAACAGCAACAACAATAACAAAAGTATGTGTTGGGAGGTATGTGTGAGAGACAGACTGTGTGTGTACTGGCTTCTGGGAAAGTGTATGAGAGACTGCGCTGTCTCTTTAAGGAGAGAGGCACTCATCAGTCTGAAGGCTACTTCAGCTGCTCCATTCTGCTCTTGAGCCCAGTCTCCTCTCCCCTGCTCTGCAGAGAGAGGGTACATGGGCAGGGGGAGGGACTCCCTGATATCAGCCCCCTCCTCGGCTCTGCACAGCAAGCAGGTGGGTCCTGGGAGCAGCTAATCAGAGGCTTCAAGACAGGGCCGGAGTAATGTGACTACAGAACAGTGGGGGCACCTGAACCCAAGTCACTGGATGTGTGCGGCTCTGCTAATCAAGTGCATGGCACTTGATTGACTCTTGGGTGGTCATGCAGCCACGTAGCTTAGAGGGAACGCTGCATAGTGCATTTTCCCTCCTTAGCTCTCATCCCTTAACACCCCTACTCTACTTGCGCTACATTGATGACATCTACATCATCTGGACCCACGGAAAAGAAGCCCTTGAGGAACTCCACCATGATTTCAATAATTTCCATTCCACCATCAATCTCAGCCTGGACCAGTCCACAGACGCGGTCCATTTCCTGGACACTACTGTGCTAATAAGCGATGGGCACATAAACACCACCAACTTATTGACCGCTATACATACTTACATGCCTCCAGCTTCCATCCAGGACACACCACATCATCCATTGTCTACAGCCAAGTTCTAAGATACAACCGCATTTGCTCCAATCCCTCAGACAGAGACAAACACCTATAAGGTCTCTATCAAGCATTCTTAAAACTACAATACCTACCTGCTGAAGTCAAAAAACAGCCAGAAAAGAGTACCCAGAAGTCACCTACTACAGGACAGGCCCTACAAAGAAAATAACAGAACGCCACTTGCCATCACCTTCAGCCCCCAACTAAAATCTCTCCAGCGCATCATCAAAGATCTGCAACCTATCCTGAAGGACGATCCCTCACTCTCAAAGATCTTGGGAGACAGACCAGTCCTCCTTTACAGACAGCCCCCCAACTCGAAGCAAATACTCACCAGCAACCACATACCACAGAACAAAAACACTAACCCAGGAACCTATCCTTGCAGCAAAGCCTGATGCCCACTCTGTCCTCATATCTATTCAAGTAACACCATCATAGGATCTAATCACATCAGCCATGCCATCAGGGGCTTGTTTACCTACACTTTTACCAATGTGATATATGCCATCGGGGGAGGGAGGGATTGCTCAGTGGTTTGAGCATTGGCCTGCTAAACACAGGGTTGTGAGTTCAATCCTTGAGGGGGCCATTTAGGGATCTGGGGCAAAAATCTATCTGGGGTTTGGTCCCGCTTTGAGCAGGGGGTTGGACTAGATGACCTCTTGAGGTCCCTTCCAACCCTGGTATTCTGTGATTCAATGTGCCAGCAATGCCCCTCTGCCATGTACATTGGCCAAACTGGACCGTCTCTATGGAAAAGAATAAATGGACACAAATCTGACATCAGGAATCATAACTTTCAAAAACTAGTAGAACACTTCAGCCTCTCTGGTCACTCAGTAACAGACTGAAAAGTGGCAATTTTGCAACAGAAAAGCTTCAAAAACAGTCCAACAAGAAACTGCTGAACTGGAATTAGTTTGCAAACTAGATACCATTAACTTGTGCTTGAATAGAGACTGGCAGTGGCTGGGTCATTACACAAATTGGATCTTATTTCCTGATGTTAAGTATCCTCACACCTTCTTGTCAACTGTCTGAAATGGGCCATCTTGATTATCACTATGAAAGTCTTTTTTGTCCTGCTGCTAATAGCTCATCTTAATTAATTAGCCTCTTAGTGTTGGCGTGGCAACTTTCACCTTTTCCATGTTCTCTGTATGTGTATATGTATCTTCTTACTATATGTTCCATTCTGTGCATCTGATGAAGTGGGCTGTAGCCCATGAAAGCTTATGCTCAAATGAATTTGTTAGTCGCTAAGGTGCCACAAGTACTTCTGTTCTTTTTGGGTAACATGGCTGCTACTCTGAAACCTTACGCTCAAGTGTTTAACTTCATGTTTATGCTTCAATTTCACTAGGCCAAAACAGGCACCAAAATATCTTGTATGTTTTTTAATTGACTTTTATAGCTCGTCTGTCTCTGTAGCAGAACAGCTAATACAGTGATGAGGGCTGAGAAGTGGTCAATGTGTTTTTTTTTTTTTTCATTTTAAATAAAAGCAAATGGAGTAATATAAATGCATTATTGCTTAGTTAAGATATACCATAATTTGCATAAAATCTCCAGATCTTTGGACCTTCAGGCTTAGCAGATATGGTAAGGTCTGATGCTAAAACAATGTCACCATTAACACAATGAATTTCTATATGGAAGATATTCCAGATTGTTTGGAATAGTAATTATTGGGTAACACATGACTGTCTTCCCCTGATAAATGTATCCATGTAGGTGCTTTTGTGGTCCCTGTCACTATAGTATGCAAGCATTTCCCACATATTTAAAAATAGTAATAACAGTATTTTACTTTCTCTCCAGGTTCTAGGATAGGTAACTTCTTTAGTTTATACGGCTGTTCATTTGTGTGTGTGTGAGAGAATGGGGTTACGAGGGAAACCTTATTAAGGTAGAGGTAAATCAAAGAATTGAGTTCTGCATTTAATTCTGAAAGTGGTGATGGCCTTGACCACTTTTATCTTTTGTAAGAATTAATACTGTAGGCTAAATTCAGCTCCAGTGGCAGTTCATGCATTCACAAGTCCCATTCTATTGGTCAGTTTTTAGGTCTAGTCTACACTAAACTTAGATTGGCCCAGCTGCGTTGCTCACAGAGTGACCAGATGTTCTGATTTTTATAGGGACAGTCCCTATTTTTGGGTCTTTTTCTTATATAGGCTCCTAATACCCCCCCACCCCCACCCCCACCCCAATTTTTCACATTTGCTGTCTGGTCACCCTAGATGCTCAGGGGTATGAAAATTCCAAACCCCGGAGTGAGATAGTTAAGCCAACCTAACCCCAGTGTAGACAGCACTAGGCCAGTGGAAGAATTCCTCTGTCAACCTAGCTACTGCTTCGGAGAAGTGGATTACCTATGCTGATGGGAGAACCCTTCCTGTTGGTGTAGGTAGTGTCTATGCTGAAGCATTACAGCAGCACAGCTCCAATGCTAGATCTGTGCTGCTGTAGCATTTCAAGTGCAGATAAGCCCTTACTCTTCCAACAGAATATAGGACATCATGGTTGCAAGAGAGAGTGATCTTCAAACTAGCTAGTGGTCCCTTGGAGGACTTTGAATATCCAGATAAAGATTTTGAACTTGATTATTTGGGGCATCAGGAGCACTGAGGTGTTAGTTTAATGGTCATTTGTGTTGCAAAGCAGACGGGCACCTGTATTTTTGTAGGGTGTGGCTCTGTTCCTAGATATAGAGACCAGGAATGCATTGATTACTGTGGCAGGTCTATATCTGATCAGATCCTGTGCAGTCTTCTAGTCAGTTGCAGATGGATTTTTATTTTATTTTATTTTATTTTATTTTGCTGCTATGGTTTTTTGAGAATCTTGTAGCAGAGAGGCATTGGAAAAAAATGATCCAAGGCTGCAGACTAACTCCACAATTGGAGGGAAGATGTCTTTGACAGTGGAAGAGGTAATAGAGGAGGGAAGATCTTTAAAATGCTTCACTCTTCCTACTAGTTCACCTCAGTCTTGTCTGGTTTAAGCTTTTAGTCAGCTGTTCTTCATTCAGGTTCTCTAGATACATAAAATCGTTTGGGAAGGAAGGAGGAAGAAAAGAAGGAAAAAAAATCCTGTTGATGGATGTGGCATAAAAATCTAGATAGGAAGGAAGTCACCAGACAGAATACAAAGTAAATAAATCAACAGGTTGCCACTTGATATCTTCCCTTCTGCCTCAATTTGCTTTGAACCAAATTATACCTTAATTCATCTGTGTACAGATACCAGATTCAATCTGAACTTGTCCATATTAATAACCAGAGAACTGCATAAGAGAGAAAATTTCCCTTTGTTTTCTATGTGGCTTTTGTTTCCTCATGATGTGCATATTTTTTATTTGTTAGCTGTATCTATTCCCACTGCTTAGTGGATCTGAAGTAGGCCCCCCTTGTTTCCTCAAAGAGGATGTCACAGTTCCATTAGCATGCCTAATGACTACATTTATATTTGTAACTTCATTATTTTAAAAAATGAATAAAATGTGTATTTGAATTTAAAAAACCTACAAAAGAGGTAGCTGGTTGTGTTTAGTCTTGAGCTTTTGGATCAGGATAACATGGTAATAGCTGGTTTGGAATTTATTCAAGATTGTTTATAAGTGGTTCCTTTTATGGTCCCTTTTATTTTGTAATTTTGTTGAGTAAAATTATAAAGCAATCACAATCATATTCTTAACTTACTGCCAATATTAACATCAACAATAGGAGCTGAGGTTGCATTTGCCTTTTATTTTGTTCTACTGTAGTCTAATTTGGTGGAAAATTCATGTGTTTCCTAGAAAATCCTCTTGCCCATTTTGGTAATGGGACCGGCATCTAAAACAATGAACGGCATCTGGATCAGGCTGGGCAGGAGGCGAAATTGGTTTCTTAGGTGTATTATGTGAGATAGCTATACATACAGTATACATATTTATATCTGTCTTTATACATCGTAACAGTCTACTTAAACAAGATCTCCCTATAATTTAAATATGGTGATAAGTTATTTTGTAACGGCACAGTAGACATGAGAATGCTATTAGGATACAGAATGGAAAACGACAGATGTAAAGGTTAGTTTCAAATAACATTGTCAGAAGTCCTGATATACTGTACTGTTATATGTTACATAACTTTGGAAATTAGAAAGACTTTACACACCCTGGAACACCTGCCTTCTGTTTACTGAGTTACCACTATACAATGTGCTCTCTGAATCTTTATGAGAAGGTATTTTGTAATGTAGAGTACATAACAGGTGTGGATTAATTAAATTTAGTTGTGTCTGTGCTACATAAATGGCTCTCCTACAGCGGACTTTTTTGTATCTCTCAAAAAAAAATGTGGAGGTGAAAAATCAAAGTGGGTTTGGCAAGCATGGTCTTGTGGTCAGATGTTTTTTGAAAGTCATTTCAAATCAAGGTAGTAATAGATAGGAGTGAGTTGAAAGATTAGGTAGCTTCTGATGGTCAGTTATGGTGAGGTTTTTGGGTTTTTTTAATGTTGTCTGCCCTATCTATAGTACAGAGACAATGTAGGTGAGGTTATGTCTTTTATTGGACCAACTTAAAAGATATGATCTCACCCACCTTGTGTCTCTAATATCCTGGGACCAACACGGCTACAACTACATTGCATACTATCTATAGTCCAGCTTTTTAACCTCAAGTGTGTAACCAGTTAGATAACTGGTTGTCTCTAAGTGTAGTTTATCTCAACACATAGCATGGTTAAATTTTAGTTAATAACTGTGGCCACTAACAGTGTTAAGTCCTTGTTGTAGGACATAGATATAAGGAACATTTTAAAGAGAAGCCCAATATACCTTTAGGCACTCCCCCCCCCCTTTTTTTTTTTTAAATACTATGTTTGGTAAACTCTCGCCTGAAGAATCTCATTCGGCTTGTTGCCAGGGGACATAGCAAGAGATCCTGCTCTGAAGAGTTTATAATATAAGTAAAATAGACAAAACAGACAAATAGTGGAGAGAAACAGGTAGAGAGGTGAAGTAACTGGCTACAGTCACACAACAGGTCAGTGACAGAGGAGATCTGGTGTCTATTGCTGGCTGACTCCTAATCCAGCTCTGTCTACTAAATCCTGTTGTCTCTCTAGTGGTGCTCAGGTGATGTCAGCATAGTTTTAATTTGCTCTTCAAAGCAAGGCATTCCGTCATCTTGGATGGTTGCAATACTAATGTGGACAGAAAGTGCTGGCATTGGAGGTATCCCTCCCAGTACTGTCCCACAATACCTCTGCCACTACTCGAGGGAAATTCTGCATTCTGGGTATATGATGCTTTATTGAGATTTCAGTTTTCCATGGCCCCTTTTGTTTCACTTGTCAAATGTAAACATGTCTTTCAAGAAGAAAATAGGACAGGGGAGAAGATGGGGAGCTGTGCAGGGACCGCCACAACATAGTTCTTCTGCAGTGGTTTAGGACGTGTTATATGTGGACATGGTGCTTGGTATACATCTGAAACAGAACAGCTGTTCTGGATGCAATGTCTAGTTACAACTTTTATAAGTGGTGCTTGGTTTCTGCACGCAGTATTCAAGATGCGAGCGTACCATGGATTTATATAGAGGCAATATGATATTTTCTGTTTTATTATCTGTCCCTTTCCTAACGATTCCCAATATTCTGTTCCCTTTGACTGCCCTGTGGATGCTTTCAGAGAAATATCCACAGGGACTCCAAGTTCTTTGTTGAGTGGTAACAGCGAATTTAGATCCCATCAGTTTATATGAGTATATTTCCCAATGTGCATTACTTTGCATGTATCTACATTGAATTTCATCTGCAATTTTGTTGCCCAGTCACCCAGTTTTGTAAGATACTTTTGTAACTCTTGGCAATCTACTTTTGACTTAACTATCTTGAGTAGTTTTGTATCACCTGTTGCCACCTCAAGTTTACCCCGTTTTTTCAGATCATTTATGAATATATTGGACGGCACTGGTCCCAGTACAGGCCCTGGGGGACACCATTATTGACCTGTCTCCATTCTGAAAACTGACCATTTATTCCTAACCTTTGTTTCCTATCTTTTAACCAGTTAGTGATCCAGCAGTGGCCCTCTTATAACGCGACAGCTTACTTTGCTTAAGAGCCTTTGGTGAGGGACCTTGTCAACGGCTTTCTGAAAATCTAAGTATGCTGTATCCACTGGATCACCTTTGTCTACATGCTTGTTGACCCCCTCAAATAATTCTAGTAGATTGGTGAGGCATGATTTTCCTTTACAAAAACCATGTTGGCTCTTCCCCCAAAAATCGTCTCTAATTCTGTTCTTTATGTAAAATGTATAAGAACATCTGCATGTTAATGTGGTGACGATAAACAGATGCTAAATATCTAGAATACTCTTCTTTTTTCTGATTACATATTCATGTACTTTTATGATGTTCAAGCTATCTTCTGCTTTTGCCTTCACTCCTTTTTGGGCACCTTCCCCCCCCTTTTAAAAATACTATGTTTGGTAGACTCTCCTGAAGAACCTCATTCAGTTTGTTGCCAAGGGAAATTGGACTAGAAGTAAGGAATGATGTACCAGATTCTTTATATGCTAATAAATTTGTGTCCTATAAATGGCTTGTCTACATGGGGAAACTGACTAGAATAACATGTGCAGAATAGCTTTCTTTGTGAACACTTATTCCAGAATAACAGAAGTTTATTGCAGAAAAGCTTATTTAGCAATAGCTATTCTGGTCAATTTTCCTGTGTAGATAAGCCCTGAGAAGTCACATTTTATTCTGGATCATCAGATGTGTTCTCTTTTGTTCTTTTTCACTCTTAAAGATGGAAAATAACATCGTGTGAGATAAATCTGAAAAGTTGATTAAAAATACAGATTAATTACAGGTAGCTGATTTTGGATTAAGTAAATGTAACTCTTCTCTTCCATACTGAAAATGGAATGGTCCACCTAACACAAGGGTTCTCAAACTTTTTTTGCTAGGTTCCCCTTTACAAATATTTCAGGCTGTGATGACACCTCCCCCTTAAAAAAGTGATAGCAAATTAATGTACATACTTGTAGGAGCATTGCCACCCTTACTTCTGCACTGCCGTTAGTGGTGGTGGTGCCTTCAGAGCTGGATGACCAGAGTGCAGTAGCTGCTGTACCCCCTTCCCTCCAGCTCTTCTTCCCCGGAAATTCTTATTTATCTTTTGACCCCACTACAACAGCCTTGTGACCCACCCCCTTTTGAGTCAGTACCCCCAGTTTGAGAAACGTATCCCAAAGCAGGCTTGGTTCAGCGTATATGGCCTGCATGGCATAATCAAATTCTGGAGTATCTCAACTTTTATTTATTTATTTAAAATGTATTGCTCTCATAGTTGCAAAGATAAGTGTCCAAGTGTGAAACAATGCAGTTCTGCCTTCCTGAGCCTGTAGATAATCTGAAACAATAACCCTGGCAGCTCTGAATTCCCTTATCCCCCAGTGAGATTAATGGGGGTGCTGGCTCTAAAGCCTAATGGTAACACATTACTATGTCATTTCTTATCATTTTAATGATGGAAGGGAGTGGAATTGACTCTCATTGGGTTCATCTACACAGCAAATGAAGGTTTGACTGTAGTGCGGGTAGCCATACCTGCTGTAGTTTTAATCTAGCCCATGCAGGTAGTGAGAAGTGAAGATGCTTTGACTCAGGCTAGCTGCCTGAGTCTGTACCCAGGTTCCTTGGTGGGCTTGTACTGGGGCGCTTAGCCCCAACTGAAGCCCAGGTAGCGACATCTTCACTACCAATGTTATCTGAGCTAACTAGATTAAAGCTAACATGAGTATGCCTTTCTGCATTACAATCACATCTTCATTTGATGTGAAGATCTACCCACAGATGGTAGGAATTGGCAGTCAATGCAGAGGGGGGAAAAAGGAATGTTTGTGCATGTGCATAAACACGCACAGAAAGGAGGATCAAGAAGGAATAGAAATTAAGGCTGAGCAGTGGTGATACTAATGCTAAGCATGTTCTCCTGAGCATATTTCTATGTTAGTGATGCTGACTGTATCAGTAAGGTCTTTTTATCAAATAATAAATAACTAAGTGGGAGTTGTGTTATAAATTGAGTATATTACGTAACTCTGAATCTCTAACCTGACTGATGGACCATGATGTAAAAACAGAATTTGGCCCTCATTGCAGAATGACTTTGAAACTCTTGAGCTCAGTACTTTTCTTGGTTCTTTTTAAACTGACAGTTATGACAGATCCGTCTTAGTATGCTAATTCTTGGCATTTTAGTCTGTGAATGGGCACAGTGACTCAAACTTCCTTTTTCTTTTTTAGCTATTGCTAAGGATTTAGATTTTTGACATGATAGTCCATAACTGCTTCTTGGAAACCATTATTTTCTGATACCTACTGGTTCTCACCATTCACCTTGATTAGCTGTTGCTTAAACTCATTTAAGTGTTAATATTATTGACAGTTCCAAGAAACACTCAATTGATGTCAAGTCTTTGGGCAAATGTCTCACTTTTTTTGTAACTGTGTGATTTAAGTGTAATGTGGATGTACAGAGGTGTAAATTAATTGGGTATTCTGGAGTTTGGAACAGTAAAGCCTGGTCTGCGCTAGAAAATAGGTCACCTTAACTGTATTCCTCAGAGGTATGAAAAATCCATTCCCTGAGTGGTGTAATTAAACTGACCTAATTCCCTGTTAGACAGTGCTAGGTTGATGGAAGAATTCTTCTGCTGACCTAGCTGCTGACCTAGCTACTGCCTCTCAGGGAGGTGAATTACTTAAGTTGACAGGACAACCACTCCTGTAGGCATAGGTAGTGTCTACCCTGAAGCACTACAATGGTGCAGCTGCAGCATTTCAAGTGTAGACAAGCTCTGATTAAAATTTTTTTCCCTGTCTTAATTGTGGAGGTTTGTCTCTTTCTTATCATAACTTTGTGAGTACTCTAATTGGCACAGAATCATTTGGGGTAGACAGAGCCTTGGTAACAAACAAGCAGAACCTTTTCCTGAGTTTCACACTACCCTTAAAGGAGAGAAAGGGAGGAATCCCCTTCTGCCCCCTTCCCCCTCAAACAAAAAAGGAAAAAAACACTCTCTTTATACATCATCAGGAAGCAAAGATCACAAGCCAAAACATTTTTTCAAGGTCACCTTTAGCCATGTTTCACCCAAGTTTCCATCATGGTTCAAACATGCTTTCTGTAAAGGCATTAAGTTGTTTGTCTAGTGAGTCAGTATTTAAACTGTTTTCATTAACTATTTGAGTGAACTTTTTCTGAAAGCCATTTCCAGTAGTGCTTCAATTTCCTAAATTTAGTCAGGAGCTGTCACACCACCTTTATCAACTGAAAGAACCTTGCTGCATCTTTTCATCTGAGCTGGGCTAAAACACTATTCCCTAGCATAGGTAGGGCTTGTCTACATTTCAAATGCTACAGTGGCACAGCTGCAGCGCTTCAAAGTAGACACTCGTTATAGCATTGGGAGGGGTTCTTCCATGGGTGTATTTAATCTACCTCGTTGAGAGGCAGTAGTTACATTGATGGAAGAATACTTTTATCAACCTAGCACTATCTACTGTGCATATTAGGTGGATTTGTCACACCTGTGAGTGACGGCTGGGTGAACTTAGATTCTGAGCATAGACCTGGCCTTAAGAGTGTGTGTGTGGTTTTTTTTGTTTTTTAAAAGATTTTCAGGGTTGGAAGGGACCTCAGGAGGGCATTTAGTCCAACGCCCTGCTCAAAGCAGGAGCAATCTCCAATTAAATCATCCAACAGATTTTTGCCCCATATCCCTAAATGGCCCCCTCAAGGATTGAACTCACAACCCTGGGTTTAGCAGGCGACTAGTTATGTTGTTCCATCCATGGTAGCAATAAATGACCATAATTGGACCATTGGTTACTCAGTTGGTGGAGTGGCACTGGCTTGAGTACTAACAGTGTAGTGTGTCCACTATGCTGCTATGTTTGGATTTTTGCTGTATCCATGGTTGTTCTGTACTACACCATTGGAGCTGCAGTGCCCCTGGAGTACTACCCCGGTTGTTTCTGACATAGCTCCCTGAAAAGCAGTGACTGGAAAATTTGTGGCGAGAAGAGGTGAAATGCCCATAAGTCCTTGGGTACCATTTCTCAAGTATTTTTCTCAAAATGGAAGCCAGGATGATTGCTTGGCTCTTGTTCTTTAATTGATAAAAATGATTGCTGCTGCAGTTTTTGAAAGGCATTCAGACAACAGAATGATGTTGTTGGTTTTTTCCCTAGCAGTATGTGTGGAGAGCCAGAGCCCCCAAAAGTTGGAGCTATTACTGTAGTGGTGGTCAGGTATCAGAGGGGTAGCCGTGTTAGTCTGGATCTGTAAAAGCAGCAAAGAATCCCGTGGCACCATATAGACTAACAGACGTTTTGGAGCATGAGCTTTCGTGGGTGAATACCCACTTCGTCAGATGCATGTAGTGGAAATTTCCAGGGGCAGGTATATATATGCAGGCAAGCTAGAGATAATGAGGTTAGTTCAATCAGGGAGGATGAGGCCCTGTTCTAGCAGTTGAGGTGTGAAAACCAAGGGAGGAGAAACTGGTTTTGTAGTTGGCAAGCCATTCACAGTCTGTTTAATCCTGAGCTGATGGTGTCAAATTTGCAGATGAATTGAAGCTCAGCAGTTTCTCTTTGGAAACTGGTCCTGAAGTTTTTTTGCTGCAGGATGGTCACCTTAAGGTCTGCTATAGTGTGGCCAGGGAGGTTGAAGTGTTCTCCTACAGGTTTTTGTATATTGCCATTCCTGATATCTGATTTGTGTCCATTTATCCTTTTCCGTAGCGACTGTCCGGTTTGGCCGATGTACATAGCAGAGGGGCATTGCTAGCATATGATGGCATATATTACATTGGTGGACGTGCAGGTGAATGAACCGGTCATGGTATGGCTGATCTGGTTAGGTCCTGTGATGGCGTCGCTGGTATAGATATATGGGCAGAGTTGGCATCGAGGTTTGTTGCATGGATTGGTCCCAGCTAAAACCCCTCCAACTCATCATCAGGGATCTACAACCCATCCTGGACAACGATCCCACACTTTCACAGGCCTTGGGTGGCAGGCCAGTCCTCGCCCACAGGCAGCCTGCCAACCTGAAACATATTCTCACCAATAACTGCACACCGCACCATAGTAACTCTAGCTCAGGAACCAATCCACAAATCAGATATTAGGAATGGCAATATACAAAAACCTGTAGGAGAACACTTCAACCTCCCTGGCCACACTATAGCAGACCTTAAGGTGGCCATCCTGCAGCAAAAAAACTTCAGGACCAGTTTCCAAAGAGAAACTGCAGAGCTACAGTTCATCTGCAAATTTGACACCATCAGCTCAGGATTAAACAAAGACTGTGAATGGCTTGCCAACTACAAAACCAGTTTCTCCTCCCTTGGTTTTCACACCTCAACTGCTAGAACAGGGCCTCGTCCTCCCTGATTGAACTAACCTCATTATCTCTAGCTTACCCGCATATATATACCTGCCCCTGGAAATTTCCACTACATGCATCTGACGAAGTGGGTATTCATCCACGAAAGCTCATGCTCCAAAATGTCTGTTAGTTTATAAGGTGCCACAGGATTCTTTGCTGCTTGTAGTGGGGGTGCACATCTCTTTCCTCTCCGCTCCCACTGGGAAGCTGATTCCATGCACACTTGAGGCTATGTTAACCAGATGGACTTTTATCAGAAGCACAGGCTGGTAGGGCCAAGTTGTTACTGAGATTGGAATACGTAGAGAGCAGGGGTGATGGGTGAGTGGGGAGGCACTAGGAGTTGAGTGTCTGGAATAAGTGGACATATAGTGGACAGGCATGGTCCTCTTTTGTTGTCCCACCATAAAGCCCTTAATTTGTACCCACTACTTCTAGCGGATTCCTTTGCAACAATGCCTGTTGTGCTGGTCTGATAAGCCTTCATTGGGCTAACACTAGTAGATGGTGAAACCATAAATGACTTGTTGCCTAACAAAGGTATCTTAGGAGCCGAGCTGGGAGCTAGAGCTGGTTGAACATTTTTCTTCAGAATGATTTTCTTATGAAAAATGCCCTTTTTGCAAAACCATATTTTTCCATGAGAGAATTTTAGTTTTGCCAAAAAAAAATCAGTTTTTTGTTTTGTTTTGGTTTTTTTGGTTGGGAAAATTGAAATGATAGCTTTTTGTCAATTTCATCTTCTACCAGTGAAATTGACCAAAAATCCTTTCCTAGATGGTTGCCAGGTGGAGAGCCAGGGGCACTGTCTCCCTGCTGCCTTCCCCCCAGCTCCAGAGGAGCTGGAGAGGCAGTGAGACCCCATGTGTTGGGCTGCCTGAGGCCTGGGACTCCAGTCGTCCAGGGTTTGTGTCTTCAGGGCAGCCCTACCCTTTCAGGACTTCCAGCCCTGCTACCACAGGAGAATGAGCCTGGGATGGGCTCCCAAGGTCTGCCGCTCCTGGCTAGTTCCACCATATGGACTTCCTCAGACCAGGGACTCCAGGGCTTCCAGACTCCTCCACCAGCTGGCACCACCTGGTGCCTCAGAGCCCCTAGTAGCTGCTGAGTGAAATTTACATTTATTGATTTTCAGTGCTGCTGTAGCAGGGAAACTGGCAAGAATATCAATTTCACTAAGCAGCTGTGGGGGGGATCCTAGGGAGCAGAGGTTTTGATGTTTTCAAAATGATTTTTTTTTCACGATTCCTTGTTCGTGGCAAATTTAGAAAAATGTGGTTTTGTTCTGAATTGTAGTGAAACCTTGTTTTAAAAAACAGAAGATTTCCTGTGAACTGAATATCCTGTGATTTGGCCAGCTCTACTGGAAACCTCTATACTTAAGACAACTTCAGGTACAAATACTCCCTTCCAAAAGTGCCTCTTTGGCTATGTCTACACTACAGCTTATGTCGGCATCACTTACGTTGCTCAGGGTTGTGAATAAACCACCCCCCGGAGCGAGGTAAGTTACATCAACATAAGCGTCAATGTGTACAGCGCTGTGTCCCCAAGGAAGCTGCTCCTGCTGACATAGCTACTGCCTCTCACAGAAGTGGTTCTATTATGCCAACAGGAGAGCTCTCCCTCATCAGCATGGAGTGTCTTCACTAGACACACTGCAGTGTGTGTGTGTAGATCATCTCTTTGCTTCCTCCAAACAGGACAGAGGAGTAGGGACTTATCCAAGCAACCAATGACTTAGTTTGTGGACAGCTGGAAATAGGTATTGCAATTGGTGAAATCAACCAAGCTCTCTTGACAAAGTTCCTAGTGTCTGTGGCAAATTAGGCAAATTAAAAACCAAAATAAAAAATATTGTATATAGAAATGTCTTCTACACTGTAGAATAGAGGAGACCAGCATGTGTTTGGGGCAGTTTGGGAATTACAAAGATTAGTTTGGGAATTCATCTGTACGGTTCCAAAACTAGGGAACATGGAGACTTACACTTCAGAAAAGTTCAGGGTAACTGCACCTATATTTCCCCTCCATGATCAACAAAAGGTACCCACTCTAGACTCGTGGCTCCTCAGCCATCAGCTCTTTTGGACAGAGGCACTTGTTTCCCTCCCTCCTGACCTGGGTTTTTTGCAGATTGCACAGTTCCCAGCCTACACTGTGATATCCCTAGCAAGCCAGACTGCCTCAAGCAGCCAGCATCTGCTCTCTGATTTCTTTTCAAAGGCTGTGATAACTAATTGCCAGCAATCCCAAGTTACCACACAACTCTTTAGAAGGAAGGACATTTATTCTTAAGGTGAAAGCATTACAGAGAAAACTTACTTACATGCATTCTAAAGCTTACCAGGAGTCTGATAAGAGTCAGTCCTTCAGACCCTACTAAGCTGTTTTCTGTGATTACAAGTTCAAAACAGCCTTAGCTCAGAACTAGCACAACCATGAATAGTTCAGTCTTTTCTTTATACAGCTTGGGCCTTTGATCCTGGTCTCATGTAGCAGGTGATCAGCAGACTAAGGCTGACTCCTCAGGGTATCACTATGAAAGGCTGGGTTTTTGCATAACTGGAGGTGGGGAATATGCATTCTCCTCCCCTTACATATTTCCCAGGAAACCCACTTCACACATACTGTCCCAAAAGACCATTCTTGTCTGTGACATTGTTCAATATAATCCTTTGATTATTAAGACAGACAATAATACACCTCTACCCTGATATAATGCTGTCCTCAGGAGCCAAAAAATCTTACCGCATTATAAGGGAAACCACGTTATATCAAACTTGCTTTGATCCACCAGTGTGTGCAGCCCCACGCCCCCGGAGCACTTCTTTACCGCGTTATATCTGAATTCATGTTCTGTTGGGTCGCGTTATATCTGGGTAGAGGTGTATATAACCTTTGAATTTAATACAGTGGATTCTGAAGATTGCTAAGCTTAGTTCACTGAGGTTTTTCAAGGATATTTCAGAAAATTGTCTTGTCACAGAGTCTTTCTATGGGCTATTACTTGTCCCAGGATCACTTGTCAGTGCTCTTTTGTACCCTTAAAAAATCCAAGGTAACTTCAAAGACTGCATCCCATTTTTAATTTTTACGGAATGAGCAAATACACTGAGCTACAGAAAAGGTTTAAAATCTGTCAAAGGGAAAATTTCACACAGTCTTAACTTTACCACTACATGCCTCCATAATTCTTGGCATTTATAATGGTTTATATGTATGAAATGCAACATACAAAGGCACTGACTAATCAGATTCACAAGAATTCACACTTAATCCCTTCAGCTATGACTTGCCACGTTAATGGAGCATTCTAGTAGTTTTTTTTTTTTTATTTCAGTTTAGACAAAATACCTGTATCCCAGGATCTAGGCATCCAAGCATCTGTTAAAAATATAATGAATAGCATGAAAAGAGCAGCAAACACCTTCCAACTTAAAAAGTCAGTAAGAGCTTGTCTACTTACATTTTTTTTACTGATTTAGCTATATTAATTTAGAGATAAATATAGTTGAATTGATGCAACCGGTAATGTGGACATATTTATTATGATATAAAGAGGCTTATTTTGGTATGTCTTATTTCCTGGGTGTCTAGATCTAAACCAACATAATTAAATTGGAATATAGACTGTGTTGGGCAGTCCTTAGAAAACAAAATCTCATAGGCCTTGTCTTCAGTCTGGGAAAAAAAGGTGTATTCTTAACTTGAGTTAACTAACATGAGGAAAATCATGACAAAGACAAAGCAGTTTGCAGTTTTTATCTGAGTTAACCTTCAACTTGGCCAGCTAACTCAGGTTAAGTTGTGCACACGCACACTTTCTCTTCCTCTCCTATCTCCCAGTGAAGACCAAGACCTATTCCCAAAAGAAACCCTGTGGCCTTGTCTACACTGCCACTTTAAAGTGCTGAAACTTTCTCGCTCAGGGGTGTGAAAAAACACCCCCTGAGCAATGCAAGTTTCAGCGCTGTAAAGTGGCAGTGTAGACTGCCCCAGCCCCGGAAGCCTCCCATCATGGGAGTGGGTTTTTTTACTAAATCTCAACCACCTCTACCCTCCCCAAGTGCCTGTTTAGTTGTGTAAACAATAGGTTGCTAAGTGTTTTATCTTTGGCTACAATCATTTGATTACACAACTGATCTTTCCTGAGCCCCTCTCATGAGTAGTTCAGTATCACTCCACCCAGTCTGACTTCATGTTTGCAAAGTGTCTGTCTTCTCTTACCCTCCAACTGTAACTTCATCACCACCTTATTCTCCTCGCTTCCCAGCTGCTACTGCACTAGATCTCCCCTACTAAGCTGGTTCCCAGCTGCCTCCCTACCCAAATCTTATTCTCTTCCTTTCTCCCTGATTTTCCCTTAAGAAACCCATACATTTGACTCCCAGATACTGTAGAATTTGGCCACTTTGCTTCTCTTTTGGGATATTTGCTGCTCATCCATCCATTAACTTTCATGTATATTTTCTAGTCATCTCCTTCTATAGCAATTACAGAATGGCAGTTTATTGCCCAGGTAGGGAATGAGTACATGACTTTACATATAAAGAAACACTGTTAATATAATTTAGGTCCTAAAATATCATTCCCCTAAGATAACATAATATACAATAGTGTGTTATTTAAGGAAGATACATTCTGAAGACTAAAATGTGTAAGGATTCAATTCAGAAAATCATGGATGCATGCATTTGGAATATTGAGAATAAATTATATGTCTGAAATGCTAACTTTCAGAACTCTTAGGGTATGTCTGCACTGCAGTTAAACACCTGCGACTGACTGGTGCCAGCTGACGTGAGCTTGTGGGCCTCAGGCTAAGGGGCTGTTCAATTGCGGTGTAGACCACGGATTGGCAGCCTCTGGCACACGGCTTGCCAGGGAAGCAGCCTCGTGGGCCAGGCCAGTTTGTTTACCTGCCACGTCTGCAGGTTCGGCCGATTGTAGCTCCCACTGGCCGCGGTTCACCGCTCCAGGCTAGTGGGGGTGGCAGGAAGCTGCGGTCAGCACATCCCTCTGCCCACGCCGCTTCCCACCACCCCCATTGGCCTGGAGCGGCGAACCACGGCCAGTGGGAGCCGCGATCAGCCAAAACTGCGGACACGGTAGGTAAACAAATTGGCCCGACCTGCCCGGGTGCTTACTCTGGTGGCGTGCCAGAGGTTGCCGACCCCTGGTGTAGATATTCAGGCTTGGGTTGCCTCCTAAACTTTGGGATGCTCCCACCTCGCAAGGTCCTAGAGTGCAGGATCTATCCCGAGTCCGAATGTCTAGACTGTAATTAAACAGCTCCTTAGCCTGAGCCCATGAGCCCAAGTAAGCTGTCACTGGCCAGCTGCAGGTTTGGAATTGCAGTGTAGACATACCCATAGTATGATTTTATAAAAGGTGAGTAGAGGAGTGTGTTTGTTTTTCTGATTTTGCTTTTAAAAAATATAGTCCTCGGCTGATATACCAAGTCTATAGCCTTGAAAATATTATATGGCAGAACTTAAATAGCCAGACAGACTAGGAAGTAGTTATACAGTGCAGTGGTGTCAGACCAAGTGGCAATAACTTTGACCTGGGGTTCCTGCAGTTTTTAGGTATAAGAGTAGTCTCATTTGAGCTCTTTGTGACTCACATGAGTAAGTCCTTGGCCTGTTATACTTAATCTTCAGTTAACTTGGAGGAGTTATACGCATTCAGAGACTTAGCTTAAGCCCCCATCCTTCACACTGCTCCATGCACAATTCCCATACACAGCCCTAGTAACTTTACTGAGGCTGCATGTGGATGCAAGTATGTGCCTGCATAAAGCTACTTTTCAGATTAAAATGTGTGTATGTGCAGTTAATATTTTAGATCTATATTTTCTATATAGAAGTAGATGCATTTGGAAATATTTTCTACATTTGATATTGGACTATAATGTTACAGCAAATATTTGAAGTTCATTTTTGTATTCAACTTTCATTTGTGTGCATCTGTTTTGTGCTTAGTAGACATTTTAAATTGCATTAATATTCATCTTTAATTGTTCCTTAGTCCAGATATACATTGTCTGCAAAAACTACACCTGTCAATAGTTATAGATTTTTATTTTACTGAAATATTTAATCTAGATGTTTTTTAAAAAGTTGAGTTGACTGACGAGTCAGGATTAGTCAACAGTCATTTGATGTATGCAAATGGAAATATTGTGTAACTACTGCAGCTTTAAACATTTTGTGACATTTCAGACTTGGGAAGTTGGAGCAAATGGCATGCAAGTTGAAGCAAACAGGTTTTGAGATTAAACATTGACCTATATAAAGAGGGCTTCATAGAAGGAAAATGACTGTAAAGGAAAATGAGGGTATTTTTAAAATGTAGTTCAATATATATTTATCTGAGACAGAGATTCCTGCCTAGACTTGCTTGTCCTCAGACCAACAAAGGTCATCATTGTAGTGTTAAAGTATTGTGATTATAAGGAATATTTCTGATGTCTCTGATAGTTGGTGTGGATGACTACAGCTCAGAGTCTGATGTGATTATTATACCTTCAGCCCTGGACTTTGTCTCACAAGATGAAATGTTGACGCCTTTGGGAAGACTGGACAAGTACGCTGCAAGTGAGAACATATTTAACAGGTATGCTTTTTAAATGTTCTGTTCTGTTTAAAGAACAAGGTGCATATTGTGTACTAATCTGATTTAGATATCTGATTAGAGGTCATCTGTGGACATGTTCTAAAAATTTCTTTTAAAAATACATTGCCAGGTTAAAATTCATGTTAATCCCCCCCCTTCCACATACAAATCCCTTCACCCTCCCTCCCCCCCAAAAAACAACAAAAACAAAACGTTTCTTAACGGTTAAGTACCTTTAATTCTCGGAGATCCTCAGAGTTTTTCATAAAGTGGATCATATCCTAATAGGTTCCTGTGGATACTTTCCCTCCTATTAACAATCGCATGGCAGTAGTTGCCACAGGGCTGTCATAATTTATGTGGAAAAGTTATACTAGGAAAATATTGTTTATTTAATTAAATGTAGCAGCTGCAAACAAGGGACACCAGCATCTTGTGACCGGCCAGCTTTGAGCAGACTATCAAGTATCCTGTGTGCCACTGGTAGTCCACAGACCACAGTTTGAATATTAAAACTTCTTTAGGATATTAAAACTGAAAACATTTTAAAAATCTAATTTACTTTTTCACCTTTTGTGTGCTTGGTTTATTTTTCCCACTGTGTGTTTTATAATAATGCAAGTGGACTAGTTATTTCATGTTCTGGTTTTTGTACAATAGTATTATGTATGCTATAGTGTTTGGGTTTCACATGCTGCAAGGGAATGTTCGAATCCAAACCAAGACCTCTTTTTGTTGGAATTTTAAAAGATCATGAATATTTTGATATTAATATAAGTTACTGTAAAAGTTTTTTTGGTGTTTTATTTTAATAAAGCTTATATTTTGGACCTAAACTACCTTTAATAATGTGTTTATGTGCAGTTCTTAATTTTTAGGCTTGCTTTCCATATACTTTTCAGTCACATTGCAGATTAGCCTGTTAATTTTGGTATTTAGGGCCCCTGTCCTTTAAAGATTTACATGTGCTTAATATTAAGCATGTGAATAGTCCCTAAAAGCAACATGCCCCCATTTACCAGACTGGTCCTTCATTTTTCAGACTGAACTAAAGTTTTTAAATGTTCTACTTTATTAAGGTTTAGCTTGTTATAGCCATGAAAAATTTTCTTCCTCTTCAAGTATCTTGCATTTAATAGGTCGTGGTGCTAATTTGGGTTTACTTCTGTGGAGAAACCCCTGACACCCAACGTTTCCTCACAGTTTTGCAATTGAGGGTTGAATCAGCAGATCACCAAAGTAGTAGTTTCTAAATAAACTTTCTAAGGCCTATGGTATTTTATTGTGATATGTAATAAAAAGCAGTTAGTGAGGAAAACAAAACTTTTTTAAATGTCAAGCCAATGAGGTTCAAACTTAACAGGAATAATTTCCCCCACATGCATTCTCAAGAGGTTTTCAACTCCACTTAATAAAATAAAATAAAATCTTTTTTCTTTCTTTTTTCCCTTCAAACTACCCTTTTCCCTACACGTGCATGATCAGTTTTCTCTCTTTTCCCCATGACCCCGTTATGGGTTAATACGTATGTTTTCTTATAAGTGTACTTAATGTTGTAACATGTATACATTTCAAATGAAAATTATTCCATTTTTGAGGAAAGACTGCTAAAGTATACTTTATCTTCAAAACAGACTCAAGAGTTTAGATTAGGAAGGTGCTTTGAAATGATGTCAACAGAAGTTGGAGTTTTAGATTTACCATTGTTCTCAAGCCAGTGTTAGGGATCTTAATCTGCTTTATAATCACTTCTGATATTTGCCAAGTCCAGGGGGTAGGGTGTTTGGGTGTGTGTGTGTGTGTGTGTGTTTGGATATTAATCTTTTCATTCATAGTGGTACATTGAAGTTCAGTGTAAAATTGGGAATTAATGCAGAAACTCTTTTAGGTTTGCTTGTTTGACAAATATTCAAATTACTAGTAGTAAAATGACTGGTTTCAAGTCCTGTTTTTTTTGTAAACTTGAAAAATCTTCCAAATCATGATTTAGAATGCCTGCAGAAAGCAAATGGCAACTTTTTTCTAACCTTCCTTTATTTTTTCTAAATGTGTACTTGTAGGGTGAAATTCATTTCTTATGAAAAGCTCTGGTAAAAGAGTCTTGCACCACTTAGACCCTGTGATAGAAATTAGGGGAAGAAAGGGATAAAATGGTTGTGCATAGAGGAAGTCTCTGCATCACCTGTGCTCTGTGGAGAAGTCTCGATGCTGGTTCCAAATCAGCAAGCAGTTAAGAGGAGTTTGGCGTGCCCGAGTAAAGTTATCTATGGTTCTTTGAGTATATAACTGTGAAGTAGGTGCATACTTGCCTTGTGTGCACAAGATAAAAGTCTTGTGAATAGCCGTGTTCATCGGGGAAGCTCTGGTAGTCACTATAAGAAGGACCTTGTCTTCAGGCATCAGAATTCCAAAGGAGGTGCAAGCCATTGTAGAGAACCTATCCTAAGAAGGGATGGAGTTGCTCAGCAATCACACAGACAATGATCTGCATTCTTTGAAGGATTTGAAGGCTATCATACATTTCTTTGGAATCTATGCACTGTCTCTTTATCAAAAAACATACTGTTACACACCTCAGATGAGACAGAATAGGACAGGCTCTTGCATCAGAGAGCACAGTTATCCACCCGGGAAAAAGCCCAGATACATCAGGAAATGCCAGTCTACTTCTCAGTGACACATACTGCACCAGTGACACTTCAGCATATTTGACAGAACTGTTGGGAGCCACATCAGAGCAACTTTAGTGAACATAACCTTCAGAAGCCACCTTGCTTCTTGCACCAGCTATGGTCTGCCACCAGAAAGAAGGGTGTCAGGATGGTAGTTAGTGATGGTTTCTATCGGATTTCATTCCTTAGCCCACCTCCACCCCATTTCCCTCTTCCTCTTCAGGGACTTCTCTCACGAGAACCTAATGCAGGCAGAAATGGTTTAATTGCTTTGTGTAGGAGCCAAAGGAGGTGCTACCCAAATACAGGGGAAGAGGCTTCTTTTTCTGTATTTCCTCTTTCTTCTGAAGAAAATGGCTCTTTATTCTATGGTAGATCTGTGGAGATGCCACAAATACATACATTACCTCAGGTTCAGGATGGTAAAACTAGTCTTCCCTCATTCCATCTGTTCAAGCTCAAAACTGATTAGCGGCTCGACTTACAGGAAGCCATCCATAGGAAGTACCTATGATGCACAGTGAGTCCCAACCATTACCAGTACAAGGCACTGCCATTTGAACTCTCCATGGGATCGAAGATCTTGACAAATTGCTTAGTGGTGTTAGCAGCAGTACACTCAAGGAGAGGTGATATTCACGTTTACCTGTACCTAGAGGATTGGCTGATCAGAGGCAGGAGTCTAAATCTTATATCATTCCATCACAAATGATAGAGTTCATACGAGCTACAATCAACTCTCCATTGGTGAAATCTTATCTCCAGAGGACAGGTTCCACTCTTTCTAATCAATAATAAACAACCTAAAGTCAAGTCCAGTTGTAACAATGTAGACTTGCTGAGGTCTACTTGGCCACTTGTTGGTGGGTACATAAATGACACCACTTTGCAAACTTCACCTTTGGTCTCTACAACTTTGGCTGAGGGGAGAGTACTCCTTGTCAAACACCACATGAGCAAGAGGGTCACAGTCTCACTCCAAGTTTTGAGAGAGCACAGTTGGTGGTTAAGCCCCAAGAACAGACCAAAGAATGTTCAATACTCTGCCCCCTCTGACAATGATACACATTATAGACCCACCGGAACAGGATAGGGAGCCCATCTAAACTATTTATAGGTCTAGGGAACCTGGTCTCAAGATGACTTGAAACGTAAGCATCCCTAAGCTCATGCCCATAGACTGGCTTGTATGGCATTTTCTATCCTCCTGTGGAACTCCATGGTACAGATCTTGATGGTCAATACACTATATAAATAGGTAGGGAGGAGCTGGTTCATTACCCCTTTGATAGGAAGCCATCAAGCTGTGATATGCTGCCCAAATGGGATAACTCCATTGGCTCGTTCTCTTCCAGAAATCAGCAACAACCTAACAGACTTCTTGAGCAGACCTGCAGTAGCCAACAATGGGTGGTTGCTGTGGAAATCCATCAGAGCTGATATTTGGTTAATTTAGGATTTCTACAGTTGATCTTTTTGCCACCTGGAACAGTGCCAAATACCCAAACTTTTTGCTCCAGAGGAATAAAATGCCCCATTTTGTTGCCAGACTGCTTCTTGCAACAATAGACTCAAGTCCTGAATGCATTTCCACCAATTTTTCCCCGATCCCCAGGTTGATAGCCAAAGTCAGAAGGGGCAAAGCCACTTTGATCCTTGGAATCTTGTATCCAAGTTTCTCAAAAGTCTTCTGCATGCTTAACCACTGGTTAGAGATCTAACTTTGATATGAGTCCTCCACGTCCTCCTCCTAAAGCACCTCCTTTTTAATAGCTTGCACACTGTTCATTGTGCCACCTTACCCTTAAGATGGTTTTTCTTGTTGCCATCATCTGGGTAAGGAGGATCAGTGAGCTCTAAGTTCTCATGGTTGGACCTGCTTGTATGTTCTTTCACAGGGACAAAGTTGTGCTGTATCTGCATCCCAGATTCATCCCTCAGTTGGTCTCAAAATTCCACCTAAACTATTCACTCAATCTGCTTATTTTCTTCCCATAATCTGACTTGACACAGGATAAAAGAAGCTAAGTACTGTGAACATTTCCAGAGTCATACTCTATTACATTGACAGGGCCAAGCCTTTTAAGCCTGTCCCCTTGCCTCTTTCTGGTTACAGTCATCCCTTTGAAAGGCCAGGCCATCTCATCACAGAGAATATGTGGATCATGCACTGTATTTCCATCTGTTTTATCAGATGTCTGGCCACCCTCTCCTCTAAATGTCAAAGCTCACTCCACCATGGCACAGGCATTGTCTTCTGCCTGCTTCAGGAATATGCTGAGATCTAAAAGGTAGCAACAATGGGCAACTCACTGACCTTTGTCAAACATTACATCCTTGACTTAGCAACAAGGTCAGATGCCGAGTTTGGGAGAGCAGCGCTTCAATCGTTATTTGAGTAGTATAGCTGAAATTCCTCATTCCCACCATCCAGTGAGGCAACTGCTTTCCAGTCAACAGTTACGCGTAATTGAAGAAGAAAGAACAGTTACTTACCTACAGTGACTGATAACAACATCTTGGGAATGGAATGGAATCAATGTGGCTCTTGTGACCTATCCTCAATACCCACTTTAGGGAGTCCAAAGCAACTATGGGTTTTGAATTGTGAGGGAATTGAGGGAGAGTCTTGGCTCTCCTGCTCTTTATGCCCTTTTGTGGGACCACAGGGAGGCATAGGGTGCATAAATGGCATCAAAGGACCCAGCTATTTAGAAGATATCCATCTTTTGTGCATGAGGCGCATAACCATTCTACAGTAGGATCCACATTGAGTACAATATCTTGAAGAACCATGCACTGTAGGGTAAGGAATCATTCTTTCCCTATGATTCTCTGTCTAAGGTTCCAGTGGTCAATGAAACCTTGGAGAAAGGATGCAGAATGGAAGTAGTAGGGCTGGGAGATGGCAGGTGAAACCTGTTAACTTGCCTGCTAGTTGAAGGAAGGGAGGTCATTTACATCCCTCATAGAGTTTCTTGCATACAAGCTGAGTTTTCAGGCTAAACTTATGAGCACTACACAGATACTTCTGGTCATTTGATGATAAATTTGGGCAAAGCATGAATCCTGATCAAACTGGAATTTTCTTGTTACATTATAGTCAATGAGCGTGTTTTTATTAGCTGTTTCTCTATTTAGACATGTATAGTACTTTTTCCAGATTGAAACTTGGCACGGGTGATCTCATTTCAAGAGCAGACTTGGAAAAGTGAAAAGTCTCTACAGTTTGTTGTATTTTTAAAGAAAATATACAAGAAAGGAGTTTCTTAAAAAAATTTTTTTCATTTAGAACAGTTTTGCAGATGGTTAGTATGTAATGTGGATGGATTACTTTTGATATTGTGGAAAAGTTTACCCATTTTAATTCTAGTAAGTTTTTTGATGTTGAGGCTTTTGACATTCATGGAAATTGTCTGTATTTTCCTGGCTCCAGTTAAATTAATTGCAAAGTTCCTAAGGCCCTGTGCATGTGAGAGATACAGCCATTTATTAGCAACCAGTCTGTGACACTCTTATGTGATAGTTTTAATTATGTGGTTGTTTTGTCCACACAGATGAATTTTTCCATGGCCCTCCCATTTGTCAACAAACTTTTTTCTGTTCACGCCTACGTCACTGTGATTGTACCAGACCATTTTGGGAATATCTAGGCGGTTATCCCTTACTGCATCAGGAATGGGATCGGTTGCTTGAAGGACATACACAAAGAGCCAGCAGCCTGTGGGGGCAATGCACTCTTGTCTGGGTTGCCTTGCTATATAGAGAGCTAGAGGACCATCCAAACTGGGGATAGTTGTGTCTATCCCATCTATGCTGCCAAAAAGTGCAAAACTGGTTTCAGAAAGAAAATCACATGCCAGTGTAGGCTGCTTACAAGGAGGAAAGCTGATAGTGGCTATGATTACTAACCAGTCATTAACCATGTTGTCTGAACACATCCCATTTAGAGCCATCCATGTCACTAACAAATTACAATTTTGGTTAAAACTTGGATCTTGTCCTTTAAATTTCTAGACTAGTCTGTAGTGTCAATATCAAGATGTTTTGGTTTCATTATAAAAATTTCATGAGTTACAAGTAGTGGGTGAGGTGGTTCTGATTTACATGAATGCTGCATATCTGTTACTCAAACATAAACAGAGCTGTACATGTGTTTATTTTCATGATGCGTGTACTTGACTTTTTGTAGGCTTTGCACAAAATGCAGCTTTGGTAGGTTATCTTTAATTTGGCTATAGTTAGTCTTTATTGAGTGCTCATACTTTCATTAGTGGAAATAACCCATAGTTGTATCAAAAACTGTTTAAAAGCAAGGGTCTCGCCTCACCTTGCCTCAGCCAAGTAGGGGAATTCAGAGTTGAGTATGAAAATCTGACTCTCTCAACCCCCACGCCCTCTGGAAGATGGGGAATAATCCCAGGTTTTTGACGTCACCTCTGATGTCGTTTGTCCTTGTAAATTGAAGAGAGACTGTTAACATTAATTCAACTTTTTATATTCAATGTTAATAGTTCTGATATTTAGTATAGCTCTAAAAATACTTGGAGTATATTAAAGGTTTTTTTAACTAAAGTTATTAAGGTAAAATTATTTAGATCCATTTTTATGGTCTGGTTAGAAAACTTGTCCACACCGAGAAATATTGAGTAATCGAAAACGTTATGTTACTGCTTCCAAAAATTGTATGATATTTATTCTCTCATGAACTAGGCAAATGGTGGCTCGAAGTTTGCTGGACACTTTGAAGGAAGTCAGCGATGATGAGAGAGATTGTATTGCTGTGCTGGAGAGAATCAGCAGATTAGCTGATGATTCAGGTATGTAGTATGAAAGATCATAATGGACTAATGGAGAAAGATCAAAGCTTTTAACATTAGATCAGTGTGTTTTCCCTCCCCTTTCATATTTAAAATGAACCTTAAGAATTCCATATGTATTTTCTATTTTATTTATTTTTTCTCCGAGACTTTCTCCCCCCCCCCGCGCTGCTTTTCTCAATAGTGCTTTACCAAAACAGCTAATAATATGTAACTCATCTATAGTGCTTTTCATTAGTAGATCTCAACAAAAGTTTGTATTATGTAATCAGGTGTCCCAAATATATGTGGAATCTCGCAATTTGTAGATGAAGATACATTCTCTGCCCTGAAGAGTTGACAATTGAAGGGAGCCTAATCCTGTAAGCTTTCCGTGCAAAACTTCCATAGGCTTCAGTAGGAGTTTCACATGCAGAGAACTTGCAGGTTCAGGCCCTATTTTGGTCAAATCAATCACATGATATTACAAACTGCTGAGTAAAGGAGGACATGAGAATTGTTGATGAGGTGGACGGAAGGATTTTTTTCTTGTAATAGTAGGGGTTTTAGGAGCAATTTGAAGGTGGGGAGAGGGCTTTTCTGATGGAACATATTGAAACTTTTGGATGTTTTGAGATGTGAAGTCAAGAATAGAAGCAAGAAAATGGAATAGTGAGGCAAGAGGACTGGGAAGAGAGTAGGGGATGGGGTTGAATAAGGAGAAGAGCAGGGAAGTAGATGCAGTAAAATTACATATGTAGGGCTTTCTAAGTGAGGATGTGTAGATTAAATTTGATGTGGTAAGAAACAGGAAGTTATGGAGATACATCTGGAGAGGTGATGCTGCGGTTGAAGTAACAAGAGAGGAGGAGGCCTGACATCACAGGAGGCACAAACGTTATTTATACTTTTATAGCAGGAATGCTGTGGGAGTTTGAGAAACCTGTGTAGATCTAACATGAGGAGAAAATTGCTTTTGGTCTTCATCTCCATTACTCCTTTTCTTTCTTCCAGAATCACAGAACACATTGCTTTTCAAGGCAAATTGTTCTACTAAGGGGTTATAATGTTAATTTATAATGCATGTTTTTTATATTTTATATGAGCAAATGTTATTGATAAATAAGTCGCCATTCTGAGTAAAAAATAAGATATCAGTGTTAGTTTTTAATGTATATTTAAATATATACAAAATAGTGGTAAACGATTGTTTCTAGGGCACTTTCCGGCTTAGGTTTTGCTTTTGAAATCTATGTATCTATAGCAGCAGTTTGCCTATTTTTGTTTTTCCAACTGTGCTGAGCACTAGCATCTCCCAGGGCCTCCCGTTAGTTTTGGGTTCTCAGCACATGTGAAAATAGAACATATGTGTCTGGGGGAAAATAGCTTCATGCAGAGCTTTTTATGCATTGGTGCAATAATATCAGCAGTCTTTTTATTGCTATACTGATGACCAAAAGGAATGAGCAAGTCTGCTGCCTAAAGCTTTCATGCATAACTGTCAATTTGACATATCCATTTGTAGAAGAAAGACTGAGTACTGAGACCTGACCTCTAATCTGCTTTGTTTCTTTTAGCAAGAGTCGTGTGTTTATGGTCTGGACTAGTATTTGGCTAGTCAGCAAAAGCAGCATTTTAAGCTTTTTGTGCACTGTAGAATTTGTTTCCTGTGCTACTAGTTTTGTCATACTGTGGGCCTGATTCTGCAGCTGCTCCGTGAATAATACTGCCATTAACTTCATTGTGACTTTCATGCGTGGTACAGATGTAATATCAGGCAATAACCTTTTTCTTTAAGACAGTCAATTTGAACATTCATTGTGCATCTTAAAACAAATGAAAAACTTGTTACAAATGGAAATAGATCTGTCTTGTTGAAGCTGGTTAAAGAGAGTTTGAATACTTGTATCTTTTCAATCTACACTGCAACATTAAATAAAATTACTAATTTTGTATGATAAGAAGTGCTATTTTTGTGATTTAGGTTATTTTTTAAACTTAAAATTTTCAATTATTATTTGTGCTTTGAACTTGCTTAGTTTGGCTCTAATCTCTGTATGGTGGTACTCTGGCTTCATTGTTAGAATTACAACCAGAACCAAGCCCAAGTATCAAGAAAAGCCCATTAGTGCGTGAACTGCTGTGAGATCAGACTAAACTAATGTAGACACCTTCTCATTTTTTGACAGCTGATTTCCATCACTGTCACACTTGAACCATGATAATTGTTTTTTTTTCTGATTTTCACCATCTCTCAGCTGGCTCAAATGAGAAACTGAGGCAGTTTTTTATTGTGGGCATATTGTCTAATTAAGTTTGAAGACAGAAACAGGGATTTGCATTGAATGTTTCATAGTTGAACTGAGAGTCCCCCACCAGTGCTATTCTTAGGCTTCTTGTCTATCACGGAGGATTTCTGTGACTTTCGGTGACCTCTGACTTCTGTAGCGGCCAGTGTGGCTAGCTTCAGGGCTCAGCAGCAGTTTGGGTGGGGGGCTCAGGGCTGGGGGTTGGAGCATGGGGCAGTGCTATACCTCGGTGGGGGGCGGGGAGGGCTCCCCAGAAGTGGCTGGCATGTCCCTGCAGCTCCTAGGGGGAGGCACCACCAGGGCTGTCCCCTCAGTTCCCATTGGCTGTGGTTCCCAGCCAATGGAAGCTGCAAAGCCGGATCTTGTGGCGGAGGCAGTGCATGGAGCCCTCTGGCCTTCACTCTTCCTAGGAGCTACAGGGACATGCTGTCTGCTTGCGAGGAGCCAGATAGGGAGCCTGCCAACCCTCCCACCCAGGACCAGTGAGGTCCCAGATCGTGCACTGCTGCCTGTTCTCTCTGCCCTCCTCCCCAGCACCAGCAGGGGTCCTAGGCCATGCGCTGCCGCCCACCTGCTCTCCCTTCCCTCTACCCCCCAGCACCAGTGGGGGGTCCTGGGCCAACACACCCACCCGCGTCTGCGGCATCCCTGGACCGCCCTCCCCAGAGCACCCCTGGCCCAAGCTTTAGTTAGGGGTATACAGTGCAAATCATGGACAAGTCATGGGCCATGAAGTTTTGTTTACTGCCCGTGACTTGTCCGTGACTTTTATTAAAAATACCTGTGACTAAAATGTAGCCTTAGCTATTGGTAATCAAAATATAGGTATTACAACTGGAATGCTAGAAACACCTATACTAAGGTTGTCTAAACTTCCATTACAGACCTGTATCTTCAGACACTTCTAATGTTAAGTCCATTATTAGGCTGAAATTTTCCAGTCATGATCTCTACCTTTTTTTTTTTTTTTTTTTTAAGTTTGAACCAAAATGGTTCAGTTGTGTATCTGCAGTTGAGTACAAGAATGAGTAAAAATATGATTTTTATTATAAAAATTATTATTCTAAGAACACAGAAATTACCATACAGGATCAGACCAGTGATCTGTCTTGTCCAATATCCTATCTCCAACGGTAGCTAGTAACATCTGCTTTAGAGGAGGAAACCCAGAAGTAGGAAGTTGTGGATTAATCTGCCCCAAGGAAGGTTTCCTCCTAACCCCCAGTAGTTCAAAGGTTGGTGTCAGTCCCAAAGTTTGAGGGTTTCTGTCCCTTCCAAAGTTCTTGGGGTTTTTTTTTGGTTTTTTTTTTTAATATTTACTACCATAATTGGGGTAGGGTATGTGTTCTGGGCAGAAGGTATCATTGCACACACAAACATTTAGTTGGTTTTTTGTATCCTGATAAGCTCTTGACCTCACTGACAACTTGTGTAAAGAGTTCCACAAACTAATTATACTTCGGTAAAATTATTTCCTCTTCCGAATTTGCTACTTTTCAGTTTCATTGTCTCCTTAGTTCTTACCAAAAAAAGAGCGAATAGTGGTTAATGTGCAAACACAAATCTGCCTTGTGTATACATATGTGCTTGTGTGAAGCCCATCACCATAGCATCTGAATGCCTTACAACCATTAACTGATTTATCCTCCCAACAACTCTTGTGAAGTGTAATGTATTCACCCTTGTGAAAGTTAGTGTTGTAGTGAAGACACTGGACTGGGATTCAGGGGTAATGTCCCAGCTTTGCCACTGGCTCCTTTGTGGGCGTGGACAAGTCACTTATGCCTCCTTTTGCCATCTGTAAAATGGGGATAATTGTACTTCTCTGCCTTATCAGTAATCATGATTCCCTCCCTACCTCAGTTGTGTTTGTAACGTCTTATGTTTTGTTTAGCAAACATGCAGCTTGATGCTTCAGGTCTTGTGTGCATGGAGTGCCATTAACTCCCTTTTGAAGTTAACGTTTCAATTCCCATTGAAGTTGTGAATTTTGCAGAGTGCCTGTAGCACTGGGCCCTCTTCATTTGTAACGTCTTGAGACAGGGACTGTATCATCATCTATTTTTGGAAAATACCATGTGTATTTAGGGTACTATAAAAACTACTAATGTAATAAAAAAAACTTTTTAAAGGGCTATTGGGGAAAATGGCAGGGTTGGAGAAGAAAGTCTCCTGCTGGAAAAATATTATATATTTCACCAAACATAGAGATTGTTAGAACACAGTCACCAGAATGACAGACTAGTTAGTTTTCTACATACATCTGTCTCAGAAACAACTTTCTGGATAAGTTTTTGGAAAATGTTAAGTTTATCGTGAGACTAATTATGAGGCTGTAATCAATTTAAATGAAAAATATATTTTAACCATGATTAATCAAGTAACATATGGTAAGCCTAATATAAATAACTTGTCTGCCATGTTTCCAGGATATGTGCACACTGTGCATATTATTGCTATACTAAGAAATGACTGCCAGAGTTTTTTCTTCAGCAGATTTATGGGATGACAGTGAATAGTTCTGAAAACATGTACGGATGTCAAAAGTAATGTTGAAAAGCCAACTTTAAGTAACATTTTGAGATACTGGCTCATAGCCTGCTGACAGCTTAGTAATGTTTTTTAGTCTGCAGCTGACATTGTCCCGAAGATTTTGGAATAACTGAAGTGCTTATGTGTCCCCATCCCCCAGCTGCCAGCAGTTCCACATTCTTCCACTCCATCTTCAACTTGTCAGAAGGTCCTCTTCATCTGCTAATTGCTTCAACGTCTCCTCCCCCTGCCAAAAGTCCTTCTCACTTGGCAGTTACTAGCAAAAATTCTCTCCTTGAATTGCTAATCCCTAGTTTGGTCCACTCTTGTTTGGTTAGCAAGGCATATGGAAAAAGCAAAGCATCACATCTGACAGCCTGAAGGAGCTTGTTTGTGTCCATGGGTTATAGTCAGGAACAGAGGACGGAAGAGGATAATGTAAGGGCCGGATCAGATGATAAACAGTCACATAAAAAAGAATCTAGCACATCAGATAAGGGCAGGCAAATAAACAGGGACAGGTTTTTAAAGTGCTTGTACACAAATGCTAGAAGTCTAAATAATAAGATGGGTGAACTAGAGAGCCTTGTGATAAAGGAGGATATTGATATAATAGGCATCACAGAAACCTGGTGGACTGAGGACAATCAATGGGACACAATCATTCCGGGGTACAAAATATATCAGAAGGGCAGAACAGGTCGTGCAGGGGGAGGAGTGGCACTATATGTGAAAGAAAATGTAGATTCAAATGAAGTAAAAATCTTAAGCAAATCCACATATTCCATAGAATCGCTATGGATAGAAATTTCATGCTATAATAAAAATATAACATTAGGGATCTATTTTTGACCGCCTGACCAGGACAGTAATAGTGATGATGAAATGCTAAGGGAAATTAGAGATGCTATCAAAATTAAGAACCCAATAATGGTGGGGGATTTCAATTATCCCCATATTGACTGGGAACATTTCACTTCAGGACGAAGTGCAGAGATAAAATTGCTCGATACTTTACTTTAAATGACTGCTTCATGGAGCAGCTGGTATGGGAACCCACAACTCTAGATTTAATCCTGAGTGGAGCGCAGGAGCTGGTCCAAGAGGTAACTATAGCAGAGCCCCTTGGAAATAGTGACCATAATACAATAGCATTCAACATCCCTGTGGGGGGAAGAACACCTCAACAGCCCAACACTGTGGCATTTAATTTCAAAAGAGAGAACTATACAAAAATGAGGGGGCTAGTTAAACAGAAGTTAAAAGGTACAATGACTAAAGTGAAATCCCTGCAAGTTGCATGGTCCCTCTTTAAAGACACCATAATAGAGGCCCAACTTCAATGTATACCCCAAATTAAGAAACACAGTAAAAGGACTAAAAAAGAGCTACCGTGGCTTAACAACCATGTAAAAGAAGCAGTGAGAGAGAAAAAGACTTCCTTTTAAAAGTGGAAGTCAAATCCTAGTGAGGCAAATAGAAAGCACAAACACTGCCAGCTTAAGTGCAAGAGAGTAATAAGAAAAGCCAAAGAGGAGTTTGAAGAATGGCTAGCCAAAAAGGTAATAGCAAAATGTTTTTTAAGTACATCAGAAGCAGGAAGCTGCTGAACAACCAGTGGGGCCCCTTGACGATCAAAATACAAAAGGAGCGCTTAAAGATGATAAAGTCATTGCGGAGAAACTAAATGGGTTCTTTGCTTCAGTCTTCACGGCTGAGGATGTTAGGGAGATTCCCAAACCTGAGCCGGCTTTTGTAGGTGACTGATCTGAGGAACTGTCACAGATTGAAGTGTCACTAGAGGAGGTTTTGGAATTAATTGGTAAAGTCAACATTAACAAGTCACCGGGACCACATGGCATTCACCCAAGAGTTCTGAAAGAACTCAGATGTGACGTTGTGGAACTGTTAACTAAGGTTTGTAACCTGTCCTTTAAATTGGCTTCGGTACCCAATGACTGGAAGTTAGCTAATGTAACGCCAATATTTAAAAAAGGCTCTAGAGGCGGTCTCGGCAGTTACAGACCGGTAAGTCTAACGTCGGTACTGGGCAAATTAGTCGAAACAATAGTTAAGAATAAAATTGTCAGACACATAGAAAAACATAAACTGTTGAGCAATAGTCAACATGGTTCCTGTATAGGGAAATCGTGTCTTACTAATCTATTAGAGTTCTTTGAAGGGGTCAACAAACATGTGGACAAGGGGGATCCAGTGGACATAGTGTACTTAGATTTCCAGAAAGCCTTTGACAAGGTCCCTCACCAAAGGCTCTTAGGTAAATTAAGCTGTCATGGGATAAAAGGGAAAGTCCTTTCATGGATTGAGAACTGGTTAAAAGACAGGGAACAAAGGGTAGGAATTAATGGTAAATTCTCAGAATGGGGAGGGGTAACTAGTGGTGTTCCCCAGGGGTCAGACTTAAGATCAATCCTATTCAATTTATTCATAAATGATCTGGAGAAAGGGGTAAATAGTGAGGTGGCAAAGTTTGCCAATGATACTAAACTACTCAAGATAGTTAAGACCAAAGCAGGTTGTGAAGAACTTCAAAAAGATCTCACAAAACTAAGTGATTGGGCAACAAAATGGCAAATGAAATTTAATGTGGATAAATGTAAAGTAATGCACATTGGAAAAAATAACCCCAACTATACATACAATATGATGGGGGCCAATTTAGCTACAACGAGTCAGGAAAAAGATCTTGGTGTCATCGTGGATAGTTCTCTGAAGATGTCCACGCAGTGCACAGAGGCAGTCAAAAAAGCGAACAGGATATTAGGAATCATTAAAAAGGGGATAGAGAATAAGACAGAGAATATCTTACTGCCTTTATATAAATCCATGGTACGCCCACATCTCGAATACTGCATACAGATGTGGTCTCCTCACCTCAAAAAAGATATTCTAGCACTAGAAAAGGTTCAGAAAAGGGCAACTAAAATGATTAGGGGTTTGGAGAGGGTCCCATATGAGGAAAGATTAAAGAGGCTAGGCCTCTTCAGTTTGGAAAAGAGGAGACTAAGGGGGGATATGATAGAGGTACATAAAATCATGAGTGATGTAGAGAAAGTGGATAAGGAAAAGTTATTTACTTATTCCCATAATACAAGAACTAGGGGTCACCAAATGAAATTAATAGGTAGCAGGTTTAAAACAAATAAAAGGAAGTTCTTCTTCACACAGCGCACAGTCAACTTGTGGAACTCCTTACCTGAGGAGGTTGTGAAGGCTGGGACTATAACAGTGTTTAAAAGGGAACTGGATAAATTCATGGTGGCTAAGTCCATAAATGGCTATTAGCCAGGAAGGGTAAAGAATGGTGTCCCTAGCCTCTGTTTGTCCAAGGATGGAGATGGATGGCAGGACAGAGATCACTTGATCATTGCCTGTTAGCTTCACTCCCTCTGGGGCACCTGGGATTGGCCACTGTTGGTAGACAGCTACTGGGCTAGATGGATCTTTGGTCTGACCCGGTATGGCCGTTCTTATGATACTCCTGAAAAGAGAGGAGCAAGCTCTGTCTTCAGACTGTGATAGACTTTCACCTAGTCCAGTTTTTTTTGTTGAACACAGCCCTAGCAAAGTCTGTGTTGGATAGAAGGACAGATGAAAGGGAGGGGGAAGTGAGTGACAGATTAAGAGGCAGGGTGGGGATTAAGAAGTATAGTAGGAGAGAATTGGAAAGAAGAGGAGAGAGAGTAACAGAAAGAAAGAGGAGGAAAATGGTATATGAAAGAGAGTGTATACCAGATTGAAGGAGATAAAGGAATAAAGCTTTAAGATTTGGTTAAATGTATTACTGTTTAAATTATTCTAACTGTATCCTGAGACCATACAAACTGACACAGTTTGTGTAAACTATATAAATATATATGCAAATTAGATTTTGCCCTCAGGGTCTTGACAAGTCACCATTGTGATTCTCAGTGCTGGAAATTTTATGCATCTTAATGTGAAGCTCAATACACAGGTGGTGGTTGTGCTGGGAAAGGTACTTTCAAGAGAGGTCATCTTTCTCCCCACACTGCATAGCCAGCCTTCTAATACATAACACACATAAACCAGTATTGTTTGATGTGTGTTTTGTCAGAAGGTGGCATCTAATTAAGAACAGAAGCTTTCATGCAAAGCAATAAATATATCCTGTGCAAAAAACTTAATTACGTAGAGTTAAGGGTTTTCAAATGAGTTTCTTCAACACATTCACCAGAGATGAAGAAAATCACCAATTGTGGCAGCATTAACACCTACACGAACTTCAGTTCTGAAACATTATTACCACCCAAACCTCATGATAACCAAATACACTCAGGCTTCATCTACCTACATGGGAGAAATTGACTGGTATAGTTATTGTGGAATAAGCTAATGTGAAAAAGCTCTTCATGTGGACACTATTCCAGAATAAAGTTAGTGTTTTTTTGGCAATAACATCCACATGGGGAGTTATTCTAGAATAGCTATGCCAGTCAGTTTCCCCTTGGTAGACAAACCTTAAGACTCCTCAGCTCTGAAACTCCCTTTCCGTGCAACATACCAACAACCACAGTGCACACGTCCAGTGTCTCATAAACCACAGTGCAGTCGGAACCTAAACCTAAGCTAGGTTAAGATATGTTTCCTGTTGGCATGTGTAATGTTAAAGTCTGTGTGAACAAGTATCAGGTCACTGAGCATGTGCATTGATTTATACGTTGATACGTTGTCAGGGAACACTGGAGCTTTTTGACTGCTCAGTATGGGGGGACCAATTGAGGCTTTTGGCACATGAGGAGATATGAAAGTCACTTCTGGATTTTGAGAGAAGCACTTTAGATTAATGTTTCTGTTTAAAATGATCAGTGGCGAAATAGTTAATTCAGATTTAAAAATGAGAATTACAGTGTTCTATGCAGTGTAGTGTAGTTCCCAGGATATTGCAGTGTCAACATTTCCAACTCATTGAGATGATTGGGGCAATTCACACTTTGCAGAGTACAGTAGAAGCTCAGATTTACAAACACCTCTGGAATAGAGGTTGTTCATAACTGAAATGTTTGTATCTCTGAACAAAATGTTATGGTTGTTCTTTCAAAAGTTTACAGTTGAACATTGACTTAATACAACTTTGAAACTTTAGTATGCAGAAGAAAAATGCTGCTTTCCCTTTATTTTTTTAGTATTTACATTTAACTTAGTATTGTATTGTATTTGCCTTTTTTTGTGGGGAGGGGGAGCGGGGGGTCTCTGCTACCTGATTGCATACTTGCAGTTCCAAATGAGGTGTGTGGTTGACTGGTCTGTTTGTAACTCTGAGGTTCTACTGTAATTGTAGCAGGCAGTTACTAGGGAGGACAAAAATGTATCAGTTTGCACTTGAATCATCTTTTCAAGTTCACATCCAGGAAAATTAGGAACAACTTAAAAACAAAAAAAACCTTAAATTCTGGAGTACGGTTCCGTGACTAAAAAGCTGCAGAACACATGAGAGCTTGGTTGGGCTAAATTGAATTTTGATAAATGAGAAAAATAAATACAAAAGACTTAAGTGTAAAGCTTGAAAAGTACCCAGTCTACGAGATATTAGGAGAAAGTATATGTTTGAGATGTTACAAAGTTGTCTGTGGTAATTTGCTATAAGAGGACACAAAGATATACTTTCAGGTGGCAGAATTGAAAAAGGTAGCATTTTAAAATGTTCCCCCCGACAAAGATAGAAAATTATTTTTCCAAACAAATGTTATGAAAAATGTAATCATCCTCTGAAGATTTATTGTGGTGTTTGGAGTCTAAATGCAATAATTAAAGTTTGAAGTAGACATTTTTAATCCTGACAGAAGTAAAAATCTCAACCCAACTTTATTATTTATTTGTATTGTGTTAGCACATAGAGGCCTGGGCCCTTTGAAATAAGCCCTATGCAAACATAAAACACAGATATGGTTCTTGTCCTGAAGACCTTACAGTCTAACTGAGTAATAACCTTAACCAGTGCCTCCATAATCTGTAATTTGGGATGATGATTAAACCATTTGTTTCTGTTTGGTTACAGTTTGTATTTTATAGAATTAATAATAGTGATTGCAGTTTACTCTGATATAAAGAAATCTATCTTTAGGCTGCCATAGGGCAAAGCTAAGTAGGAGAAAGAGGTGGAGAAATGAAAGTGGAGAGAATGAGGGAGGGTTGGATATTTTTCTCTGTTCATCTTTGGCATTAGTTTTTAGTACATTTTTAGGAATTATAATGCAAAAGTCTGTACTAATTTAAGATTGAGACTGTGGATCTAGGTCCCTTTTCAGCAAGGCACTTAAACATGTGCTTTAGTGCTTTGCAGAATTGAGACCTTAAACACAAATGTCAGGGAACTTAAAAGTTTAAGGTTCTCGCATAGCAGCAGTAGTATTGCATATCTAATATATATTGAATTATTAACTATGCTGTTAAATGTATAATTTAATTACATGAAAAACTACATTAAAAGAGCATTATTAAGGTTGGAAAGTCAAGCTCTCTGAAATTAGGAAATGCCAGAATTAAGACTGCCGAGCAACCTTATTTTGTCCTCCTTGTGCATGGACATCTTGATATAGTGTTTAATTACATGATCACATACTATAGTTTCTACAGAATCCTTGCCTCATTCAGAGCACAAAATAAAGTGATGCTAACTTAATTACAAGATTTTCAGTATTTTGCTTTTTCAGTGTGTGGCTATCAAAACCCTGCTCTGAATACAGAATTTTTAGTTTCATCGTGCGTTTATCTATGGCTCTTATAACTATAATCTCTGAGTGCTTCACAGATATTATGAACTTATTTTCACAATACCCTGGTGAGGCTAGGGCATGGTATCAAGTCCCATTTTACAGAATGGTGTGCTGAGGCATGAAGAGATTAAGTATCCAAACATTTTTGGTGGCCAATAGGACCACGTTTTTCAGAATAATTAGCATTATTTAGCACTTTATATATTGAAAACGTAGTTCCCATTGACTTCAGTTGCAGCTGTGAGTGCTATTCAATTCTGCAGATCTTGTGTGAGGCACCCACAAAATGAAGAACACTCAGTTAGTGGCAAGCTGTGAATATTTTTGGTTTAAGTGACTTGCATAGCATCACATAGAAATTCTGTAGCAGAGTCAGGATAGAATCCAGTTCCCCAAGATGTCATTCAACTGCCTTAACCATGAGATCATATTTTCTCTGCCTGCAATCTTCTGTATTCACTACACACTTTCCGTCTTCTGCAACAAACAAGGCATGGATCCAGCAGACAAGTCTTCTGTACTAGACAGCTCTGATTCTTCTCCAGAGCAGGACCTTCATGTGCACTGAATGAGGCAGTGGTCCTATGGAAAAAAAAACACCAACTACTCCATCTCCACAGTCCTTCCCCACCTTTCCCCAAAAAACTGGTTCCTGTTCCAATTCTCTTCATCCATCCAGTCCCAATCCTCCCTCCTTATCTCCACACAAGCTTTTCATCCAAATCTCAGTGTCTGTCTCCCACTCCCAATCGTCATCTCTCATTTCCATCACCAGCTTCCAGTCCTAGCCTCCCCTCCTGCACCCAGCTGCGAGTCTCCTTGACCAGCCAATCCCACCCTTCCAACTCCTAGTCACAGTTTTCCTCCACCCACCTCCTGAGTCCCAATTTCAGCAGACTCCTTGTCCTGTTTTAGCCCCTTTCCTTCCTACTGTTCTGGCTTTTGTCCTGCATTTGAATCAGCGTCTTCCATGCTGCATGGGTGCCAGTAGGGTGGACATTAAGAGCACAGGAAGAACAGGCTCCCTGCTCTGAGTTCCAGTGGCTGGCTCCATTCTGACTCAGAGTAGCTATTATAGGGAAAGTGTTAGGACTCCCCTGTAGTCCTGGGCCCGGAGCATGATCAGTTGCTCTGTGGGGATTGTGCAAGCACGATCTGATTGGCAGTACGCTGGAACATGTTCAGTCACAGTCTGGTCAGTGCTAGGAGCTATGAGAGGCACTGAGCATACTTAGTGAACATGTAATCTTTGATTTTTAGCAGCTAAAAATCTCAGATATCTGTACTGAGCATGTGCAAACTGAGATTTCCTGAAGGCTCATAATTTAGCATGGATTTTCACAGGGATGGCAAAAGGCACACCACTGATACAAAGGCCCCTCCCCTGCCAAATGTGAAGTCCCTGCCCCGAAGCATGGGGAAGCAAGAACTTTTCAAAGAAGAGGGGCCAGAATTTTTAAAGTGGGTACTAACAATGTATTTTCCCCAAACTTTTTCTTGGAAACAGTTGAACAGTTTTGGCTAAAATTTTCCAAAAGTATTCACCCTGAGGCAGGCACCCGAAGTGTATAATTTTATCTCAAAGAGTTTGGCAAAGTTTTACAAGCAACTGAAAAACTGGGTCGTCTTATGGAGAAGTATCAGACAACATCAATAGTAGCTGGTTCTATCAGCTGTGACCTATAATGCTACTCTCTAAACTTTATAATTTACATATATGGAATTTTTTAATTATAAATTTTAAGTTATTTAAACATTTTTGTTTTTAACATAATTTGTTGAAATGGATAGTCTCTTTGGCTGCTCAGTTTCTCCTCCTCCTTCTTAATGGCTGCTTGGCTCACTGACATTGTTTGTACTGCCAAAAATGTGCACTCAGTCAGTAAACTGGAATCTAAGCTTTTTTTTTAATCTGGTAATGTTCATTAAGTCAGTTCTGATAAAAGTTCAGATTTAATGCATTGAAAGGAATTTTAGCGTCTTATTTTTAGACATTTGTTTGATTGTATAGTTTTTCAATTTGTACTTATATATCTTGTACGTGTGTCCAGAGAATCTTCTTTTAAAGACATTATATGTTTCTCTTATACAAGTGCTTAGTAATGTATTATGAAGAGAAACTAAGCAGCCCAAAAATGTTCATTTGCACTGTCTGTCTTCACTGTAAATAGTCAGAACAGCCACTAACTTTGATTATTTTGGGACTTTCTTAGTGGCTTACAAAAACTGAACTCAGAAAATACTTTTGTGCATTCTTTCTAAATAAATTTTAAATGTGTAGTACGAAGAAATGGAACTGCTAGGCAGAAATGTTATTATTTTACCACTCAGAACCATTGCTTCTAATTTAGAAACTATGCACCATTAGGTTTGCTCTATCCACCACTGGATATAGTAGTGCAAATAGCAAAATTTGTCTTGCTCACTCAGGTTTAATTGCAGCATGTAATTAGTCAGTACTAAATATAAATAATATCCTCCCTCTTAGAATAAGGACTTCTTTTTACAACCACTCCTGTTTTGATGATTGCTGTATGTTATATAATAAGATTTACTGTGAATGTGTTCGACAAAATGAGCAAAGTTAGTGCCATATAGGCTTTACCTGAAAAGTTCATGTGTGAATTTCCAATAAGGAACGAATAGTAGACTATACGCCTGTGAAAGAATATTACACAAAGATTTTTAATCCTCAAAATTAATTTAAACGTAATTTGAAGGTATTGTCCTTTCATTATGTATGGTTGTAACAGATCTATTCTCTAACAGCAGCTACAGCTGTTGAAAAATTCTGAAGAGGTGGATTTATCCAATGGTTAGGTCTGAAATAGGTTGTTTTCTGAGCAAATGGAGTATTGGGATTCAGTAATGTCCCACTGTCTAGTAAAATTGAGGATGTACAAAATACCCAGTTTGAATTTGATCCATATATCTTCAGAGAGATGTGAATCCAGTATAGGAAGATATTTAGATTAACTCAAGTAGTGTCCTACTTCCTCCACAAAAAATGAATTAATATTCAAGAAATGACAAATATTATGAAAATATACAATAAATGAAAAATAGAATGAATAACTATTAAACACTGACAGAATTTTAGAAAAAATGTTAGTCGTTGCAAAAATTAAAATTCCAAAAGGAGCTGCTGTGATCGTGTGATCACTACTAGATGCTCTGTTGAGCAGGGTCTCATATGAGATATGTTCAATTCACAGCCAGTCAGGATTTCCTTTCTCTCCCAAATAACTGGAGTGAGTCATCTTGGTGGCAAGTATGTCGCCATATGAGTTTTGTCCACTTCCCCCAAAACAATTCCTCCCTATCCTACCAGTATTATGGAATTGCAGGGGTTCATGCACGATATTTTGACATTACTAATCAAATTAATGTTTGAAGCAAGAGTGACAGTGTAAGTGTGAAGCTTTACAGTGCTCTGGTTTTTGGCCTAGCATGGAGAGGAGTCACCTTTGCATAAGATCTTTTGCCTCACTTGCTTTGAGGAGGTAAAATATCTCTTTCCCATTCCAACTCTCACACTATACAGTAGTTCCTCTCTTAAAGTCCTCCCGGTTAACGTTGTTTCGTTGTTATGTTGCTGATCAATTAAGGAACATGCTCGTTTAAAGTTGTGCAGTGCTCCCTTATAACATCGTTTGGCTGCCTCCTGCTTTGTCCTCTGCTTGCAGGAAGAGCAGCCCATTGGTGGAAGCTTGTAACCAGGATGGACTGGCAGCTCCCTGCTCCCCTAAGTTCCCTGTGCAGCAGCTGCCTAGCAGGCTAGCAATTGCCAGAAGTTCAGCTGTCCCTCCCCCTACTGCCATATGCTGCTCCTCCCCTCTCATAGACTCATAGACTCTAGGACTGGAAGGGACCTCCAGAGTTCGAGTCCAGTCCCCTGCCCTCATGGCAGGACCAAATACTGTCTAGACCATCCCTAATAGACATTTATCTAACCTACTCTTAAATACCTCCAGAGGTGGAGATTCCACAACTTCCCTAGGCAATCTATTCCAGTGTTTAACTACCCTGACAGTTAGGAACTTTTTCCTAATGTCCAACCTAAATCTCCCTTGCTGCAGTTTAAGCCCATTGCTTCTTGTTCTATCATTGGAGGCTAAGGTGAACAAGTTTTCTCCCTCCCCCTGATGACACCCTTTTAGATACCTGAAAACTGCTATAATGTCCCCTCTCAGTCTTCTCTTTTCCAAACTAAACAAACCCAATTCCTTCAGCCTTCCTTCATAGGTCATGTTCTCAAGACCTTTAATCATTCTTGTTGCTCTTCTGTGGACCCTCTCCAATTTCTCCACATCTTTCTTGAAATGCGGTGTCCAGAACTGGACACAATACTCCAGTTGAGGCCTAACCAGCGCAGAGTAAAGCGGAAGAATGACTTCTCGTGTCTTGTTTACAACACACCTGTTAATGCATCTGCCTTGGAGCTGCTCCCCAAGCCTCCTGCTTGCTGTGCAGTGAGGAAGTGGAGTGTAATGTCAGGGTGTGTCCCCCCACCCCTCAAAGTGTGTGTGTCTCTGTCTGCTATGCTGTATCCCCTCCCCTCCATTCCTGCTGCCTTGTAGATTGTGAGAGGCTACATTAACAACAATGTGTTAACCTTTGAGGGCTCACCTGAGTGCTAGTTCATCATTTAGCAGTAAGGCATTCCCTGGGAAATATCCCACCCTCTAACTTCACCACCTCAACCAAGCTTCACAGTCATCATAGCTGTGTATAGTATTAAATTGTTTAAAACTTCATGTGTAAAAATTATACTGCCTTTTTAAGTAGATCAGCAAGTTGAGACAGTAGCTGCTGCTAGCAAAAGCTCCCTTCGTCCTAAGCCCTGTTGTGTCTCCTCCCCTCTCCCCCGCTCTGTGGAGATGGGGTAAAGATGCAGGGGGGAGAGGGACACCCTAACAATAGCAGCCCTCTCCTCCTCCCCCTGCACAGCAAGCAGGAAGCTCCCGGGAGCAGCTCCAAAGGCAGGAGCAGCACATAGCAGTGGGGGGAGGGACAGCTGGACTGCCGGCAATTGATAGCCTGTTGGGCTGCTGCTACACATGGAACTTAGGGGAGCAGGGAGCTGGGGAGGGGGGCTGCTGGTCCACCCTGGTTCCAAGACCCCACCAGCTAGCTCCAAAGGGCAGCTCTTTCTGCAAGCAGTGGACAAAGCAGGCAGCTGCCAAAGAACGTTATAAGGGAGCATTGCGCAACTTTAAATGAGCATGTTCTCTAATTGATCAGCAATGTAACAATGTTAATCGGGATGACTTTAAGTGAGGAGTTAATGTATATCAGAGTGTCACATTGTCAAAGAAGTGAGAAGCTTGGTATCAAGAAATCAGGATCCCTTCAAGTTTTTGCATGTTATGACTTACTCTGCTGTGCTTTGGCATTTATTTTATATTGCTAGCAGTACATGTTGTGATCAGAATTGTTGTTAGCTGGCATGCAATTTTGATGCCACTGTGTACCAGCGAATCATAACTGCTATCTGATGACTTGAGGAAGTTCTTATTAGGCATCCATTGGAGTGAAAATGTGGAATTTTACATTCTTAGTTTTAAATGTCTCTTTGCATATTTACTTCTATGGTCTGTGTGCATATTCTGAATAATGGAAATACTGCTTATCTATTTTTCTCACTGTTCTATTTCTTCTTTGAGTAAATGGGAAAATATAAGCTCTAAAGGGGTGAGTGTGCAAGTGGGATTTATTTGGAAACTCTGCTAATGCAATTTCAGGTTTTGGTGTGTTTTTTTTTTTCATACTTGTTCATAAGCCAATTTTTTTAGTAAAAAAGGGAAGCACCAGAGACAGGGGTTGGCTTATGAATGGCTAATGGGTTACCTGGGGAGGTGGTGGACTCTCCTTCCGTAGAAGTTTTTAAGATCAGACTTGACAAAGCCCTGGCTGGGATGATTTAGTTGGGGTTGGTCCTGCTTTGAGCAGGGGGTTGGACTAGATGACCTCCTGAGTTCCCTTCCAACCCTGATATTCTGTGATTCTATAGCGAGGGAGAGGTGGGACACAGTCCCTCCCCCCAATAAGGGAGCAAGGGGAGGCAGGACAGCCAGCAGAGACAGAAGGGAAGAGGCGGGACCAAAGTGTCTCTACTTCTAGCCACGCTGCTCTCCCCTCAGCCTCCAAAGCGGCTGCAGCTCCGGGGCTGGCAGGCTACAGCCATCCTGCTCAACCCTGCCCCCCAGAGCAGGCTGTGGCAGTGGCCATGCTGCCCAGGCGCCAGAGCACGGTGCGGCTGTGCGAGACCAGCTCCAGCCAGGTCAGAGACATCCTCCCCTGACCCTCCCCAGATAAGGTGGAAAAGGATGGGATGGGGAGAGTGTGGGGGTCCCGGGCTGGAGTGGGGTCATGTAGGAGGTGGTCACGGGTTACTCTCCTGACTCCGAGCTTCTCTTTCTCCCCCCCCCCCCCCCCAAAAAAAAAAAAAAGTTGCTGTGTGGCCCATCAGCATAAGCAGCTGGCGCACCGGGACACATTGTTTACTTTGGTTTACCTCCGTGCCTGTGGATGCTCAAGGTAAACAAACCATCTTGGACCACCTGCAGCTTATCCTGATGGCCCAGGAGCCAAAGTTTGCTGACCCCTGAATTATAGATTCGGCTTATGAACAGGTTATAAAAATGTTCCATTTTTACTTATCCATCTTGGGGGGGTTGGCTTATAAACGAACCGGCTTATGATCGAGTATACACCTCTACCTTGATATAACGCAACCCGATAGAACACAAATTCAGATATAACGCGGTAAAGCAGTGCTGCGGGGGTGGTGAGGCTGCGCACTCGGTGGATCAAAGCAAGTTCAGCATAACGTGGTTTCATCTATAACGCAGTAAGATTTTTTTTTGGCTCCTGAGGGCACGTTATATCAGGGTAGAGATGTATACAGTAGGTATTTGCCCCAGTTATAGAGTATCTTGTCGCTCTTTCCCCACTCCTCAACAGTATGTTCCCTTAGGATCCTGTCAATTGGCTTCTCTCACTCAGACATGGAATCCTCTGGTCTGGATTTTATTATTTGGTTAACCGCACCCACAAAGGCTGTAGAAGCTGCTGAAATTTTGTTTGGTGCCCAAACTGTTCTCTCTCTTTTGAGTCCTGGAACTGCGTCATGGCCTGATCTGTCTGTTTCTATGCCATAGCAAACAGCTTCTTCTGCACTTAGTGAGTGGCCTTGGGGGCTTCCTTCTTCTCTTTTTCTTGCCACCTTGCAGTAAAAAACTGGGCCCAGATTGTCAGCAGGCTCAGTGATGCAACCAAAATCACCACCCTTTTACAAACCAGGGTGCAGGTTACCCTATCAAACTGTTTTTATCATAAATACATTGGATGTGTTTCACCTGAACAGGATTGTGAAAAGAGTTTAATATTATTGCAGATACAGTGTCTTTTTTTTATTTTATTTTATATTATTTCTTCTTTCTTACAGAGCCAACTGTGCGAGCAGAACTGATGGAACAGGTGCCTCATATTGCTGTGTTTTGTCAAGAAAACAGGCCTTCAATACCATATGCTTTTTCCAAATACTTATTGCCTATTGTGGTGAGATACCTCGCAGACCAGAATAACCAGGTAAGAGTGTTATATTCTAAAACTGAATGGATAATAGACTTTCTCAACTAGGATAATGCAAACATTTTACACTAAGTAAATAAGGTTTAGAGCAACAAGAAATAAATCTAAGTCTGAACTTCTGTGAAAAAGAAGTTTGATATTTTTTTACAATAGGTTCTGAGGTGGTCTTGGGCATCTGTGGCTTCCCTTTCGTAATGCTAAAGCACCACTACCAAAACAAAACACTATCCTTTTACAGGCTTACATATTATACATTCCTTGTAAGAAAGAGAGAATAATTCTATGAATTAAAATTAAAAACTTGTTTTAAAGCCAGAAGAAACCATAATGATCATCTTTAATTTCCCATACAACAAGCTGTAGAACCTCACCCAGATATTTCTGTCTGAAGCCCATAGCTTTTGTTTGAGCTTTAGCATACGTTTTAGAAAAGTATCTAGTGTAGAGATAAAGACTTCAAAGGATGAAGCATCCACCATGTTTTTAAGTAAGTTCTTCCAGTGGTTAATTACTCTCATTGTTAAAAATTTGGGCCTTTTTTCTGGTCCAAATTTGTCTAGCTTCATCTTCCCATCATTGAACTTCATTGTGCCCCTTTCTGTTAGATTAAAGAGCTGAATCTCTTCTCTGTGTAGGCACTTGCACACTGTGATCAACCCAGCTCTTCACCTTCTTTCAAGAAGCTCAGTCTAGTTTCTTATAGTCTGTCACTATAAGGCATGTTATCCAGACCGCAAATCATTCTTGTAGATCTTTTTTGAACCCTTTCCAATTTTTCAACGTAATTTTTGATGTGTAAATACTAGAACTAGACACAGTATTCTGGTTATAGTCTCACTAAGGCCATATAGCCATATACAGAGGTAATATCACATCCCTGTTACTTTATTCATCTTCAAGTGCTTTCTCATGTCCATTCTAATAGGCGTGTGTGCGTCCTGCATGCACGACCGTCTGAAGGTTTTTTCCCTGTCGGCACCCATCAGGTCATCTGTGGCGTCCCCTGGATTGGCGCCCTCATGGCGGTGTATATAGGACACTGCCAACCCGCCACCTCCGTTCCTTCTTACCGCCAGTGATGGTCATTGGAGCTTCCTTCAGTCTTCTTGTTTTGCAAGTGTCTACCTAGTGGTTACTGTCTAGTTAACTGTAAATAGTTCTTGAAAGTTGTAGTTAACCTCTTTCAGGAGGTTTTCCCCCACCTCCCTAGCTCCCCTGACTGGTATATGCCTCCATCTGAGGGATTTAAGTCCTGTGAACACTGCGGGAAGCCTATGCCCAAGGGCAAGCTGCATGCGTTGCACCTTAAATGCTGGGATGAGAGCCATCAAATGGAGAAGTGCTCCATTTCTAGGAGCTTTAGACCTAGGATGAAGAGGGAGCAGGACTATTGCCTCAAGCTCCTTTTTATGGAGGTGGCTCTTTGCCCTCACCTGGCACTGGAAGCTGCACTGGCAACATCGCTGCGGGATTCCTTGGCACCGAAAAAAGACTACTCCAGGGAGCACAGACGCTGCTCCCCAGCTTGCAAAGCGGGTTTGAGCACGTGGCACCGCTCTCAGTCCCTGGTGCCACATAAGAAGAAAAAGGTGGACAGGCTTTGGTCCCCTTTAAGGAAACAGCACAGAGATCCCAGCGGGGTGCATCCTTTGTCACAGCCTGGCTCTCGGACCACCGACTCCAGCCCTGCCAGGGGCTCCATCAAATCAGGTGCTTGTGGACTCTCTGACTCAGGAGGAATTGGAAGATGAGATTGATCTTCCCTCCACGTCAGATACTTTTGAGGCCACGTGGGATCTTATTGCCATGACTGCACAGTCCCCGGCCCTGCAGGCGCGAGCACCGGCACCGGTCCAGGTGGTGGAGCAAGGCCTGGCACCAGCGATGGCGCAGTTTGTGGCACCGACTGGGCAAGCCAAAGATGCTACGGTGCCGCACCGCAGTACCATTCCCTGCACCGTTGGGCTCTGCCCCTCCATCGTCTGGAACAGGCTATTTGTCGGACTCCGATAATGAGTCATCAATCTCCCGATATAGTTGATACAAGTCTCAGTCCCGGCGCCGCAGATCACGGGATGTGCCGGTGCCCATGGTATCCTGGCCCTCATAGTGGCAGAGGCCAGTACAGTGGCCCTTTTGGACTCCTTGGGCCTACCATCAGGCTCAAGGGCAGGGCTCCAGGGCCGCATCCGTGGTGTCTGTGCCCCATACTCCTCCTTCAGCCACGTCAGTGCCATGCCATACTCTCATACCACCTGAAGACTCCCCACATGACAAGGACCCCGAGTCTTTGCAGATGGGTGCAACTCTCAGGCCAGCACCCCATGTGGTACCAGTGCCACAGTCCACCCCGAATAGGACAGACGTACCTGAGCCAGCCTTCTTGGGTAGCCTTGCCCCTTATAAAGACCTTGCAAAACACCATAAAGGTGCTATGGCAGACCCTGGCCTCCATTCCTCCCATGGCCAAAGGGGTGGAAAGGAGGTATTTTATGCTGCAGAAGGGGTACTCTCAGTCTAGAACATTAGTGGTGGATGCGGCGAACCATGAAGAGCGGCATGGTCAGCCGGTTCCTGTGCCAAAGTCATGGGTTGCTGAGAAGCTGGACCTTTTCGGCCGTAAAGTAGCTGAACTCAAGGCCAATGGTCGCAGGCAGAACTATCACTGCACATCAACCTCAGACCAGACATCGCTCTTTCAGTTTTTCAGAAGTGGGCCTTTTTCCACATAGACCTGTTTGCGACATGGAGCAACAGGAAATGCCAGCAGTTCTGCTCCTTTCTGAACCACAGCCCAGGCTCCATCGCGGACGCTTTTCACTTCACATGGGTGAGTCACATGGTCTATGCGTTCCTGCCCTCCCCTCTCATACACAGAGCCCTCCTCAAGGTCTGCTAGGACAGGGCTTTGTTGATCCTCATACTGCCGGCGTGGCCCTGCCAGCACTGGTTCACCATACTGTTAAGCCAGACCAGTAACCCTCAGGACCACCTGAAGTGCCTGCACCTTACGGCGTGGAAACTCCAGGGGTAAACCCATTGCATCTCCAGTGTTCGGACTCAGTGAGACAGGTTCTTCTGGGAAGTAGGAAACATTCCACCCGAGCCACATATCTGGCAAAGTGGAAGTGGTTTTCTATTTGATCCTTTATAAAAGAAAGTATCTTCTCCCCTTGTTGGTCCTTTTGGTCAGATGCCACCCAGGTTATCTGAGCTTCTTAACCCTTTACAGATAAGAGGAATTAACCCTTTACAGGGTAAAGAGGGATTTTACGCTACCCTTAGCTATATGTTTGACTGTGTTGTTCAGTAAATCCAATTTACCAAGCAGTCCAGATCAATCTGCATAGCTAACCTTCTGCATGATTTATCACTCCACCAATTTTTGTCATCTGCAGAGTCTATCAGCAGTGATTTTTATATTTTCTTCCAGATCATTAATCAAGATACTGAATAACACCCAGCCCATTAGAAACAAGTCTGTTGGATGATGATTCCCTGTTTACATTTATTTTTAAAAATCTGTCAGTTAACTATTTTACACTATTATGTACTTCTTGATTTTTGAATAACGCTACTTATCAGAAGGCCATAAAGGACTAAGTCAAATGCCTTACAGATGTCTAAATACATTGTCAATATAGTTACTTTTATCAACCAAACTTGTAATCCTTTCAAAAAATGGAATGTGTTTGGCACATACGTTCCATAAAACTATTTTGGATTGGCATTAATTATGCTCTCGTTCTTTAATTATTTACTGATAGTGTACCATACCTGCCTTTGATTGTGCCTATTTCGCATTGGGAAAGTTTGACTTTTGGGAAACATGAGGGAACATTCTTGAAGTATTTGTAGTATTACAATAATGTACAATATATGTGTTCCTGGACATGACTCTCTATTTTTTAGTGTTTATAGTTTGCTGAAGAATTTAAGAACACGTGCCCTCAACCTTGACAGGGGCTATGAGGGTGTGTTGGTGTATCTTCCAGTGTATATCTAAAAACTACCTCATGTAAACTCGTTTCCACTTTGTTTTTCCTACGATAGGTGAGAAAAACAAGTCAGGCAGCATTGCTAGTTCTGTTGGAGCAAGAACTTATTGAGAGATACGATGTAGAGACCAAAGTATGCCCTGTTCTTATAGAACTGACTGTGCCAGACAGCAATGATGATGTGAAGACAGAGGCTGTGGCTGTGAGTAAATCAGTGAAACTGAGCTTTAAGGTCTAAGGTTTGAGTGAACATTTGGTGTTGTAGTGTACACTCATTCCTATATATTTGCTTTCTACAGCTAACTCTCAACTTTTCATGAGTGATGTATCTGAGTATTTAGATTCTAATATCTAAACTGTATTGTTAACCCAAATTTAGGTGAATAAATTTATTTTAGATTACTTACTATATGTATTTTGACTTTTTTTTTTAAACCAGATTTTATACTTTTTTGATAATCTAAGCACTATACCCAGATGTACAGACACTCTTTTCTTAACCTGTGTATTCAGGCTAATGTTAAAAATTATATAATAAAAGTACTCCAGTATTTCTAAGGCACTTACAATTGTGGTGCCTCAGAGAGAAATGACTGTCAGTAAATTAATCCTTAGCATTCTTTGCACTGTATTGGTCATGTTTGAAATAAATTACTTGTATATTCCCTAAAAGAAGAGAGACCCAACTGGACAAGAAACTCAGGAGATTAATTGTATTACCTGAGAAAGTGTTTTCTATTTTGGGAGCCTCCTTTTATGACCATTGGCACTTGATTGTTTTTTGTACTGTTCCTTTCTTTAGTAGAGAATTCGTGATACATGAATTGTGTTGGCCTTTACTTTGTGGGCTTGTTTTCCCTTTTATCACCACCAGCATCTCTGAATATAATGCTCATTCAGACAAACTTGAACGAATTTTTTCAGATGGAATTTGGAGTAATGAATGGACTAAATTCAGCAACTCCAGTGGTTTAAACCGGTAAAAATTTAATAAACAGTCCTCATAGATTAATTTTTATTCTTCAAAAACATGTATAATAATTTAACTAAACCATTTTAACGCGTTAATTTATAATAGTATAATGCCAAATGTGGTAAAAATCCTCAACTTCTGTCAAATGCATTGTAAACTACTCTATTCATTCTAGAATTTCTTTTTACACTGTAAGAACATAAGAATGACCATACTGGGTCAGACCAAAGGTCCATCTAGCCCAGTATCCCCTCTTCCAACAGTGGCCAATGCCAGGTGCCCCAGAGGGAATGAACAGAACCGGTAATCATCAAGTGATCCATCCCCTGTCACCTATTCCCAGCTTCTGGCAAACAGAGGCTAGGGACACCATCCCTACCTGTCCTGGCTATTAACCATTAATGGAGTTATCCTCCATGAACTTATCTAGTTCTTTTTTGAACCCTGTTATAGTCTTGGCCTTCACAACATCCTCTGGCAAAGAGTTCGACTGACTGTGCATTGTGTGAAAAAATACATCCATTTTGTTTGTTTTCAACCTGCTACCTATTAATTTATTTTGGTGACCCCTAATTCTTGTGTTATGAGAAGGAGTAAATAACACTTTTCTCCTCACCAATCATGATTTTATAGACCTCAGTCATATCTCCCCTTTGTCGTTTCTTTTCCAAACTGAAAAGTCCCAGTCTTATTAATCTCTCCTCATCTGGTAGCTGTTCCATACACCTAATTTTTTTTGTTGCCCTTTTCCAAACCTTTTCCAAGTCCAGTATAACTTTTTTGAGATGTGATGACCACATCTACACATAGTATTCAAGATGTAGACGTACCTTGGATTTATATAGAGACAACATGATATTTTCTATCCCTTTCTTAGTGATGTCCAACATTCTGTTTTCTTTTTTGACTGCCACTGCACATTGGGTGGATGTTTTCAGAGAACTATCCACAATGACTCCAAGATCTTTCTTGAGTGGTAACAGCTAATTTAGACCCCATCATTTTATATGTATAGTTGGAATTGTTTTCCAATGTGCATTACTTTGCATTTGTCAACATTGAATTTCATTGGCCATCTTGTAACCCAGTCACCCAGTTTTGAGAGATCCTTTTGTAGCTCTTCACAGTCTGTCTGGGACTATGCAAATCACTTTGAAACAAAAACACTAATATTTATTAAATACTATTATTTATTTTATTTAAAATTGTGGCTTGTGCCTAAAGACAGCAACCAGATTGGGTGCTAATGTATTAGGCACCATACAGATATACAATAAATGACAGTACCTTCCTCAAGGAGTCTAAAAATAAGCATACATGAGGTGGAATAAAATTTATAACTGAGTTGCTTCACACTGTCCATTTTCATTGTTATGAAGGTATGGAAGCTTTGATAAATCTAAATTGGCACTGAAAAAACACATCTCAGGCATCACCAATTATAGAAATGTATACTTGAAAATTATCGGAAATTGATTTTGAAGGAAAGTTTATTTCATCAAAAGTGATCTCACAGCTTACAACAGTATTATATTCAGTTACCTCCATATTTTCTTAACAAAACTTTGGTAAAAATTAGAGAGAGTGAAAGAACAATTAGAAGGGGAAATTGTCACTTTCTTTGGGCTAATCGCTCCATGACTCACTTTTTTCAGTACCTTACACATAGGGCATTACAAATGAGCAATAAAGAGAATTTTAGAAATCTCTCTAAATATGGAATATTTTGAGGGCTGTGGGAATCATTTTATTATACTAAACTTTATATTATTTATTCTGTTAAACTTAAAGAATTAGAAATCAAGCACTTTGGTTTAAAATGTCAGAAAATTGCTTTTAAGTGTGGAAGTGTTTTAATAAGTGGACGTGAGAAATGAAGTCCCTGAATTTGACTGTTTTAAGACTAATCTGTTTGCTGTTTCTGTACTGTTCAATACACAGTATTGTGAGATAGCTGCATTAATATTAAGAGTTCATTCCTACCAACTTTCCAGAATGGCTTGTAGTCACTTTTTTCCATAACTTAACTCTCTGATTTTTTTGCTTTATATTTGGAAGATCAGTTTCTCTCATTCCCTATTGCAGTTTGATACAGGGAAAGAAAATAATGAGTTGAGCTGCCTACAATGCACACACTTTTCAATACGAGATTTAAAAGTATAGAAAAATTCAGGATCACATGCATCAGGTTTTAGCTTGACTGTAGTTACAACTTCAATAATACAGAAAGGTCATTATTTAATGCTTGTGAAATTAATTTCTCTGTTGTAAAGGCATTCCTAATCAGTATTTTCCTTCTCATTAGATAATGTGCAAAATGGCTTCCATGGTGGGGAAAGACATCACAGAGAGACTCATTCTTCCTAGGTTTTGTGAGATGTGCTGTGATTGCAGAATGTTTCATGTTCGTAAGGTATGAATTTTTCTCTGTCTAATTTGGTTCAGCTATATACTTTAGATTTAAAGGAATATAGTTAACCTAAAAATCACATTTGTCTGGGGTTTTTTTTGTTTTTTTTTTTAATCTGCTGATGTTACCTGAAATACCAAAAATAAATATAAAGGAAAGATATAGGGCCTCACATATTCTGTGACTGAGCAGCTGTGGAAACTGCTGAAGAATTGTATTCTAGAATCTTGGCTTTTATTTAAAAATAAAACACTGCTTCTAGCCCTTATGGGTGTAGAGAGAACCTTGAAAACATGAATCAAACGTAAACTGATGCACTTTCACCTGCCTGACCCACAGGTCTCTGGAAGGGAACGAAGGGTATATCAAGGCAGAGCCAGCACTGGGCATAAGCAGACTAAGCAATTGCTTAGGGCCCTGAGCAGCTCAAAGGGCCTCCCTATGCACTTTTTAGTATAAGAACTTGCCTGGTTTAGTATTGTGTGCGCATGGCAGGAGGGGGAGAATATTGCTGCTTAAGGCTCCCATTGGGTTAGCACTGGCTTTATATCAGGGTATTAAAATAAATTAATGCTTCCATGGAATTTAGACATTGCAGCTACATAATTTGGTTCCATTTTGTACCAAGGAGTACCGGATACTACAGAAGAAAATATTTTTCTCTGATTTTTTTTCCAGTTTTACTGTATGTATTTAATAATACTTTGTATATAATAATATAATATAATAATTTTCACTTTCTCCTTTGTATCTAATTAGTGTCCCACATTCTTTGTAGGGTTCTTTCTTGTGTAAGAAGGGGAGATAAAACATTTTAAAAAATAATAAATTGTGATTTTTAAAACCACAGAAATTGGCAGGTGTAACGTATAGTACCTGAAACTACTACTAACAGTGTTTTTTAAACTGACTTGATTTCAAGTTGACTTTATCATGGCAAGTATATTAAAATTATGGATGTGGGCTACTACAATACCTTTGCAGATGATGAAGCATTGTAATGATCATAAATCAGTTATTATCAATGAATATAATTTACTTACCTTTAAATTTTGTCTACAGGTATGTGCAGCCAATTTTGGAGATATCTGCAGTGTGGTTGGGCAGCAAGCCACTGAAGAAATGCTTGTAAGTCTTTTGTACAAAACTCAGGTTGTTGAGTTATGGCTCTAGGTGTATATATATATTCTCCTCACCCTCTTATCTAACACCTTCCTTACAAAAAAACTACCTAAGAGAACTCAAAAGTTGAGAAATGACAGAGTTAAGTTTGCATGTGCACCTAAACCCTGTCCTTTTAAAGACTGTATTGCAATACATTTTTACACAATTACATAACATTATTTATACAGAACCACTTTCTCTTTCATCACTCATTCTTTGAACATTTTGTATTTAAATGTCTTTCATCAGTTCTGTCTGAAGTATATGATACCACAGAATTTATTTTTTTTCACCCCTGCAACCTTGGATACGTGTGTAAAGTGAGTTTTTTAAAAAATAGTATGTAATCATGAAATGATCAAATGCTATCAGGCCTGTGCATATGGGGGTAGAGTTGAGGTTGCCTGCATATCCTCAGCTTGGGCTTTTCCTGAATTTTGAGGGCTAGCACAGCTTGCATGTACATTTAATATAGTTTTTAGTAGAGTTTAAAAAAAATAAAATAAAAATGAAAAGAGAGAAGGTGCTGGGACAAGAAAGGAACTTATAATGCAGGACTGATAGCTCTTCCAGCTTGCAAAAATTTGGCAATAGAGTTATAAAAATGTAGGGTTGGAAGGGACCTTGAGGTGTCCAGTCCAGCCCAGCCCCCTGCACCGAGTCAGGACCAAGTAAAGTGAGACCATTCCTGAGAGGTGTTGGTCCAACCAGTTCTTTAAAACCTCCATTGTTGGGGATTCCACAACCACCCCATGGAAGCTTCTTCCAGAGCTTAACCATGCTTATAGTTAGAAAGATTTTCCTAATATCTAACCTAAATCTCCGTTGCTACTGATTTAAGCCCATTACTACCTGTCTTACCTTTAGTAGACATGGAGAACAATTGATCACCGTTCTCTTTATAACAGTCCGTAACACATTTAAATAGCATGTGTACATCTCATAATCTGAAACTAGTAGGGTAGATACCATCAGGCTACCTTGTCTCCTCTAAGAGGCTGATAGGAATGTAGAGTGGGTCTCCATCTTGAGCACTTTTACGAAGGGTGAAGGAGTTCTCCTTAGCTCCTTGGTGATTTATACTATCCGCTTATGTTTTCTGTGGTAAAATTCAGCTTTTGGTCGCCAACTATTTCAGCTGCTGAGCTTTAATTGAAAAAAAAAAAGAGGAGTCAGGAATCTCTTTTCATGATGGAAGAAGTGTGTGTTTTCCACTCTTCTGGTACTTCAAAATCAGTTGAATGACTTCTCATGAAATTTTATTTTTTTAAAAAAACACTTTTTAGTCAAAAAATGTGGAAAATTTCAACCCAAAAGGAGTTTGCTTAAGCAACTGAAAATAGGGTTGTGATGAAAACTGTAGTACTATCTTGATAGAAGTCACTGCTGGTCTTGCTGCAGTACCACAGATGGTGATAATCATGTGATGAATTTTATGCTGTGATTGCCTCAACTGCATCTTGCCCACTAATCCATTTCTGCTGGGATTACTTCAAAAATTACGAACACCTAAGAAAGTTCAGTCACCATTTTTTAGAAAAACAGTCTCCGTAAAACTGTTTTGTCTTTGAGTAGTGTCCATCTGGGTGCTCCACTTCAGGTTGATCAGAGATTTTCAGTAGCAATGCCCATTTGGCCCATGTATACGTTCCAAACAACCTCGTACCCCATACTGAGGATATATAGAGCTGTTCAGATGAACTTCCCGCAGTGCCTTCCCAACCACACAAGGGCTTGATATGGAATGTCTAGTGTGCCTGTTTCAGCTTTGCTGTAGTTTAGCTTTGAGTTCTTAGTTCTAGGTTTAGTTTAGTTAGTTCTCTTATTTATTTTGTAATGGTGCCTTTAGTTAATTTGGGTTTTTTCTGTTTAATACCACCTTTTTCTCCCTCTTCCTTCTGAGGGATTTGCCTTGGGGGTCATCGTTGACCTGGTAGACCGGAATTCAAATATTTCTGTGCCTGCCAGGAATCTATCCCAGTCAGCAATGGACATTCTTGGTGTAAACACATACCTTCCGGACAAGTGCAAGATCTGCTCAGCTTTTAAAAGCAGATCTTGAAAAAACAGCAAGATTAAACTTTGACTCCTCATGATAGAACTCTCCAGAAAACCTGCCTGGGATTCAGGTTCTCATACCCCACGTATGTCAGCCTCCTACTGAGCACAGTGCCTAGGGGTAAAAGTAAGGCATACGGGCCAGTATGGCGTACCGGTAAAAGTTAGCTGCCTGTACCAGCCCGTACCACTGACTTTAAAGTGCTGCCGCAGCACTGCTTTAACATCACTGCCCCTTTTGCACCCCCCTTGGCAGCCCTGCCAGGTCCCTACCAGCAGGGCCACCAGTTGAGGGGGAGGGGCAGCAACATTAAAGTACTTTAAAATCGCTGCCTCTTTTGTGCCTTCTACCCCTGCCCCCCCCCACAGGGAGTGATGGGGAAAAAGAAGTAGCTGCCCCAGGTCTGCGATTAAAATGGGCCCGGGGCTCCAGCTGCTGCTACTGCAGCAGCACCGTCCGGAGTCCTGGGCCCTTTAATTGCTGCTGGAGCCCCAGGCAGTGCAGGTCAGGGAGCTCAGATGTCCTGGCGGGGTGACACTGATACCCCCTTCCGCCCAAGGCCCTGCATCTTCTGAGGGTGGGGAGGGAGGAGCGGTCCTGTACTAGAAAGAGCTCCATTTTACTTTCACCCCTGACAGTGCCCCTTCAATCTCCATACCCCACTTGTCTAGATATTTGCAAGATCAGAACACAGAGGATACCAGTAAAGCTCCTAAGAAGAGGAGTTCTGGATCTCCTCACAAAGAGCCGCAAGTCAACGCAGTTGTAATGGCAGGCAGAATGAAAGGTCACCCAGTGAATGCTCAAAGGATTTCGTCCTGGATCACGGCCTGCATCCGCTAATGCTATGAACTGGCAAAAGTGCCTCCACTGGCAATCCTGACAGCACACTTGACTAGGGCGCAAGCATTGTCGTTGGCCTTCCTGGCACAGATACCTTCAACTTCTGGGCAGCTTGTAATTTCGTAACACAACATGTCACAACAACTTCATTGCTTCCAGGAGTGGCTCAGAACAGTCTGTATCCCAATCAAGCTGGTGTCTGTCCTTCAGGCGCTAGACTTGCTCAGTAGGTGGAAGAACTCATCCAGAGTCTGTACCGGCGTTCCATTCACCCACCCTCTTCTACTATCACCATAACTATAGATGCATCACTTGTGCGAAGGGATGAACACCTAGGGGGACACACCGTCCAAGGCAAATGGTTGCCTCAAGAGTGTCTCCTACAGATCAACCTCCTAGAATTACAAGTAGTCTGGAACACGAGTATCCGCTTCCTTTCCTTAATCGGGCCAGTCCATCAAAGTCATGACAGATAATGTAATCTGTACATTCGACATAAATTGTCAGTGAGGGACAATTGTGCTGAAGCAAAAAAGCTGTGGAGCTGGTTTATAGCTAGTCACACCCTCATTTCAGCCTCTTATCTTCCAGGCTTTGCAAAACACCATGGCCGATAATCTGAGCAGACATGTCTTCCACGATTACAAGTGGGAATTGGACTCTTGAATCCTCAAACAGTTTTTTCCAGGTTTCCAAAAGAGGACCTCTTTGCGACGCCTGCCAACAGAAAGTGCAAGAAAATTGTGCTCGAGAGGACTGGGTTATCAATCCTTGGGGACACATTTCTCATTCCTTGCAGGAGGGGTCTTCTCTATATCTTCTGACATCGTTGATTCTGAGGGTGTTGAACTAAAATCAAACAAGAAAAAAATGGAGTCATTGTAATTTCACCAGCTTGGCTGAGGCAGGTCTGGTACACTTACCTGATTTACTTTGCCTCCAGTCCAGCATTGCAACTTCCAACCATTTCCCATCTGCTGTCTCAGAATGCTGGTTGGACTCTCCATCCCAGCCTGGGCATCCTCTGACTCAGCGCTTGATTCTCAGTGATAGAGATTTTCTGTTTGACAGGTAGAACAGGTCCTATTAAACAGCTGAAAAATCTCTTCAAGATATACTCACCATGGGTTTATCCAGCAACTCTTCATTCTTCTCTTTCCACTGTTCTTGATTACTGATTGGATTTAAAGAAGTTGGGTCTTTCTGATGAGTTCTATCGGAGTTCATTTGTCAGCTTTTGTAGCCTTTTAGTTCCCAAGGGTTCTCAGTCTTTGCTTATCCCACAACAGAAATATTCATGAGGGGATTGCTTAAGCTTTTTCCCCAAATCAGAGAGGCTGTATCTGTATGGGATTTGAACTTGATGCTTAATTGTCTTATGAAACTTTCTTTTGAACCACTAGCTGTGTTCTCTGCTGAACTTGTGTATGAAAATGGCATATTAGTGGCCATCGCTTTTGCTTGCAGAGTCAGGAAATTAGGCGCAATAATGGTTGATCCCTCTCCATCCCATCACTTCTATTGTTTTCTTCAAGGGTAAGGTACCATTATGCCCACATTCTAAAATTTCCCCCAGTTTCCACAGTAACTAAGTTCTTGATCTTCCTGTGTTTTGTCCCAAAGCCACATCAGACTAGTGAGGAAGCTGCCTTGCATACCTTGGATGTTAGTTAGCCTTCTATATGGACAGATCAGACCATTTAGAAAGTCTCCAAGACTCTTTCAGTTGCAGACAAATCTAAAAGATCCACAATCTCCACCCAGAGATTTTCAAAGTGGGTTTCCAGTTGTGTTCTTGTTTGTTACCAGGCTGCTAATGTTCAGCCACCTTTGAGAATAAAAACCCATTCTACAAGATCCCAAACTACCTCCATAGCACTGTTAAAAAGGTATCAATTGCTGAAATTTCCAAATGGCAACCTGGGTATCAGTGAACACTTTTTTCCCAGACACAATATCCTAATATATGGCTCTGATCAGAAGCTGCTGTTGTCACAATAGTCCTTTCTTTATTGTTGGATCCAGCTCCAAAGCTCGCTCCTCCTCCAAGGGATACTCTGGGATACCTAAAGTGGAGTATTGATAGGGACACTACTCAAAAAGAAGTCATTACTCACATTGTGCAATAACCAGAGTTCTTTGAGAGGTGTCTCTCTAACTATGCTCTACTACCCACCCTCTTTCCCCTCTACTTCAGAGTTTTGTCTCGCGGGACTTTATGGTACAGAAGGAACTGAAAGTGGTTTGCTCGTGCGGCTCCATATATCCTTAGTATAGGGTATGAGGGTGTCTGGAGTGTATTTGCAGGCCAAACGGGCAGTACTACTGAAAATCTTTAATCAAAGGCACATGTGCCACTGAAGTGGAGCACCCATAGGGGGACACATCTCAAAGATTGATTTGGTTACTGCATGAGGTGAGTAACTCTCCTTTCCTTGCACCAAATGTGGAATTTTTCACCGAAAAACCAGGATGGGCAGTGTACTGTTGATAGGCAGTGACAGGTTTAAAGTCTGATGTTCACAACCTGTAAGAGCTAGCAAAGGGAGTTTTATATCATTAGAAAGGAGAGATTCTCCATTTTCTGAAAAAGCTCATCATTTGCTGTTAGCTGGGAATCTTCTCTTTCCAATGGCTATAGTAATCTTAAATGTTTTCTGACAGTAGTAGGTAAAGTTGTCAGACACAAGTGTGATTGTGTCCCTTTAATATTACCCCTTTCAAAAGGAAATTACATAGTGAAGAGTTTGTCTTTTGAAACACTTTTTATAGTTTATGGACAGGCAGTTACTTGGATATAGGAGAGAGACAGTGGTAAGAGAGAATTAAAGGAAAAACTTTGCTGACAAAAACGAATTTTGCATCCAGGTGCACACACTTTGATGTCCATCCTTCAGATGTAATTTGAGGGATCTAATTAAAAGGATAGTAGAAATGGCATGCCCTTTTGCTTTGCAAAACCTGTATAAACAGATCCTGTTGTGAGCAGCAGGACAAAGAGTCTTAAAAAAGGAAGTAGTGAGGTAAAGGAGCATAAATTGAAACCAGTAACCCCTACAAAAGTTTGCATAAAAGTTTATTTACTGTGTTTTATATAGCTACCAAGGTTTTTCCAGCTCTGTTCTGATAATGTTTGGGGAGTTCGGAAGGCTTGTGCTGAATGCTTCATGGCAGTTTCATGCGCAACATCCCAGGAGGTCCGGCGGACAAAACTGTCAACGCTTTTTATCAGTCTGATCAGTGACCCTTCACGATGGGTAAGAGTTTTGTTTTATTTATCAAATACCTATTTTTCTATTTGCTTTTTCTTTGGTACCCCACATTAATTTTTTAGAGATAAATAGCTTATTCATGTGCATGATTGTGTCAAGTAATCGTGTATAATGGTGGTTTTGCTGACTGGAGGAAGGCTATTCTACATTATCCCAGTAAAATGTATTGGACCCTTCCATTGAGAAAAGGTATGTGGAGCTGCAGGCTTCCTTGCTATTCTATGTTGCCAAAAGTCTGCTTATCACCAGGAATATCAGAAAATTGCAGATGTAATTAAATTGAATTTATTGAGATTTTTTTTGTCCATGCTTCACATCCCCCCCCTCACTCCACCTCCCCGGTCTTGAAAATCCATCTTTCAAATCTGTGTTAGGGTTGTCAACAAGGGCTCCTTCTCAGAGCCAAAAGGAAGCCATAATGCCCCAAAGCACCAGTTTTTTGGCTCTAAGAAGGCATGTGAGCCATAATCAGGTACAATGAAAGAAGTAATAGAAATGGAGGTGAGAGAGGCTCACCAGAAGTAAATAGAATTCAAGCCTGTGGTTCTTATTGAATCAATGTAAATTCCTGACAATGTAAAATGTGATGTGATGTTTCCACTAAACCAGCATTTCTTCTTTCCAGTCACTTGGATCTTCCACTTCATTGGCGTTCAGATTTACTCACTTTAAACATTGAAATAGTGTGGGAGGGTGAAATATGCTGTCAACGTGAAGATGTGTACAATGATCTGTGAATTGACCACTTTGTCTGCCTGCTGTATTTCACGTCTCACCCCAATCTTTCCCTGCTCAAGGCTTTTTGCCTGGCACTTTCCCATATCCAGCTTGTTGGCACTGTTCCCAGATGCAAGTCTCTCCTGTCACTTTCCCCAGTGCCCTTACAACTCTTCCCCATTCCTGACAGCTGGTTGTGTATTTATACAACAGCTGTATTTAAATTATTTTCTCTGGAACCCATTATTCTAGGTCCGCCAAGCTGCCTTTCAGTCCCTGGGGCCTTTCATATCAACTTTTGCTAACCCATCCAGCAGTGGTCATTTTTTTAAAGAAGAAGAAAGTAAGAACACAGAGGATCATAGATTTTCAGAGGAAGATGGGTATGGATTTTATTGCTTTTGTAGTTTTTATTTTTCTTCTGCATATAGATAATGCTGCTTAGGAGACTTGAATTTTTCTTTTAATTTGTTTACACACATTGATAGTGAAGACACCAGAACTTTTGCCAAAAATTGGCCTTGTCAGCTAAGTTGCTGTTCAGTTATTTAGGGTACTTCACTTAGGTCAGCTATCCAGTAAGTAAAACTAATTCTATAAATACTAAAATAAGAACACTACTATGAACTTGCATAAGTGTCTAAATGTATAACCAGTATGGGTTGTTTTTTTTAAATAAAAAACTCATACCTATTTTCTTTGACACCCAACAGTGAAAAGATCAGGGATACAGAAGATGTCACAACAGAGGATGTACATAGCAGGACAGAGAAGCCACCTTCAGATACTGATTTTAGTGATTTTACAGTAAAACTCGAAAACACCATGGAACACCATAACCCTGTGCCAAGTAATTCTCAGAGTGAAACCGATTACCAGACTGAGACATTCTTACGTTGCACTTCATCTTCAGAATCTTGTGGGGAAATAGCTGATGAGAATGAGCAAAGTTCTAGCTTCTGTAGTCTAGCAGTGCTGCAGGAATCTGGGTTGAGGTCCCAGGAAACCTCCCTCTCAGAACAGGAATTGTACAACTCTTTCCATTTCTGGAGGACTCCTCTTCCTGAAATAGATATTGATTTAGAGCTTCAACAAACTGCTCAGATAATGCCTGACCCAGAAATTCGGGAAGGAACGAAAGACGTGACTGTGCCAGTTTCTTCAAACGTTACTATGGCCACAAGGAAGGAGCTGGAAGAAATGATAGAAAATCTGGAGCCTCATATTGATGATCCAGATGTTAAAGGTATAGTGAAGATATTTGTGTATATTTAGTGTCTGGAAATGTTTTTCTGTAATAATGTTTTGTGGAGGCTTTAATTTTTAACCTTTTGAATGAAACTTAAAAAAAAAATCAGAAGAATTAATGCTTTTGGAGTTTAACCAAATTTGCTCTAGCTGTCTTAATTTAACTCTGAAAAAAGATGACAAACCAAACGTTCTTATTTTGAGAAGCAGCTTCTGATTGTACAGATGCAGTTTTGCTCCCATTGGTCATTGCGAGTGCATAATAGCAGGTACAATAATTGCACCTGTAATTCTTAGTACTTTGGTGTCTAACTACTTGATTTGTCAGTATAATCAGGCAGACAATCACCTGAGTGCTGCAAATCATTATGTTCTGTGTTGCATATGCAGTTACTGTGTGTGCAAAATAGGAAGCCAGATTGAAGCCCTTTTGAAAAATCAAGGCCTGGATTGTTCAGAAGGTGAAAACATTCTTACATTAAGTTTATTTTTTAAGGAAATAGCTTTAGGGTATCCATGTTTTAAGAAGCTCTTCTGTAGCAACTTTCATTGCCTGCTGATGTGCGCCAGGATTATGGTCAGGACAAGGTTAGAAGTGATCCAAATCCTGTCCAACTCTTAGATGCACATAAATCAGATTGAAGTGTAATTAATGTTCTCTCCCCTACCTTCTTTTTAATAATCTGCTGCCCTTTATGTGGCATCACAGGTGTGTTGAGATATCAGCACTGGAGAAGTATTAAAGCATGCCAAATTCAAAAAGGGCAGCAGCAAATCCAGTACTGTGGCTAGGAAAGTGGCCCTGGAGATTGGCATATTCTTGATTTCAAGACTCCTGTGGGCTAGAAGGGTGCACCCTCAAAAAAGGAGAGAAGAAAAGAGGGATGGGAAAGTCCTGTCAGAATAAGCAGCAATGCTTGGATGCTTTCCTGAAATGTTGGTGTTTCTCCTATCACTAATTATACAGGCTACACACTGATAGCCTAACTTTAATTAGACTTGGCCTGTTCCTGTTTAATTTACCGTAAAATCAGCAGATGAAAATGTTCTGTTTTAAGAAAACTCTAGCCCATTGCTCTGTAAGACTGATGGGTTCTAGAAAAAATGTACTAGTTACTGGTGAGAAGCACATTATTTAAACTTATCTCTTAATAAGCACATTAACCAGTGCTGTTTAGGTTTGACTCCAGAGACTTGTTCTGCACAGCTGCAAAATGTATATTAAACTGTTTTCATGAGGATCTACATAGCTAATACATTTGTATACTCAGAGGTGCTCTGTATTACAAGATTGTTTTTAATCTGTGCTTTGATTTCGGCTGGTCTCATTCCAGAGCAATTGTCTTGCTGCACTTTAGGATGGTTTCAATATAAAGAAGCTCACAGGTGCAGTTCTGTTAGGTGCAATACTCAGAAGTTAGGAAATGCCTGAACTAGGGTGCCTGTGCAATAACAATTTGACCCCCTTGTTCATATGCATTCTGATACAGTCTTCAATTGTGTGATCGCATACTATTTTTTTTTTTCCATACAGGTCCCCTGCCTCATTCAGGGGATAAGTAATTACTCAATATTTCTTTTTATTCCCCTCATTAAATAAGCCTTAGAGCTTATTAAATGCACCCCATCTAAATCCAATATTCTAAATTTTGAATACAAGATTATTAATTTTTTTGTCGCTATCACTATCAAAAAGTGTTTTACAAATAAAACAAATGAATTTATCTTCACAACATGCGTGTGAAAGTGAGTAATATTACTTTCCCCATTTTATAACTGGGAAATTGAGACAGAGAGAGATTAAGGCCAAAATTATCAAAAGTGTCCACTAATTTCAGATGCCCAATCTGAGACACCTAGCACCTGATTTTCCAGAGTATTTAGCATTTTAAAGCATTTTCTGTGTTCAGAGCACAGCTCCAGCCAATTTCAGTCGAGTGCTCAGCACATCTGCAAATAGGGTTTTTCACATTGGACACCTAGAAAACTAGGAAGATGCTATTTTAGTGGCCTCCTATGAAAAATGAGGTTTAAGTGACTTGCCCAGCATCACACAGGAACTCTGTACCAGAGACCAGGATAGAATTCAGCACTCCAAGGTGGAATTCAGTTTCTTTAATTGTGACCTGCAGTCCCCTGCTATATCAAACAGCTTCCAACTTCTCCAACAAATGAGCCAGGGGTCCAGGGAAATTCTAACGCATGGAACCATATTGATGCGCAACTTGAGTATCAGCAGGCTTCAGACCTTTGGACTACAGTATGGACCTCAAGCACTCTACCTCACAGAGTAGCTGGCAGTAGTAGGCTGTTATCCTCTATTGGACCAGCCAAGAGAGGGGGATGAAAAACTCACTTTTCCAGTAGATTTCACAGCTATTCACTAGCAGCAGAGGAATGTAGAGATGCAGGACACCTTATTTCAATTCCAGTTTCTATAGGAGAGTGTTGTCTAGAGGTTACAGATTGTGCCTCCAGCTTGTCACTGTCCCCCTCTACATCTGTGTACCTCCTAACTCCTTCTCAATTGGCTCTTGTCTCCCACCTCTTCTGGTCCGCCCCATCCTCTGGGTCCTGCAACAACACCCCTCACCCCTTCCATACCCCTTTGCATGCCAGTGTGACTGATTCCTCCTCCTCCTCCTCAGTACACTTGGGTGCCAGCATCAGTAGTACAGAAGAGAGAATCTCCTGCTCTCAGTTATTCTGCCTGGTGCTGCAGCAGCCGGAAGGAGCAATCATAAGGGAAGTCCTGATCAACTCCTGAAGCCATGAGTATGCCCAGTGCAAACAGAATCTTCAGAGATCTTAGCTGCGAAACAAGCCTCTATTGAGCATGTGCAAACTGCAGTTTTTCCGAGGCTTATAACTTGGCTAAATTTGGGAAAATTTTCATGGGGACAGCAAAAGGCATATACCTGTCACCAAACCAGTCACACTGCCAAATTACAAGTCCCTGCTCTAAAGCATGAGAAGCTAGATTTTTCTCAACAAAATAGTTGTAAGAATTTTTTTTTAATATGGACAAAAGACCATTTTCCCATAATCTCATTCTCAAAAATGGCTGAATCCTTTTAGCTGAAATTTACCCAAAACTTCAGTCTGAGGCAGACACCTGGCATGGAAAATTTCAGCCGCCAATTAATAGTTTGGCAAAACCCCAAGGAACAGAATATAGGGGTTTATAATGGAAAATATCTGTCAGCCTTATGTAGGTGGAACTGGTAGAGACACACATATAATAAATATCAGTTAGTTAACATTGGGGAAAAAACCTCTTGTTTGTGTTTTAGCATTAGATCAGCCTCAAAGGAATTTGAAATCCTAGTGAGTGTTTCAGGATAGATTTTTAAATACAGTACCTGCACCATTATAGCACTTAAAACAATCGGAGGAGCATTTTTTGTCTGCTAATAATGAGTGAACACTAAGGAAAGAAACAGACAGCAAAAGAGTGAAAACAAGGGAAGCAGAAAAGAGAAACAGCAGAAAATAAAGGGGGAAGGTGTGCTGCCATGTAAAAGCATTTTTTTCTCCTGAGTTATTTATGTATTTTTCTATAAACACACTCTCTCTCTCTCTCTCGAAATGTGCATCTATATATATTGTCTATTTAGAAAAAGACCCTTAATCTTTAATTTTAACTGAAAATGAAAGGCCTATATTTTGCTATTGGTTCTGGTTTGAAGGGAAGGGGGAAAGAAAAAGTAAGTTCTTCTAAATGTGCATCGGGATAAAGTTCACTTGAATTATTTCTCCAGTTGTTTTGCCTCACAAGAATCCTGAAAATCTGAAATAACATTTCATGCCTAAATAGTCTGGTAAGAGCTAGTCATCGCTTTCACTTTTTAATTTATAGTAGAAACTCACTCATTCATTTTGTTTATCCATGTATCTATTGTTTGTGCATTTAAAAAAGATTGGGATCTTTCCCTCACTTCTCAATAAAGAAGAAACAACCGAATACTACTGTAAGGTCTCTAATTATCAAGGTCTCATTAATTTTACAACTTTTGGTGTAGAGAACTTAATAATGTTATATGAAATATGGTATTAATTAAAACTAAATTTATACTTTTCTAATAAACCTGATGCATTTCATGGTATAGTTTTTTTGCATTGTTTGTTTACTTAGTAATTTGTAGTGGGCTTCTCTGTCAGTATGGATTATTACAATCCTACTGTAACTCTTTTCTTTCAGGTATTTTATTAAATGCTTGTCAATTACAGAACCAGCCAGGCTACATATTGACCAAATCCTTAGTCATTTGCTCCTGCTGTTCTTACCCCTATCTAGAGACCATCCCAGAGATGTAAGACAGCAGTTCATGTATGGCCTTCACATGTGATGTTCCTTACCTGTCCCACACCATTGTGTGTGTCTCAGTTGTCTAGCTGTGTGTTCAGTGTTTAATACTGTGTTGTAATTCTGCTTTATGTAAAAGTCAGTCATAATTGTGTAAAAACTTTTTTTTTTTTTAAGTGTGCCATACATATTAATCTGGCTTTTGATAAATTCTGATGGCCTTATGTGAGTAAATTTAGGTGCTAGGATAAATGAGACAATTAAAATGCCAAGATGGGAGGTGGAGTGAGGCGAATGTTAAAAATAGATTCAGTTGTTTAATTTCAGAATGTGTACATAATATTGGAGAGGCCTTGAAAAAAGGGTGAGTAGCGTTTTAGCTCAAGCAAGTGGGCTTATTTGGATCAGAGAGCCACTTGCCCCTTCCCTGAAAGGGCGGAAAGAGGAGAGGAAAAGAGCAGCCCAATCACTGCTGCTTTGACAGGAGCGGAGACGTGGATGTGGAAGACAAAGTAGAGCAATCCCTGAGCCACTTGTTCTTTTCCAGGAAGGGAAGGTGGTAGGCAGAGAGCAGAATGGCAGGTGCTGCTGCTTTTTGAGAAAGGAAAGGAGAGAAGCAGGGAAGCACCGGATAGAAGTGGCTTCACTTCAAGAGAAGGGGAATGAGGAGCCAAGTGGATTATACGGAGGAGAGTTGCTGGGAGGCCAAGCATCTCCTGTGTGCCTTGGAGCCTTACAGTCCTAAAGTGGCTGTGCAAAGAGATAGAGGGCCCAGTAGTTTCTTTGGAGTAGGAGTTGTAATTCCCTTCATTTGGAGGAGAAGGAGAACCCGGAATTCATTAACAAGATTCGGGAGGTATGAGAGAGCGCAGGCCAGAATTAATTAATTTGTGATGGGGAAAAGAGTGGCAAGAAGGGCCAGGTGGAGTGAAATCTCAGATTTCATTTTTATCTGTTTTCAGGGTTTGATCAAAAATTTCTGGGTCCTGACTGAGACTTACAATTGTCACTGAATAACCTACTCTCTGTTATGCTGCATCTGCATTTCCAGAAGAGTTGCTTTGTTCAGAATTAGTTCAGCATAATGGGATCAGTCAACCTTCTAGCAATTTGCGGCGTGGGAGCATCTGAATATGTATTTTCCAGGGCCTCAGACCTACCCATATATTCTCGTTTGGAAGATTTAGCAATCCTGCTCTCCACTTGATTTACAAGGATGCAGCTAATTGTACTTTTGCAACTCATTCATTTAGTCCCTAAAAATACTTCCCCTGAGCTCATAAATCTAAAAATACAACTTTTAAAATTAGTCCGTACAGTTAAAAACTAGAGTCAAACCTATTTCCACCTTTTACTTGTTATATTCTTTTAACTATAATTGCCAATAAGCTGTTGTGTATGTTCTGCCTGTTACAGATTGTGCACATCTGTTTATTTACCTAGCCTCAACATAAGTAGTTTGTCACATTTTTTTAAAAGATACTTTAAAGATACTGTTGCCTCAGCAGCCTCTCGCTCTTGGGTTTCCTGCCTCATAGACAGATACTCCCTTAGCTCCAGTGCTATTTTGGCCTTCTGAGGCAATGGCAGCCAATGTGAGACTACGTCACCTCCCATCCTCACTGGTTTCCTCTATTGCAGGATTTACTAACCATTGATAATTTGAGTAGGAAACTTTCAGCTTCTCTCTTTTGGCTGCTCCATAAATTAAAAATTATTTTTCAAAGGTAGTTACCATCAGCCATTTTGTTGCTGTGTAACAGTTCTTTCCACTTCCATTAATGTGTTTCACCTTGCATACAGCACAAGTGGAGGTGTTGTCTGCTGCACTCCGAGCCTCCAGTTTGGACCCTCTGGAAGAGACAACAGCAGGCGTTGGCAAGGGAATGGACTCTCAAAATGAACTGAGCATCAAAGACCAACTAAATTATAAACTAATTCAGGATGATACTGTGCCTTTAATTAGCGATGCTGTTGAGGTAAGAGACGTGGCTGTGTTTGGCATATAAACAGTTTTGATTCAGAAATACAGGGCTACAGTCAGAGAGAGAGAGAGCTGCATTTTGTACTCTTGCAGCAATCATAGCTAAATTGTTCCCACTTCAGGCTGAAATGATGCCGAGTTATGTTTGCTAATTTTGCAGCTCTGCCTTGGTTGCATAAAGTAAAGCTTATCCTCACAACATTCTTTATTTGTACATCTGAATTATTTGAGGACTTGAAGTTAAACCTCAGTCTTGACTAATGGTCACTTTCAACAGACTGTGTTACTATAGTTTGCTGCAGTGAAATAGTCTTACTGAAAACAATGCCCTTCTTAAAAAAGAACAGTTAACTTATTTTCTGTTTGGAGAGAGAGATGCATTTTCTTTATGGTGGAAACATTTTACTGCAGCAGGCAACACACTTTTCTGACCAGGAGACAATAAGGACTTGAGGCCATGTTTCAGTGGACCTCTGGCAATATCTGGACTCTGGAGAATGAGGGCGGGTACTACCACTCAATATCATTTTGAGTTTTTACTTGTGGATCTTCCTCCCATTTTTTTCCCCATCCAATCAAACAATAGCATTTAATACTGGTGTTCTGTTCTTCACTATGTGTTGTGGCAGAAATGTTGTGACTGCTCCATTCCACTTGGAGGCACAAGTGTGATGGTCTTTGAAACTCCAGTGCTATAGAAGAATAATAAAATCTTGATGCAACCCTCATAGATTGTTGCTTGCCAGTTGGCACTGCAAATAGTTTTCAAATTGTACTCTGCTGCCATTAACCTGCTACAGTTGACAGCATTGCTCACTGTGTTCATAAGAAGCTCCTTACGTACATTGGGATATGTGTAAAATCTGATTTTTTTTTTTTTTAAATTTGGATTGTCTGATGGAAGATGTGCAGATTGCACTCGTTCCAAAATCTTTGCAATACCACCATGATGTACCCTGCAAGCTCTCTTATATTGACGTTCTTACCTTTTTAAAGTGAAGTTATGTTTTGAAAAGAGCCTAGTAAGAAGTAAGAATGGCACCTCTGTCAAAATAAGAGGGGATCTCTCAGGCGTTTTCTGCCCCTTGCCTGAGGTATTGGTGCCCAGATACACCCTGCCTAGGGAAACCCCACTCAGAATTATGTACCAAGAAGACTTAATCCTCCAACGGTGTAAACAGGTCAGAAGGGAGCACTAACCAATCAGGAGCCAGTAGGCAAGTTGAGAAGGCTTGCCTGCTTCTTCCCAGGGGGAGTGATGGGTGGAGCTAGGACAGGAGGGGAGTTCCTCTGTCCTAACCCCTAATGAGCCTTGCATTGCATCAGCAGCCAGACAGGCTGGGGTTGACACCACCCCTTGTCTGAATGGACCATCACTAAGGCACATTATCTCCTGGTGACTAATTTCTACTCCAAGTCCAAAAACCATACTTTCAATATAAATATATATATATCAGTGATTATGAATCTTGACAAGTTACAAGCTTTTTATAGATCCTTAAATGTTACTCTTTATGGATAATAGGACATATTTGACATAGTGAGTTTGTCAGGTCTGAGGTGAGCAATGTTTGCAAAGAGCAAGGGACTCGTTGCCAGGGGGTCGCTGTGTCTCACTCACCTTACGCTAATTTAATCAAAAATCACATTTCCAGCTTATGAAAATGTAATGTGGGACTGTGTCAAAAGCCTTTCTAAAGTGAAGATGTGTCATAACCACTCGGTCAGTAACATTGTCAAAGGAGGAAGTTAGGTTAGTTTGGCACGATTTGTTCTTGACAGATCCATGTGGCTGTTCCTTATAACTGTATTATCATCTAGGTCCTTACAAATTAATAGTTTTTTTTCCAGGGTCTTTCCAGGTATCAGGTAGGATAACGGATCTGTACTTCCTCGTGTCCTCTTCGTTCCCCTTTTTAAAGATAGTTACTATGTTTGCCCTTCTGCAGTCCTCTGGGACTATGCCCATCCTCCATGAGTTTTCAAAGATAACTATTAATGGTTCTGCTCAAGTACTCTCGGATGAATTTCATCAGGCCCTGCTTACTTGAATACAGCTAACTTGTGTAAATATTCTTTTATCTTGTTCTCTTCATATTTTGGTTTGAGTTCCTTCCCCTTTCTTGAGAGAACAACATGTGACAGGAGTTATTGCTTATTGCATTAATGGAAGGCGCTCAGATAATACAGTGGTGGGCATGGTGTAAGAATCTGTATAGAGTAGAATATGATTTAATTATATCACCTCAAGCCTGGTGAAGCATCTTTATTATTTTGAATCTAAATAAATAAAAGTTATCCGTTAAGATTTTTATTTTAATTTGGGCTACAGCAAGGATATGCTGAAAAATAAAATACATCTCTGGAATTTTGAAGAAAATAGCCACAATGTCAGGCAACCTTTCATGGTATTTAAGCTCTGTGTTGTGTGTGTCTTGTAATCCTTGAATGTCCCATTTTGTAAGTGACCTTTTTCCCCCCACATGCAGAACATAGATTCCACTCTCCGCTATATTCATAATGATTCAGACTTGAGCACCAATAGTAGTTTCAGCCCTGAAGAGGAAAGAAAGTCCAAAGTACAGGTAAATGAGTTCCCCCCCCCCCCTTGTAATTCTGATTAAATTGAAACTTTATAGACAGAAAATAATAATGGAAGGTTCACCTTTAGTTATGTAGTCCATTGGCCCACTTTGCTGTAGTAATTTTCAGCAGATGTGAAAGCCTCATTAATAGGTCACTCCAGCCTTGAGTACCTGCAGTGACAGTGGTTACATTGGCAGTTTATTCTGCTGTAATTGACCAGTCCAGTTTTTTTTTAATGAAGTAGTGTAGCTTTGACAGTAGAGCTATTAATCAAGACTCTGAAGCTATTTATTTTATTTTTTCCTCTGACACTGACTTGCTGTGCAGCTTCAATGACTTATTTACAGAGCCAGTTGAAAATTTTCCATTAAAATTGTTTTTCTGGGAAAAATTGGTTTTTTTTTTAATTAAACAGAATTTTTCGCAAAAAGTGTGTTGTCCACTGAAAATTTTGATTTTAGCAGAAAAAAAGAAATTTAGATTTGATACCAAATAGAACTATTTTGGCTTAATTTGATGTTAAACTATCTTCCTGAACCACTGATGGGAGTTGTAGTATGGGAACCTCATCCACTCATACTTCTCTGGGGCTGGGTTCTACTCTCCCATGAAGCACTGCAGCAGCTCAGCAAGAGGGGAGAATGTGCTGCATCATGGGAGTAGTTCTAGCCAAGGAGTCCAGCCCATAGGGAAGAATGAGGGCATGAGGCACCCAAATGCCATTCCTATGAGGCACTTCAGCTGCTCAGGCAGGCACAGTTTAATATTGAACTGACCCAAAATGAGACATTTAAATTTTAGTTTTCATTTTTTGCCATAAGGTAAAAATTTTCTGCAAGGTGGGGAAAAACATGATGTGACCAGCACTACTCACTTATTTTTATGTATTTGTTAAACAGGCATAAAGTTTGCCAGTCTCACAGGATATTGAGTCTTTAATGTTTGTAAGAGTGTTGAGCAGTGCTATAGAAGTCCAAGTTAAATTGTTTCTTCTTAAGTTTCAAACAATGCCCCTTACTCTGTTTTGGGAGTCTGAAAGTGTTCCACCCATTCATCCTTGTTACTTCAGTCTGGGTATTTAGACGAACTAATCATACCTTCTCAGTTATTGTGTTTCTGTATTAATATTGCTTAAGTAACCTTAATATTTACTTAAAATATCAATTTTAAACAACTAAATGATTTTTATATATGGTACTTTTATGAATTATAATATTTACATTCTTAATCTTTAAGCATTCTTGTACATTATTATGAGGTGAGAAAAATTCTCTCTCTTAAAATGTAACCTAGTTTTATATAGTAGGTTGTATGGAAATTACTTGAAAATGTGGCAAACTAAGTCTTGCGCGCTCTCTCTCTTTCTAGGATGTTGTACCTCAAGCCTTGTTGGATCAATATTTATCCATGACTGATCCTTCTCGTGCACAAACAGTTGATACTGAGATTGCTAAACATTGTGCATATAGCCTGCCAGGTGTGGCACTTACGTTAGGTAAACAGAACTGGCACTGTCTGAAAGATACCTATGAGACACTAGCATCTGATATGCAGGTATGTTAAAGCATTTAAATTCAAGCAGCTTTGAAAACAAATTGTATGAATTTTTTTTTTTTTTCATATCCTATCACTGGTATTGGTCATTTAGTAGATGGTGCTCTTCCTGTGAGTAATAGTTTGACCAGTGTCCCAGAACAATGCTTGGGCACCATGTTTGTGAGGTGTTCAGATACTACAGTAATGGGGACTATATAAATACCTAGAATAGATGCACAAATGTTGCTGAGCCTGTCACCTTGTGGGTAGATGAGAAACCAGAGGTCCTGATCATTTCTGGTTGCCACAGTTCTTGTGGCACTTTTAATGAGAATAGGGGTATCCACTTTGATGCACTGGCCAGTTCCTGAAAGTTAGTCATAAAGGATTAACAGTACTGCAGTATCATTGGTGCGTTAAAAACAAATGTTAAAATATTGGAAATGGCTGTTGCTTTCTTCTCTGTTTCCAGTTGCTGCTAAGGAAGCAGCTTTCAGTATATGGGCCATTTTATTTTGTAGTAATTTTCCACTCTTTCCTTTCTTTTTCACAGACACACACTTCCTTTTTTGAGTAGTCATTCTTGATCCACTTCACCCTGATAAACTAATTCACTGATGTATCAGAGCGAAAACTCAGTGACATATATTGTTTATACAATATATTCCCAATTTTCTGAAGGGCAGGGAGGAGGGGAATGTATTTGGATAGTTGATTGTTTGGACAATCAAGAGGACTCCATTGTCCGAACCATCGCATCATCCGAATCCCTTCCTTGTCCCCAGTATGAGATACATGCTGCAGAGGACATATAGTTCATGCATCTCATGATGGGGGACAAGGAAGGAATTCAGATCATACGGAGCTTTGATAACAGGATTTTTAATAAACTGGAGAATATTGTATATAGTATCAGCCACATTTCTCAAAGTGCTTTACAATAAGGTGAAAAAAAAAAGCACACAAGTAATCAGTAAAGAAACTAAAAAAACAACAAGAGTTAAAAAAAAAAAAACATTGCTAACTAAGTTTGCGGTGTGTTTAAAATTACTTTGAGAGTCTGCCACAAGAATAATGAGGGAGAAAACTGCATCACTAAAATAGGATTAAGTCTGCAAAGATCATTTGGTAGTTGGAAAGTGCTGGTCAGAGAAGGAAAGTAAGGTTATGTAACAATACTTACGTTTTATATAATTGAAAATATATTATCCATTTGAACAGTGTGTCATGTTCCCTCCCTCTCCCCTCCACCCCCAAAATAAGACCATATAGAAACTAAAAGGATCTCACACCTCTTAATTGGACCAGTGCTTCTGTCAAGATGTTTCTTGGAACAAAATATTTTATAGTGTGTGTGGATATCAGATATTGGCTTCCCTGAGTGGGAAAGTCTCTTGTAACTCTCTGGGATTTACAGTTTCCAATTGAAGTATAGCAAAGTACCTTCTTTCTTTCTTCTGCTTTGTAAAGTACAGATTACAGAAGCTAGAGAGGAACACGAACTATAAAATTCAATGTGCGTAAGAAAAATTTGAAGCAAGAAGAGAACTGCAAAAGTGTTGATATCCAGCATCATTTTTGTTTTGTTTCTGTTAATTAAGAACACAATACTTTTGTTGCTTGTTCAGTTCCTGGATATGCAGATGGAACAAATGACCTTTGAACAATCCCATTCATGTCTTATTTTTCACTTTTGAAAAAAAATGTGTTCTGTTTTATTGAAAGAAATGAGTGAATTAAGTGGTTGTACTGAGGATTCCAATATTAATGTTGGACAATATAAGCAAACTAATCCTAACGTTAAAACAAAAACTATTGTTTGGGGATAATTTGTTAATAAATGCAATTATTTGTGGGTTTCTTGCAGTGGAAAGTTCGAAGGACATTAGCATTCTCTATACATGAGCTTGCAGTTATCCTGGGAGACCAACTCACAGCTGGAGACTTGGTTCCAGTCTTCAATGGATTTTTAAAGGACCTAGATGAAGTCAGGATAGGTGTCCTTAAACATCTGCATGATTTTCTAAAGGTACATTTCATGTTTATTTCACTTTGGACCATAATATGTTATGCCTTCTGTCCACTTGTTTTCCCTGCATAGACCTGTGCCCATAGATTTCACCAGTATAATTAATCCCTTATAGTAGTCCAGCCAAATGCCTATATGCTACCAGAGAAGATATTGCAAAAACTTTATGAAGCTAATACTTTTCCTTCTGAGCCAGTTGAAGACGTAGCAGTTATTTACCATTTACTCTTCGTTATTATTAAAGTACATACAACATAAAATGTTAAGACTACCTCATTAACTTTGCTGACTTCCTTGCAAGTCACAGCAAAATTTTACCCAAAATGTTTTACAAGCATTATACTGTATATATCAAAGGGTGCTTTTTTAATCCAAGTGGCTGTTTTATGATAGCCATTTTGTTCATATTCCATCCATTCACATTAAGTGCTTGCAATCTGCTCTGCTCTGATTAAATTTATATTTATTGTTCCAGCTTCTTCATCTAGACAAAAGACGAGAATATCTTTATCAGCTCCAGGAATTCTTAGTGACCGATAACAGCAGGAATTGGCGTTTTCGATATGAGCTGGCAGAGTATGTTCATGAGGTTTTGGTTTGGATTTGGATATTTTTTCTGCTATGTGGATTTTAACATTTTCAATTCATACATCGGTCAGTCAAATACACTAGAACTATATTATAGAGGCATTTTGACACATCTTCATATGCTCATCTACATGAGCTCACAACTTCTACAACACATACTACTCATGTCTGTGACACACTAGTAACATCTGCTAATAATTTTACTCCTTATAAACTATTTTATAAATCCCACTTAATGTAGAATGAAAAAATTGAGCACTTCCAGTCAGATTGTCCAAGCAGTAACTATTTTAGTATGCTGGGTGGGGGAGGGAAGGGAAGTGCCTTATACTTTGATCAAATCTGCTCCACTCATTTTAATCAGAAAAGCTGTTGATTTTGTTATCTGTACAGCCAGCTTGGTCACACTGTAGCTTGCATGTACCTTGTAACATTATTATTAGCTATACGATCTAATGAGTGCAAACTTTTTTTACCTGTTAATTTTGATCTTATCCCAGATTATTTTTGCACTCTTTTATTGCTCTCATGTAGCAGTAGGGTCATATTTACTGAATAAGTGGCAAGTTACAGGGATGGAATTATTCAATATTATGAGAGAAAACAATTAAAATGAGAATGAAGAATGGAAAATTTTCTTAATGAATATGGTTTGGTTTCTGATCAGTTAAAGGACAGGCAATGTTGTGTAAACTGTCATTTGCAAGATTAGGGATATCTTTTTCATTTTAGATTTTGTTCTGCTGTGTTATGCTTTATTCTTTCTTTTAGGCAGCTGATCTTGCTTCTAGAGCTATACAGTGCCAGAGATGTTTATGACTATTTGCGCCCTATTGCCCTCAGCCTCTGTGCAGATAAGGTTTCCTCTGTTCGATGGATTTCCTACAAGCTGGTATGAGCTAAGAAACAAATTTTAATGTAAAATAATTTAAATGAATCGGATATCTCAAACTTCTAAGTCATGGTTGGAAGTTGTTATATGTGTATTTATGTATTGGTAACTTAACATTTCTTATAGGTTAGTGAAATGATAAAGAAGCTGCATATGGCTTCAACATCAACTTTTGTGGTAGACCTCATGAACGAACTCATTGAAAAATTCTGTAGATGCCCGAAGTGGTCCGGTCGGCAAACATTTGTCTTTATCTGCCAGGTAAGAGCTTTTATTTATGTATTGGTTTGGGAGAGGGTCGGCAGCTAACCTCCTTAGGGATTCATCTGTATTTTCCTGAGTAGTTCGTAGAAATCATTGCCAGAGAATCTTTCCTCTGGCAGGAGAAGATGGGGAAGAGGGGCACAATTCATGGCTTTCTCTGCTCAGCACTGCTCCATAGAAGACGACATCAGGAGATGCTGTAGAAACGGGGCTCTTTCTTCCCTACCCAAGAGAGTCTCTCTTGCAGTCTAAATTCCCATGTTGCATACCACTGAAGTTCAGTATACAAACTTCAAGTGTTCTCCTCAGTATGTTCAGAGAATCAAAGTATGGTGTTGAGTGTAAAACAAACAATAACAGAAGTGACAGTAAAAAACTAGTCTGAATAACACATAGGATACCTGAGTTTGGGAATAACTTTCAGCCACTTGTTCCATGGTCCGGTATGAAGTGAGCACCCTCTAGTGGTGAGTGATACAGTGCTGGCAGCTGCTTACCATTTACTGAATGATCTGTTCAGGCAGCAAGGGCAAGTAGGTGTCATTGCCCACACACCCAGCTAGCATAGGTTGTTCAGAAGCTGGCAGAAATACCATCAAGAAAAACAAGCTGGCTCTGAGCTGTGATGGAGGACTAGACCTCAGGTGCAGCTGGGATAGCCAGTGATGGCAAAGGAGCAATCTGGACACTTGCCCTGCCATGTGGGAAAGGGTTCCCATAGTGTGGCCCAGAAGGGATATCCCCTCCCTGAGGTTTGATCTTATTTAAAGAAACTTCTGGCAATTTGGATCTGAGGGCTGTTGGTAGTATGCCCTTGTTTCCACAGCTCTGTCCTTCCCCTCCCAGCAGCTGAGGAGAGAATTTGTCAGGATCTCTGTGAGGCAAGTCTCATGGAATTTCATGGGCCCTCTCTGGTTGCCCAGTGAATTTTGCCTGGAAAGGCTATCACCTGGTTCTTAGTTCTCTATTTTGCGTTTTACTCAACTAAATATTGTGCTTTGTTGTTTGGTAGGGTGAGGATTACATATTTGGATAAGTCTGTGTGTTTTGACAACTCTTTAAAATATGGATTATGGTGCTTGAAATGCTAAAACTGCAGCATAACATAACACTGTTCTTATCACTGCATCTAATTACAGCAGTCTAAATCAATAAGAATTTCTAAATTATCTGTAAGATTTAAGGCTAACTTCAATTACAAAATGCTCCTATTACTGTAAGCAAACATGAAACGGTTATTTAATTTACTGTAAAGTAACTCTTGCTGATTTCTAATGCTCTCTTTTTGAGCCTGAATTTTCTCAGATGTGTATTCTGCTTTATAAGGCCTCACCTCCTACTGGGAAGTACAGTTCCCTGTATCTGTAAAGCATCTTGAGATCTATAGATGGAAAGTGCTATATGAATGCTAAATATTCTTATATATTGATTATTATTAAGTTAATAGGATTCATAAGCTGTCATTGTGATCTGTATTTGTTTTTAGCTCCCTCTTTATGGGGAGAAATCTAATGCAGTTGCTTGGTTCTCTTTGACAGACTGTCATTGAAGATGACTGCCTCCCAATGGACCAATTTGCTGTGCAGCTACTGCCTCATTTACTACACTTGGCATCCGATAGGGTTCCAAATGTTAGAGTACTACTTGCAAAAACTTTAAGGCAAACCCTTTTAGAGAAAGGTTGGTGATATTGAAGTTCAGAATGTCTTTTTTAATAGATGATGAATGTCAAAGATAACTATTGAATGTTTTAACATGTCTCCTTTTTGAGTTAGTTTGCTGTAGCCAAGTGAAGAAAATAGCATGAGTGTGAGAAGCCACTTTTGACATTATACTCTCCTGAACCTTACCCCTAGGGGTGGCAAGGCTTAGCCTGGACTGACCCTTGAGGCCCTGATAGTACCTGCAAGCTCTAGAAGTTATGACAACATCATAACTTCCAGAGTTATTCTGTAATGTTGAAGAAATGGATGGATTCATTCTCTCCCCCCCACACCCTCCGTAGTCCCTTTTCCTTGACTGATTTTCCCTAAATGGGCTAGTTTTGGGAAATTAAGGCTATTGCTCAGCCTGCATACTGGTGATTCACTGATGTGATGTCGAACAAATGTGTTGTGTTTGAGTCTAAAATTGATGCTGTATGCAATAAAGGCTGGGAACCAGAAAAACAGCCTTCACTGCTAATCCTATCTCTCCTCTCTCTGGGAGAGGAGAAGTGACTAGTGCTTTTCTCTTTTCCTTTTGGGAGTGAGGGGAGAGCCTTTCCAACATTTCAACAAGGGAACTGCTACTGTAAAACTGTAGACTTTCCTTAGGGAAAGCATCCCCAGTGCACAGCAGTGCTCAGAAAAGCTAGCAATGTTAGGATGTTAAAAGAGTGGGGTGGAAAATAATACTGATAATAGTATGCCATTATAGAAATCAGTGTTATTCTCTCATCTGGAATACCGTGTTCAGCTCTGGTCACCCTCAGTTCAAAAATGTAGAACAGAAATAAGAACCTGTAGGTGGATGGAAAAAATTATTAGAAACATGTAAACATTTTAGTATGTGAAGAGATTGAAAATACTAGGACAGCTTAGTTTAGAGGAGACAAATAGGACATGATAATTATGTAAAATAATGAACAATACAGAGGAGAGCATTTCAGCATTCCTATTTACCGTTTATAAATATAAGAACAAGGAGACATCCAAATAAACTGAAAGGCATTGCATTTAAAACTGATAAAAGAAATAAAAATAAATTATACAATGCTTAATTAAGCTATAGAACTCATGAACTCTTGTAGCAGAGAGCCTCACTGTGGCTAATATTCATAGCTGCTTTGTCATGCATTTGTATTATGGTAGCACCTAGGATCCAACTTGATTGTGTAGGCACTGTACTAATGTATAACAGAAACAGTCCCTGTCTCACAGATCTTACAATGTAAGTATAAATGAGAGACAATGGGTAGATTATTCAATTTGGATTTAAAAAGTAAAATTAAAAGGTATAGCAACCAGTATACTTCTGGGAATAAATCACCCACAACTGCTGTAGAAAGGGAGGATTTTTTAATACAATTGTATCAGATAATTTTTAAAAAACTCTCACATACTGGGGAGATTCTTGCATACTGCTTATTCATATTACCATTTTTATTGAGTGGTAGCATCTGTCAGTAGAATGGAAGAGTGTGGCAGTTTGTTTGTATTACCTTCCACTGGAAATACAAACACATTGATTTTGGGGCTCCTGTTCTTATTAGTTGTTGTTCCCTTTGCACGTGCTGTCTGCCACTTATTACATTGAAGGAATTTAGGGGTCTTGTACTCCTGCACCACAAGGACAACTCTATTATACTTGAGTCCTCCAACACATGTATTAATCACCCCAAGTATTTTAAGTTAGTTTGTGGATGCATTTAAATTAATATATTATTTGCCTGCTTACAAGAATTGGGTGTGACTATAGTTAGAATAGATATTACTCTAAAATTTCATGTCATGAAACAATATCTGCCTACAGCATAAGGATTAAACTAAAATATCCAAAAACTTGGATTTGTTAATATAGAATTTATCTCACTAATAGCCTTTCTGTATTAAAACAGAAGCCTCTGTTTGCCCTTGGTGTAGAAGCGTGCTCATGCTTTTGAATATGACACTGTAGTATAGTAGCTGGGGTTTGCGCCAAAATATAATACTGTTACTCTTATTTTTCTTATATATCTCTTGTATTTTCCATTATTTACAGAATATTTTCTGAATTCTGCCAATTCTCATCAAGAAGTTGTGGAACAAACAATTATGGCCCTTCAAATGGATGATGACAATGATGTGAAATATTTTGCAAGCATACACCCTGCCAGTACCAAAATTGCAGATGATGCCATGAGCACTGCCTCATCGACTTATTAAAAGACATTCCTGAATGTTACTATAATTTTAATAAAAAACAAACAAAATACAAACTATCCTCAAATGCTCCTAAAATGGATGATTTAGGACAACCTCTTCTGAAGGAGGAGAGATCTCTTGCCAGACTTAACTACGGGTGGATGTTATCTAAACCTGATACCAGGGATTTTAAGAGTCAAGAAAAAGTAAACATTACCTATCTCATCTTGACTTTAGCAAAACATTGCTCAGAGGATTATATTTGCCACTGAAGCCTTAAATCTTCTGTCTTCCTGAACAAATGAAACTTGAATTGGCAGAGCATTTTCATTGTAGAAGGGATGTGATTTCCAGAGACCTGCGTTGTTTCTCCTGAGGAGTTAACTTAGCAAGTTTTTTCCTTAGCAACTGATAGTTCAAATTCTTATAGCCAGAGAGGCAGATTTATATCAAGATATAAGACCTGCAGTATTAGCTATAAAAGTTTTTATCCATGCAAAGAACCAGATTGTGTGCAGCTGGGCACATCCTTAAGTGTGAATAGTTTTGATGTGTGTAAATGGGGAACAATAGAGATTTGGATTTCTCTTACGGGCTCAGTGATAACACTAAACTAGAATCTGATTTTAATCTTTAAATGCAGCATATTGCTGTACCCATTAGCAGAAAACTTTGCTGAGTACCTGTGTCCTAATTATTTTCATGCTGGTCATGACCTGAAGGAAATTTATTAGCACATGTACTTTAAGTCAGGTATTTTTAACGTGATCATGATCGGCTCTGAGGTGCAACTTTTTCTTCATATACTGTACATATCTGTGACCACTCCTGGGAGTGCTGCAGTCTTTAATCATGTTGTTTAAAAATGTTGTGATACAAGTTGTTCTCTACTTGTCCAAATAAAATTTATTAATAAGATTGAATACATTGTGACCTTTTAAAGATATTAAAAGAACAAATTTGAAATGACTTTGTGTCCTTCCTTTTCTAGTTCTTCAATGGATTTCTGTAAATGTCATTTACATTTGAATGACTTTTTTTCCAGAGAGATTTTAATGTAAAACTTAAGTTTTATATTTAGAAAAGAAATATACCACAACACAGAGATACAGTAAAGTTAGCTTACAAAAGTACAGAAACACTTTTTAAAAAAAAAAAGGTGAAATAATTGGGTGAGAAGTTTGTAAGTGAATCTTTATCAAGAATCTCTTTACTCCTACTTGGGAACTGATTGGCTCTCCTGTCACCCAAATGTAGAATGACATATTAGCTGTGGGGAACCTGGACAACCACATCAATCCAGATTTTCAGGGACCAGGTTGATCAAAATTCTTTCATCTAGCTGAATACAGTTTCCAGGGTTGCTAAGATAGCCACTCTACCCTTGGATCTCTTCTACTTCTTTCATTAAAAAAAAAAAAAAAAGCTAACTTGAGTGACTGAGGAGATGACATCTTGCCCTCTGTCTTTTATGGGACTTTTGCTTATAGCTCATCTGTTCCCACCCACCATAGTGGAGAATATTGCACATTCTCCCTTTTTTTTACATCAACTGTTGGCCTGGTCTGAAGCCACACTGGTCTTCACCTACTGTTATTTCTAAAACTGGCATTAATCTTCATCAATTTCATCATGATTTTTCTAGGTACTGATAAGCTTATACCCCAATATTTATTCAGATTGGCAGGATCTCCTTTCTTTAGGATTGGTAAAACAATTGCCTGTAGCCTGTCATCCAGTACCTCCTAATCCTCCCATACCACCTTATATATTTTTCCTAAAGCTTTGATAGTACTTGTCTTGCGGTTTTTTAGAAGCTCCACTGTTGTATTACCTATTCCTGCAGCTTTCCCATTTTTTAACTGTTTCACTGCTTTTGTGCTTTCTTCTTCTGATGGTGGTTCAGTGCTAATATCTATTCTGTGTCAGAAGTTGCCTTGTTCATCTAGCATGTCTAGAATGCTTGCATCTGGAGAACTACAGAGTTCAGCGTTTTGTTAAAATGTTCCTTGAATACTTCCAGCTCCTCTTTGACATTTGTTGTCAGTTCACTGGTAGACTTCCTTATTGCTTACATTATTGGATTGATCTCTGTTTCCATACAACTTAACCCTTTTGTACATCGTTTTCATATCTTGTTTTCTTGACACCTCCTCTAGTTGTTGAGCTTCTTGTTTCCAGAAATTTTGTTTCTCCAGTCTTTTTGATTTCTCCACCACTTTGTGCAATGCTTTTATTTCTTCCACTTTTCCCACAGTCTTGGCATGTTCACACTTTTCCTGTAATTTTCTCAGCTTAGATCTTGTAGTGCTGCCACCAACCAGGACTTGCAGTGCCTGGTACACACTGGTCCCCCCAAAACCTTCCCAGAGGACCCCAAGACCCAGACCCCCTGGATCTTAAACAAGGAAAGTAAACCCTTTCCCCCACCATTGCCTCTCCCAGGCTTTCCCTCTCTGGGTTACCCTGGAAGATCACTGTGATTCAAACTCCTTAAATCTTAAAACAGAGAGGAATGCACCTTCCCCCTTCCTCTTTTCCCCTCCCCAAGAGGTAATACAGATTCAAGCTCCGTGAATCTAAAACCAGAGGAATTCCACCTTCCCCCCCTTCTCTCTCCTTTTCTCCCACCAATTCCCTTGAGCCTCAACAAGGGGAAAAAAATCAATCAGATCTTAGAAAAGCTTTTAATAAAAGAAAGAAAAAAAGTAAAAGTTGTCTCTGTAATTAAGATCTTAAATGTTACAGGGTCTTTTAGCTTATAGACACTAGAGAGAACCCTTCCCCCCAGCACAAATACAAATTAAAATCCTTCCAGCAAAATACACATTTGCAAATAAAGAAAACAATAAAAAAGACTAAACCGCCTTTCTACTTGTACTTACTACTTGAAAAGAAAATTAGAGAGCCTGTAGGTACGTCTGGTCACTCTCAGAACCCAGAGAGAACAACAGACAGACAAACAACACAAAACAAAGACTTCTCTCCACCGAGATTTGAAAGTATCTTGTCTTCTGATTGGTCCTCTGGTCAGGTGGTCCAGGTTCACTGTTTGTTAACCCTTTACAGGTAAAAGAGACATTAACCCTTAACTATCTGTTTATGACAAGTGTGTGGGTCCCTGTAGTCTCCCCCTTCGTGTTCTTGGGCATCTGGGTGAGGAGGCTATGGAACCAGGGGAGTAGGGAGGGCGGTTATACAGGGGCTGCAGCGGCAGTCTGTGGTCTTGCTGCCTTTCCCACATTAGATCCACCATACAGTGGAGCATGTCAGTTTGCTCCCTGCCATGAGCTTGACCATAGCTTCCTGCCTGCTCTCATCATGCCCCTCCTCTCTTCGAGTTCATGTAATGCTTTACAGGACTCCGCAACTGTTTGCCTCCACACATTCAGCTGGGCCCTATCAATGCGGGAGGACTACATGAGCTCAGCGAACATGTCATCCCGAGTTCGTTTTTTCTGCCTTCTAATCTGGACCAGTCTCTGGGACGGAGTAGATAGGGGCCGCGTTGAAACATTTGCACCTGTGGGAGGAGAGAAAGGGAGGGTAGTATTTTAAAAGATACATTTAAGAGAACAAAAGGGACACTTTGGTGTAAGCCATCACACACGGTAGGGCTACAGAATTCAGCTTGCAGGCAACCTAGGGGCACACAGGGTTCTGCTTCTACATTAATTTCAGTGCTTTCAAACAGCTGAGCCCCCTTTCCCATAACAAGCAATGCCTGGTGGGTTTGTTATATAAAAGGAGGGCCTGCGGGCTCTCTGGAATGATTGCTTCACACAACACCCCCTCCCCCCCTGCACCCACCGTGTGGCTCTGATGAGGCTCTGAGCAGGGATGAACCCTTTAAACTAAACGTGAGCAGCCCAGTGCGGCTGGGTTTCCCTCCTACCCCCCCCCCCCCCCGCGTTGCTCCGATTAGGCTCTCACTCACCAGATGTACCTTCTCCAGGGTCATGGTCTGGGAGCCTGCCTCGGGAGTGGTGGGAAGCTTTTGGCTCCAGTGTTAAGAATAGTTCCTGGCTAGGGGGGAAAACAGATTCCCCACTTGCCGCCTGTGCACAGTCCTCCTCCTCCTCCTCCTCTTTGTCTTCCAATGACTCTTCCTCCTCGCTCCGTGCAACTCCCCCCTTGCAGGTGTCCACGGACAGTGGTGGTGTCACCCTCCCATAATTGCATGCAGCTCACAGTAGAAGTGGAATGTATGGGGCTGTGACCCAGAGCGCCCGTTCACCTTCCTGGCTTTTTGGTACAGTTGCCTGAATGACTTGATTTTTGTACAACACTGCTCTGTGTCCCTAGAGTAGCATCGTTCCGTTATGGCCCTGGAGACTTGTGTACATATTTGTGTTCCTTTTTTTGGAACATAGTTCTGCCATAACAGACTCGTCTCCCCAACATGCAATGAGATCCAGTACCTCCTGTTTGGACCATGTTGGAGCTCGTCTGCGAATCCGGGACTGCGCGATCTCTTGTGATGGTGGACTCTGCATGGTCGCTTGTGATGGTGGACTGTGCTGATGGTCACCTGTGATGATGGTGACAAAACAGAGAATGAAACCTGGGATTGCAATCTCGATTTAAGTGCTACTCCACTTGCTGAGGTAGAGTACAGAAATCGGATTAAAGAGCCTTTTAAATAAAAAAAACCAGTTTGGTCGTGTGGATGGAATTTTTTTTATTTTTTCAAATTAACTCGGCTAATTCCGAAATAACAGACTAGTGTAGACCAGGCCTGAGACTGGTTGTGGGACAGAAACTAACTTTTGGTTCCTTTCAGTCACTACGTCTGACACTGGGAGAGAGAGAAACACTGCCCATATGTGGCATTTCCAGACCACTGATTGACTAGATCACTGCTTAAGAAAGTACTTGCCGGGTAAGAAATTCCATTTTCTTTGTTTGCAAACCTAAGATACTGATAAATTGACTTAAACTAGAGAAATATGGGACAAACTCTGAAAATGCTAATTTAATTGTGTTGGTTTGGTTTGGGTTTTTGTTTTTTAGTTCTTTGCTGCTTTTAGGCTGCAACTTGTGGTTTGATTTTACAGGATTTACATGAGTTGAGTATTTGGAGGTTTGGTTGCAGTGAAGGCTGGGCTATATGCTGCTGTTCAATATGTAAATTAAAGTAAACAGATTTTTTTTTTTTTTAAATTCTTGCTACACTTTGCCAACTGGTAAATAACTAAGCATGTTCAAAAACTCCATTGTCTGCTTCTAAAGAGGCTCAGCAATGTTTCTGGGTATGTGTAAAATAATATTTTAAAAGAGAAAAATGAGTCATGAGGGAGGAAAGCACAGTATTTTCTATTGAGTATTGTAGCGGTCTTGGAACATGACTGCTCAGAACCATGAAAGAAACAATTCATAATATACTGTAGTTTGAATATGTGAGGATCAAAAGAAATCTTTAACTATTTTTAAAAGTCAGAGTAGGTATTTTATAAAAATGAGGACAAAGTTTAGAAAATAAGTTTTGCTTTGACTGTAATGTCTTGAAAGATTCAAACTGCAAAATCAGCTTGTTGTTAGTTCCATCATCCTTGGTAGGGGACACTCCACCTCTCTTTCCCTCTTCTGTCCTGGAGAGAGACTGAGGATATGAAAGAGAGAGTAGCCACAACCACTTTTCAGTTCCTTCCAGTAATTTGGGAGTCTGAGGAAGGAGTGAAATTGAACAGGGAGCGTGAATATGTGGAGGCTCACCATTAAGAAAACCAGTTAATAATAACTGACCTTCATGTCTTCTTCTAATGGCCTCTCTGTGTTCCCACTTGTGGGAGTTTAGCAAGCAGCACAACTCCCATGAAGGTGAGCTGAAGCCTTCCAGGGAACATAGACAGCAAAACTGCCAAAATGAACATCAGCTCTGAGTTCTGGGTCAAGAATATACTAAAAGTGACTGCACCTCTTGCTCTCCCAAATCAGGGCTAAGGGTTTGTCTACATGGAGCAGCAATACACACTAAATGTTCTAAAGTGCACCAGCGTGTTGCATGCTGACTGGCCCATGTGAACCCTACTGGTGTGCTCTAGTGCATATTAATGTAGTACTTTTAGCAGCACTGTATTAATGCACCATAGGGAACTTTTCCTTCACACCAACAGGGTCTATATGGATCAGTTAGCGCGCAACAGGTTGGTGTGCTTTAGAAATCACATGCAGACCAACCCTAAGAGAAGGAAAAAACTTGCTGAAAAAGGCATAAAGCTAGAGGAAGCAGGCCTGCAGTATTCTATAATGAAGAGAGGGTAAAAGCATGCCACAGAAGTTTCCTTAGGTCCGAGAATATGTTGACATTTCTAAGGAGTTGAGCACCTGCCAAGTCATAACAATTACACAAAATAATCTGGTTCATTTGGACAGTCTTAGAGCTATGATGGAGTGACCCTTGGTCTCCCTTCCGCTCCCTTCCAGCATATGTTCCAAAGGTCTGGGGAAGTGGTGGAAAGATTTGTTCCCATAGAGAGAATCTTAGGCCCTGTATCTGATTCTCTCTAGGTTAGAGTTATGGCTATAATGAATGACATCTTGAGAGAGAGAGACCAGAGAGCAGTATGTCCGGTGTTTGAAGAGAGGCCAAATAGTTCTTCAAAGTCAAAGGGTCCTGCAGTGCTGTCAATGGGCCTTATCAACCAGGATGGAGCCAGGCACTTTGATGCCACTTACATCAGCCATAAGATGCAGTGGTGATGCTGGTTTTGTAGACAGACTTATCTGACTGGGCCTGAGGAGCCTCTCCTGTCTATAAGGGGTTATGAGGCAGCTCTTCTGTTCCATTGCACAGCTTCTCTCCTCGTTCATTACTAATAGGCTAATAACCCATCCTGTGGAATTTGGAGGTGTTACAACATTGTTGCTGGAGGTTCTAGGACTAAGCTCTACCCTTCAGCTCAGGCCAGCAGATTTTCTGCCTCCATCAGTAGAAGTTGTTGACAATTCGGTTTCCCCTCACCATTTTGTTTTAAAACCTTTATTTGTATTAGTTTTCATGCAGTTGTGACTTATAATCCTCTTCCTTCCCCAGAGCGGGTAAATAGCGATGTGGTGGTTTCAATCAGCTGGACCTGCCACTGCAGTGCCTCCTTGTCATGTCCTATGTGAGACTTCATTTACAGGCTCTACAAAGGGTGAATTATACCCTGCCTGTTCCCAACCAGCTGACCCTCCATTGCTAGAGTATAAAGCTCAGAGTTGGACTGGCATGTTGGGTCCCATCGTGGCCCAAGGAGCTGCAACTTTCTGTGGGAGAGTCTGAGGACGAACAGGAATCTATACAGCCAGCCTTGGAGGTAAGTCCTAGTCTGGATAGGGATAAACCCTGAAAGGGTCCAGAGTCCTGTCCCTCCAACATTCCCCAGATACTGAAGTGGGTTCTTAGCTCCCCGGGGAAGGAACCAGGGCTCCTACACAGCTCCCCTTCATTTTGAAGAATTAGTGGCTATGAATCCTTTCCTGCAGCTGTTCATTTCTGAATGGATCTATTTCTCTGAACATGGTACAGACTGGCATGTTGTCTATGCTGGGTATAGGTGCATAGCATGCTACCTTTGCTTTGGTGTGAGTACCTGTCATAAACAGATAGTTAAGGGTTAATGTCTCTTTTACCTGTAAAGGGTTAACAAACAGGGAACCAAACACCTGACTAGGGGACCAATCAGGAGACAAGATACTTTCAAATCTCGGTGGAGGGAAGCCTTTGTTTGTGTTTTTTGGGTTTGGTTTTGTTCTCTCTGGGATCTGAGAGGGACTGGACGTACTACAGGCTCTAATTTTCTATTCAAATAGGAAGTGCAAGTAGAAAGGCGGTTTAGTCTTCTTTAATTGGTTTTCTTTATTTGCAAATGTGTATCTGGCTGGTAGAGTTCTAATGTGTATTTGGCTGAAAGTATTTTAAATTGTATTTCTGTTGGAGGCGGCGCTTTCTCCGGTTTCTATAAGCTGACAGACTCTGTAACTTTTACCATCTAAATTGCAGAGATAACTTTTACATTTTTTCTTTCTTTTTATTAAAAGTTTTGCTTTTAAGACCTGTCTGATTTTCTCCCCTTGTTAAGGCTCAAGGGAATTGAGTCTGTACTTAATGGGGAGGGAGAAGTGAGGGGAAAAGGGTGGAATCCCTTTGTTTTAGATTCACGGAGCTTGAATCTGTCTCTCTCTCCAGGAGCCCAGGGAGGGAACACCTGGAGGGGAAGAGAAGGGGAGGGAAATGGTTTATTCTCCCGTGTTGTAAGACTCAAGGAATTTGGGTCTTGGGGTCCCCAGGGAAGGTTTTTGAGGGGACCAGAGTGCCCCAAAACCCTATATATTTTTGGGTGGTGGCAGTGTATCAGATCTAAGCTGGTAATTAAGCTTAGGGGAATTCATGCTGGTACCCCAACTTTTGGACTCTAAGGTTCAGGTTGGGGAAAGATACCATGACAGTACCACCACAACTTAAGGCTCTAGGTGCAGAGGGTGGATCAGAAGGAAGAGCCTTGTAGAGGAATTGTGACACACATGCTCTTTTTGTCTCTGTCATGCTGAGAATTTTGTTGGTTTGGAGGAAAATTTATCTATGTTTCCTTGGGCACTTCTGCTCCAGACTTTTCCCTCTGCCAGGGGAATAATCCTTGGATACCCCTGGTGTTTGTAGTAACCAGCAAATTGCTATACTGGCTTTAACAGGCAGGACTAAGGTCTCTCTGCCATCTCAGCTACTAGTTTTTATCAAATGTTTCCTTCAATAGCTCCTCACCTGTACGTTTGGATGCACAAGATACCCATTTAGGATGAATGCAATGGCTATTCATGGGTATTACAACATGGCCTCCTTTGGACACATTATAACCCATTGATAGTCACATCAAGGGTTTGACCAAGACAGAACCTGAGACATCTCACTCCAAGCAAGGATCATACCCTTAGATGATGAGCCACTTGTTTGCTAATAAGCTTTCCATACTAAATATACAAAAATCCTTGTCTGAAAGGCTATACCTGAGGCTGTGCAGTGTCTCATCACTCTCGTGGTCTATGGGGTTTTGGAAGGAAGTCCCCTTCTGAAGGTGTGACTATGTTGGTCACTAATGGAGCTACAGCTGCACCAGCCTAGGCACCCAATATTTATGAAATTTTAACACTTGGTTTAACCAGATGTCCACATTTAGATCTTCTGATGCCTCCAAAGGAGGCATTAATGGGAAAACATGTGTCTAATAATGCTTGAAAGAGAAGACGTGTATTAATATGAATGAGTTCCTTGAAAGCCACTGGCATCCTGTCCTGGGAAAATTGTGTAGGTGGTGTGTGGTGGTGGTGTATTTTGGGATTATTATTTTTTTTTGTGATGCACATGTGGTACTCTGTTTACACAGAGGAGGTAGAACACTATTCATCCTGTCAGGGGGATATCACAACAGAGGTGGGATATTGGAACCATACCTTCCTTGTGCAAGTAACTTGCCAGATGTCCCTGGGAGCCTGAAAGCTTCCCCGGGGCAGCTAGCACCCAGGTAAATACTGTAGTAGCAACCTAGTACTACTCAGGGCTTTACTGAGTAAGCCAGGATCATTTTAAACATATGAGGGGATTTCTCACTTACAACCCTGTAATCCCAAGATGGTGCAGCCTCACAGGGAGTGGAATTCTCAAGTGCCTCTGTTCTGGTCACAAACTGCCTGAAGTGCTCCCCAGGCTTTGAATGTGGAGCCAGCCTGTGGAGTGTGGGAGGGGGTGGAGAGAGAGAGACTCTCCCTTTCCCACCTGTCAGAGTGTGTGGCAGAGCAGGAGCTCTTGGGCTGAGAAACTAAAGGGCACAATTTCCACTAGGCTACAGCCTGAGGCAGAGCTGTATAGGAGGAACAGGCTTCTCTGCATGCCCAGACAAGCATCAGAATGGGGGAAGGGATGTGAGCAACACAGAGCACCTCTGTGTAGGATAGAAGCCCCAGAAAACACTCAGCAAAGAGCTTTTCATCCCAATGCAAAGAATTTCTCACCCAGAGGTCAAAACAGATCTGTCTCTGGCTGTAATTTTACCATAGTGGTAAAGATTTGCAAAGATCCAAAACTGTACTGCATCAAGATTTCCTGTGAGGAAATCATGTGTAACCAGTTATCTCCAACAGCTAGGATTGCTAGTGCCATGCATCCTTTTATGCCGAGTGGGTTTTCCCAAAATGAACCTGCTGAATTTTTTTCTGAGAACATAGGGACCATGCACTTGATGCAATGTAAAGTTAAGTGTCATTTTCAGATAACTTCCAAATGCCCCATTACAGGCAAGTAGGTACAAACAACATGCTGTAAGCCAATCCAGATTTCACTCTAGAACCTTGCATACTTGGACCACAAATTTCTGAAAAATCTCATTGTACACATCCTTTTTAGTTCATTTTGACACCTCTATATTTAAAAAAAGAAAAGGGAGGGGGACCCACAAATATGACAAAGGAGATTGGACCAGTGGGCCATCAAATCCAATGTTCTGTCTAAGACAGTGACCAGCACCATTGTAAGAAATCACATAGTGAGAAATCGTTACTTGCTACCACTAGTCACCTCCTACTTCCCATTAGGGGTTAGCTTATGATTGAGTCATGAGTGTTTATATCCCTTCCAAAACTAGGGAGTAACCAGAAGTCAAAGCTTCTCCAGTGCAATAGAAATAATGTCCTGAGTAAAGAAGGATTTGCTGCCTTTCAGTGCAATTTTCATAAAAGATATAGAAAAGAGGGAAAGGGAGATTTGAAGATCCTCCTTCTGGTCCTTCATTGGCCCAGAAGGCACTTTGGACTTGCTAGATATCCAGAAATCCCAAATTGTACCTGCAGAAAACACGAGACCCCTTGAAGCAAGGTCTCCTTCATTCAGACAGGGAACACCTACAGGTAACAGCCTGGGCATGGAAAGAGGAGTGCAGTTTAGCATGGATGCTCCATTAACTCCTGATACAGTTTACTATCCAGAAAGATCTCGACCAGGATATTTCACTCATTGAGCAGGTCAAATTTACATTTCAGGTTTGAGGGGGGACAAAAAGCTCTTTGGGGCAGAGACTGCCTCTTAGTGCATTGTCCAGCACCATAAGGCCCTGATCTCTAGACTAGAGGTGGGCAAGCTACAGCCCATGGGCCAGATCCGGCTCATCAGGGGGTTTCAATCTGGCCCGTGGGATTGCCAGCCCTGTGGCGCAGTGGGCTAAGGCAGGCTCCCTGGCTGCCCTGGCCTTGCGCCGCTCCCGGAAGTGGCCAGAACCATGTCCCTGCGGCCTCTGGGGGGTTGGGGAGCAGGGGGCTCCATGTGCTGCCCTTGCTGCCCCCGGAGATCCCATTGGCTGGGAACAGGGAACCGCGGACAATGGGAGCTTTGGGGCTGTTACCCACAGGTGAGGACAGCACACCGCCTGCCCCACCCCATCTCCAGGAGTCACTGCATGCTGGCCACTTCCGGGAGTGGCACAGGGCCAGGGCAGGCAGGGAGCCTGCCTTAGCCCCTCTGCGCACCACTGCCACCCCAGAGCTGTTTGAGATAAGTGGTGCTGGGCCAGAGCCTGCACCCCAACCCCCTGCCGCACCCCTTCTGTGCCACAGCCCCCTTCTGAGCTCCCTCCTGCACCCTACCCGCCTCCTATGCCCCAACCCCTTGCCTTGAGCTCCTTCCTGCACACCGCACCCCTCCCACACCCCAACCCCCTGCCTCAGGCCTACATTCATGACCCTGCATACAATTTCCCCACCCAGATGTGGCCCTCAGGCCAAAAAGTTTGCCAACTCTGCTCTAGATGCTGTTGTGATACGAATAGAATAATGCACAAAGATCTGGAGATCTCAGCTACCCTAGAGTTACTCCAGGAAGTTTGGTTGAAGTCCTGCAACCAAGCACCGTACAATTGTGGATGGGTACCAGCCATAGTGGCCCTTTGTAGACAGACACATCACAACCTCCACTTGGGGCCAAATTTCACAGAATGACAGAATGACCTGTAGCTGGCCTTCCTAGTCACCATTACTTCCAAAAGGCAAATTAGTTCTGGTAGCCACACACTAACCACACTGCCTTTGTCATGAGGAAAAGGTGATTCTTACAGTTCTAGAAACCTTCCTGTTCAGGTACATTCCTCATTCCACGGTTCTTGGGGAAAGAGTTCTCCCATTGTTTTGTTCTAACCCTTGGAAGGTTGTGGCATAAATCTCTCTAAAGAGCGATCTCAAGCATATGGGTACATTTGCCAGTTATACCCCGTTCATCTCTTTGTATCCAAAATGCCAGGGCAATAGGGCCTTGAGGTTACTGCAGGCAAGACTTAAAAATCCTGCACCAGTTGGCATGCTCGGCATCTAGGCAACTATTCACAGATGTCCCTAGAGGCACCTGGGGAAGATTTGCAAAGTAAGTTGCCATTCCTGTGCTAGGTATCCTTTGGGTGGAAGATGCTAGTGGGATGGTTCCTACATAATTTCTTAGTTTAGAATGCTCTTTCTTTATATGATGGGAACTTCTATTGCTGACAATTATTTTTCTATAATAATTAAACTCTGCTTATCCTTCCCCTCCCTACTTTGGTGATTCATTGCTTTCTACTTCCCATTTGTAATGAATGAAGAGAGAAGCTGTGTGAGACAATCAGGGTCCAGACATCCCAGAGGGAGAATGGGGTCTGAACCCCCAAAGAATAAGCAATTGAATCAACTGATTGTCTACAATATTATTGTAATATAAAAGTATATTTTGAATCGCATAAAAATAGGGGATATGCTGGTCATGAATATCGTTGCCTGATGTATGTACAGGTTGTGTATAAAGAGTTATGTATGTGTTCTGGAAATATGTTTTGGAGGCAGTGGATAAACCAGCCTGCTTTACACAAAGGAATGCGGATTTACATCTCTGCCTTGCTTGGTTACGGGCAAAGGACAATGAAAGTATATTTACATATAAGATAAACAAAGTGATTAAGCCTATTTAAAAAGCATTTTGCCCTGAGGCTAAAGAAAGGGGCTTGGTGCCTGCACCTAGAAGAGCAAACAGCAAGGGAGAGGAACTATGTCTGGATTTATTTTATAAAATACATTTCAATGGTTTTTCTGGACTATAAAAGGAAAGAAAATGAACCCCTTAGTTATCTGTCTCTTAGGGGACAAAGGAAACTGCGCCTTCTGATTCTGTGAAAGGTTGATCGTCCTAGCTGAAGAGCTGGAGTTGCTGGTAGCTTAATACAAGTGAGAAACTTTTTAGGCAAAGATATAGCTTGTTAGGATTAAGTTGTAGGCACTAAAGCATGTTATTTTTGTTTTGTTTGTAACTGTATCTGTCTCTGTTACTCTTGCTTAGTTTCACTTAAATTTATGTTCTTTATTAATTAACTTATGCTTAGTTTTACTATAAACCATCTCAGTGCTGTATATTAAGGTGTAGAGTGTGTAATCAGTAAGCTAACGGGCTGGTGTGTATACTGTCTCTTTGGAGAGAGATGACTTACTTTCTGTGAGTGTCTAGTGAGAGGGCCTGGACGCTGCAGAGAGTCATTGCTGAGGAACTCGGGTTCACTGAATGTTACCTGCAAGGTACAGTTTAGACTGGCAGAGTCTCAAGGAGTTTGCTGATCAGATGGACAGACTGGAGTGGCAGGGAGTGGTCACACAGTTTATGGTTCTGGGTTCTCAGGCAAATCTCAGATGTGCAGCAGCACCAGAAATTTCTTTGTTAGCAGCTTCTCTCTTCCTTCAACTCACCCAGGTCATCTGGTGAAGGACACTGAAAATTTTCTCTAAAGGGTGACTTAGGCATATATTGTTTAAGATTAATTTAATACATTGTATTAGGTTGTCTTAATGCTGATAATCAGTTGCTGGAGAGTTTTTCTACAGCTGTGGAAGAATTGATGAATTCCAAGACAAGCTGCTAATAGGAAAAAAATTAGCCGGTAATAAAGTTCTTGTTCTTCTCTGAGCACGGCGCGTGCGTGACAGCCAAAAGATTCTTCCCCAGCAGCATCCGAAGGGTTGGCCTGGGTGCCCCCTGGAGTCAAGCCTTCATGGCGCCAAATACAGGGCTCTGCCAACCCACCTACCCCTCAGTCCCTTCTTACTGCCGATGACAGCTAGCTGGAACAACCTATGCTCTTGCTTTGCAAGCATGTTTGCAGTATCTACTCTGTGTTTATAGTTCTTAGTAGTTACTAGTGTTAGTATTATTAGTTAGTTTATAAGTTTCCTTTCATGAGTTCCCCCCCCTCAACACGCTCCTCTGGTACTGAGATATGCCCCGGTCCCCAGGGTTCAAGCTCTGTGAGGACTGTGGAAAATTTATGCCTAAGAGCGACCCGCACCCTTCCTGTCTCCGATGTCTCGGGGAGAGCCACTGGAAGGAGTGGTGCAGAATTTGTAAAGGGTTCCGCCCTAGAACCTTAGAAGACTGGGAGCAAAGGCTCAAGATCCTTCTAATGGCATTCCAGCCACAATGTGACCCGGGATAGGGAGAACCCATGCCCAGCACCTCCTAATCAATGTGCAGTGCTCCGGCCCTGATGATGCGTGAGCCGGGGCCGAGGAAGGACCCCAAAGAGTCGTGGCACCACCACAGTTCGTCTGTGAGGTCTCAGTCCTTGGTGCCCCCAAAAAAGAAAAGGCCAGAGAGGGGTCGCTCTCCCCCCTCCAAGCCCAAGGATCCTGTGGCAGGGAGACCGGAATCGGGCCTTGTCACCTTGGCCTCTCTGCCTCCCAGGTTCTTGTTGACTCCTGCCTCTGGGGTCCAGTTGAGTTCAAACCCTCACTGCTTTCCGGACCAACATGGTGGACAGTTCCAGCTCCCCTCGATGCTGGAGGTATGCGAGGCGGCTTAGGACCTTATGCACCTCATGGCGCTGTTCTCTCTGCAGAGGAGAGAGAAGTTGCCAGTGACAGCCTGGCCCCCAATCCCATCAAGGGGCAAGCCGGCGATGGTGGCACGCTGATCTCCATCTCCAGTATGCCTTTCCCCAGCACGGTCTACCCACGTGGGGAAGCCGCACTGGTCCCCCAGTTCCTGGCATCACAGAGCACTGCACTTCCATGGTCCTCCTCAGAGATCCCATGTCAGATTCCTACCACTCCGATAGGACCAGGACCAGGACCAGAAGGTCCAGATTCTGGCATGACCGCCAGCCCTATCCGGCATCGTGGCTGCCACAGTGGTAACCCTTAACTTCGTGGCTCTTCTGGACACCCTTGGCATATCATCAGAGCCAGGGATAGAACCAGGGGTCGAAGTCCTGATCTGCATCGGTATCGTTGGTGTCCTTCGTTCCTCTGAAGGCACCATTAGCAGCGGCGCCACCAATGCCCCTGCAGTCAGCAACCTTGGCACCAACAACCTCGGCACCCATGATCTCGGTTCTGGTGGCCCTGGCACTACAGGCTGCTGACGTGGCGGCTCAGCAATACCAGATGCCTCGTGACCCCCTGGGTGCTGAGGGGAGTGAGCAGGGCTCAGTGCCAGGACTTTCCTTCTCGTCCTCCCCAGATGAGACCATGGCAGGGACATTAGCAGCCCCACCTTTGGAGGACAACAGAGTCCTACAACAGCTGCTGTGATGGGTGGCCCAGAACCTGGGGATCCAGGTAAAGGAGGTGGTAGAGGACACCGAGCCTATTGTTGACATCCTCGCCTCCTCTGGGCCTGCTCGCAAGGGGATATGAACACTTATAAACCCACACATCCTCCATTTCCTGGTGGTTGATGCAGCTAATCAGCGTGAACGCCAGGGGTACAAGGGGCCCTCCCTAAAAATAGGGATGCTAAAAAACTAGACGTATTTGGGAGGAAGGTCTACTCCACTGGGGGGCTGCAGCTCCGCATAGCGAACCAGCAGGCCATTGTGAGCAGATACTTGCATAACACCTGCGGTGCGATGGCCAAGTTTGTGGAGCTGCTGCTGCAGGACTCCCATGCAGCGTTCTCTGCACTGGTGGAGGAAGGAAAACTAATTTCATGAGCTTCTCTACAGGTGGAATTGGATGGGGCAGATGCTGCCTCCCATGCAATGGCCATAGGGGTGGCAATGAGGAGTTGTTCCTGGTTGCAGGTCTTGGGTCTTCCCTACAAGGTCCAGCAGACCATTCAGAACCTTCCCTTTGATGGTTCAGCCCTCTTTTCCAACAAAATGGATAAAAGACTCCACAGTCTAAAGGACTCTGAGGGCCACCCTCAAGTCCTTGGGCACCAACACTCCCACGACTCAGTGCAGGCACTTCCGGCCGCAGCCTTCCACGTGGTTCTACCAACCGCAGAACCGGCAGGATGCTCCTCGGAGGAGGAATAGAAGCGGCAGAAAAAGACCAAACCTGTCCTCAGGCCAGTGGTCTGGCCAGCCCAAACTGCCTTCTGGCCCCAGTCTGGCCTTTTGAGGGTGCAGTTAAGGATGAGACACCAGTACAAGAACTGGATCTACCCCACCGTACCTTTTTGTCCTGCCTATCCCCTTTCTACGGTGTATAGGCCCATTTCACTTTGGATTGCTGGGTGCTCCACGTGGTAGAGAGTGGATACTCCATCCAATTCTGTGCCCTCCTACCGTTTAACCCTCCCTTTCCTGTCCCTCTTTAGGACCTGGCCCACGGCTGTGTGCTAACGGGCTGTGGGTTGAGAACTGCTGATCTAGCGGATGCCTATGATATACAGGAACCTTCCTTCTCTTTTGGCTGGCAATCTACCTATAAACAAACGTAGCCCTCACAAGGCAAAAAGAAAGAGAAACCCCCTAGGAGTTGCAGAGCCATGCTGGCTGCTTCCGGGGAGCTGCGTGCGGAGCTTGATAGGGAGCCTGCCAGCCCTACCAACCCTCTTCCCCCAGCACCAGTTGAGGTCCTGGGCCACACTCTGCTGTGCACTCTCGTGGCCCAAGTCTTAGTTAGGTGTACCTAGTAGAAGTCATGGACAGGTTACAGACTGTGAATTTTTGTTTACTGCTCATGACCTGTCCATGACTTTTACTAAAAAATACCCATGACCAAAATGTAGCCTTACTCGTGACCAGTGGAGCTATCATGTTCGAAGGGGAGAGGGAGCTGCATATGCCTGCTTACTTTAACCCAATGGGGCAGGAACAGGGTGGGTCAGGAGTCCATGGCCCTCCCACTTTTCAGCAGGCATGGGGGGCTCTGTGTACTTCCCATGCCACTAGTGCTGACTCCGCAGCTCCCATTGGCTGGGAATCCAAATCCCCCTGGCCTGCAGGGACATGCTGGCCACTTCCGGGGAGCTTTCCCTGAGGTAAGCACTGCCCTGCACCCAATCTCCAGCCCTGAGCCCCCTTCCACACCCAAACTGCTGCTGCTGTGTGTGGGGGGAAGGTGGAGGAGGTGTGGTGGCCCAAGACTGCCCCAGCAGGGGCTGCTGCAGAGGTCACGGAAAGTCACTGAATCTGTGACAGACATGCAGCCTTCAACAGGGGGCATGCTGTTTTCCTGGGCCTAGAGCTTCCCTTTGGGTTAGTGGCTGGTGAAAGGAGGAGGTATTTGGCAGGTAATTGAAGTGGATGCAGCTGTTGTTGCCCAGTGCTGGAGTGTTTAGATGGAGCACTACTGGCATTTGCTGGAAGGGCCTTGTTCCAGGCAAAGCTCTGTTCTCCTGCTGGTTGCCTCTCCACCATGGGAGCAAGAACTTGCTCCTTTGAAGGGAAGAGGAAGAGACTGAGACCAGCCTTGCCTCCTTTGCTAGAACCTAAGATAAGCAATTACCCCACAGGCTGTCTTCTCCCCTCCTGACATTTCTCAGGGGCATAGGACGGCACAGGTGCTTCCTTCTACCCAGCCCTTCTCTCTCTGTTTGGCTGCTTGTGACCATGGATTCCTTTTCCCACCTATTTATTAAATTCTCCTCAGGAGGAGCTAAGTCAGTTATGGCAACAGCAGCTTGTTCTTCCAACATCAGCCACAGGCTGGAGCTGCTGAGCCAAGGCCAGTCGCTTACCCTGTCTTGACATCAGCCAAGCATGCTCAAAGGGCTGAGCAGGCGTCCTCACTGCAGCCTGAAATGTGACATTATCTTAGTGCAGGGGTTCTCAAACTGGGGTTGGGACCCTATCAGGGGGGTGTGAGGTTTGCCTCTAGCATTTATAATGGTGTTAAATAAAAACACATTTTTTTATAAGGGGGAGTGGTCACACTCAGAGGCTTGCTATGTGAAAGGGGTCACTAGTACAAAAGTTTGAAAGCCCCTGTCTTAGTGAGTTACCCCTTCCACCAAGCTCCCTCACTGAACCATGTTAAAAATCAAGTCAGTGGGAGGTACTGAGTGAGTGCACTCAAACCAGCATCTGTGGGCTATAGGCCGTAGGGAGTGTGGTGCCCTCCAACAGCAAGGGCAGTGTAATGTCACAGAGACCTGTTCTTTTATATCAGTGCCGCTGCTGCCTCAGTATTCCCTAGGGCTGTTTCCCAAATGTGGGACATTGCTTGTGCAGGGGAAGCCCCTGGCGGGCCGGGTCGGTTTACCTGCCAGGTCCGGCCGATTGTGGCTCCTAGTGGCTGTGTTTCGCTTCAATGGGAGCTGCTGGAAGCAGCAGCCAGTACATCCCTTGGCCCGCACCACTTCCAAGCTGGCCTGGCCCAGCCCACTAGGGGCTTTCCCTACACAAGCAGCCTCCCAAGTTTGGGAAATGCTGCCCTTGGGCTGTGCTGTAAGTGCGGCAATGACCGACCTTACAGAAAACTACCTTCACCTCACACCAGAAAGCACGTGGTAGTCAGCTCTCAGTAGTGGCAGCTTTGATACCTGGCCCCAGCCAAAGACAATGACTATAGAGTCTGCCCCTAGACATGAATACAGCATGTTGCCTCTGCTTGAGAATGGCAACCTCCACAGAAATCTGACTTCTGCTTAAACAAGCAAAGTGGAGAGTCTGACCTAGTGCCCTCACAGGGGCCTACTCCTTGATTCAGGCCTTGCATAAGGTTTTCAGCCAGTGCTGGCTCACAACTCTAGGCCTTGATGTTACGCTGGCAAGCTGGAGGTGCTTAGTCTGGGATTGCTCAGGGGCTTGCACAGCAGCCCACACTTCGACATCAGAGTAGCAAACTAGAGTTGCAGAACCAGTCAGATCCCATATTCCTGTGCCTTGATACAATATGACTACAGCAAGGGACAGCTAGAGGGGGTTTGGATTCAGGCATGGTCCATTGAGGACCAGGAGATGGGATTACATCAGCTGTCATTTATTTAAAAGAAATGTCTTTTTAACATCCTACAACAGGTATGGGGCTGAGGAGGAGAGCTCAGTGCTACTACCTTTGCCCGACCTGGGGGGAGACTTCTTCCTTCTCTAATGTGGCGCTTCAGGGCATTCTTCCAGCCTTGCATGCGGGGGTGGGAGGGGGGTTGGGTCCTGTTGCCCTGGTTCAGAGCCTGGTGTCTCAGCTGCTTCTGCCTTTCAGGTGGAAGAATATTCCTCCTCTGACACAACTACTGCTTCTCTGCTGACTGCTTTACCTTATACAAGGCCTCCCTGAGTCCTGCTGTTGCCCCTGGGGCAGCTCTTTAAACCACTCACTCAGCCACATGGGGGGAGAGAGGGAGGGATCCTAGCTGCTCCCACCCAGCCCCATACCAGGATTGTGCCTTCTGTTGGTGGAGTCTGCAACCTCCCTTGGGTGTGTTCCCTTGTAGGCAATAAGAGCTGTAGTCAACATTCCACAAGTCAAATTACACCCTTGGCACCTGCACAAATAGCTGGAGGCTCCTGTGGCAACATTAGATTTGGTGAAAAGAACCCAGCTTGACTGTTAGAGGTTGCAGGGGTAAGAGTTAGACAGCTTTCTACTTGCAGACTCATCCCAGTGGAGATGGAAATTGAGCCCCAGAGCTAGAGCCAGCAATGAACAACTCTTTGATGTTAATGAAGGAACACCATCACCTGTGCATAGAACTGATTTAAACTCAGCCCTCAATAGTCCTCCTGGGCTGGATTCAGAAAAGGACCTAAAATGGCAATTAGGCACCTCAGTGCCTAAATCTCAATCAGCCCCACTGCAATTCAGTGACCCAAACCTTGTAGGCAGCTGAAGTCACTTAGCACCTTAACTTTTGCAGTGTTTCCAATTGCACCTGTGCTACTGCTTCTTGGCATACACTGTGCAGGCCCACACCAAGCATCCTGATGTCTAAGCCCAGAGTAATGCACAAAGAGAAGCTAAGCTTGCTTGTACTTACGACACCTGCAGGGCCTGAACTGCTAGGTGTACTCAGACCTTACCTACCAGATCAGGCCCCTAAAGACAAATGTGCCCAAAAAGGCTGCAGTGTGGAAACCACCCTCCTTACTTTTAGCCCAATGCTTAGGTTACCTCAAATGGAATTTGGGAGCTGCCCCATTTCACCTCCCTATTCCACCTGAGGGGGAAAATGGATTTGATATGTTGGAGAGTGCCCTAGTTCCTGGGCTACAGGCTATTCTGCCATGGGCCTCCCCTATCTCACTGTGGATAAAAATTTGAAAAGTCAACTGTATGCTCTAATCCCCTCCCATCATTCTAGATACCATTAGCTTGGGTTTGAATAGAGACTGGGAGTGGCTTGGTCATCACACATAGTGAATCTATTTCCCCATGTTAAGTATCCTCACACCTTCTTGTCAATTGTCTAAAATGGGCCATCTTGCTTATCACTACAAGAGTTTTTTTTCTCCTGCTGATAATAGCTCACCTTAATTAATTAATCTCTTACATGCATCCGATGAAGTGGGTATTCAGCCATGAAAGCTCATGCTCCAAAACGTCTGTTAGTCTATAAGGTACCGCAAGGCTCTTTTACAGATCCAGACTAACACGGCTACCCCTCTGATACTAGCCTCTTACAGTTGGTATGGCAACTTTCACCTTTTCATGTTCTCTATATGCATATATATCTTCTTACTATGTTTCATTCTATGCATCTGATGAAGTGGGCTGTAGCCCACAAAAGCTTATGCTCAAATAAATTTGTTCATCTAAGGTGCCATAAGTACTCCTGTTCTTCTCATGCTTGTGTGCTCTCTCTGAACTAATATTGCCCTATCCACTGTGGATAAACAATTTTCTAGGCACCTACAGGTGAGGCATAGTGAAGCTTAGCATCACCACACAGGTTTCTTTCGTAATCTAGCCCATGGGCTACCTGGATCTTTGCAGAACAATTTCTAAAAGAGTGAAGTAGGCCCTGGCTGACATTTTTCAGACTCCTGACAGGGGCATGAACTGATAAAAGCAGCTGCTTGTTGCTAGATTTGACCAACCATTAACTGCAACTTTTGGTAGGCAATAGTTCACTGCAAACTGCTACTTCTCAAGGTACAAACATTTTATTGGAAAAAGATTAATTGGCATTAAAATAGTTGTCTCAAATAGCTCTGTACAGTTGCAGAATTTCAATCAGAGGAGTGCAACCGCCTTCAACACTTCCTATTTCAGATGCATATAACAGCCTGTACTTTACACTGGTTTTCTCCCCATGAGCATTTAATTTTGTTGTAGAGTTACACTGCTGATTACTCACTTGGGTGTGTCACTGTTTAAAAGGCCAGCTAAACGGCTTGTAACTGGAGTGATCTGACAGAAGCTACTCCAGGCATGTGCTGGTACAGTCAACTAAAGTACTTCAGGGTGTGGGTACAAGGTTTTAAGTTGGACTGAAGAATAGTAAAGTAGGTTTGGCATTAGGAATTTACAAAACAGGTTACCTGTGCAAATGTTTAGATGCATAAGATTAGAACAATGGGCCATGTTAAATCTAGTCAACACACACAACAGATTCATTATTACGGATACAATCAGAGCTCAAGCCATCATGTCCAATTATGACTAGTTATTTATTACATGCATTGTTTCAGTCTGGCCCACAAAGGCATAACAAAATGAAGTCTGGTTTCAGTAAGTTTAAATTTGCTGGGTCTGGTATTTTGTCTGCTGATTCTACCAGGGCATAAATCTCCAATAATGCGATTGCATTCCTCATTTGAAGAATACTGCCAGGTACGATCCATAGCCATAGTATATCATCAAGCAAATTAAATGGATGTAATGTACTCTATATGCCAGCTCTCCTCCTGCTACTACTCCACCATTTTAATTTGTTAGAGTGGTTGTTTATCCAAGTTTCCCATGCAGTAGGCCAGCTAGATATCCTAGGTCCTTATATGCTGGTTTCCTTTCTATTTTAAATTACAAACTTCAGTGCATTTTCTCGGACGATCAGGGCAGTTCAGGATTAGGGGTAACACTAACTATACCTCCAGCTGAGCTTTATTGTACAGCAGGGCTTGCTAGTTTTATTGTAAGGCACCTTGGGATGCTCTTCTAATAAGTGAGCTGGGTTGTGTAAAATATCAGACCATTGAAGTTACTTTCATAGTTATATTTACTGTCCAATTAAAAATAATCAGCTCTTTTAACTGTATAATGGCTCATTCAAAGAGATCACTAACTCATTACACGTGTAAGATACATATTAGATCTAGCACTGCTTTCATTAGGACTGACTTGATCTCAGACAAAGGGCCTCTCAGTGTATCCTGTCGGTACATAAACTGATGGATGAAAAACCCATCAACAGTTACTAAGAATCAAATCCACAACTCCCCACACCAAAAAATCATGCACAATAGCTCTGCTCCTCAGATTTATATTAAAAAAGGGTCTATTATGAATTAGCAACATGGACATAAGCTGCTTTAATTGTTTTTTCAAGAGAACTGAATTTTTTCCCAGAAACTTTTAGAACTCAAATTCTTAACATAATATGGATAAGCCAAATTACATTATTACAGAAACAAGGGATGAACATTTAATTCCTGTACTTACTTGCAAAGACCTGTGTTCAGTCCTATTGCTACAGGGGCTGATGACAACCCAAACACCTAAAGCCCTGTAGGTGTGCAGCTGCTTGGTAACTGCAGGAGAAACAGAACTGAGTGCCTGAATTCACGTTTCAAAAAGTAAATCTTTGGAGTTCACCTTTTCAGTTACAGCAGTAAAATTAGGCTCTTGAAAACCACAGACCTGAACCAGTTTTTTCCCTCAGCAGAGTTTCATCATAGAAATGCCAGGATAACTGTCCCTAGAGGAGGGCAATCCAAAAAACGGATTTCATAGTTTGATTGGGATGGGTTTGCTACAAAACAAACCCCCCACACAAAGAAAGGTAGTTGCACATGCGAAGTGAGCTAGGCTGCTTTCGAAAGATGGACGTTTACTGTGAGGTAGATACATTACAAACTATTTTCAAATGGCTGTTGACTTTATTAGCTTGGATGAATATGGTCCTAACAAAATAAAAGTTAATCAATATTAAGAGATTTGTCTGAAGAACACTGATTAGAAAAATCCATGACAATTTGATAGAAATTAGAGTGAATTTAAACAAAATGTTTAAATATTGCTAGCATATATAAAATGCATGTAACAGACAGGCAAGGGAGAATGCTTTACAGGTTTACAATTGCCACCTAATCACATTCTCAATCTTCATAAATTCTATTTTCCAAATTTTAAAAAAATATGAGGCTGTTTTCTATAACATATCAAAGCATTATTTGTACAAAATCAAATCATGGCCCATGATTCACAACAGTGCAATAGATAAAGAATACAACTGCATTCAACAGGTGCTGAAAATAAATATCCAGATTCTAGAAACAAGATAGGCTATGAGCACTCTGTGGAGTTGTTTTCAATATTTTTTGAGTTGATTACTTATTGACTAGTCTCATGACCATCATTTCATTTGACATATATAAATGAGTGCATTTGAAACATAAAAATGGCCCTACTATGCCAATTTTATGAAGGCCTTTGATTGCTGGTAGCACTAAATAGCTGAGCCAAAAGTAAATCACAGTTATTGTTACTAAAGAAAAAAATGTCTATTGCTAAACCCTGCTCCCTCCACTGGGCATCTTTCATCAGGCTTGTCTGAAAAGCATGAATGGCTTGAATTTCTGTAGCTGGAACAATATATTGCTTGGTTAGACAAAGATAACTTATTCTAAGCTAAGCAAACAACATAACCAATCCCCTTTAATTACTAAAGCATCGGTCACTGAGTTTTGACTGAACTGAGAGTTCAAAACACTTGAAAATGGACCCTTTCTCCGTACTAAGAAAACGCTGCTGTTATGCATTAGCAGTGTGAATACTGCATATGTGTTACACAAGTATGATGATGAGGATCACTGGTTTACAAACCAGCAAATGAGTTCACTACATTGCCAAAAGACTTGACTGGCTCTCGATGAACACCTTCCACCACAAAGGGACATACTTAAAAAACTGAATTCAAATCTCACAGATGTTCATACATTTTAGAACTGTAAAATGAGAACGTTATTAGGGCATTTGTTAGGTAACTATGATCTCCTGCAGTCTCAGACATTTTAGCCAAACAAGAAAGAATTTAAAGCTCGTTTGTATATAATCTGCATCAGAAAGGTATCAAAGGCACAAGCAAGAGTGACCAGGTAAGCAGCAAATGACTGTGAATGAGAATGAATAGATTCACAAGGCAAATAATTAATGTTTGTGGATAGGTTTTTGCTTTTTATTGACTGGAAAGAAAAGACCTCCCAATTTTGATCTGATGACAACAAATAATTGCTCTGGTTTAAAATAAAAACCATTAGTGAATTATTTATAGTCACCTGAAACAAATTGGTCTCCAATAATCTGACACTAGCTGGAAAACTCCTCTGCACCCTCCAACCTCTAATTGCTTTGTCCTCCAAAGTAACCTGAGCCTAATGGACAGAAACCACTATTATGAAGGAGACAAAAATCTCGAGGGTTTTAAAAGACAAGATTCTTTACACAATGTACACAGCCAGCAAAGATTTGTGCAGTTTTAGCCTCTGAATTACAGTAAATTGCACAGTCCTTGCTAAGTCCAGTTGATTTTATGAATACCCAAGGACTCTGATCAAATTGGAGTTTCCTTCCTGTCTTTGTTTGGTGATGGCTTGACTAGCTCCTTGACTGCCTTGGACTGCTCTTTAGCTGCTTTTGTCTCCAGGACACTGTCTCTTTGCTGCTGAGAAACACCCCCACGCTTTTCTGGCTCGTCTTCTTCCTGCATCTGCTGCTCTGATTTTGCTCGCTGCATCTGTAGCAGTCGAAGTTGCACTCGCAGCTCAATGATGGCCTCTCGTTCCTCATGAATCGCTTGGTTCAGATGATTGTTCTTTATCTTTTGAGCAAGGGAAAGAAAAGTAGGACAAAACAGTAACTTCTGTAGCTACTGAACCATGAATAGAGTATCACACAATGTAACCTTTGCTGCTAAATTGGGAGAGAGACAAGTGTGTGCACGTGTGCATAAATATACACACAGGAATGAACAGAAATGGAGTGCATGAAAAAACTAACCCCACAAGAAACAGAAGATTTATGGTGACAATGGACTAACAGCTGCACTCACCAAAAATACACACAGATGAGAAAATGAGCACGCCTGCCCACCCTTCTACAGAATGGTTCAGAGCTGGTTTAAGATTTTTGTAAACTAAATTTCAAGTTAAAAACAATTAGGTCCTGATAGTTCCAATATGGACTGCAAAGAGACTTTACATTTAAAATAGTTCTGGAGCTGCCTTGCCTCACCTCCCTCCCGCAGGAATTACTATAAAAATGAGATGAGCAGTTTGAAAAACAAATCTACAGGTTGAAAAATACAGTGAAGTGTCTCAGATGTTATTCTTAGAGCTGGGCTACTTTTAATTTTTTGCAGCAAGGCAGCTTTAGATGCATTTTTTGGAGTCTGTTCTTAATCAGCTTCTTAAATCGTCCCCATCTTCAATCTGAGTTACAAATATGGCGTATCAACAGCTAACCAAAGTTAGCAGCTAACTAGTCAAAGCACAGAACTAGAATTCAGGAAACCTAGGATTTATTCATGGCTGTGCCACAGACTTTCTGTATGACTTTGGGCATGACTTTAGGGATGGTCTAGACAATATTTGGTCCTGCCATGAGGGCAGGGGACTGGACTCGATGACCTCTCGAGGTCCCTTCCAGTCCTGGAGTCTATGAGTCTATGTCACTTAACCTTTCTGTGCCTCACCCATAATATGAGAACAGTACTTGACAGGGTGTTTGTGAGGTGTAGTTTGTTAATAACGAAGAAGTATTTAAGTCCCTCAGATGGAAAACACCACACAGTAGCAGTACAGAATTTTCTACTGAGAATTGTAAAGGACATTAACCCAGGAGCATCTTGACAGCACTAGGCACCACTAAGAGACCAGAATTTATATGCCAAGTGTTGCATGTTACTCCCAGTCATAGGGCTGGGAGAGTGGTGGGGGAAATACAACTCTATCCTCAGAGTAGGAAGAAGGGATTGAAAGGACCTTAGAGCTCTCCTTAGCTGGCTAAGGTAACACTGTTCCTACCCAGGAAAATCACAATGGCACACGGGAAAGATGACAAAGGTTCTTTGGATTGGCCCTTGACAGTGAGGAACTATTCCTCACACTAGATAAAAGAATTGCTTCAATCTCTCTTTGAAATATCTGTATTTATTTTTTGGATACGAATGCTGCTCTTTTAAAATGCTCATCACCCTCCAGTGAGTAACAATTTCTGAACTGAGCAATGGCCCTCCATGGGTTTAAAGAAGAGTCACAATTCAGACAGTGCCCAGGTGAAGAGAAAGTCTAAAATGTTTGTAGGGAGGGAAAAACAGACAGATGCATGAGAGAAATGGAAAGGGCTGTGTGGGGAAAAAGTCTGAGAAATCCATTTTCCAGGCTCTGCCTGGCACGCAGTCATTTACACCTGTAGGGCAAAGTGGTTGAGAGACTCTACTAAATTGTATCTGGTAGCAATTTACACCCAGTTTGCACATGGTGCAGGAGGCCTTGGGAATGAAGTTAGCTTTTCAAAACAGCAGCATTGGTTCCTGAGAATAAAATATATTCAAGAGAGAGACTGAAGTAATTCTCTGTTCTCTCTCTCGCTCTTACACTGAGAACACTTGCCAAGCTGCATGTCAAAGAAATTCTTCCACATGGCTGGGAGTCCACCCCCGAAGGAAGCCAGCATGAAAAGCAAAGGTTATTTTGGTAAAATGCACTTGTCTCACCTCCAGTTCCTCGTTCTGTCTTTGCAAATCTTCCAAAATAATCTGTAGCTCCTCCTCATCCTCGCTCTCACTCTCACTCTCAGAAGAATACTCTTCAGTTTCACTTCGCCCATGTTGCTGACGACTGAAAGAGTAAAAGAGATCTTAAATTTAAGCCCTGTTCACATGCAAGTTTGCCAGAAATGCAGGAGGTGAGAAAGTAGCTATTTTCACTTGCTTATCCATTTGAGGTTCTGCAGCAATTTATAAAACTAAAGCATTTTCTTTCTTCGCTTTTTTTTTGTTGCTTTTTTTAAAATCTACTCTTGGTGAAGTAAAGAAAAAAGCAGTTTGTCCATTAAGACAATGGGATTTTTTAATGCTTAAAATCTGCACAAGTTATTATGATCTAGAAGAAAATATCCCAAAAGCTGCAACGAGGCAATCTGTAATGTTCATCAGGTTCCTGTGCTTTCCAATAGCATTTTGAACTGCACACTTCTGTTTTTCAAAATCCCACCCTTTACAGAGAAATTCTTGTAAGAGTTCAAGCCTGGCTGAGGATCCAGTGTCAGCAGGCTCTTTCTTACCTTTGAATTTCTGCTATTTCTGCTCGAAGGCGTTCTATCTCCTCCTTCTCAGAGGCAATTTGTCTGCGCAGAAACTGCTCCATTGCCAGTAGCTCCTCCTGTTCTGTCAAGATCTCATTCTCCTGCAATGATCAATTAATTTACCTCAGGAGGTCTTGGATTTATGGTCTATAAAAAATACACTACAGTATTTCTTCTTTCTAATGCTGCATCCTCAGAAGAGGCCAGACAACTTTGTTTTCTGGAAACATTTCATATAATTATGCTGAAAGCACAGTTTTGTCCTAGTGTGGATGTATGCAGACAGGCTGGCCAACCTTTCTACTACTCTGGTCCATCAGTTCTCACAGCCAAGATTAATCTGGGATCAAGTTATGTCTGCTTTGAGATCTTCTTACTGAACTGTTGTGGGCTCTGGCTCACCAAATTCCAGCACAAGCCAAATGGTGTGAGGCTGGGATTTCCTGCTTCCCATACTCCATTAGGTGCCAAAGCTCAAATCAAAGGGGAACCACTGGGGCCAAGTACAGAAGTAGACAAGTCCTAAATTCACCTTTGAAGACAGAAAGTGGGTGGCAAGAATTATGGCAGAAGTGTCATGATGGATGGGGCCAAGAAGACTGGGGAAGAACGGAAGAGATAGGTGGCAGTAAGGCCAAAATGGTGGTTTGGGACTAAGACGATGAAAACGCTGAGTACCTCCCTCACCACTCTCTCCACATGACAAACACCCTAAACATCAACCTCTTTCCTACCAGGCTTTTAATATGAGCCCAGGCCTTTGTCTCCTTTCGCTTGTGCCAGCCTTGCAGCATTAAGAAAAGGTGGTTCTTGTTTCAAAGATCTGGAAATTTTGAGTCCTTTACTCTAAAGCTGCTTACTTAAAACCAATGGGTAAAACAAACTTTAAACTTACACTCCTCTGTGTCAATTCGAAAGAGGCGAGGAGCAAAGAATGCAGAACTGAGCAAGGAAACACCTCCACTTACCTTTTTAATTATGCATTTCAAAAATAACACATCTAAAGGGCTTAAAAAGTCCACAGAACTTATTTGGCTACCTAGCAAGCATTCTATCCAATAAGACAAGATTAACTTTTTACATCAAACCTAATGAGCCTCTTCAGTGACAAGTTTTTAGTTACCTAGTTGCCGATAACAGTAAAAATGCAGGCAAGAATGAGAGCTGTAGAAAAATGTTACTAAAAGCTTCCAATTAATTGTATTTGGAAAGAGCAATAGAGTGTGAGACATGAATAAGAGAAGTGAAGGAGAACAACAGTCTAAGTTACTCAGACAGTAAGTGCTTTAGTCTTGACCCTCACTCAGGCATTAGAGAGGAAGAGAGAGAAAACTAACAACTGGAGGGAGGTCTGACCTGAAGCCAATGAGAATTGTGTGTAGCTCATCCCCTTTCATGATGAGCATAGTGTACATCGGACACTGGGGCCCAGATTCACAAAAGGACTTAGGCATTGTGATGCTCAGTGTTGCAATACCTAACTTTTAGCCACTTTACAAATTAAAGGGAACAACATTGATTCACAAAGCCTGAGTTAGGCACCTGGATTTCCTGTACAATGAACAGGGAGATATAGGAGACGTAGGCTGCAATTCACAAAGGCCAGCATGCCAGGCACGGAACTACCTAAGTTAGCCGATGGAGTTGCAGATGACAGGACTAGGTCCTAACTCTCTCTGCTCTCAAGGAGATAGGCATCTAAATCCAGGCACCTCTCTCTCAAATGGGAACCGTTCTCCTGGAGTCAGGGTGCTTGGGCACCCAAGACATTTCTTGGGAACATGAGTTAGGCACCAGACTAAACCCACACAAAATGGCCACAAGAGGAGGAGGTGGTGGCACCCACCTTATACTCTGTAGCCCAGAGGCACTTGGAATGCGAGACACCCAGGCACAATTCCCCTCTCTGGCTCCACACACAAGACTGGCAGGAGAACACCTACCTCTCCCTGGTTTGTGCATCACACTGGGGCTTAGGCAGAAGGTAGGTATCCCAACACCTAGCAGGAGGCAGCAGTGCACATGCTCAGAGGCAGAAACCTAGGCATAGAGGGAACTTATACTTTGAAATTGGAGACACCAAGTGAGTATAGGTGCCTTCAGGGTTCAGTGGGAGTTTTGTGAACCTAAAACTGGGATTTAGGTGCCTAGACACCCAAGTGTGAGGTTTTGACACCTACGTACTTTTGCGAATCTCACTCTGCGTGAGAAAGTAGGTTTTAAACTCTGAATTTCAAGTAGACTGCAAGCATTTGTGCTGGAGTTGTCTCCTCTAGCTCTCTGGCTCCAGGTAAGTTAGGAGGATTCAAAGCTCTTTTATAGCATTTAAATACAATTGTGATGCAATGCGAAGTGCTCAGTTAATCAGTACATTTCTATTGTAATGTACATTACACTTTCTGTTCAAAACCAGCCTTATATGTCCAGCCTCACCTCAGCACTCAACTTATCAAGACTTTCACAGACACAATTAAAATGGGGGGGGGGGGAAGGGATCTTGATCTTCATCCAATTATGGAACAGACTGGGAGAAAATAGTGGTAGTGCTCTGCAAAATCTTCCCATAACCCAAGCTCCACCTATGGGTGATGCCAAAGTGAGACACCGATTAGACTGTGGAAAATCTCATAATAATCTTTCCTCTCTTTGATTAACAGTTAAATAGTTAACAGGGTTAACTAGATTATATTAAGGAATAGTTGTGGTACTAGATATGAAAATGTTTAAATATACAATAGAAATATGAACCCTTCATGTGCACATGATTTTTTAGCACCTGTTATAGTATGTGCCTACTCTAGGCTCAGGATCATTCCAGCAACCAGCCACCTATTCCTTCCCCATTCTCGAACCATCTCACACCTACCATTCAGACAATATAGCAGGCTTCCCAGGGTGCAAATACAGAGAATAAGAGAACATTTACAGCCTTCTTTAACTGACTAACTTTACTAACAAGCAAAGGTTTCTTTAATAAACCTGAAATATATTTGCTTCTCTTTAGTCATTAGTTTGTATTCCAAAGCTTGCTTTGCTGGTATATTAACATAAGGGTAAGAAGAATAGAAGGAAAATGGGATTAAAAACACCACCGACCTGGGCGAGTAGGATATTAATAACTTCTTCATTTTCATTCATTTCCTCTTTGGAGACATCCTCCTTCGAAAGGCTGGCAATTTCTTGAGCAATCTTTGTTTCACACTCCTGTAGTGACAGAAGTTTGGATTAGAAGGCTACCCGGCCACATCACCACATTATATAATACAACCCTATTCACTGTGCAGGAGGTCAGACTAGATGATTATAATGGTCCTTTCTGACGTTGAAGTCTATGAATCCATGTATCTGTTCAAAGCCTGCATTTATTGTCAGTCATCCCCAGAGAAGATTTCTGTTTTTATTTCCAGTTTTTTAAAACAGTATCCAGAAGTCATTCATCACTTGTCCACCTTTCTGGGACACATGGTAGTTAAATAAGGCCAACTTTTGGAGTCACTTGCTCTGGGGAATCAGTATGTACAGAGCAGACTGTGGATGTCGCAGGGTAGATAATCAATTGGAGTTGTATGTACTGGCTCTTCAGGACGTATTGCTTTATGCGCACAAGAGTGATGTGTTTAATTAACACAGATTCTTAAGGCTCAAGGTCAATGTAACCGAAGACTGAAAATCAAAAACTGGACTGAAAGCACAACTCAAAAACAAGGCATGAGGGAAGGGGCGGGAGTACAATGGGAAAATTCAATCCCTTTCCTAATGAACTGCTGTGAGCATTCAGAACTGCAATTTTAAATGGATGTCCTTTGGAAACAAATGGAATAGTACGACTCAGGCACTTATGTGATACATTGACATTAGCAAAGTAACTGCTCACCTATTCCTCTACAAATCCATTTCTGCTCTCACATTTAAGCAACTCTCATCCTTTTGAAACCCTGAACGTAGCAAACCTTTTAGTTATCTACTCAGTCCTGCCAGTTGCTTGCATTACCCAGCAACTTTAACATTTAGAAAATCCTCCACTTGCCTTTTTTAGTACTTACAAGCTAAAAACAAGATCAGACAGACAGGATATGCAGCAAGAAAATCAAACCAAAATCCCATAGCAACATTTACCCTTTCTAAATCCAAATCAAACACATCTTAACCCTCTCTTAGAACAACTCCAGCACGTTGCAATGAGAGGTCCTGAAAATGAGTTAGTTTCATGCTAAAAAAATTGTGCATGTCACTGGAGCTATTATAACAGGAAATTATAATTTTATAATTATAAAAATATAATTTATATTTTATAACTATAATTTTAGTCATCTCTCTGAACAGGTCAAAAATATGCCCACAGCAATTGCAATCTATGAATTTAAAAGGTTTGGCAATGAACAGATAAAATGACCCACCTGTCTTTTAGCTTCTCTTAGTTTCCGTTTGAGGGCTGTTAAAATTCTTTGTACCTCCCATAATCTCTCTTCTTTGGATAAGTCTTTTATCCCCGCCTGCAAGTCTCGATGTAAACAGTTCAAAAGGAACTCCTAGAATAACACCAAAAGCATCATATTCATCACTCAGTGCTCTACAAGTACTTACTAATAATACACAATAACACCGCCACCACCAAGCTCTTACATGGTGCATTTCATCAGTAGGACTCAAAAGTACTTTACAAAAGAGGTCAATACACTATCCCCATTTTACAGAAGGGGAAACTGAAAAATACCACAATCTCTTGTAGACAAGAACCTGGACTGCAAGCAGGGAACTCACTGGTTTCCTTCCAGAAGGGAAAAAAGTGTAACTTCCATTGTTGTCATAACAACCTTCATTTTGGTTGTATAACGCATTCATGGCTAAACAGACATCACCCTACTCCTTCCTTCTGAGCTGTTAGATTTAGCCTGTTTTCCACTGATATGATTGTTCCACTGATTCCCTGCCTGTCTCCCATCACAAGATTTGCCCTGCTAACCCCCAGCCTTGGGCCACCCCAAACATCCTCTTCCTCCAATCCTGCTCTCGTGCTGTGGAGTGTGTCTGGCACAAATCCCATGATCTGGCCAATTTTTTCTACTGCAGATTCATTCTTTCCTCTTTTCAGTTCTGTCATCTTCCTAGCTAAACCACTCTACTTCTCCAACTTAATTCTATGTCCTCAATCCCAGCTGCCTTTTCACCAACTTTGACTTGCTCTTTAAACCCTCCACTTCCCTCTCCACATAGGATCTGGCCAGTCACTTCCAAAAGAAAATTGACAAAATGACATGACCTTCCCTGCCCCCTTTCCCTTGCCCTCTCTCCTATAACCCTCTCCTCCTGCATTAGAGGTGCAGAAGTTTCTTGTTTGCACTTCTCCAAACCTTCCACTTACCAGTGACCCTATTACATTTCCTGATCTCCCTTGCACACACTCTGACCCTTTCCCTTATTCATCTCCTTAATCTCTCTTCCCCCTCTGGCTCTTCCCTCTCACAGTATGATCATGCTTTAGTCTCTCAAATCTTAAAACCTGACCCTTGATCCCAGCTGCCTCTCTAACTACAACCCCATCTTCCTTTCATCTTTAAGTTCGCTGAACATGCCGTTTTCATTCACTGTTTGGATTTCTTCTCCTCCAATTCCATCCTGGACCCTCTACAATCTGGATTCCTCTTCTTGCATTCCACTGAAATCACTGTTGCAAAAGTCTTGATCTCTTCCTAGCCAAAGCTCAGAACTAGTACTCCATCCTTACCTCCCTTATTCTGTCAGCCGCCTTTGACACTGTTGACCACACTCTTCCTGAAATCTTGTCCTCACTTTGGCTTCAAAGACTGTCTTCTCGTGGTTCTCTCGTCTCTCTAATTTCTCCTTCAGTGTGTCTTTCAAAGGATCCTCCTCCAACTTTCTAGGGGGATTCCACAGGGCTCTGTCCTTGGTCCCATTCCCTTCTTCCCTTTTCCACATTATTTCTGAGTAATCTCCTCCAAAAGCACGAATTCAACTATTATCTCTCTGCACATGACTCTCAGGGTACGTCTACACTACCTGGCAGATCAATCCCCGATCACTCTCCCATCGACTGCTGAACTCCAGCTTGGTGAGAGGAGGAGGCAAAGTCGACGGGAAAGCTGCGGCAATTGATCTCGCGCCGTGAGAACGCAAGGTAAGTCGAACTAAGATACATCAGTTTCAGCTTATTCTCGTAGCTGAAGTTGCGTATCTTAGGTCAATCCCCCCCCAGTGTAGACCAGGCCTCAGATTTTTCTCTCTACTCCACACCTTTCATCTTCTGTCCAAACTAAAATCTTGCCCTGTTACTCTGACATTTCATTTGGGGTATGAAGCTCTCAGCTCAAGCTCAACAAGGCTAGAAAACATCATTCTTAATCTCCCCCCCTCCAAACCCTCACTCTTCTTTCTTAATCACTGTGGACAAAGCTACCATCCTGTCTGTCACTGGCCCATAACCTGGCCATCATCCTTGACTCAAACCTCTACCGAGGTCCCCCACTTCCAGTCTGTATCTAAATCTTGTTGATTCATTCTGTGTAATATCTATAAAGGTATGGCCTTTCCTGTTCATCCACACAACTGAAACTCTCATCCAGGATTGCATCATTTTGCATCTCAATTACTGCAACATCCTTTCCTTGACAAATGCAATCTTGCCCTGCTCATATCTATTCAGAATGCTGCTCCAAAGGTTATTTTCTGAGCTTGTTGCTTTGGCCAGGTCACATTCTCTCTTTGCATCCCGCCCGGCTCCTCCCTTCCCCATCACATCAAACATATGCTACTTGTCTTCACTTTCAAGACCTTTTACCGCCTATCCCTACCCTACCAATTGTCTCTCATTCACTACTGAGATGTTGACTCCTGCCTACAATCGGCAAATGATACCATTCTTCATTGCCTACTTAATACATTTTCAAACAAACACCTTCTTGCTTTGTCTGTGCTGCACCTATTGTTTGGGAGGAGCTCCCTGTAAACATCCACAAAATTACTTCATTACCAGCCTTCAAATACCTGCTTAACTCTTCTTTTCCGAGATGCCTGCAAAAAACTTGCCAACAGTTAGGCTACTAGTGTGCTGAGATCACTACCTGCTATGGTAACCATATTGTCTCATTGCTTCCTTGTATTCCCTCATCTATCTCTATCCATCTGTTGTGTTTTGTCTTATAGTTAGATTGTAAGCTCTTTGCAGGAGGAACCATCTTTTTGCTCTGAATTTGCAGAGACAGACATTAAAATGCACAAATCTTTATACACAGAGGAAAGTCCATTCAAAAGATTTATAAAATAAGATACCCTTTCCTTCCCCTTATCTAAACTTACTACTTTCACAAAAGATCTTTTCTGGAGGTCTTAAGGAATGATATGGGAAAATCACCAGCACTGGCATGGGTAGTATATGTTGGAAGTTACATTAACATTGAACTGCAACTTGGCTAGAAGAAAATTCAAATAGTTCTAGCTCCTTTTCCATTCTCCTTCCTCTATCCAGTGGTTTATTAGTGCCATCATCTCCCATACTCATGGAAGGCATCTCTGCTTAGCTAGCTCTTCAGCCCCGAACTGAACTCCACAGAGTTGCACCCATTCCAAAAGACAGTTATAATCAGTATCTATTTCCCCAGAAATCTTGGCCTTTATCTGCTGTTTAGGTAGTGTGGTGTGCAGCACGTTAGGAGACGGACTGGGAAGTTGCCCTTTGAGCCCTAACATCCCAATCCTGAGCAGTCTGAAGGCTGCTGTATTTTAGACCAACTGCTGCAGCTCCCAGAAGATGTTATAGCAGCTGGAGTCACCAGTACATAGGGATGCCTCAGCTCAGCTCCTCTTCCTGCACTGAAAGCTAGGTGGTGTAAGAGGTGCTGCAGCAGTTCTACATCAACCCTGGATTTCCACAGGCAAGGGGAAATACTCCAGTAGCCTGGCAAACCAGTCCTAGGAGACTGCTGATGCAGCACAAAGCAACCCTAGTGCACAAAAGTCACCTTTCCAGTTCCACAAGTCTGGAACTCTATACCACATCCCCTATTACCACATTTTATTGGCCTGTTAGTAATGAACTTTAGACACATTTAAATAAATCCTAGAGCATGCTATGAAGTGATATTACACAAACCACTTACCTGCAAAACATCGTCCCCACTATCCCCATACCTTCAGAAAGTCCTTGAATAGCTCACAACGTGATTAGTACAAGACTTGGTTTTTCTATATGCCTCTACAGAAGTGCAACATATCTTCCCCCAAATACAATGGAAACATTAACAAAATACCAACTACTCAGCCACATGACTGAGTTTGCAGCAAATTGTTACAGCACATGGGAAATTAAAAGCCATCACTACTATCTATGAGATCTACTTCCATCAGGTTTCAGCTGCCTGACCAAGAACATAATCTTCAGACCAGACACATTTGTTAACCCACTGAGGTAAAGACAAACCTGTCGTCTGATTTCCTCTTTAATGTTTTCCTGTGTTTCTGGCAGTGCTGGCATTGTTGCCATATTAGACCAGCGAAGGGGTTTTGTCACCTGCTTTAGCGTCACATTTCCAAAGAACTCTTGGACATGTGTAAAAAATACATACAGGACACGGTTGCTGATCTGGAAGAAATGAGAGTGAAAATACTGCTTCAGAAGGTGATTTTTTTAACACATTGCCTGTTGTTATCAATGGTACATTTGCCCTACATTGCATCTTACCGGACAAAGGATGTAAGCTTTTTTCAATCTTTGGGCTATATCTACAACTCTGTTCAGACAAGCTAATCAATGCTACTTCTAGTAGATTCAAGGGTTGGTTTAAAATAAAATTATGTCTGACATTCATGATCTGCTGCTAGCCTGAAGGAAGCGTGACCACGCTGTATTCACTTAGTGGTCTCACATCACCCTACTCTCTGGTGACCATGAGACATTCTATTGCCAAGCGAAAAGTTGTTGGCCTGCAATAGTTAGCTTTATAAATGGTAGACACAGAAATTTGCTAGTGTCTTGTTAGGCCTGTCGCCATACACAAAAATGTGAAGTCAATGCTAGTGACAGACAAGAGACCTTACAAAAACTGTACTGCACCAGTTATGTTTTTTTCCCTTTTATCGACCAAGCTGATTTTTCTCTAACTTACTGCAAAATGAGAATGATCATTTGTCATTTGTCTGTGTTTAACAGATTTAGTGACTCCTTTATAACAGACTGTATTACCTCATTCAATTGCTATTGTTTTTAGAGATCAGTGGGTATGAAAAACTCAGAACCTTAAAAATCTGGAGTAAGTCAGGAACATCAGGAAATTGAGGGCAGATTTACACTTAAAATGCGGCATCGGCGCAGCTGCACCAATGTAGCTGAACCTCTGTAACACTTAAGTAAAGATGTGCCTGCACCAACAGGGGCGCTTCTCCCATAGGTGTAGTTAATGTACTTCCCCAAGAGGCGGTATCTATGTCAATGGGAGAAGCTCTCCCATCGACATAGTGCTGTCTACATGGAAGGTTACGTCTTTCAGGGGTCTGGATTTTTCACACCCCTGAGCGAAGTAGTTATACCGATATCGGTCTGTAGTGAAGACTGGCCTAACTCTCAGACTAAAGGGTTAATGATAACACATTTTATAACTATTAGGCCACATATTTCATCATGTTTGCTAAAATGCTTAGAATGACACCCCCGCTTCCTTACAGATATAGACTTCAGCTAAACTAACATTTACAGTTTTAAAGGATAATCCAACAACAGACTCTGTACAGGGCTGCAAGTAACGTCTACCATACTGTGAAGTGCTAAAAAAATAAGGGAATCATTGAGTTATGCATGAATAACCACTTGTATTTCTCCCCAATATTTCAGGAGATTTAAAATATCCTTTAAACACATCTCAAATACTTTAAAGGGGGAAAAAAGCTGGCCACAAAATGTTTTTGAAAGAGCTGCCGTTATGCTCATTGCCTTGAGACTAGATTTGTTTGGATATGATTTATCAAATGAAAATTCACAACGTGTGTTGAAATAAGTGAGAGTTCTGACACCAATTTTATATTATTGCCTAAATCTATTTAAGCAATAAGACATGACAGGACATGAGTTATGTTGCATTAATTTCATGCCTATTCTGTTAGGGAGGACAGGACAGTGGCTGCCACAACAAAGCATCAGTGAGTAAAACCCAACCCTGTTGCTGCAGGGCCTTACTGAGATTATAAAATCATGAAGTAAGATTTTGAAAAACCCAATAACAAAGTGCGTTATGCAGCAAAACTCCAATTCCAAATGGTGACCAATTAAAAATATATAAAGTATAATTAAAAATTAAGCTGTAATCCAATTATTGCTCAAAACTCTCACTAGGTCCATTTGATTTCTTCTGATAATATATTAACTGATACTTAGCCAATATACCCAAATAATTATTTCATGAGGAAAATCTGTGTTTACAGAACTGGATTGACTGGCATGATATAGGAGTTAAGCACTAATACAATATTGTTCAATGATAAATCATTAAACCACCAACTTTAACAAATTCTAATGAAGTGTGTGTGCAACTATAGGCATCAAAGGCTTCCACTCCTCCTCTCTCACTGCACACTGTTAGCGTACTTGTAAAACTAATCATACAACAGTGTTTATAATGCTTACATTATGTAACTATATTTAAAGGCCAAATATGTTCATCTGGATTTCAGATCAGCCCACATTAGAAATAAGTAAAACCAAAATATTAAGTCCTGAAGAATATATGAAGAGAAGCTATTATTCAACTGCAATATAACATTTATAGTTTGTGTACACATTTCTAAGAGAGGACGTTTTAAAGAATCGCTTGCTAGGACTGCAATACAGCTCACATGTTGGGTTGTGCATGTACCTGAACAGTAGGGCTGAGCACTATAGAAATGTTCTGGATGTTCATTTTTGTTTCTAGTTCCTTTGCGATAACATGGTCCATATGCACAATCAACCAGGAAATTAAGAGATGGTTACACTCTGGCAACTCCTTCAGCAAGCGTTGGCACTCCTGAACTTTTTCCCCCTCTGTGCTCTTCCCACACGCCTCTTCGAAGCGGGGTATTAGCTCTTTGGTAAGCAAGTTTTCAGGCAGTTCTCGTAGATACTGTTTCAGCAAGCTGGCTATGGTATTCGGCTCATATTCCTCCAAGTTGGGAGATTCTTCTCGATCATAGGCTGCTTTTAGTTCATCCACCCTTGATTTTATTCCTTTAAATATTTAGATTGGAAATTAAAGAGACCTTGAAAACAAGTATATCAACCATCTTTACATTTAGGGTATGTCTACACTGCCAATTAACGTGAATTGTATACCCATTAGCTTTCATCTAACTAGTGATGGTAACAACAGTAATGAAGATGTGGTGGCAGGGGCTTCAGCACAAGCCCTAATATAAGCCCTCAATGGACACAGAGTGCTTACTTATGTTGCTAGACCACACCAGGGACCATTCCGCCATGTCTTCATTGCTACTGTTACCCAGGCTAGCTAAATTAAAGCTGGCAACTATTTACACCTTAATTTGCAGTGTAGACACAGCTTTAGACTTATAGGTTTTCTTCTACCCACCCCTCCTTATTAATACACACACTTTCTTTTTAGATGCTTTTTTTTTTTCCGGTGGCTCCCTACAAAGAATGAAGTTAATTCAGAAAAACCTCTCAAGGTGACCCGTATGTTACAAAATAAAGCCAAGATCAAGTAAGGTTTTGTGCTCAATGCCTCTAAAAACAAGACTAAGAAGGAAATTCATGCACATAAGCTAGCGTAATGTGTTTTGTTTTAGGTCCCCTGTAGTCAAAAAACATTGGCTCCTGCTCTGATGTGAAAAGGCTGTGTAGCTGAAGCACAGTTCCAGCCTGACAGCATGAGCACACATGGGTGTGGAGGGGTTAAACAAGTAAGAGACACTGCTTTACCATCTTGGTATAATTTTAATAAAGTTTAAATATTTGTATATAACAAAAGACTCACTGCTAAACCACACTATATAGTAAAGCAATGGCACCTACCTCAACCCCACCCCCAAGTAAGTTGCCTGCATGCTCTACTAGGGTTTCATGATCATAGAAATTGATGCAATGTCAGATCAATGTGGGAGCCAAAGCACCTAAAATAAGGGCAAAAGTTTAAGATCACTTGTGTATTTAAACTCTCTGCTGGAATTCAGCATGTAGCCCTAAAATGAGTATTTTTATTAAAAAAAATACTTGCAATTAACTTTTAATATGACAGAATAATCTCTAAGCAACAGCCCCCCCAAAAGCCAGAGACCTCCTTTAAAACAACAACTCTTGTTTGCCAATTTCCAATCAGTCATTCTTCCTGGGATGCGTGATATTTAAAACTCTTGGTTCGGGTCACTATCAGTGTCAAAGTGTATATTTATTGTATGACTAGAAAAAGCTATCTAATATCCCCAAAACCAGGAGAATCTTTGTCAGTTAATGGGAAGTTTTCTGCAGAAATACAGATGGATAAAAATTGGTTATTTTTGTTTTAAAATAAAAAAACCTGATTTTATTTAAAAAAACAAAACAACAAAAATTGATTTTGTTTTAAAAATTAGTCTTTTACTTAAAACAGATTTTTTTCATTTAAATTAAATACAGGTTAATTTTTAAAAAATAAACCTATTTAAAATTAAATTAGAAACTAGAAACCTATGTTAAGGCCTAAACATTTTAAAATAATTTAAATTAAGTACAAAAGTAATATTAAGCGATATGTTTGCTGCCAAGTTTTACAGAAGGTCAAACCACTGAACTGGCTGAGTACCTGGAACCAGAGTTTAACAAACCAGCATTTGACAGCAGCAGTCTCTACAGGAGCAAAGAAAATATTTTCTTCATTTCAGTTTATTCAACTAGGTCAGTTCAATGACTTGTTCATTCAAAGTTAAGAAACCAATCAGGAACTGAAAAAGCAGTCAAGCTGGTTTTCCTTTTCCAATCTATGAATAAAAACCTGGGAGTAAGAGGGTAAGATCTACTAGTTCTAAAATCTAGAAGGATATGGTGACCAGAAACAATCAGTTCAATTCACTAACTATAGATAATAATACTTAGTTTGGTAAATTAGTTTGAAATACAAAAAATGTTTTGATAAACTTTTTTTTGCTTCTGTATTGATCACATTTAAGGTAGCTTTACTTAATAAAAATGTTAAAATGCTGTTTTTGTGAATTTTTAATTTAATTTGAATTTTCATTCTTGTAGAGCTTGACATATATCAAAAGTAAACACTTGTCTAGTAAATAAAAAAATGCATCCTTTGCTGTTTTTAAACATAGCAAAATATAATAAGTAAGAATCTGAATAAATATAAATTAAATTACATAATTGCTTAAATAAATGTGTATAATATAGTGTATTCTTCTGGTTAGCAAAATAGAGCACTAAATTTAATGCTATATTCACTTGCAAATCAACATGTTTTATTGGTTACTAACCAATAAAACAGGAAAAAAAATTAGGAAAATAATTAAAAATTACAAATGCAAACCATAATTAAAACCGATTATTCAAAACAAGATTTCCTGTGTGCTGATTTAAATCATGATTAAAATTGATGATTTAATTCAGTTCACCCTGCAGAAATGTACAGAGAAATTTAAAACTGAGAATTTTGGTATGGCTATAAGGTAAATGTGACAGTTGGTGGGTTAAATGCGTTTCCCACCAAAAGACCCAGAACTAGACAGCACATTGTGAATAAAGAAAAGGCTATTCAAGGAAAATGAAGATCATCCTAGGCACAGAAGTTTCAGACCTCAGCTCGTGAGGAACTGTTTCTGCTGTTATACCCTAGGCTCAAATATAGGTTGAAATTCATATGCAACTGCATAAACTAATACATCTGCATAGTAAAGGAACAAGGAATCTGATTCAGCTAATAAGCTTAACTTGAACTGTCTTTCACATGAGAGGAGGGGAACGTTGCACTAGAGAATGCCGAGAGAGCTCAAAAATAGGTCACCGAACAAAAACCCAGAGCATGTTATATTTCTGCAAGACATTGTGATCACTTGAATGCTCTGAAATACAAGGTCTGAGAAACAGTTTTTACTATTGCCTTATCTTTGCATCCCCAACAAATTCCATGTATATCAACTGCATACATGTATCACAAAGCCTTTAAAATTGGTTCCCTCAGCTGTTTTATAGATTTAGATCATATGTATTTTACTTGCTCTAAATGCTTTTTCTTATTTTCTGTCCTTTTTTGTTCTACAGCTCAAGTACTGTACTTGGAATATTTGCACAATTCCTACTGCAAGTGGCTTTCAAAAATCAAATATAGCTGTATATTTAAATAATGATTAAAATCATTGGTACTTGTATGTAGATCAATGTTATACAACTAAGGCTACTAATTATCTTGGTGTTACCACCAGTGTGATTCTTCAAATCCAAGCTGAAATTCTCAACTGCTGTTCTACATTACTAGTGGATTTACTGAAAGAAAAAAAAGAAAGGTTTTGTATATATTTACATTCTTTTTGAAAGTAAATTAGAATGAAAGTGGATGGGGAAAGCAAAGTCAGGAGTAACCTATTTATTACTTCAGCTCCCCACCAAATCTCCATTTTCATTAGCTAGAATTGTATCTTATTTCTAACAACGGAGCAATATACTCAAAATAATCACAAGCACTAATCAAAATGTTTTAGAGTCTATGGCTTGCCTCAAAGGCACATTATGCTACATACCTAGTTTCCACCCCTTCAAAAAGACCAAACCATATACATTTTTGTTGCCACCTTCAGCAAGAGGGTGACCATGCTCTGGAAACATTGGAGAAGCAGAGGTCCAACACTGAACACCCGTGCATCTTATAAACTTTTCCCTTCCCTTACACCATGAGACTGGTTTTGTAACTTAACCATCTCCTGCTCCATAGGTTAAGAACGTAGAATTTTCTTCTCTACTATCACATAAGCCATCTTTCAGAAATTTCAAATCCATAGCTTGTCTTACAATTACATAGTTTATTTCACTGAAATTGCAGTCTTTTATTAAATTAAAAGAGTAAAACTATACATGTGCAGTGGATATGGGGAGAAGGGCAAAGTACTATATTCATGTTATTTTTTTGGACAGATGAAGGTAAAGCCTTGAAAATCTGCACTTAGATGTGCCCAATATACCTGAAACTCTGTAGATGCCTTCACATTTCATGCCATACTTCTCTATGTAATCTATACATTCACGGAAAACGGCTGGCAGGCGAATGCCATCGTACATCATGGTCCTGTCTGCTGCATCAGTCAAAGGAATCCCAAACACTGGCCTAAAACTTGGAACATCGATCTGAGGTACCTCTGGCTCTGGAGTTGGCTTTTTCTTTTTTTTCTTCTCCTTCCACTGTTTTACAACATCTGCTGCTGTTAAGTCTTTTGACTTCTTCTCTTTATGTTTTTCTTCCTTGTGTTTGTCATCTTTATGTTTTTCATCTTTGGGTTTTTCTTTTACTTTAAAATCCTTTTCTTTCTTTTTGGAAAAGCTGGGCTTCTTGAAAACATGAATTCCTTTGGACCGCTTCAACTTGGAAGGACTTTCTGCTTCATCACCAGAGCTGTCCTCTTGGAAGGCAGCATAACCTTCCGCTATTGGGAGAAAGAAGAGAAAGCAAGAGGCAGAAAGTTAAGACCTGTTTTATTTAAAAAAAAGGCTCGAAGGAGAAAAAAGGGGCAAAGGGTAACATTGAAAGAGACATGGTACCCGCCTACAACTAAAAAAGATCCACTTTTCTTTTTGTAGCGTTAAGTAGGGCAATTATTAAATCAGCATTTCACAGTTCTGCCCAATATGAACACATCTCATGAATCACCTCAACATTTGGTATTTTAAGTACTTACTCAGTATGACAATGTCCATCTTACGTGCTATTTGTCCACTTAATAGTCAAGGAAATGCAAAATAAAACAACTGTCTGGCAACTTCTATGTTCCTGCAATCAACAGCATAAAAGTTGCTGTTAAGAAAAATCATCTGCTACACAAGTTCAGCTTTAATAAATTACTTTGCAAAGGGTGGAGTCATTTAATTGCTCACTCCCTTTCTGAAAGCGTTAAGAATCTTCTTAAGAGGAGTATGAAATTATTAAATTTTAGCCTCAGATCAAGATATTAAAAGGGGGGAATCTTACTTTTCCAACTGTACTGACATATCTATTATTGCAGTTCTATGTTTGCCTTATGTAGCCTATGAGAGACTGCAGCTCCAAAGTCACAGCCTAATAACACCATACTTCAGCTGCAAAATACAAGGTATTGTCTCTGAACTATATGCACAAGAGTTTTTATAAGCTACACCTCTGCAACTAGCCCTGCCTATCCTCTAGGCAAGAACAGGAAAATCTTTAAAGGTGGATTGGAAGGTTTTTTTTTTTAAGCCAACTAATTATAGGTTTACATGCTCAATACTCCGAAGAGCTAAATAAAGTAAACAAGAAATGTGTTCAACAAAGGAGAGATTTTACATGCAATATGTAGTTTTTAGGTTCCCCGAAAGCTGAGGATAATCAGCTCTAAGCTCTGATGTGATGCTCCTGAATGAGGTTTTCCTGATATTGTTCCATTAGTCAAAAACTCCTGGAACATGAAACTGGCCTATTATTTGCATGAGGAAAGGACAGAGTTAAGTCAAGTGCCATTTCTTAATGGACATGCTTTTATAATTTTTTTTTTTTTTTAACTACTTGGCTTGTGAGGTCCTCAGAGCAGGCGCCGTGTGAGACATTGTATGATTGCACTCACAGAGCTAAAATGGATTTAAACCGCCTTGTGCCCTTCTGATCTTGGGCTGCTCCAAGGGCTAGAGGAGCCCCCAGCATAATTTAGACAGGCTCGATGGCAGCTTCCCCAAGCTGCTCTATAGACAATATAGTTTTTGCAAAGTTTTTATATTCAAATCCCAAAAATGTAACGGGTATAAAATATTTTAAATATATAGAACTGAGGAATACTCAATAAACTGCAATTACTTGACCAGCACACCCCTCCTTTAATTCCCTCAAAAATACTCCATGTTCCCGGGGGACTAACTGGTTAATGTAACAGCACCAGCACAGTGCATGCTGGTGAAAGTGGTGTGCCCTGGCTTCAAGGGATCAGAGTCTTATGTTAAAAGCAGTCAAGTTAAACTCATTCTGTGAAGAGGGTCAAATTTCATATTTTAATTTGGGTGTGTGTGTGTGTAAAGTCTCCAAGTTCAGTAACATATACTACCCATGATCCTCAGAAGAAATCCCACTGATAACAATGGGAGGTTTGCAGATCTCTCCAGGAGAAAACGTGCTCAGCATGTAGCAGCTAAACTTTAGTTAATAAGATTACTTTATTACAGTCACCATTAGTCAAAGAGTGGTTATGGACACTTTTAGGCCAACCACTATTTCTATCCTTTAATCCCTCGGATAAATGATTAACTCAATTTGTGTAGAGAGTTGCATAACTGTGCAATACAAGCTAAATCTGACTCATACAGTGTAGTTTATAGGCTTAAATTATAATACTGAGATGAATGGAGACAGTTAACATCTCTTAGAGCCAATGTTTCAGTTTTTCTGTTGTCTCATGAAGACAGCTCCTTTGTTGGTTATACTCTCCATGTTTGGAAGGCTCTCTGTACGATAAGTGCTAAGAGTTCATTTTATTTTATTTTTAAAGTGAAATCTTGCATTCTACAGAACTGCAATCTATCACAGGGGGGGCAGATATACATGTTAAGTGGGTGAGGTGTTTGAACAAATAAATATTTTAAATCATTCATGAGGTGAACAGCCCTCTTATTTTAGCTCTTTGGGGCATTCTGCATGTGTCTCTATAATTAATTGATTTAAAAATATGTAGGTCCATTTTAAGTAAGCAAGAAGAGGTAGATGAAAAACAAGTTTAGAACAGAAGGAAGTTATGAGTACACTGATCTTATGTGTGACCCTGATGTAAATACACATAATATCTATACTTCTATATCTACATAAAAAAGCATGGCTTCAATTTGTCAATGATTCTACATCAACATATATAGGCCTCTTAAAAATAAGGATGGAACAGAGATGCATGCATATTTAGCTTCTGTAATGACTTTTTTCATTTCCCCTCTTGCCCCCCAATTTGTCTACTACTAGAATTTCAACTGACAAGAGCTACTAGACTTGTGCCAAAATTTGGTAATGAACTTACAAGTAGGTCACTCCACAATTGTGTTATTTAATACATAAAGAACTCCTGAGTGTAAGGTCACATTCAGGCTACTGTTCTCCCTTGGGTGTGGGGAGCACCAGAAATTGAAGTAAGTGCTTTGCTTTATTTTCTTTTCATTGTAAAGGATTTTATTAATTTTAGAAAAGCAAAGCAAAACCTACATTCATAGCAGTTTCTCCCAGCAAAGAAAATGTCACAAAGCAAAAGTACAAATCCACACACTAAGGCCTGGTCTACATTTAAAAATTAGATCAACCTAGCTACATTACTCACAGCTGTGAAAAATGTGAGCCCTGGGCAGTATAGTTAGGTTGACTGAATCACTGGTGCAGACACAGCTAGGTCGACAGAAAGATGGATTAACTCTACTGCTGGAAAAACACTTTCCATCTACGTGAGAAGCATCTACCCCAGGGGTCCCCAATACGATGTCCACGGGTGCATCTAAATGCGCCCGCATCCTGGCCAGCGGTCGAGCATCCACCGACATTCAGTGGCATTCCGGCATCGCTGCCTCTGGATGATGCTGCTTGCCACCGACAAGCAGCGTCATCCAGAGGAGTCACCGCTGAATTTCGGTGGCATTTCGGCAGATGCTCGACTGCCGCCATGGTCCTTCGTCTGGTGCCTGCCAGACGAAAAAGGTTGGGGACCACTGATCTACCCTATGTTGCTACCGGGGCACAGCTGCGACATCATGGCTGTGGTGCCATAGTGTAGCCATGGCTTAGAAGAGATAATGAACATAAAGGGGTGATGCTGGCAGACTCGGCTTTACTGAACAATGTCAAACGCAGAGCTGGAAACCAACCTGTGTGTTAGCATTGTTAAAACAGATGTTAAGTTTATAAGAATGTGTTTAGTGTTCAGACTTGATGAAATGCTTGTAGAGTGCTACATTTACTGATCTCACATGTAACATCTGTATCCCATGGTTAAGGCTGCGAGCGTCATGGAGGTCACGGATTCCGTGACTTTCCATGACCTCCATGACTTTTGCAGCGGCTGGTGCTGGCTCAAGAGCTGCCCGAGCCAGGCAGCCCCTGGGCCAGCAACAGCAGTTTGGGTGTCGGGGCGGGGGGGTCAGGGCTAGGGACATGGGGCTGGGGAGTGCGGGGGGCACTTACCTTAGGGTGGGGGATTTTCCTAGCTTCTACTGGCATGGCCCCCCAATAGCTCTGAGGCAGCGGAGGCCCCACCCCATAGCTCACATTAGTTGCGGCTGCCAGCACTTGTGGGAGTAGCAGAGCCCCTGCCCTGGTCCCTGCCACCTAGGAGCTGCAGGAACACGGAGCCAGTTAGGAAGCCCCTGCCAGCCCCACCAACCTCTCCCTTCCCCAGTACCAGTGGGGGTCCTGGGCTGTGCGCCATGGTCCGGCCTCCCTCTCCCTCAGTACCAGCAGGGGTCCCAGGCCACCTCCCCCAGCACCCATGGTGCCCCCAGAATGCCGTGCCCCCTGAGCACCCAAGGCCCCCCGCCCAGGAAAAAAGTCATGGACCGGTCACGGGCCCGTGAATTTTTGTTTATGGCCCGTGACCTGTTTATAACTTATTAAAAATACCAGTGACTAAAATTTAGCTTTACCCATGGTATAAAGTTATATTGAGTGTTTGTAAACCCCTGTAACTGTGTAATTCACCAAATAGGAAAGAAGCATTAATTAATGCAAAGTGCTGTTCCTCCACAGCGGCCCACTGAAACCAAATCAGCCAACCATCAAAGGACAAAGACTTCACTGATCCTATCCCTCCTTCCTCTCCCCTACACCCATGAAGAGATACAGGCACAAAAACTTGCACAACTATTTGAACTCTAGGGGAAGGGTATGAAAATCCCTGACCAGAAGGAACTGTATCACTATGCTGCTTGGCATTTGGAGAGGAAAATATTTCTAAGCATAAGCAAGAGATCCCCAAGCTGCTTAGCTCAGATTAGCTGTAAAGGACAAACAAACCTTGGATATTGCAGCAGCTTCTATTAGTCTTAAGTTTCAAAAAGTATCTCATTTGTGTATGTATGCTTACCTGCTTTAACTGTGTCAATAACTGATTTTTTTACCTAGTTAATAAATCTTTAGTTAATTATAGGATTGGCTACAAGTGTTGTCTTTAGTGTGACATCTGAGGTACAACTGACCTGGGATAAGTGACTGGACCTTTGGGACTGGGACTAATCTAAATATTTTTGGTGTAAGGGATCATCTATCACAAAGGTAAATTTGCCTGGGTGGCAAAATAGACCAGAGTACCCAAGGGGACTGTTATGACTCCACATTAAGATTGTTATAGTGCTTGAGGAGTTCACAGTTGATACTTGGTTGGTGAAATCTAATTATAGAACTCACAACCAATTTGGGGTTTGTGCTCTGCTTCTTAACAGTCGGCCCTGTGAGTTGTGAGCCACTCTAGACAGCCTGACACAAAGTATGAGAATCAGAGGGACTTTATATCTCGCAAGTCTAAAACAGTATACAGAGCTTTTCTTCTAAGACATTGTTCAACACCACATTGGCTTGGCAGAAATCAAATGTTAGCTGAGCAAGATGAGTTGGTCTCATCCAATTCTTAATAGACAAGTGTCCACCTCACAAAACCTATCATCATAATGTCCATCTCTGTTGACGCTTCACAGAGAGATGAAGGATTGAATCGGCTTGCAGAGAGAACTACTCTTTCACTGCTTCAAGAACTCAACTCAGAATGGAATGGGGGAAAGCTTCATCCTTGACAACTGAAAATGAAAACCTGAAGATACTGAAAAGGAGGAGTTGCAGACCACTGGGCTTCCACACAAGGTTACAAGTGGGGGCAAGAGGAATAAAGGGAACACCTGCTTGTGGGAAAAGAGATTGTTGGGGGAGGGGCAGGGCCTCCAGAAGACCTTACTGTTAGTTGAACCCTACAATCTTGGTTTTGGCCTTGAGAAGGGAAATACTTTAAAAGGATCTAACATTTCTCAAGATGCACATGCAAAACCCCCATATTCTATGAGTCCAGTCTACAGAAAATTGGAGAGAATTCTGAAGTGGTTGCACCTGGTAAACACCCACACAGCCTTAACTGTATCCTTTTTGATCAGTGCCTCATACACAATGCCCATAACACACACATACACTCCGCCTCTTCACTGTATGGACTGGTGCTACCTGCACCTCCTACAGTTAAACATTGAGCCTATTCCCCTGACAGAATACCACCCTTGAAAATTTAACAACCACTTCATACCCTCTTACAACCCCTTCACATCTGCACACAGGATACTACCTAAACCTATACCTTCCCCTACCCATTAATAAATCCACAGATTGCACTCATATCCCACTTCACTAATGACAACACCCATGGCAAGACGACCCCAGTGCCCTGTTACGGAAACAACTTATATCATTCTGTATTGAAATAATGCAGGTTGGAACCTCAAGATACACATGCACCTCCTTCCTTTGATAATACATATGGGGGACTCAGACCCAGATCTCTTCATATCACAATCACAGCTCTTCCGAGCAGCTCCACTTTTCCCTCCACTATACAGCTATACATCACATAATGAATGCAGCTGAAATGCATGCAGACTGTGATGCTGGCAGACCGGATACCAGCTCATGCCTAAGGCCTCACTGAACACTGACAAATGCATAGCTGAAAACAGAGTCTGGCACATTTGTGGGTTAGTATAATTAAAAGAGATATTAGTGTTATATGAACATGTTTAGTGTTTAGACTTTATGGAACGCTTACAGGATGCTGCAGGTATTAATTGTACTTATAACAACTGTATCCCATAGTATAAAGTTATAGTGCATTGTAAAACCACTATAATTGTGTAACTCACCAAACAGGAAAAGCAGCATTAATTAAGGTAAAGTGCTTGTCCTGCATACAAGATGGCCCACTGAAGGCAAAGGGGGCACTGGGTAGCATCAAAGCACATTGTTGACTGCACTCCTCACTCCTTGCAGGAAGGGGAGACCTGCACATGAACTCATCCCATCTGTTTGGATTCTGGGGTGAAAGGGACAAAAATCCCTGAAAAGGAGAAACTGGGTTTTTATACTGTCTGGACTCTGAAAGGCAAAGATTCCTAAACAAGAGATTCTCCTGAGTCAGCCCTAAGGACATACAAAACTGCTTATTATAGAAGCTTATATTACCTTTTTTAATCTAAGACTGTAACTCATTGGCCTGTAAATGTTTCCTGTTTTAACTTTGTAAGTAACTCATTTCTTTTCTTAGTTAACAAAGCTTTAGTTAGTTTATTACAGCATTGGCTACAGGCATTGTCTTTGGTTTGAGATCTGAGTACAACTGACCTGAGGATAGTGACAGGGAGTAACCTGAAAATTGTTGGTATTTTTGGTGTAAAGTGATCATCTATCACGGGCTGGGCAAACTTTTTGGCATAAGGGCCACATCTGGGTATGGAAATTGTATGGTGGGCGATGAATGCTCAAGAAATTAACAATTCATGTTCAAACAGGGACAACACAAGTTTGTTTCTCTCAAGGTTCTTTCCCCACTCTGGACTTTGGAGTACAGATGAGGACCTGCATGTAATTATCAGCTTAGATCAGGTTTTGCTGCCACCACTCCCAAATACTAACTCCCTTCCCTGGATAGGCTTGAGAGACTTCTTCACCAAAGTCCTGGTGAACACTGATCCAATCCCTTGGATCTTAACACAAGGAGAATTTAACCATCCCCCCTCCTTTCCGCCACCAATTCCTGGTGAGTCCAGATCCAATCCCCTTGGATCTTAAAACAAGGAAAAATCAATCAGGTTCTTAAAAAGAAAGCTTTTAATTAAAGAAAGAAAGGTAAAAATAATCTCTGCAAAATCAGGGTGGAAAATAACTTTACAGGGTAATCAGATTCATAGAGTCCAGAGGAACTCCCTTTAGCCTTAGGTTCAAAGTTACAGCAAACAGAGGTAAATCCTCTTAGCAAAAAGGAACATTTACAAGTTGAGAAAACTAAGATAAAACTAACAAGCCTTGCCTGGCTGTTACTTACAAGTTTGAAATATGAGAGACCGGTTCAGAAAGATTAGGAGAACATGGACTGGTGGAATGGGGCATGCCCCTGACCCCGCTCCCCGGCGGGAGTGCTGGAGCGGAGCAGTGGAGCTTGAGGGCTGGATTAAAAGCTCTGACGGCTGGACACAGCCCGTGGGCCACAGTTTGCCCACTTATAATCTATCACATAGTCCAACTTGCAGCGATCGCCAACATAGATGCCCAAGGGGACGGTCTGTGACTCCATGATAAGACTGTTACAGTGCTTTCAAAGTTCACACTTGTTACCAGGTTAGTGAAATCTAATTATAGAACATACAATCAGTTTAGGGTGTCTGTGCCCTGCTTTTTGATAGTCTGCCCTGAGGCTGGTACTCATGGTCATGAGCCAGGCAAGACAGCATGACACAGATAATTCCCAGTGGCTCCCGCCAGCTCCAGAGGGCAAAGTTAAGGTTGCATGGGTATTTACCTTAACTCTGTATTTTCTGGTTTTCAGAAGTTTGAGTTTCGCTGAAACTCGACATTCTGGAAGGATACGTGCTACCACTGGGCTACCTTAACTCTGCGTTAAGGTTTCTTACCATTTAATTAAATATGATATACCTAGACTTTAGTAAGGCATTTGATACAGTTTCGCATGATATTCTTATAGATAAGCTAGGAAAGTACAATTTAGATGGGGCTACTATAAGGTGGGTGCATAACTGGCTGGATAACCGTACTCAGAGAGTAGTTGTTAATGGCTCCCAATCCTGCTGGAAAGGTATAACAAGTGGGGTTCCGCAGGGGTCTGTTTTGGGACCTGTTCTGTTCAATATCTTCATCAACGATTTAGATGTTGGCATAGAAAGTACGCTTATTAAGTTTGCGGACGATACCAAACTGGAAGGGATTGCAACTGCTCTGGAGGACAGGGTCAAAATTCAAAATGATCTGGACAAATTGGAGAAATGGTCTGAGGTAAACAGGATGAAGTTCAATAAAGATAAATGCAAAGTGCTCCACTTAGGAAGGAACAATCAGTTTCACACATACAGAATGGGAAGAGACTGTCTAGGAAGGAGTATGGCAGAAAGAGATCTAGGGGTCATAGTGGACCACAAGCTTAATATGAGTGAACAGTGTGATACTGTTGCAAAAAAAGCAAACGTGATTCTGGGATGCATTAACAGGTGTGTTGTAAACAAGACACGAGAAGTCATTCTTCCGCTTTACTCTGCGCTGGTTAGGCCTCAACTGGAGTATTGTGTCCAGTTCTGGGCACCGCATTTCAAGAAAGATGTGGAGAAATTGGAGAAGGTCCAGAGAAGAGCAACAAGAATGATTAAAGGTCTTGAGAACATGACCTATGAAGGAAGGCTGAAGGAACTGGGTTTATTTAGTTTGGAAAAGAGAAGACTGAGAGGGGACCTGATATCAGTTTTCAGGTATCTAAAAGGGTGTCATCAGGAGGAGGGAGAAAACTTGTTCACATTAGCCTCCAATGATAGAACAAGAAGCAATGGGCTTAAACTGCAGCAAGGGAGATTTAGGTTGGACATTAGGAAAAAGTTCCTAACTGTCAGGGTAGTTAAACACTGGAATAGATTGCCTAGGGAAGTTGTGGAATCTCCATCTCTGGAGATATTTAAGAGTAGGTTAGATAAATGTCTATTAGGGATGGTCTAGACAGTATTTGGTCCTGCCATGAGGGCAGGGGACTGGACTCGATGACCTCTCGAGGTCCCTTCCAGTCCTAGAATCTATGAATCTATGAATCTATGAATCTGAATATTACAAGTACAGTAGTCCCTGTGTGCATTTTAATATGAGTTGACTGAACTTTATGCTGTCATCATGTTTTCAATGACAAGTTTTTATTGACAAGATCTAACTGTGTGTCATATAAGTAGTTACTGGTGAAGGCGATGCTTTTAGCACCGAGGGAAGTATACCTTTATGCCAATATAACGCGCCCTGATATAACGCGGGTTTGCATACAATGCAGTAAAGCTCTGACACACTGCTCTGAGCAGCATGTTAAGGGTGCCGGGCCAGGCCGGGGCCAAGGGGTTCGATAAGGGGCAGAGGGTCTCGGGGGTGGTCAGGGGCTGCCCCCCTCAGGCTCTGAGGGGTAGGAGCTGTGGGAGGGCACTTTTGGGGGCCCCGCAGTCCCACAGTGGCCCAGGGGATTAGTGGAGGGCCGAGAGCAGCCCGCTTTGCTTCCGTCGCCCTGGCCCCAGCCATGTCGCTCGGGGGAGGTGGCTTAGGGGAAGGGATCCCCCCTGCACTCACCAGCAGCGGTGGAAGTGGAGCAGCCCGGCCCCAGCCCACTCCACTCTGCCAGTTTCCAACCGCAGTGCTCCGCTTCCCAACGCAGGTGAGTGCGAGGATTGTCCTTTCCCCAAACTCCCTGCATTCACTGGCAGCAGGAAGCAGAGCAGCCCAGCCCCAGCCAGCTCCACTCGGCCAGCTCCCAGCTGTGGCGCTCCACTTCCCGTCACAGGTGAGTGCAGGACCTTTCCCCAGCCACCACCTAGCGACACAGCTGGGGCCGGGGCAAGGAAAGCGGAGCAGGCTGGGGCCGCGTCGCTCCACTTTCCCCAACCTCCCCGAACTCACTGACAGCTGGAAGCGGAGCGACACGGCTGGGAGCTGGCAGAGTGGAGCGGACTGGGGCCGGGATGCTCCACTTCCCGCCGTTGCCGGTGAGTGCGTGTCAGGGGGTGGGGGGATGGGGGTGGATAGGAGTCGGAGCAGTCAGGAGACGGGCGGGTGGTAGTGGGTGGGATCCTGGGGGTGATTAGGGATGGGGATCTCTGGAGGGGGCAGTCAGGGAACGAGGAAGGGCAAAGCAAGTTTGATGTAACGCGGTCTCACCTATAACACGGTGAGCTTTTTTGTCTCCCGAGGACTGCGTTATATTGGAGTAGAGGTGTAGTTAGCGATTGTGGAGTAAGCACGTTAATTGAATGTTTCTGACAAAATGAACAGCAGTGAATAGTTGGAAGTACTGACATTTAAACTGTCATCTTTAGGTTTCAGACTTAGGGTATGTCTACATCTACAATTTTGCAGCGCTGGTTGTTACAGCTGTATTAGTACAGCTGTATAGGGCCAGCGCTGCAGAGTGGCCACACTTACAGCAACCAGCGCTGCAAGTGGTGTTAGATGTGGCCACACTGCAGCGCTGTTGGGCGGCTTCAAGGGGGGTTCGGGGAACGCGAGAGCAAACCGCGGGAAAGCAGGTCTCCTTCCCCGGTTTTGCTCCACTGTTCCCCGAACCCCCGAGCAAGCAGGTCTCCTTCCCCGCGGTTTGCTCTCGCGTTCCCCGAACCCCCGAGCAAGCAGATCTCCTTCCCCACGGTTTGCTCTCGCGTTCCCTGAACCCCCCTGCAAACGGCGGGGAAGGAGACCTGCTTGCACGGGGGTTCGGGGAACGCGAGAGCAAACCGGGGAAGGAGACCTGCTTCCCCGCGGTTTGCTCTCGCGTTCCCCGAACCCCCAAGCAAGCAGATCTCCTTCCCTGCGGTTTGCTCTCGCGTTCCCCGAACCCCTGAGCAAGCAGATCTCCTTCCCCGCGGTTTGCTCTCGCATTCCCCGAACCCCCCTGCAAACGGCGGGGAAGGAGACCTGCTTGCTCGGGGGTGCGGGGAAGGAGACCTACTTGCACGGGGGTTCGGGGAACGCGAGAGCAAACCGGGGAAGGAGACCTGCTTCCCCGCGGTTTGCTCTCGCGTTCCCCGAACCCCCCTGCAAACCGCTGGGAAGGAGACCCGCTTGGGGGGGGGATTCGGAGAACACCGGAGCAAACCGCGGGGAAGGATACCTGCTTGATTACCAGAGAGGCTTCCTCAGGTATGCTGGGATACCTGCTTATTCCACGGAGGTCAAGAAAAGCGCTGGTAATTGTCTACACTTGATCACCAGCGCTGGATCCTCTACACCCGAGACAAAACGGGAGTACGGCCAGCGCTGCAAACAGGGAGTTGCAGCGCTGGTGATGCCCTGCAGATGTGTACACCTCCTAAGTTACAGCGCTGTAACCCCCTCACCAGCGCTGCAACTTTGTGATGTAGACAAGCCCTTAGCAATGTATTGTGGGGAGTGAGGCAGTTAATCTCTCTCTGAGCCATTGCTTTAGGCTGTCTGAAGGCTCAGGAAGATATCACTGTACCAAGTTTACAATCATTTTGTGTTTTTACCATTTTCTTCACAACTGTAAGGACCAGAAACAATTTTTGCTGTGAAAGCTGAAGTTTTAAAAAATGATTTTGTGGCAGGGAATGCCACAGCACCGCTTTACCCCTCCCTTTCTCCATCTGTTTTTTAAGATGCTGATCTTGCAATTTGCTTGCTCATTTTGGGCACCACCATAATATACAAAATAGTATATATGCCATTTCATGCTTAGGTCCATAATTTGTGGCTATGTGACTAGGCTTAACTAAGGGCTTGTCTACATCACAAAGTTGCAGCGCTGGTGAGGGGGTTACAGCGCTGCAACTTAGGAGGTGTACACATCTGCTGGGCATCACCAGCGCTGCAACTCCCTGTTTGCAGCGCTGGCCGTACTCCCGTTTTGTCTCGGGTGTAGAGGATCCAGCGCTGGTGATCCAGCGCTGGTAATCAAGTGTAGACACTTACCAGCGCTTTTCTTGACCTCCGTGGAATAAGCAGGTATCCCAGCATACCTGAGGAAGCCTCTGGTAATCAAGCTGGTCTCCTTCCCCGGTTTGCTCTCGCGTTCCCCGAACCCCGAGCAAGCAGGTCTCCTTCCCTGCGGTTTGCAGGGTGGTTCGGGGAACGCGAGAGCAAACCGCGGCGAAGCTGGTCTCCTTCCCTGGTTTGCTCTCGCGTTCCCCGAACAAGCAGGTCTCCTTCCTTGCGGTTTGCAGGGTGGTTCGGGGAACGCGAGAGCAAACCGCGGCGAAGCTGGTCTCCTTTCCCGGTTTGCTCTCTCGTTCCCCGAACCGCCGAGCAAGCAGGTCTCCTTCCCTGCGGTTTGCAGGGTGGCTCCGGGAACGCGAGAGCAAACCGCGGCGAAGCTGGTCTCCTTTCCCGGTTTGCTCTCTCGTTCCCCGAACCGCCGAGCAAGCAGGTCTCCTTTCCTGCGGTTTGCAGGGTGGCTCCGGGAACGCGAGAGCAAACCGCGGCGAAGCTGGTCTCCTTTCCCGGTTTGCTCTCTCGTTCCCCGAACCGCCGAGCAAGCAGGTCTCCTTCCCTGCAGTTTGCAGGGTGGCTCCGGGAACGCGAGAGCAAACCGCGGCGAAGCTGGTCTCCTTTCCCGGTTTGCTCTCTCGTTCCCGGAACCCCCCTTGAAGCCGCCCAACAGCGCTGCAGTGTGGCCACATCTAACACCACTTGCAGCGCTGGTTGCTGTAAGTGTGGCCACTCTGCAGCGCTGGCCCTATACAGCTGTACTAATACAGCTGTAACAACCAGCGCTGCAAAATTTTAGATGTAGACATGGCCCCAGACTTGAAGAAGAGCTGTGTGTGGCTGGAAAGCTTGTCTCTCTCACCAACAGAAGTTGGTCCAATAAAAGATATTGCCTCACTCATCCTGTCTTGTTAAGAAATTCAGTCTACAAACCAAAGTAATTCACACCTAATGGACTGATTCCTTTGCCTCTCCATTTCTTTCCCATCCACTAAACACATGTCATTTTGCATATATTTCCCCAAATTACAGATATAATCACACAAAACCTTTATCAGAGGGCTGGTGTCAGCTTCTGGCAAACTGGCAGCACAGGAGGTGGATTTCTCTGATAGCATATCTGTTCAAATGCTGTGAAAGTGCAGCAGAATTGGAGCAGTTACACATGAGATTAAAAATGCAGTGCAGAGGAATGGAGGACTAAAACAAGGAAGTACAGCCTAGGTGGAACTGTGGGACAGGATTAGCATGCTAACAGCAGGTTGGTTCCTGGACTGAAGCCAAACCCAAGCTCATGCCTATACGTTCGGCTGTGCTCACTTGGACTTAAACCCAGGTTAGAGGTTTTCCTTTGTGGATGGAACCTTCAGGGGCAACACATGGGCTAACTCTGCAGTGAAGACATACCCAATTATCGCTTCAGACTCCGAGGGATGTGTCTGAAAGAAGAGAGAGGAATGAGAGAACCCACTGCCAGACAATTGACCGAGCAGTGTCTTGGACTTTGGATAAACCTGCTCATTAGCTTTCCTAGAAAGAAGTAAGATATTTAAAAACAACAAAGTATTTTTTAAGAGAGGCAAACATAGTTCAAAATTTAGGCATGAAAAGAAAGGAGTCAGAGCAGTGTTTCTCAACCTGCGTGTGTTGGTGACCCCTTTTGGATTTAAAATTTTTTTTGGACCCTCCACCATCCCCTTCCCCCCACAAAAATTGCAACCCCCATCTCAAACTCAGGGCTCCAGGCTTCAGCCCTGTGAAACATGTCAATTAGTTTTGTGGGGCTGCCCCAGGCAATTGCCCTGCTTCGCACCCCCTAATGCAGGCCCTGCTTGTGACCCTCCCCCAAACCCGTCCCAGACTCCCAGGCTGAGAAACACCGAGTTAGAGAGATCACACACATGGAGTAAGAAGCTGCCTACTCACTTCTTTTCTCCTTTTTCTTAAATTTTCCTTTCTTCTTCCCATGCTCCTTTTCATCATCAGACACTATATCTGGAGGCTCATGTAGATTGTCATGAGGTGGTGAAGGCTCACCAGTCCGGTATAATCCAGGGAATTTTGTAGGGCTGATTTCTTCGGAGCTCGGGGTACGGGCAAGAACCCCACTGTGTTCCACTCTGCGATGTTCACTGGGGCTGCTGGTAGGAGGCAGGAAGCACTCAGTCATTCTGATTCCCTGACACAAAATGAAAAATTTGTCACCTGTCCATCACACCTACAACAGAAAAAACAAACAAGATCTCTGAAATACTCCAAACAATGTTTTTTAAACAACCTCCTTAGATCCCCATCCTACAACCAGTAGCAACAGTAATGTTTATTATGAGACAGTCAATGGGATCGCTCCTGGTACTATACTCAGCAGTGAGTGTCTGCAGGATCTGACAATTACTGAACTGTAGCCTTGTTATACAAATGTACTGAGGGATCTATTAGACAGTTAAACTGGAAAAGGCTAAAATATTTAAAATTTGCCATTTTAAATATCAACAGATTTGAATACCTGTTACAAAAATAATCCTAGAAGCTTCTGCTTCTTGAATTAGGTAGTGGTTTTGGTTCTTGTTTGCTTGTTTGAAAGGTTTACTGGAATTTACACTTCTAGTTTTCACACAAATTACTCTTGTATGGGGGCTGGCAGTGACCATGAGTACCTTCTACAGGCCCCACCACTCACATACAGAGATCATTCTCTTCTCCAATTAATTATCTTGCCTACATGCAAACAAGAATTTGCTTATCCTGCTCCAATATGAAAAGAGCTGAGGTCAAATTCATCTCCAGCTTATGGTGGTGTAAGTGAGAGGGAAGAGGGAGAGAATCAAGGAGGAGCGGGTTGATCCAGTGCAGAACAACCACAACCTCGCTTACAAAGGATAGGAGTATAATGGGCAAGCAGAACCCAAAATTTGGGCAAGCTGCCTATTAGGGAGTCATGGACAAGTTAGCCATAAAGGCCACTAATGCAGAAGGCTCCCTTCAGAGGTTCCTTATAGCAGAGCTCCTGGCCAGAATTAAAATTCTTCCCAAACCAGCACATTCTCAGAGAGCAGTTGCAGAAACTCTGCCCTCCACCGGATTGATTCATAGGATATTTTACATCTCCCTGCATCAGCTTTTGCTGAATTTGGCCTCTTGAATCTAAATGGTCATCCTGAAATGTAACTTTTCCATTTTATTGCTTTCCCTGCTTCCTCAGTCTAGGAGACTCTCCATTCCTACGTCTACTGGTGTGCTTGGACAAAGGCTCAGAGAATAGAATTATGGGTTTACAATGAAATGTGAACAGAGTCTTGATGAACTGACTTTCACATGAAGAGTATTCTAGTTGCCAGAGGATTGCTTCCAAACATCAGTATTTTGGCTTCAATGTAACCAACTCCTTGGAGTCAGCAGATCTGGAGCTCCTCTCAGTGATGTACACACTATACAATGAGAAATCCCCACCTCCTCAATGTAAGCAGAGAACAATTCCATTTAAAAATAACTAGATAAACCTTTATTCAGGGGAACAAAATGCACAAAATTATCTGGGGGTGAAAATAACCCTAGATAAATGATCATATATGTTAGACTGTATATTCTTATCCAAAGGACACAACTAATTTTTCTTATTTCAATGGTGTTAATTTTGATAACTGTTTCCTGTTTGTCTTGTGTTTTTCTTATTTGAATTATGGATATCCAAATCTCCTCACCAGTAACTGCACACCGCACCATAGTAACTCTAGCTCAGGAACCAATCCATGCAACAAACCTCGATGCCAACTCTGCCCACATATCTACATCAGCTACACCATCACAGGACCTAACCAGATCAGCCACACCATCATCGGTTCATTCACCTGCACGTCCACCAATGTAACATACGCCATCATATGCCAGCAATGCCCCTCTGCTATGTACATCGGCCAAACTGGACAGTCTCTACAGAAAAGGATAAATGGACACAAATCAGATATTAGGAATGGCAATATACAAAAACCTGTAGGAGAACACTTCAACCTCCCTGGCCACACTATAGCAGACCTTAAGGTGGCCATCCTACAGCAAAAAAACTTCAGGACCAGACTTCAAAGAGAAACTGCTGAGCGTCAGTTCATCTGCAAATTTGACACCATCAGCTCAGGATTAAACAAAGACTGTGAATGGCTTGTCAACTACAAAACCAGTTTCTCCTCCCTTGGTTTTCACATCTCAACTGCTAGAACAGGGTCTCATCCTCCCTGATTGAACTAACCTCGTTATCTCTAGCTTGCTTACATATATATACCTGCCCCTGGAAATTTCCACTACATGCATCTGACGAAGTGGGTATTCACCCACGAAAGCTTATGCTCCAAAACATCTGTTAGTCTATAAGGTGCCACAGGATTCTTTGCTGCAAATCTCCTCAATAACTGTTGTGCTAACTTGTTTTTATATGTAAACAAGTGACTGCCTTTCTGTAATGGTATATACTCTAACAGGAATATTTAGGAGTTGCTGGGGTTTAAGAGTTGTGACCATCCAAGACATTTCCAATATCATAGTTTGCAATCCATAAAAATGCACTTAGTATGAATAATGACACTGCCTTGCACTTCCATGGCATCCTTTGGTTGTATATCTCAATGTGCTTTAAAAATGCTACAAAATTAACCTCATAATACTTCAAGTAAAGGACAGGAACATCACTGCACCCACCAATGAAAAGCAGTCGTATATAGGTTGGAATACAGAAGCTGTTTAATAGAGCAATATCTAAACGTAACTTTTAATTTTCAATTAGAATTTGGCGAAGACACCAGGATTCACATCCCTACTCTTGTGGTCAGGACATGAGTTTTATCTCTCATCCGAAAGATGGCACCTCCCACAGCACAGTAGCACTTCACACAGCGCTGAAGGACTGATTCCATAATAACTTCTTTTAAATCACTTAATGCTACCTCCTCCACCACTCACGTTTAATTAAGGTTGCACAATCTTAATTCTGAGATTTCCTAACGTTTGAGTGCTTAACTTTACAACCTTAATAATGTTCTTTTAATGTAGCTGTGTGTGGAATTTCCTAGGTTTTAAAAAAAACAAAATTGAAAACCAACCCATTACGTTGAAATCATATTGACATCCACATGGGTCATCAGCAGAGTTGGAACTTTTATATCCGCCACAAGGACCTCTGCCGCTTGAGCTAACAGCGTAACTGATGGCAATAGTAAACTGCTGTCCTTGATGTAGACTACCATGAGGTGGATGGGACGCTATGCCAGTGGGTTTTACAGAGATTTGCTGACAACAGAGGAATGGTGAGACTCAGGAATCTTGGGTTCCATTCATGGCTCTGGAGGAGAGCACGCTCTAGTGGGCAGAGATTTTTTTTGACCATTCCACTGAAGTCTGACTTCTACCCCACCCTCCCCAACCTGTCCGAGTCCTCTCTCTTTCCCAATCCAGGCTCCTAATCATAATTCCATTATCTCCTCACCTCGCCAGGCCCATTCTCCATTTCTCAGGCAGCTCATCCCACTCCTATTGGCCAGCCAGTTCTCCTCTCCCAATTTCTAAACCAGTCTGTCTCTCCCCTACCTCCCCCCACCCTTTGGTCTCCAGTTGCTCTCCCCATCCCCACCCCGTCATATCTGTCTGCTCTGGCTCTCAGTTCTAATCTTCCTCCCCCGGCTCCTCATCCCAGTCTTATGTCCAGACAGTCTTAATTCTCCTCCCTAGTCTTTGTCAGATGTCTCCCCTCCCCTATATCTCCTTCCTCCTGCTCCATTGATTCTCAGTCCATTTCCTTGCCCATCATCTTTTAGTCTCCCCACACCTACTGATTCCCAGTCTCAGTCTCCCTTCGCCAATTCCCAGTCTCAATTTACCTGTCCCCTCCTGCCAGATTCCTCCCACAGCCCCAAGCTACTCCCTCCTTCCCCCAAATGTCCAGTCCTTGCTCCCTCTGCATTCAGATAAGGCAGCTTCCTTCTCCACACTGCCTTGGGGGTCTCTGACAGTGTAAGAGTCACTGACAGCAAAGGCTGATTACCATTTGGTGGGGACCTGGGCCAAAGCAAGTAGGGTGTCTCCTTTCCCGCCCCACCTTTCCCCTGTGCTCCTGCTGGGGAGCAGGGTTGGAGTGCCGGGGCTTACCCCGCTCTGCCCAGTGCTTCTGCTGGGAAGCGGGGTCAACACATGGGGGCTTCCTCTGCTCCCCAGCAGGAGTGCTGGGAGGGCAAGGGAAACCCCCATGCTCTGTTCCCCAGTAGGAGTGCTCGGCAGGTAGGTGGAGTGGGGTGTGCCCTTGCTGTAGTGCCGGGTGGGTAGAGTGGGCCAGGGCGCAAGGGCGCCCATTTTCCCGGGGCTCCTGGACAACAGGGCTCCTGTTGGTCCAGTGGCTAATCCACCACTGACTGACAGCATAAGAGACTCTCCCTGCTCTCAGTTCAGGCGCCCGGACCCAACACGATCTGCAACAGCCCAGAGCTGCAATCACAGGGGAAATCCTGCTCAGTCCTGTGCAGATGAAATCTTCGGGGAAATTACCTGCTCAAATGTACAGGCTTATCTACATTGCCCAGCAATGTGGACTACGGAGGCATGAGCTGCAATGCACACTGAAGTGTGGCGCTGTAACTGCCCTGTGTATTCCCCACTAGCATGAATTAAAAGACACCTAGTTCGTGTTAATATAGTCCTTACAAATTTCAAGTCTCTGCTCCAAAACATGGGTAACTAGAACTTTTAAAAGAAAAGGTCACCAGAATGGGCAAAACAAATGTATTTTTCCCTAGCCTCATTCTCATAAATGGCTGAACCATTTTGGCTTAAATTTTCCAAAAAATTTGGAATCTGAGGCAGAAATATTCCATCCCCAGTGATTAAAGTTATAAAGAACAGAAAAATGGGTCTTCTAATGGGAAGCGTCACGCAATCTTAATAATAGGCGGTGGTACCAGCCATACCTTATAGCAACATGGGTCACGGAGATTGAAGCTCTTGACCATACCACTTTCAGGGCTGTGCTTGTCTTCTACACACCACACACACTTTCAGCACAGAATGCTTCATTATTTCTTTGTGTTGAGCCAGTCCCATGCCTTTGTCCTGACTGCAACAGGGGCAAATGAAAAGAGGTGACTGCACACTTGGCTGCTATTCTTCAGAACAACTGCTATGCAGAGTGAAGTAGATGAGAATTTCTACTACAGCGGCAAGTACTCTGCAGGTCTACATCAGAAACACTGCATACAGCCCCAAAACTTAATGTGTTTTCTCCATACTCTCTCAAATTCTAGTTGTCATGATGAAGTAGAGTGCTAAAAGCTAAGAAGTCAACAGACGGAGACAAAGTGGGAGTACTTTCCCAGGCTACCAACCACCCTGGGATACCTTGTTTTATGACAGCTACATAAAAACAAGACCCAGGGTACAGAATGTACTCATTATCTTAGGCCTTAGGTCAAAAAGACCAGGACAAATTAAGGAAACAACTCATCCCTCAAGGAAATAAGGAACACCATTCTTGGAACAAAAGCACGCTAGTAACAAACATCAGCTTCACTTTTAAAGAAACAAGCAGGAAGAGAAAAAACCTCAAAGCACTTTACAAACATAAGTGTGATAAAGCCTTACATACCGCTTAGACGTTAAGGATGATTACTCACTTTTTACCGATGAGAAAACTGAGGTACAGAGGAGTTAAGTGACTTACTTAAGGTCATAACAGAGCTGGAAATAGAACCCAAACCTGACTCCCAGACTAGTACTTCAACCGCTAAGCTATGCTATGAGGAAGGATTGTGAAATCTTTGTCAAATCTAATCTTTCAATAATAAAGCAGATGGCTGTCAAGTTTGACAACAACTTAAACAAAAAACAAGCAATAGTTTTACCAATTTAAAATAATTTAGCTTTAAATCATACTAAAGTATTACAGCAATAAAATGCAATAGTTCAGGCAACTGCACATAAAATACATCAAAATAATTCTTAATATTCTCTTGAAAGAAACCCAAGTTGTATTTGAGACAAAGCAATATACTGTATGCAAACTGGAAGGTCCTCTTGCTGGTTTAATTACACATTCTTTAAAGAGAAAAAGCCAAGTTATATTTAGGTTTGGAAGGTTTCAATTTTTATTGGTAAAATGTCACCATCCACACGCAAGCTGATGAAAAAAAAAGATTGCCATCAATAATAATTGAAATTTACAGATAGGCAAAGTAAGAAAAATGCTGCTTGGGAACTGTCATTAAATAATTATTGTCTGACTCCATAATTTCCTATAACTGCAAAAGTTTAAAATTGATAAAAATAAAAAAAATGCCTCAACTCACAATTTAATGCAACTGAAAATTTAAAATTGATACAAATAAAAGCTTTAAAATAAACACATTATCCATCAAAAGAAAATAAATAAAAATCGAGTTCTGCCAAGCCTAGCTGTATTAATAGAAAAATCAGTATTCAGTTGTGCAAATGTGCATCCTTGTTTTTCTGTCAACATGAAATGCCATGAAAACAGAGAAAAAGACAACGATGTGACTCAGCCTGGCTTGCTGAAGCCAAGCAGGAATACAAACAGCCTTATTGACTTAGTGTAAAGCACTGGGATATACAAAAATAGTCTTATAAAGGATAAACTTTTGCCCGCACATGTAAAAGACAAGTGTATTTCTCTCCAAAGTTACCTACTTCAGTCTCTACAAGAAAGTCCTACAAAGCAAATTTCAAATTCAGGAGTGGCATCTGACCTACGATGATACTAGTTAACTGTGAAAACAAGTATCTAGTTTTTCTCTGCCATTTACACAAAGCTCACTCATCTGGATTTTAGATTGTTGTGCTGGGTTTTAAACACACTCAAGAGCTATCTTGGAGAAGCTTATAATTTTTCTGCCCTAATCTCCCAGCATGCTGACCTGCAACAACAGAGACAGGTAAAGCAAGCTTAAATTTCACAAGTCAGCATAATGGCATGACTGATCAGCTCATCAAATAATTCCCATGTGAATCACATACTCTCCACAATTACTGATAATTAAAGTCTTACAAAGGCCCTCCCTGAAATTTCACAGATGAAGATAAAATCTGTATTAAATAACAGCGTTCATGCTCTCTCACATAAGAATCCTATAACGTTATCTATTTTAAAACTAAAAGCTTATTTTTATTTAAAATTTTCTTATTTAGCAAAATCATTGTTACCTACTGCAATTTTAAACTATCAGATCATTAAATACATTATTAACATGATCTTCAAAATAATACTAGCCCCAGCCCGGCTTTATTAGTATTACACATACAAAAATCTGTATTAAAAAAAATTACTAAGTTTGCAAAGTTAAGAACTCATAAATTAGGAAATGTCAGAATTAAAGTAGCCTGTGATATCTTATTTGGGCCCTCTTATGTGTGTGCATTATGGTACAGTCTTTAATTATATGATGATGTACTATTTTTTCCACAGGTCCCCTACTTCATTTAGGAGAAGATATTCAGTATTTTGATTTCTCCTTGTTGTTCACTGTGTAGTCCTTATTTACTGCATGGTATTCAGATCTGCTCTGAAGATAGAATTATTAATTTCCTCAAGGGGTTTTCTATAGAGCTTATCACTATAGCAGGAATGGACAAACTTACTGGCTTTCCGAGCCACGTATGACAATCTTCAGAAGTTGGAGAGCCAGGCATGCCTGCTAGGGCTCAGGGCTTGAACCCTGCAGTGGAGCGATGGGGCTAGGGGTCTGGGAATCTCAGGGCTAGACCTGTGGGGCACACTTGCTGGAGCTCTGGGCTTCAGCCCCACTCCAGCTGAAGCTCGGAGCCCCAGCACGTGCCTCCTGTATGGCTCAAGCCCTGAGATCCACCACCTCGCCACAGGGCAGGTGTGCTAAAGATTCATATGTCCCTTCATGCTTCAACCAGCACACCAGGGGACATTTTACATTGTTTTGCTTTTGAGTGCAGTTATATAACAATTTTTTTAAACCTACATTTGTAAGTTGCACTTTCACTGCACAAAAAGATTGCACTACTGTACTTGTATGTGGGGAGTTGAAAAACAATTCTTTTATCATTTTTATAGTGCAAATATTTATAATAAAAATATACACTTTGATTTCAGTTACAACCCAGAATAAAATATATACGGAAATGTAGAAAAACATCCAAAATATTTAATGAATTTCAATTGGTATTCTATTATTTAATAGTTCAATTAAAATGGTGATTATTTGCAATTCATTTTTTAATTGTGATTAATTTTTTTGAGTTAATTGCATGAGTTAACTGTGATTAATCGGCAGCCCTATATTATAATTTATCTGACTATGCCAAATCCCCATCCCCACTTTTTAGGGGCTATTTTACCCAACTGCCATAACCCCACACGAGGTTTTGCACATACCCAGAGGCTGACACACCTTTTAAACAATTTGAAATTTCTGAATAAGTCTTCACATAGGATCCTAGACCACTACAAGTCTGCAGAAGCTTCAGACTGTTAACAGTAGTGTTTAGTGTCCAAATAGCAATCATATTGGATTGTTCTTGTTTTCTTACACTTTCAGCTGCTGAACTGGGCTTGTTTAGATGAAGAAATACCACTTACCCAGGTCTCAGTTATTCCACTCTATTTAATAATCACATGTGCACACTGGAACCTTCACCTCTGTACTTAAGGCTCTAATGGCCTGAAAACACCAATGTTTACGCAGGACTGTACAGATACTCCAGTAAAAATAAGAACAGATTGGTTTAGCTAAACATACCATACAATTTAATTCAAAAAACATGTCTAAAGTACCACAATGGAAATAAAATGAGCTGAATAAAGCCAATGGATCCAGCACTGAGTATTTTGAGTGTTGAGCAGTTCTTGTTGCTCTTTCAATTGCTACTATTCATTGAACATGATAGATCAGAAAGCAAAAGAATAGGAACTGATTTTCCATAGCAGGAAGAGAAACAAGAATTACCAGTTCTACCATCTGGGTCTGTGATTTAAGGCTGTGGGTAGACTAGAATTGAAGGTGTAATGTTAGCATGTGTTAGCTAATGTGTAAGACATTTTAAAAAGTCTGGAGCAACAAGGCAGAATGCCTTTAACATACTATCTTGACCAGTTTAGCATGTGTTAAAGGCAGCATGCCTTGTCTACACTAGACTTTTAAAACATTTTAGCTAACATGCTAATATCACTCCTTAAATAGTCTAGGCAAGGATTAATAGACATTGTCAGCTAAACAGGTTTGAGCCCTATTAGCACTAGGAGGAGATACTGTCAAAGAAAAGCCTAAATCAGGGGTAGGCAACTTATGGCATGGGTGCCGAAGGCGACACGTGAGCTGATTTTCAGCGGCACTCACACTGCCTGGGTCCTGGCCGCTGGTCTGAGGAGTTCTGCATTTTATTTAATTTTAAATGAAGCTTTTTAAACATTTTAAAAACCTTATTTACTTTACATACAACAATAGTTTAGTTATATATTATAGACTTATAGAAAGAGACCTTCTGAGAACGTTAAAATGTATTACTGGCATGTGAAACCTTAAATTAGAGTGAATGAATGAAGACTTGGCACATCACTTCTGAAAGGTTGCCAACCCCTGGCCTAAATCCTAAGTAATGTTACTGTGACAATGGACAGCACATTTCCTTCTAATCCATTACCTGGCAGCAGGAGTCTGAATGGAGCAGGGACACTGTGCTTCTATCTAAAGGTAGCCTCTTTTTAGGTGGGATGTAGAAAAAGTTGTTAAATATTTTCACAAGAGTAGGGATATTAGCTCTGTTAAATACTCCAATTTAGATACAAGTTTTCCAACCTAAAAATTCTCTCAAGTAGTTTCAACTGGATAGTTTATTCTTTACTTTCCCGCTCTAGAAAGCACTGCTAACAAACCTGAAAGGATGCCATGGTTCTCCAAAGAAGAGGCTTAATTTTATGTATTTACAATCTGGAAAGTGCTCTGGGTCCATTTTATGAAAGCTGCTATATAATCCTTCATTTGAGACACCGGTGTAAACAATTTAGCTTTGTTTGATCCAGTTCTCAATATAAAAAAAAAAAAGATCTAACAGAAGCACTACAGTCCACAACAGCAAATACCTTCTGATACAATCTAACACTTCCAGCAAAAAGTAGTTCTCCCCCAAGTTTGACATGAGTAGACTAGCTTCTACAGCTTCCTATTCAATTGCTGCCATATATAGACTGACAATGGGCTGCATTATTACAACACAAACTGTCATTTGCATTGACAAATCTAAAACAAAAAAGCTGAAAACAGCTTTGCTCTGATTCCTCTGTGGGGTGATAAATGACACAGAGATCAACTTGAAAGTTATTAATGAAATTGTAAGATATATTGCACTGGATGACAATGCAATATAAATGAATCGCAGCATCTTCTAATGAGCATTTCATGACCTCCATATGATTAAAATGGAATTAGCGGTTGTGGGGATGAACTCCATTCAATAATGGCACCAGAAGGGAAAGGAAGCCTGTAATTAAGCTTATGACCTAGAAAGACTAGTTATTCATCCTATATACTGCATAACAGTTCTTCCGATAGATAAGGGCTTTTGATGAGTGGGAAAGCAAATTGTGCCCTAACTCTTACTGCGGGTAGAAAGCCTCATGTATTATCATACTGTTATTGGGTTTAATCCAATGCTCATTAAGTAAATTAAAAGACTCCCACTGACTTCAACAGTATTGGATCAGATCCATTATGAGAAAAAAACTTTAGGGAAGTGAAGTCTTGCAGCACAAAATGGGGACCTTTTCAACAAATTCTAGTTTAACAATGTAATCCTGAATTTGGCTGCATGGCCAGAAGCACCTGCAGTGCTTCCAACACAGAACAGCATTGCAATCTCACATCATCAAGTTTCTTCCACAAACCCAAAGGAAGATGGTACTCTCATTTTCTGTCCTAAAAAAATCTACTGTGACATACTGCACCTCAAAATGGCACCCTATAACCCCCATATTCATCATTCATATATGGTTGTGATATTTCATACAAAACATGCCATGTAAGATATCAAATTAAAGATCATGATATTCTGAAACCCACTGTTATGTCAAAATACATATATTGTTACTATGTATCCAGTTATGAGATTTTGCTTTGTGCTTGTTACTGAAATATGTTGCAAGTTTGCTAGTGACATATAAAGAAGGCAAACCACTCCCAGAAGGGTGCTCAACAACCATTAATCAGCAGTGGAGGTATCATCAAGAGATTTACAATTCAATGAGGGATGCAGAAGCACCACATAATGGAGATTGCTCAACTCTATGACTCTGGGCTTGTCTACACTGGCAATTTACAGCACTGCAACTTTCTCGTTCAGGGGTGTGAACTCTCCACCCCCGTGCAGCAAGTTGCAGTGCTGTAAAGTGCCAGGGTAAACAGTGCCCCGGCACTGGGAGCTATGCCCCTTGTTGAGGTGGGGTTTTTTTTTTTTTTTAAGAGTGGTGAGTCATCTGAGGAGATTGGTCCAGGCTTAAGGAGAAGCCTGTGCATTAAGAGTGTAACATCCAGTGGGGTGAGAAAATTGCTATCTAAATAAAGCCTAGTACAATATGGTTTAAGATTTAGATTGCACGTTTATCTTTTTTTTCCTTTGGTAACTTTCTCTGGTCTTTTATGCCTATCACTTATAATCACTTAAAATCTACCTTTCCGTAGTTAATAAACCTGTTTTACATTTTACCTAAAACAGTGTGGTTTGGTTGAAGTGCTTGGGAAATCAGGTACAAAAGCTGGTGCACGTTCTCTCCACATTGAGGGAGGGGCAGACTGGGTAATAAACTTACACTGGTTAGGCTTCTGACCAGGGCAAGATGGTATAGGCTGGGGGGAATTGGCTGGTGCCTTTCTCTGTGTGATTCATGAGTGGCTTTGGGAGCAGTCACGCAATTGAGCTGGGTGTGGGGCTGTTGTCCTGAGTGATAGCAGCACCTGGTGGGGTTTGCTGCTTGTCACTAGCAAAGCACTGTAAGAGACAGCCCAGGCTGGAGGCATAAGGGTGCACAGCAGTACCCCAGTTCCAAGAGCACCCTGGGGATCCCATCATTGTGTTAAGTGAAGGGGTAAATAATACTTCTCTATTCACTTTCTCCACACCATTCATGATTTTACAGACCTCTATCACATCCATCCCTCAGTCATCTCTTTTCTAAGATGTATGCAGAGTTGGGATCAGTTTTTCCTATGTGCATTACTTTGTATTTATCAACATTGAATTTAAATTTGCCATTTTGTCACGCAGCTTTGTGAGATTCCTCTGTTAGTCTTCACAGTCATCTTTCTTTTCAGGACTTTACTATCCTGAATCATTTTGTATCATCTACAAATTTTGCCACCTCATTGTTTACCCCTTTTTCTGGATTGTTTATGAATATGTTGAACAGCACAAGTTCCAGTACAGATCCTTGAGGGACCCCACTATTTATCTCTCTGACAGCTGACCATTTATTCCTAGCCTTTATTTCCAATATTTTAACAAGTTATTGATCCCTGAGAGAACCTGCCCTATTATCCTATAACAGTTTACTTTGCTTAAGAGACTTTGGTGAGAGCCTTTAAAAAGGTCCTTCTGAAAATCTAAGTACAATATAATGACTGGATCACCTATGAAATGACCTGTGAGAGAGAGAGTGGGTGAATGAAGTTGATCTAGTAAAAGTTATTACCTCACCCGCCTTGTCTCTCTAATATCCTGGGACCAACATTGCAAACAAAAGATTTATAAATGTTACATATAAAAGTTTATCACTAATCCCAGTGTCTGCCACATCCCAATACAATAGTCTTTTGAAATTTTCAGGCTTCCAAGGTCTCAAATCTGTCACGCATAGTATATCATAAATTATGATTAATATGAAATGTTAATATCTACTGTGCAGGGATGTTGTAAGACTTAATTAAGCCTTGCATGTTCATGAAAACATACAAGACCAGATATCAAATGTACTCATCTATCTTTGCTATGATGATATTTTACTTGCCCATCAAAAAGTGACTTGCACCAGGCAACTAGACAAGTAGAATTTTTCCTATATGACTTACATGGTTTTACATAAGGTAGATCGTGCCAAACCATCCTGATCTCCTTCTTTGAGAAGGTAACAGATTTTTTAGACAAAGGAAACGCAGTGGATCTGACTTACCTCGATTTCAGTAAGGCATTTGATACGGTTCCACATGAAGAATTATTAGTTAAATTGGAAAAGATGGGGATCAATATGAAAATTGAAAGGTGGATAAGGAACCGGTTAAAGGAGAGACTACAACAGGTCGTACTGAAAGGTGAATGGTCAGGATGGAAGGAGGTTACTAGTAGAGTTCCTCGGGGATCAGTTTTGGGACCAATCTTATTTAATCTTTTTATTACTAACCTTGGCACAAAAAGTGGGAGTGTGCTAATAAAGTTTGCGGATGACACAAAGCTGGGAGGTATTGCTAACACGGAGAAGGACCGGGATATCATACAGGAAGATGTGGATGACCTTGTAAACTGGAGTAATAGTAATAGGATGAAACTTAATAGTGAAAAGTGCAGGGTCATGCATTTAGGGATCGATAAGAATTTTAGTTATAAATTGGGGACACATCAGTAACAAAGGAGGAGAAGGACCTTGGAGCACTGGTTGATCATAGGATGACTGAGCTGCCAATGTGATACGGATGTTAAAAAAGCTAATGCGATTTTAGGATGCAACAGGCGAGGTATTTCCAGCAAAGATAAGGAGGTGTCAGTACCGTTATACAAGGCACTGGTGAAACCTCATCTGGAATACTGTGTGCAGTTCTGGTCTCCCATGTTTAAGAAGGATGAATTCAAACTGGAACAGGTTCACAGAAGGGCTACTAGGATGATCTAAGGAATGGAAAACCTATGTTATGAAAGGAGACTCAAAGAGCTTGGCTTGTTTACCCTAACCAAAAGAAGGCTGAGGGGGGATATGATTGCTCTTTATAAGTATATCAGAGGGATAAATATTAGGGAGGGAGAGGAATTATATAAGCTTAGTACCAATGTGGACACAAGAACAAATGGATATAAACTGGACACTAGGAAGTTTAGACTTGACGGTTTCTAACCATCAGAGGAGTGAAGTTCTGGAATAGCCTTCCAAGGGAGTAGTGGGGGCAAAAGACATATCTGGCTTTAAGACTAAGCTTGATAAGTTTATGGAGGGTATGGTATGATGAGATAGCCTAATTTTGGCAATTAATTTGGCAACTGATCTTTTGATTATCAGCAGGTAAGTATGCCCAGTGGTCCATAATGAGATGTTAGATGGGATCTGAATTACTATAGAGAATTCTTTCCTGGGTGCTGGCTGGTGAGTCTTGCCCACATGCTCAGGGTTTAGCTGATTGCCATATTTGGGGCTGGGAAGGAATTTTCCTCCAGGGCAGACTGGCAGAGGCCCTGGAGGTTTTTCGCCTTCCTCTGCGGCATGGGGCGCAAGTCACTTACTGGAGGATTCTCTGAAGCTTGAGGTCTTAAAACCACAATTTGAGGACTTCAATAACTCAGACAGGTTAGAGGTTAGGTTACAGGTTTGTTACAGGAGTGGGTGGGTGAGATTCTGTGGCCTGCATTGTGCAGGAGGTCAGATTAGATGATCATAATGGTCCCTTCTGACCTTAAAGTCTATGAGTCTAAAAAATAAACGCGCTTTCATTGCCTGAATGAATACAGTTGTAAAAACTCAAATTATTTGTAAAAATGTGCCATATTCTAAGTATATATGTAAGACTTGCTATCAGGTGCTTGCATCTTACATGAAGGTGCAGTGGAATTACTATGTCATACCAGTAGCTATATTCATTTGTGCCAATGAAGACATAAAGGGGATTTGAAACTCTGTCAGGGGCACGGAAACTAAGGTCTGGTACAGAGAGATTCTGGAAGAAAAAAAATGAACTTTGGACTGAAAGTTTTGGCTGTAGAACATGTCTGATTGTTGTTTGAGATTCAATAAAACAAACCCCCTGGAAGGGACAAGACATGGATTATACAGAGCCTTAAATAAAACCAACAAATATTTACACTGAATACATTGGCAATATTCTACAAAAACATCACCACAGAAGCCTACTGTACAGAAGAGAAAATATAACTTGGGTTTGTCCAACAGGCTGCAGACTCACAAAACAGTCCCACACAAGGCTGAAGTGAAACATTAGCAGTCTACAGTTCTGAGGGGTGATAGAACACCTTTTTAATTCAGATTAAACTCATATACATTACCATATTTTTTCTAATATCAAGTTTGAAGTTAACAGCATTACTTATCACTGATATACTTTACATCTTCAAAGTGCTATACAAATATTGACTCCTCACAACACCCGTGCGAGTTAGGTAATTGTCTCCATTTTATAGGCTGGGTGTGGGTGGGAAGAGAGCCAACCAATCAAACAAAAAAAAAAACCCCGACAGATACTGAAAAGTTACATGACTTGACCAAAGCCACACTCAGAATCAATGTCTGAGCCAGTGCTGGAACTTGAATTTCTGACTCCCAGTCCCATGCCTTGCCCACTTTATCCTACCTGTGCAATTATGGTGATGACCAAAGAGAACCACAGTCCTATAATACTCTATGACTAGACCACAGATGAAGTGGAAAACTACAGCCTGAGAAACTATAGTGTTCATGCTTGCAGTGGTAGTTTCATCATTTAAAGAACAGAATTGTATTAAGACTGTGACATCAGCTCTTACAAACAGATGTATTAACCAAAATATGTAAATTACTTTATTGCTGTAACTACAAATCTGATAGAATATGGTGTGTTGTGCAACTAAAATGAGAAAGTAGCTAATACTGAACAATTAAGATATATCATATATTCTAAGTTCCAGAACTATGAACTGTATTCCTGCTAAGCTTACTGTGGAAAACTACTAGTAACTAAACTGTTGCAATCTGTTTTTGTACATGTAGTTCTGTTCTTTGTACGTACAGAATCTGTCAGAAAATAAGATGTATGTTCTGGTGAAGCTTGTAAGATATGCACCATCTGCCAGTTACTGTACTGGGTCACATTGGTACAGACACCTCTATGTCTTGCAAAACATGTATGAAGCCACACAAGAGAAAAGAGGAAAGGATTGTGCTAATAGAGTATTTTTTGATTTTCCATCTGTTGTAAAAAGGCAGGCTATATACCAAAATTCTGTAATCATTTTGGGACAGGCTGGATGCTGCAGGACTGTTTCCCAGAGATTGGTAACGTATTGCCTCTCTGCATCATGCTGATTTATCTTTGATTAATAAACTGATTGATAAAATATCAGACAACTCAGATTCAATAAAAGAATATAACTCATTGGTATCATGTCTTGTCTACATCCAAAAGCTGTACCACTGTAACTATACCAGTATAGTTAAAGCAGGTGGCACGACCCCTCAGCATGGACATTTATATTGGTATAAACACACTTAAATTAGTACAGCTTATTCCCATATGGAAAGGAGAATAAGCTATTTTGGTAAAAGGCACATTTATACCTGCCTAAGTACCACCAGACTAGGGATTGTACCAATATAATTAACAGTTACAAACAAACAAAAAATAAAACACAATTACACCCCTGGCAGTTATGATACAAAAACTGTGTGTAAACCAGACCTGTATGATATATGTTTGACTATACTGTAGACATGGGCGGCAGGTGGAGCCTAGCCCCAGCTCAGCCCCTTCCACCTACACCCTCCCCACGACTGTAGCCCCAGGACTCCCTGCTTTCCCCCCCTGCCGTGGCCAGAGCCACAAGCCCTCCCCCCCTCCCTTGGCCGCAGGAAGCCCAGGTCAACTGAAGTCCTGAGCAACTCCCACTTGGCTGGAGTAGCCCTGGACTGGCTGAAGCTCTGAGCCCCCGACCCTGCTGGAGGAGTCCCGGGCTGGCCGAAGCCCTGAGTCTTCCCAGCCTCCCCACATCCAGAGGAGCCCTGGGACAGCTGCAGCCACACCTCCCCTCCCCAGACCCAACCCGCCCAGGGGAAAAGTGTCTGTTAGAAGACGCTTTTGATGTGCCCAAGGCAGGTTCCAGAGTGGCCGAGAAGGTGGTATGTGCCTCCTCCTCCACCCAGGAACCTGCATGGGGCATAATAAAGCAAAGCTTCGCTGCCAAATCCCGCAACTGAGGGTCCAGCGGCCACGCTGGTGGAGGCAGAGCCTCTCCTAGCCTATTATACCTGTCGCCCATGACTGTAGATGTGTCTGAAGTCTGAACTGAAATCATTTTTTTAACGTTAAATTGCTTGGGTTCTTTAAAGTAAAGGACTAAAAGCACTAGCTAAAACCAAGCACAGGATGAGTATACAGTGTGCCTCTTTTCTGACCTGCGAATCCCCTGATATTCCATTTCTAGGCTATTTTCCTGAAGAGACTGCAAATCTTATCCCATTCTGAGTTGTTTCTGTGATATAGGATAATTTCCTCATTCCTATGAACTATGGTGAGACCACCAAATTCATCCTCTTATATGACAAGCTAGGATTTGAATCCAAGACTCAATTCAAGAGTTATATTAACCATCTAGACTTGCAGTCAAGATCTCCACCCAGCTGTCCATTCCTAACCCTCATCCCACAAATTGTATTTCATTTCCTCCAACAACTCTGTAAGCTTTTCAGAACATTCTTGAGAAGAAGCCAAATAAACCCTATGATCAAGCAGTCTTTGAGTTGCTATGTGAATTGAGAGTACTATAAAGCCAGATTTCAGGATTAAACATTTTAAGAAGTGCGCCACTTGCTCCTTGTGAAAGAACTTTTCAGTTGAGATTAGTTTGGAGGAGACTAGCAGCAATACAGAGCACACTTTGTATGGAATTTATAGAGGTAAAAACATCTAATGAACGGGAAATGTAAAAATCATTAGATTTAAGTAATCCACTGGATTTCTGAAACATTCTGTCTGACTTCAACATATTTGAAACAGACCAGATGGGTACTTATTTCTTCTCCCCACCGCTACTATCAATGCAATGAATGCATTTACGTGACATAATTGTTCTTTAGTTATAATTACATTATAATTCTAAAATTATATATTATACATTATTTTAAAATCCCACAATTAAGCAATTATATAATTCCATAATTATTTAACGAGTCTTCTCAATTCTCAGAGGGGTAGCCATGTTAGTCTGGATCTGTAAAAACAGCAAAGAATCCTGTGGCACCTTATAGTTTGTTGTTTTTTTTTAGCTTTCGTGGGTGAATACCCATTTCGTCAGATGCATGTAGTGGAAATTTCCAGGGGCAGGTGTATATATGCAGGCAAGCTAGAGATAATGAGATAGTTCAATCAGGGAGGATGAGGCCCTGTTCTAGCAGTTGAGGTGTGAAAACCAAGGAGGAGAAACTGGTTTTGTAGTTGGCAAGCCATTCACAGTCTTTGTTTAATCCTGAGCTGATGGTGTCAAATTTGCAGATGAACTGAAGCTCAGCAGTTTCTCTTTGAAGTCTGGTCCTGAAGTTTTTTTTGCTGCAGGATGGCCACCTTAAGGTCTGCTATAGTGTGACTAGGGAGGTTGAAGTGTTCTCCTACAGATTTTTGTATATTGCCATTGCTGATATCTGATTTGTGTCCGTTTATCCTTTTCCGTAGCGACTGTCCAGTTTGGCCGACGTACATAGCAGAGGGGCATTGCTGGCATATGATGGCGTATATTACACTGGTGGACGTGCAGGTGAATGAACCGGTGATGGTGTGTATGGCTGATCTGGTTAGGTCCTGTGATGGTGTCGCTGGTGTAGATATGTGGGCAGAGTTGGCATCGGGGTTTGTTGCATGGATTGATTCCTGAGCTACAGTTACTATGGTGCGGTGTGCAGTTACTGGTGAGAATATGTTTCAGGTTGGCAGGTTGCCTGTGGGCGAGGACTGGCCTGCCACCCAAGGCCTGTGAAAGTGTGAGATCATTGTCCAGGATGGGTTGTAGATCCCTGATGATGCGTTGGAGAGGTTTTAGCTGGGGACTGTATGTGATGGCCAGTGGAGTCCTGTTGGTTTCTTTCTTGGCACTATAAGGTGCCACAGGATTCTTTGCTTCTCAATTCTGTTCAAACTAGTACATTTTTACTAATTTAGAGAAAACACACACTACACATGAACCTAAGAACTTTTACAGAACACCCACAGCAAAAACATTCACCACCACCAGCACAACCGGAGAGCTTCACTGCTGGAATGTTTACCTTTGGGGATTACTTTTTTCACTCCATGTATTTTGTCCTAATAGATCAATATACATCAATTTATTTTCAGTGTAACACACAGGAAGTGGGTTCTCCCTTTTTTTAATTTTTTTTTAAGTGCTGCAACAAGATCAATACAAACATGTACAATTGGAATTCTTAAGGTACTGATCACCCCAACAATCAAGTTAATTTGAACACTTACTCTGATACTGACCTGAGAATCCATTCAATGTCTAGGGATTAAAGAGATATTTGTCATCATCAGTCTTTTTTTTTTTTTTTTTTAATAATTTACTGTATAACTAGCATTCTAAAAATTAGATCTGTTTTAAATAGAATTGAATCTTTATGGTTGTTAATTCTTGTGAAAATGGACGCAACATCTGACGTTCTGATTCCAATGCGCCATTTGGTGTCATTCTCACATAATGCATTTTTTCTAACCCACTCTTCATTCTGCTTGAGCTCCATTACTGTCATAAGATTGCACTCCATACCCATTGTTTCTTTCTGCTGACTAGCATGCGCTTTGCTGGATTCACTCTTTATGTAAACAGTTGGAAACCTGTTGAAATTCTGATTCAAAACAGGACGTGATCACTGTGCACTAAGCTAAACAAGTCCATATACACGGGAATATTCAGTGTAGTGTAACTACAGTATCAAAATATTACTTTGATGACAAGGAGATGATCCAGACAATCAAACAAATAAAAAAGGTAATCACAAAAATGCTTAGTGACATTTCCCTCTTACACTAGAAATGTGCATTCCGAGGCTATTTAGGTTGGCATTTGCTTTGAACCACTGAATATCTTACTTTAAAATTAACTGTCACTAAAATTGGCAATCACTTTAGTGTGGGTCAATGGCATTCCTGCCTACAATGGGAAACCTTGAGGTTTTCCTCATCCTTTTTTTTTTTAAAAAAAAAAACACATACCTATGTGTGTCTTCTATTTGAAAATATTGCCAAATGCTTTGTGTTATTAAAATTAATAAAACAGGACAACAGCTTTAGAAGACTCCAGATGACTGGGAACAAAAAACTCATTTTGGTGGCTTGCCTGAACAAAAGTTAATTCCATTTAATGTCACTTTCACATCTTTTGTACCCATGGCTGTGGCACTGGCTGAGACACTGGAGAAAGTCCTGTAGACCTGAAAAATCCCCCAGAGCCTGGAGCTAGGTAGACAAGATTAGGGTGTTATTTTCAACTTTTACAATGCTGTTCCAGCATTTTAGTAGCAGCAGAATTTTCAAAAAACTAACAAGGGCTTTGGAGCTGTGCTCCCGCTCTGCTCCTGCTCCAGGCAAAAACCTGCTGCTCTGTGCTCCAGCTCCAGGCTCTGCTCCAAAGCCCTGTTTCCACCAAGTCAGTGAAGTTTCTTTTGTTAGACTGCTGACATGTCCCAGGATACAATGGGGTGACTTCAGTGCCGTGACTGTTCAGCAATGTCACAAAGAATTTAAATGATAAAGAGAGTGTTCCATTTTATTCTGTACTGAGCAATTTTCTAAGATTTTTGGTATCTCTATTTTATAAAAAAAATAGAAAATTAAAAAAAAACACAGAAAGAGTCAAAGAATTACGGTAGAACCTCAGTGTTACGAACACCAGAGTTATGAACTGACAGGTCAACCACATATCTCATTTGGAACCGGAAGTACAGAATCAGGCAGCAGCAGAGACAAATTATATATATATGGAAATACAGTAAACTAAACTACTAAAAATAAAGGGAAAGTTTAAAAAAAGGATTTGACAAGGTAAGGAAACTTTCTGTGCTTGTTTCATTTAAATTAAGATAGTAAAAAGCAGCACTTTTCTTTTCACACCAGTTTCAAAGCTGTGTTAAGTCAGTGTTCAGTTGTAAACTTTTGAAAGAACAATCATAACATTTTGTTCAGAGTTATGAATCATCTCCATTCCAAAGGTGTTTGTAACTCCTGAGATTCTACGGTAGTGAATATGGAGCCGGAAAGGCACAGACTTCCCTTGGTCCTTGTCCAATTTGTGGTTTTTCAGTTATATTTTTTATGTTTAAAATTTCTTTCGACCCTTTTACAAAGCGAAAAACATGCACACAAAAGGGAAAACTAAACTCCCAAATATTGTAAATACTTACATGAGAGTAGGCTCACTGATTTCAATGAGATTACTCAAGTGCATTAAGCTAAGTATGTGTGTTTCCTTGAGCCCCTTTACTGTCATACAACAGCATTCCATCCCCAGTGTTCCTTTCTGCTGACACTGGTTACATGTTGCCAGATTTTATGGAATGAGAAAAAAGGGTACACAATAGATTATTTTAAGGCAGTGATATCTTAAATATTGATCTATTCAGCCTATCAAGTATTTTTATTTGGCAGACTACCATTCAACTTTTGCTAAGAGCAATACAAATAATATATAACAAAAATTACAGTTGTGTTAGTGTAGTGCTCACAAGCCCCAACGGATATCAGAGTCCCAATGTGCCAGATGCAGCACGCACACACACAAGGATTTTACACACAAAAGTTGTGCTGGTTTAACTACATTGGTACAGTGAGAGTAGTATAACTCATCTAGTGTGGACCCAATTATTTCAGTATAAAGGTGCTTTACAACAGTTTAGCTATTCCCATACAGGAAGGGGAATAAGTTACAATGATAGAAGGCACCTTTATACAAAGAAAAGGGTCCACGTTAGGGGACATACAATTTTAACCATTTGTTTAAAAAACATAATATTGTATCCCTAAGTGAAAGTTATACTAGCACAAAAACTGTGTGTAGAGCAAGCCAAGTTCAAAAATCTTACAATCTAAATAGACAAGTCAAAGTGTGGGAGAAAAGAAGTTTTATTATTCCCATTTTAGAGATGGTGAACTGTGGCAAAGAAAGGTCAAGTTACTTTTTCAGGCAACACAGGAAGCCTTTGGCAAAACTGGAAACTGAACCCAGATCCACACTAAGTTGTCATACTTTTGGACCCACATATCTGAAATGTGTGTTTTTTCCAGTATACTATTTCTCTCATGCTGCCCCAAACACTTGGAAGGCACTTCTTCTAAACATCTGCAAAACTACCTCACTATCCACCTTCAAATCCCTCCCTTTTGCTGTGAGGCTTACAGAAAACATGATAATGGTTAGGCTGCTAGCATGCACAGACCACTGCCTATCATGCTGACCAATAATGTCTCATTATTTACTTGTACTCCCCCATCTGTCTATATCCATCTGTCATCTCTTGTCTCATTCTTGGACTATAAGCCACCTGGAGCAGAAACTTTTTGTTATGTGTCTGTACAGCACCTAGTACAATGAGGTCCTGGTCTATAACTCTGGCCCCTAAGCATTACAAATACTAAATAATACTGATTTATATATTATTACTACACTAGAAGTCAATATAAACATTAAAGAAGTTAAACTGCATCATGCAATAAAGGCTGTATCCACACCTGTATGATTATTAAGATCCCATAACATTTTTGTAAGAGTAGAGATTGACTCCCAATGCTCTAATAATTTCTTCTCCTTGTTTTTCTACATCATACAACATGCCACCCTGACTGCCACCTTCAAGCTTATTGGCAGATGCATTTTAGTGACGCTGAACATATATTGTTGAAGTGGATCAAGAGTGTTTGGGATAAAAGGTGCTACATATGATTAATCATTATCTGCACTCTATGTGAGCAGGTCCACTTTGTTCCACTGCAACAATGGAATCTGTCAATCTCAAAAAAAAAAAAAAAAAAAAGGTTTATTTGTGCAGGAGGAAGAGCTTTCTAAGCAAATTACCCAGGACTGTGGAACTCCTCAGAATGACCACAAACCTCAGTGTTTCCAGAACAAGATGTTCTCTGACCTAATGCACATTCCCCTGTGTTCTGTTACCCCTTTCATTGCATTTTGCTTTAATGGATAACAAACACTTTGGGACAGGGTCTACCTTTTTACTTACATAGAAACCATGCACAGCTGTAACAACAAATTACTATTAGTTGCTGGTATTGTGTAGGGCATACTAGGTACTTTCCAAACACACCATATACAATATGAAGAGCGTGATAGCAGTTTTGTTTAAGAGTGATTTCCACTTCAAGGCAATCAAGGGGAAGTGGATGAAAAAGACAGGACAGTAACATGTAGCACCACAGTCTTCCCCATTGGTGCTATATATGCAGCACAGAATATCATGTGTGTTTCACAGCATACAACCATCTGGGAGTGCGTGGGGTGCAGGGAGCTTGGTATCCGTCACTGGGAGGTGCGATGCTCACCCTGGGAAAGGAAAGCAGGTGCAAAAGCTAGGTGCCCGCCCAAAAGCCCCTGAGGGCAGCGGGCTGAGGTAAAGGGAGATACTGGCACACACAGAGCTCCTGTCAGTGTGAGGGGTTACTGGGATGTAGGTCTCTGCCACACCCCTGCCCTGGAGACACCACGGGCAGCAGCAGCCTCGAGGTCCCCGGTGTGAACGCCTCTTCAGGGAGGGCGCTGGGTGGGGGAGGGTCCCAGGCGCTGCCCGGGGCGCTGGGGGTGGGGAAGGAAGAGGGTCCCTGGGGGGAACCCCTGGCACTGCCCCTGCCCCGGGGGCCGCACTCTAACCCCTGCCCGGAAGTCACTCCCCCCGTCACCCCACTCTGGGAAACGGGGGCGGGGACCCCCACGCGCGCGACCCCAGCACTGACCCCAGGTTTCCGCTTGCCTGCAGGGCGGCTCAGCGCTGCCTCGGCCTCACGCGCACGCCGCCTCGCGCCCCATTCCGCCTCCGCCGCCCGTTTACAAGGACGGGTACGGATTCGTGAATACAGCGAGCCTGCCAACGCGCATGCGCCGCCGCCGCCAGCTTTCCCTCCGTCAGCCCCCGGCAGCGGTAGGAGGAAAGTGCGCATGCGCATAGCAAAGGCCGCCGTAAGCGGCGGGAGGGAGCTGCGCAGGCGCCTCGTAAACTCGGGGGGGCGCGTATGCGTATTGTCGGTGAGTACGCGACGGGGAGACGACAGTGCGCTTGCGCACTGCTGGAGGCAGTTGTCTCCTCCCAGTGGGTGGTACATGCCCGCGTGGGGCATGCTGGGAATTGTAGTTCCGTCGCTTGAAGTAGAGGCCGGGACGGCAGGGGTTGGATGTCGGAGGGTGGAGCGCCTGGCGCTCTGCCCGCGTCCAGCCCGTCGGGCTTTTCTCTGGACACGGTGCCAGCTGCGCACGGAAGTCGGGCTGGGGGGTGGCTCAGAGCGAGTCCCAGCCCCGCTTTCTGTTGGGAGCGTGGCTGCTGCCCGCGCGCTGACACCTGTGCCCGGGAGTGTGGGGGGCCCGAGGGGGCCGCGATAAAGTAACTTGTCTTAGGGTATGTCTACATCTAAAATTTTGCAGCGCTGGTTGTTACAGCTGTATTAGTACAGCTGTATAGGGCCAGCGCTGCAGAGTGGCCACACTTACAGCAACCAGCGCTGCAAGTGGTGTTAGATGTGGCCATACTGCAGCGCTGTTGGGCGGCTTCAAGGGGGGTTCGGGGAACGCGAGAGCAAACCGGGGAAGGAGACCAGCTTCGCCGCGGTTTGCTCTTGCATTCCCCGAACCCCCCTGCAAACCGCAGGGAAGGAGACCTGCTTGTTCGGGGAACGCGAGAGCAAACCGGGGAAGGAGACCAGCTTTGCCGCAGTTTGCTCTCGCGTTCCCCGAACCCCCCTTCAAACCGCAGGGAAGGAGACCTGCTTGCACGGAGGTTCGGGGAACGTGAGAGCAAACCGGGGAAGGAGACCAGCTTTGCCGCGGTTTGCTCTCGCGTTCCCCGAACCCCCCTGCAAACCGCAGGGAAGGAGACCTGCTTGCACAGGGGTTCGGGGAACGCGAGAGCAAACCGGGGAAGGAGACCAGCTTCGCCGCGGTTTGCTCTCGCGTTCCCCGAACCATCCTGCAAACCGCAGGGAAGGAGACCTGCTTGCTCGCGGTTCGGGGAACGCGAGAGCAAACCGGGGAAGGAGACCAGCTTGATTACCAGAGGCTTCCTCAGGTATGCTGGGATACCTGCTTATTCCACGGAGGTCAAGAAAAGCGCTGGTAAGTGTCTACACTTGATTACCAGCGCTGGATCACCAGCGCTGGATCCTCTACACCCGAGACAAAACGGGAGTACGGCCAGCGCTGCAAACAGGGAGTTGAAGCGCTGGTGATGCCCTGCAGATGTGTACACCTCCTAAGTTGCAGCGCTGTAACCCCCTCACCAGCGCTGCAACTTTGTGATGTAGACAAGCCCTTAAAGGCGATGGGTTTGAGCGCAAAGGCAGCGATCAAAGCAGGGTCCCTGCACCGGACCCGCAGCCCCAGCCCCTTGCCAGGGGGTTCGGGGTTCGCTAAAACGTGATCGGCCAAGCTGCTTCTCCGGCTCGGGGCGCGCCGGGCGGACTTGAGGCCAAATGGCTCCGCCGCTCAGCGTGTGCCGGGGGAGAGGTGCTAACTCGCGGCACAACTACCTGTAGGGCTGCCCCGCGCTTGTGTGGCGGTCACCGCATCTGAGCCCCCCGGCGCTGTGCGGCCAGGCTGCAAACTGGCACAACACAAGGCGGCACCTGTCTTGCTGCTGCCATCTGCCTCTGTCAAAGGGGCGCGTTTATTTCGGGACAGGCGGCGGGACTGCCGCGGAATGGTCAGAGGGCGCTGAAACTCGGTTGGAAAAGAAAATGCTCGCTGGGAGAGGAGGGGTGATGTGATGAGGAGGGAAGGGGTGCGACACTAGAGAGGAGACAGGAGTACCAGGCTATCATCCGGCCTCTTATTCCCCTCCCGTCTACAGAGGTGTGATCCCCTTTTCCTTACTCTCATGAGAGCCAGGTTCTAGAGGGAGTAGGTCTTTCTGGCTGCATCTGAGGCCCTCTTCCTACCCGCGGCCTCCCTTGTGATCTGGGGTCTAGATGAAGGATTCTGGGTGGTCTGCTACAAGGATCAGGTAGGTTTGGGAGTGGGTCTTGCAGCCTTTTTCAAAGAGGGAAGGGATATCACTGGTGGAGAACTGGAGAGATAGGAGAGTCTCCACGAAGTGAACCTCTCATAGATTTTTCTCTCCCAGAGGGCCCTATCTTGCATGTACGTGCAGGATGGTATGAACTGGCTCACTGATGGTCAGAGGTGAAAGTAAGCAGGTAGGGGCAGATACGGAGGACTAGTAAGAAAAGGAGACTGGTTGAGGGGGGAGAAGCCTGCCCCCCCCCCAGAATAGTTTAAACTCAGCTGTTCCCTGAGTGGTTCAGCCCTGGGTGTTGGGAGTGGTTTCTGGCATCCTTGTTAATTTCACTCACAGTAGCTGGGAGGAGTGGGGAGGGTGTGTTTGACCATGGCAGGGGCAGTCCTTGTCTGCCCCCAGGGATGAGGGGATCTTGCTCCAGTACTAATATACACAACAAATACAAGCATTTGGCTGCACAGCTTAAATCCTGAGCTAATAAAAGCAAGTGGAAGGGGAAAACTCACTGTCACATTGGTTTCTTGTCTCCTCTCTCCCCCTCCAGCCAGGCTGCAGACAAGGCTCTGCATTCCTCCCCCAACCCAGCAGGGGTTCTCCTCTAGGCTCTAGCTTGCAGTAGGGACACTTGCTGAGATGCCTGCTGCTGCTGCCTGCACAAGAAGAGTTTAAACTCAGCTGTTCCCTGTGCAGTTCAGCCCCAGGGTTAGAAGCGGTTTCTGGCATCTTTGTTAATTTCACTTCCAGTTGTTGGGGGTGTGTCCATGCCAGAGGCAGTTCTTTTCTGCACCCAGGATGAGGGGGATCTCCTATACACAAAAAACACAATCAAAATCAGGAACCATTTCCAAGCTCAAATCTATCCCATTCCCTCCCCAGCCGAGGATCATGGTTGTGATATCCAAACTGCTTGCAGATCCTCTTTGAAATGTTACTGAACCGCGCAGGGAACAGCTGAGTTTAAACTGTTCTTATGCAGGAGGCAGGCTTCTCCCTCCCTCAGCCAGTCTCCCTGCTGCAAGCTAGAGAGAAGCCCCTGCAGCTGCAGCTCAGTGCCAGGCAGGGAGAAAGCATGGAACCTAGTGTCTACAGCCTGGCTGGAGGAGGAGGGAAGAGACAGAGAAAATTGTGACAGTGAGTTTTCACTTTTTCAGGCTTATTCCAATAGTAAAGTTTTATTACAGACACTACTGGTAGTAGTAATAGTAGCTTTATTTTCTCTATCTATGTCATGCGATGGGAGGGATCCATGAAGTACGTAGGAGAGGTGGGTTGCTTGCGATTGGACCATATGGGTAAGAAATTTAAATTACTTTCACCCCTGCCCAAACCCCAGGGCTCCCAGCTGCCTCGGGGGGGGGGGTGATTTAAAGGGCCCAGCCCCTAGCTTCAGCTGAATCCCTGAGCCCTTTAAATCCTGATTTAAAAGCCCTGGGATTTAAAGGCCTCACCTCTTCTGATAGAGGCCATGCCTCTTCTCATTGAGGTCCCTCTCCCTCTGCAGGACTCTGGAGTACCGGCAAGTCCTTTAAGTTACTTTCACCCCTGCTGATGGTGGAAAACTGTAAGTAGTTCATATGTTCTGCAAGTCTCTGTTGCTATAATTTAATTATTCTAGGTGAAATGTGCACCACAACAGGACATGCCAGTGGAGTTTTTAACTTTCCTGAACTTGAATGATTTGGCTGGCAGAGCCTACAGCCTCCTATATAGCCAGACCTCTTACAATCTTTGCAGATCAATGGCAAACTTCACAAGGTGTCCAGAGGCCTGTAGGAAAAAATTCCTAATGCTAGCCCCAGACTGAAGCAGATATAATCCTATGAATTAGTGGTAATCAAGGCTTCTGAAAATTAGAAGAATAATCACCTTGAGACTTTTTGAGTTTGGGATTTAGAAAACTAAAATTAGAAGACTATTCAAAAAACTGAAGTCCTCATTTTTCAGAGTTTCATATCACAAAAACTTCTTGTCCAATTCTCCAACTTTGCCAGAAATTCCCCTTTGGCTAGAAACCAAACCTTTAACAAAATTCTTTTTCATGCGTGCATGTCTTAAAGTAGGCGGATTTGTAATTAAGTTTTCAATGGAAAGATAAGTACAATCTTAACTGTAGAATTGCAGCCTCGCTTTCATATAGCACAGTAAATATTAAATGTTTACAGCAGAGCCCTAGCTAACTGAGGTTCTGTTCAAAAGGCGAATAATCCCATATTCAAGTGTTTTGTACACTCTTTCTACTTAACTGGTAAATCTTATTTTGGAGTTGGTAGAATCTGTGTTTTTTGATTGACTGAAAAGTGCTAGCTGGTTCTCCCATTATTGGACAGGCACTTTGGAAATATCCAGAATACTGTGTAAGCTTTTTTCCTTTGATACTCATTTTTTTCCTGGCAAATGACATTATTTAGTGCAGTAAGTAATTGTACAGTGCGTAAGAAATAATTACTTAATGAAGCAATATTGCAGATCTAAAAAAAGTTTATATTAGATGTTTATGATCTGTAAATATATGGAAAATGTGATGTTTTTGTTTGTTTTCAAATGGAAGAAGTAAATGTAGGTGTTAGGCTTTTCAGTTTCCCACTGTAGGCACTGGATACACACAGTGCCAAGTCTCTCTTTCGTTCACTGCACATGTAGATTCCTTCTGACACAGGAGCCAAGACCTCTTTTTTTCTACTGACAAGGGGAGGAGTTTGAGAGCAGCAATGGGTATCTTTTGCCTGGTCCCCTTCTGGAGTGTCAGAGCTTTCCTCCTGCTGGGGCAAGGAAGCACAGTTCTACTCCTTGCCTGATCTTGCTCACAGAGGAAACTCTACCACATTCTCAGCATCTTCCTTGTAGTTTAGGGAACCTTAGTGTGTGGAGGTCACTGTACTTTTAAAATTCTCTAAAGTTCTCAGTGTTCCTCAAAAAGTGGATGTTATCTTTCAACACTATCAACCACAACACAGTTACATTTTTAGTCTGTGCATCACAACCATTTATATAGATTTGCAGTAGTTGCCATCCTAGTGGAGGACTCATGCAAGTGTGTTCATCTTACTGTGGTGGACTGCTTCCATTCTTTTAACAAAATTATACAACGCAGTTAGAGGAGCTTATCCACTAGAAAAATCTCACTTTGAAATACTGTGGGCAATTCCATATAAAGAGAAATGCTGTGGGTCTCACTTCTTCCTCCTGCTAGCGTTGTAGCTGGGTAGTCCTGTGGTAAGGATGGTGTAGAATATTGCTGCAGAGAATTTTTGCCTTCACTAACTCTTCCCACCCCAATGCCGAACCATGAGTCTATTCCCAACAAAGAAAAGCTGGAGAAAACAGCAGTTCTTAGGTAAAGAGGGAAATTATGTCGCATTTACTAAACCCATATTGAACAGGCCTGCACCTAGGAATTCAGCAGCACATCTGCTCTTCCGAACAGAGTTTTTTTAAATACAAAAAAACTAGTTTGCCATAATTCAATTAGAATATGACTAAGTCATGTTATATTCTCCTTAAAAATGTTGCAAGAGTAGAAAACCCAAGCACTCTTTAAGAAGCATTGATAAAACCATAAGGCTCAAGACAGCTCTATAGATCTGCACATTCACTTTGCTTCTGGAATAAAATTAGAATGAAGCTTCATGGTTACCAGTGATATATCTGTATCACAAAGCAGCAATATATTATGACATCCGCATTTGCCAAGGAGTCATCTAGCATCTTTTTTGATTCGTCTTTGCCCTTCCATAGAATTCTAGAGAATGGAGAAATAATTTGGCTGTTGGTTGAGCGTGTGATCGGTGCCAGGAAATGCATCTTCCATCTCAGTGCCTAAATACATTTTTTTACTCTGCCTCCTTTTAAATGTGAGTTTCTGGATATGTTAAACACCTGCATATCTTGAATCTCTTTCAGGAGTCTAATCAACAAGGGAATTTGCTCTGATGCATTTCCACAGTCTTCAAGCATAATCCTAAAGCTATTGGACACATTAATATTGTGGCAGTTTGCCACCTGCTTCATTTATTCACTTGGGAGTCAGTACTCCTTGATCTTTACAGAATGGATTCTTTGTGCAACTTTCTGTGGTAATGTAAGGGTCCCCCACATGAATTTGTGTGTCTATTCAGTAGAAAATAGAAAAGGGAGGATTGTAAACATTCTGATTAGTGTTCATGAGCACAGAGATATTGTCTACAATGTATTTCCTAACCAAGCAACTTCCACACATTCCTTTAGAAGAAAATCCTAATAAAGACTAAGTGTTACAGTTTAATATTACAAGCAATATTTTTGTCATACAAAGGCTATAATACAGCTGGCAAAAGGAAAAAAACAAAGGTTTCTTCACTAGCTGCTCTAGTTCTTTTAGATGATTGCTTGTATGGATCCCTATTCTTGGGTGACGTTCACCAGAACACTCACTGCCAAGAATGGGGATTCATATAGGCAATTTTCAATTTAAGCCCACAATCATCCTATTGGCTAACTAATGCACAATGAAACTTTCCTCATTTCTAAGGAGGGCAGACAGGTGAAAGCATATTACACTGCACTAGCTTCCAGTTCACTGTCATGTGAAATTCACTATATTAGTTTCTACATCTGTAAAGCTCTAAGTGACCAGGGTCCCGGTTACCTCAGAAATAGTCTCACTCTCTCCATCTCATTACATTTATTGTTGGCAGAATCTTGTTGGCTGTCTCAAGGAGAGAGCTCACAGGAGCTGGGGAAGGGTATCTGAAATGACAGGTCCTCCCTCTGGAATTCAATCTTGCTGCTACAGCTGAGCCTCACAAGTATAATAAATAATGGGTTGGAGTTTTGGAAAGGGTGTGTTTAGAGAACCCAAAAAAAGCACAGCTGTATAAATTAAGAAGTCTTCATTCCATCTCCTGCCAGCTTTAACACTACTTCAGGAAAGGCTGTTTGTTGGTTTAGGAATCATGAAAAGTATTTCATGGAAGATTTCAAGTACACTTCTGAACTGACAGACTAGACCAGTTCCGGAGAAGCCATCCAGTCTCTGAGGAAGCAGGTTTATTGAAAGAGTTACAGAAAATCTAATTGTCTCATGAAGAGTTAATGTGGCACCATAGAAGACTGTATTCTATCATTAAGGTATAAAACAGGGATTTTAGCCCTGTTTTACTTGGAAATCTCAATGCAACATTCAGTTATGGAGTTGTTACCAACACCACCATAATAAAAATGAGGAAGAGGCTAACAGAGGAGAAGAATCTAGTGTATCTTTGCAGTATGCTTTTCAATATTGCAGAGGGATCCAAGGAGACAACCACTGGTAAACTTGAACACTAAAATTAAGGGTTGACTCAGCCGACATCTACACTACAGCACTTACAGCAGCACAGTTGCACCAATGTAGTGCTTGTGGTGGAGATGCTCTAAGTCAACGGGAGAGAGTTCTTCCGTCAGCTTAATTGCTCCTGCCTCTGTGAGAGGCGGTAGCTTTGTCGGCAGGAGAAGCTCTGCCGCTGACATAGTGCTATCTACACCGGCGCTTTGGTCAGTATAAACTTTTGTTGCTCAGAGGTGTGGATTCATACCCGGGCATGACACAAGTTATACTAAAGTAAACTGTAGTGTAGACAAGGTCTGTGTATGCAAAGCCAAATTATTTACCTTCCAGTCTTTACCAAAGGCTCTTAAGCAAAGTAAGGTGTCAGGATATAAGAGGGAACCAGTCCTCTCATGGATCAGTAACTGGTTAAAAGACAGGAAACAAAAGGTAGGAATAAATAGTTTTCACAGTGGAGTGAGCTAAATAGCAGGGTTTCCCCAAAGATCCACGCTAGGACCAGTTCTGTTCAACATATTCATAGATGATCTGGAAAAAGGGGTAAACAGGTGGAAAGTTTATAGGTGACACAAAATTACTTAGGATAGTTAAGTCCAAAGCAAACTGCAAAGAGTTACAAAGAGATCTCCCCAAGGCTGGGTGACTGAGCGACAAAATGGCAGATGAAATTAAATGTTGATAAATACAAAGTAACGCACATTGGAAAACATAATCCCAACTGTATGTGCAAAATGATGGGATCTAAATTAGCTGTTACCACACAAGAAAGAGATCTTGGAGTCATCATGGATAGTTCTCCAGTCAAAAAAGCTAACAATGTTAGGAACCACTAGGAAAGGGATAGATAAGACGATAGAAAATAGCACATTACCGTTATTATAAATCATTGGTAGGCCACACCTGGAATACTGCATGCAGTTCTGATCACCCCATCTCAAAAAAGGTGTATTAGAACTGGAAAAAGTACAGAAAAGGGCAATTAAAATGATTAAGGGTATGGAACAGATTCCATATGAAGACAGATTAAAAAGAATGGGACTACTCAGCTAGGAAAAAAATGATGGGGCGGGGAGGATTACAGAGGTCTATAAAATCATGAATGGTATGGAGAAATTGAACAAAACACAAGCCAGGGCACCCAATGAAATTAATAGATGGGAGGTTTAAAACTAACATAAGGAAATAGTTCTTCACACAAGACACAGTTAATCTTGTGGAACTCATTGTCAGGGGATGCTGTGAAAGCCAAAAGTATAACTGTGTTCAAAAAAGAATTAGATAAGTTCATGGAAGAAAGGTCCATCGATAACTATTAGCCAAGATGGTCACGGATGCAACCCCATGCTTTGAGTATCCCTAAACTTCTACATGAAGCTGGAACTGGATAATGGGGGATGGTTCACTTGACAAATTGCTCTGTCTGTTCACTCTGAAGCGTCTGGCACTGGCCACTGTTGGAAAACAGGATACTGGGCTACGTGGTCAATCTTATGTTCTTATGTGCACTGGAAAAGATCAAAACAGCTGATCAGAGTGGTCACCATTCATCTCTTAGCTTATGGAGAAAGTGTAAGGGGTTTAAAAAAAAGGAAACTCCCTGAAGAGGATTGCAGAATCAATTCACATTTGGATACTGAATGGTAATTGCCTTAAAAAACAATATGCACCCACCACACAGAACATGATTTAACCATACTAGACAGATAGTGAAAATATCCTGAACACTTCCCTCCAAGAACTCAAGAGAACATTGCAGTGTCTGGCCCTGTTTTCATAAGCTCAGTCATCAGGAGTTTATTATTCTCCATTATTAATTTTATCCCAGGGATGCCATACATCTCCACTCGCTGGCAGCTAGGAAGACTACTGGGATAGATTTGCTGCATGACATTTTGTTAACAAAACTAGCACACATTTTTTAAAGCAACAGGAAGCACCAACTCCTCAGGAAGGCGGCAAGTCTAGTTGTTAGAGCAGAGGACTGGCAAGTAGGAGAGCTAAGGTTCAATTCTTGACTGGTACTCACTCTGTATGACCAGTCCTGCCTGTGCCACAGGTCCTCCTCCCCCTGCCATTTGTAATGTGAGCATCAAACCCTTTGTAAAGAACTTTGAGCTCCTTCAATCAGAGGAGCTATATATAAAGTGAAAAGTATTAGACCAGTGGTTCTCAAAGCCGGTCTGCCACTTGTTCAGGGAAAGCCCCTGGCCAGTGGGGGCTGCGGAAAGTGGCGCGGACCAAGGGATATGCTGGCTGCCGCTTCCCGCCACCCCCACTGGCCTGGAGCGGTGAACTGCAGCCAGGGGGAGCAGTGATCGGCCGAACCTGTGGACGAGGCAGGTAAACAAACCAGCCCGGCCCGCCAGGGGCTTTCCCTGAACAAGCAGCGGACCGGCTTTGAGAACCACTGTATTAGACAACTGATGGAAATTAATTCAACCTCAAGCATAAGGGCTCAAGTAAGCATATTCATATTTTTGCTCATCTTTCCATGTAGAAAAAAACATGGTTTAGCTGTGCTGCCCAGCAGCAAATCCCTGTGTATCAAGTGAGAGTTGAATTCTGGGATATATCTTATAATAAAATATACGTTTTGATAAGGTTAAAAAAAAAAAAGCCCCATGCAACAGCAAACCTGCTGTAAATCTTTGATGGAAACTGAAGTTTGATTAATTCCATTAAGACTTTACTGCTACTTGTAAATTTTACATTTAATGGCAGTTACATTTTGCACTGAGTTGTCTAGTTACTATTAAGTTTAAAATCTACAATACGGATAACTTGGGAGTAGCATTTTTGGATAATGCCAATACTAAGGAATGCAATAAGGTGATAGCTCTAAGAATGCTGATACACTTTCTAATTTGTCAGTTAACAAACATTTTGAAATAGCTAAGGTGGCCTTAGGTAAAAAAGTGGCCAAAACAGAAGAAAATACCAGTAGCAGAAGGAATACAGTGAGCACAGATTTCTCTGAACACAATACTTTGAATAGGACCAGACAAGATGCTGACAGATTTGGAAAGAACTGAGAAATAATATGCACAAGTAGAGAATGATTTTTGGAGGAGCTAGAGGAAGCCTCTTTTCCTGATGTTATTGCTGTTGGCATTTTTTGGTAGTTGTTGCTTTAAGAGGCCATTTTTATGAAGTAACTTTTAATTTCTCCCTCCTGGCCCTTAAATTCACTATTATTGCTGTTTTCTAGTGCAGCAGTTTAAAAAACTATCCATTGGTTTAATAAAGGTCAAGACATTTTGCCATGGTCAAACTATAATACTATTATATTTGGTCAATTAAAACGATGCTTTTAAAGAGAGCGCTTGCAAGAACAGCTTAGCAATGATTTTATTTTATAGTGCTCTGGCTACAGATTAACTTGTTGAAGGGAGGCTGCCTGCACCCTTGGAAAAGAACTACTTTAATATGAAGACCCCAACCAGTTTACATGATAGGATCAGGCTCAACTCTGTCCCTGCTGCCAGGGAGAAAAGTAACAGAGGCTACCTCTGCTGCCTTGGCCTCTGAATCAGGAAAGTGACATGAACTGGTGCCCTGGTTGCTAAAGGGCAGGAGGTTGCCTGAGGCTGCCTCTCCATATTCAGTTGAGGGCATCCCATGCCCTCTTCATCTTCAGCTGATGAAGAACAGGGTATGAGTCAGCTAGTTGGCTGCTCTGCAGCATTGGGGAGGGGGAGCTTACTGAAGTCTGTCCCCATTTTGCTCAGGGAGGAGCAAGGAGAATGCTTAGTGAGGTAAGAGCATTCTGATGATCTTTGGCAGATTATTCAGCACTCACCACCCTCTGTTTTGAATGAAAGTTATGCATGGAACCACCTTCAAAGACTTATCACGCCTTCACCTACCTTGAAATGGAATTGTCAGGTTCTGATGAACATATTGAACTACCACTTCTAAATAATTCTCTAAAATATTTAACACTCAGTGTTACTGGCTACATGGGGAAATTGACTAGCATAGTTACTCCGAATAAGTTTTCCATGTGTATCCCCATGTTAACATTTTTATTCTGGAACACTAAGTGTGCTATTTTAGAATATCCAAATTTACAACCTGCCTTATTCCAGAATAACTTCCATGCACACAATCTGTAGAGAGACTATTTAACTCTTGCCAGCAACCCAAGGATGCAGTAACAAAAGAGATCTGATTTAGGAGAGTGGCTAACCTGACATACAAAACATGAAGACTATATGCAAGCTATAATGGCAAGCATTGCCTTAGACATTTAATTTTCCCTTGGCTGAGTGTGATTTTTGCATTCACAATATTCACTCACCGTAAACCTTGTGGTACACATTTTATAAGAGTAAAGGAAAGCCTGGGAAAAGATAAGTTTTTCTAAAGACATTCTATGTAAATATGATTAGTCTGCAAAAGTTTGGGTACAAGCTGACAGTAAATCTCAGCGTTAAAGTAGCTATGGACCAAAAATTATCTACTCAACATATCAAGCTTTATCTATACAACTCTCATTATTGCTATGGAGTTACACAGTTTAGACCTCTCTCTTTCAAACAACTTCTAGAAAAATAAGAAATCTTTAAAATACATATAAGGGAAGGATAAGGACAGAGTGAATTTTGGCAACCCTATGTTGTACGTATCAGATTTGTCTGAAAGCTACATATTTTACCCCAGGCATTTTTTAAGCTTACCATTGATGAGCGTCACCCACCAGACTCACACCCTGCTTGTTAGAACAGCTTATGCCATCAGCACTATCTCAGCCATGTGAAGTGATAACTTCTAGTATCAATTTTTCCTGGTGAATAGATGGTAAAAACATTCTCTCCATTCAAACAAAAAGGGCTAAAGAATCCACTCACTCAGAAAATAGCAACAGTAGGAACTGGTGAGCCTCACAAGAATAAATCCATTTCTTTTTATAGCTGTGGTGAGGTGCTCACCCTTATATCCATTTCTTAAGAACAGGAAAGTGGAGTGGATGTTTCCTAGGGCAGTGGTTCTCAAACTTTTTTTCTTCGTGGACCACCTGAAAATTGCTGAGGGTCTCATCGGACCATTTAACGATCGTTCCAAATGTTGTTTGTACCGTTAGCTAACTATTGTAAAGCATTTTGGATAAAAGCACTATACAAAAAAGCTTTATACTAATTAACTTATTTTGTTCTGATTGTTACACATAAAAGCACATAACTCATTTTAATATCAGTAGACGTAGTCTTACCTTTCTAATGCGATGGATGTGCCCTCTCTCCCCTGCCATGGCAGCCCCCGAGCTGGGGCTGGGAAGGAGGGGGTCTCTCCGTCTCTCCCCCATTGCAGCTTCCCCCATGCTGGGACTGGGAAGGAAGGGGTTTCTCTTCCCAGCCACAGAGCTGAGGCTGGGAAGGAGGGTCGTCTCTTCCCGGCAGTCGCAGCCCTGGAAAAGTCACCTCTTTCTCTGGCCACCACAGCCCTGCACGTCCCAAATTCCTCCCATCCTGTCTTCTCACCCCACTGCCCTCTCCCACCTACCCCGTATTCCTCCCAAGGCCACCACCTCACCTTTCATGTGCATATTCTCCAGGGTCCAGACACCTAATTAGTGCAGCCACGCCTGCGCGACTCCACTAATTAGGTGGGTGGCCCTTCATTCCCTCGCATATGGCCACCCAGGCACGCACCTTAGAGGGAACTATCCATGGATCACCTGAATGGAGCTCATGGACCACTGGTGGCCCGCAGACCAGAGTTTGAGAACTTCAGTCTTAGGGCATGACAGGAGTCCCAACAAGTGAGATGATAGCGTTGTGTTTTAGAGCCTTGTGTGCCCTCTCTGCAAAGACAGACAACTATTTGATGATGCTCAACAAAAATGCCAGGTTTTCAGCATATATCAGATGACTTTTACTAGGGAGCTTCAGTAAGACAAGCTATTGACAAGATTTAGGAAATTTACCTCTCCCAGTAGATACTAGGACCTGGTGAAACTAAATGAAGATTGACAGGAACCAGAGAGACTAATGTGTTCGATGTGTACACTGCAGTAGTGATGGGCATGCAGGATCATCTTCTATATGTTAAAATACAGTCTGGCTTTATACACCGTGGGCCAGATTCTCTGCTGGTGCACACTGGCATAATTCAATTGAAGTCAATGAGGTAAGACAATATACACCAGCTGAGGGTCTTATTCAATGAGTTTAAGCACAGTATCACTGGGCTAAGTCCAGTGTATTAAAATTCTGTGCTGTGCCTCCCTGAAATGCAACATAGAAGGTGCAGCTCAGGGGAAGGTGGGGGCAAAGGTGGCTTTAAGTGTCCTTTTCACCTTTGGGATTCTGGGCTGCTTCAAGTACTGAAAGGCCCCCCTGGCAAAAATTAAAGCAGTCCCAGAGGTGCTCTAGCTCATGGCAGCCTGACATAGGCTGATGCACACTCCAGAGCAGCCCAGAATCTCCACAGTTCATTGCAGAGACTTCCTTCTACAAACCTGAGTGAGCCTCCTGCTACCAAGATTCCCTCTCCACTGAGGTTTCCAAGAGGAACCACTGTAGAGTCGCCATGGAGAACCTGCACTGAGATAATTCACCCGGCCTCAGCCCATTGCAGCACAGCTCTATCCCCTGTATGCTGTCAGAGCAACCTACTGGAGCAGATGTGATCTGTCCCTCAGGTTTTTTTGTTTTTTTTTTAAACGTATATGACTTCAAAATGAAATGACAATTCAGTTATAAATCACACTGCATTAAATACTACACTGGCATTACATTACCATTCTACAAATTACACATCAATCATTTTTACAGATATTAGAAATCTGGGGCTGAGAGACTAATTGACTGTTAAAATATTTTATATATTACATGTCTGTGCTTTAATGTATTAGATAGAAACAAAGAGAATTTAGTTGATCAAGAATTTACCTGGGATTTGTAAAACTGATCGTTAAACAGGGGCATTTTTTACTGAGTACTTAAAGTTTAAGGATTTACAATTTTATAGTGAATGTTTAATTATATAAGTTGCCCAGATGCTTCAGCTGGATAAGATACCAATTCAGCAAGGTACTTACGCATATGCTTCACTTCAACCCCGTGTTTAAGTGCTTTCCTACAATGAGGGCCTAACTGAGATGTGTGATAATATTTATTATTTTTCCTCCCATGCCATGTAAACTACATAGTATTCTCCTATAATGGGATTTTCATAGATAAGAACATTTCAGAATGTTACACAAATTGCATTTTGTAGGTTTCATGTTTTAAATAAAGTAAATACATTCAGTTAGAGCAAAATTACAATTTTATCTGTAAAACAATTTAAGCTGCTAAAAAAGCACTTTGTCACTACACCTTCAGAAAAACACAGTTATCAAAAAGACTACAGTAGTAAGGTTAAAATTAGTGAAATTACTAAAATAAATTTATACTTCAACTCCATTTAAAAACTTTTGCCCTGAGAGCTTAGGAAGAAGCAGCAGTGATAAAAGAACCACACAGCCCAATAATGTCTCATTATTTATTAAAATACTTGTTTAAATAAATGACATATAAGAAACACATCTGATGTTGCCACAGATCATTTGCATATGCACTGAGTTTGCAGCGCAGACTCTCCGGAGACCATCATATATTACAAAAATAGAGCAAACCTAATTTAAAGTGGACTGTCTTTACAAGCAAAAACTTTTCAAGGTATTACACAAACAAAAAATTACCTTTTGTGATTTTCCATGATTTTTATGGACATTTAACTCTTTAAAACAGACGTTCTGTCTCCTTCCACACACAACCTCTCTATCCCTTCTACTTGATCCTGAAGTGAAATCATAATGTAAAGAAGGGTGATGTCATAAATCCACGCAACAGGGTCCCAAATAGACAGACAATCAACCTTGATTTGTCTTAAGATTCTGAAACCACAATATTTTACATTTCAAATAATCCAGTATATGATAACTCAAAGCCTTCAGTGTGTCACTGATTTGCATGGACACTTGTAAAATGTTTTATTAAATCTTGATCAGAAATAATGTATAATCCTCAAGCACACAAAATACAGATACTCACAACATAAGCATATCCTCTCTTCCCCCTTCACTATAAGAAATTAATGAAGAATTTCTTTGCACAAAAAAAGTGCAAAAGATGCAAGGAACAAACCATAAAAAGAAGAACAAATAAAATTTCTTTCAGTTTAGGCTGATCTTTGCCATGAAACCATTAATTCAAAATTTTCTCCCATAAATCCTAACTTTAAATAGGTAACAGTTTTGTTTACCACCAGTTTAAAAATTTAAGCAAACCTCCAGCTTGGAAAACCTCCATACCTGGAAAAAAGTTTAAAAAATTAAGTCCTGCACAACAGCAGACATCTTTCGATTTTTTTTATTTGAAGAGTTGTATGCATCAGGATAACTAAAAATTCCCAAGTCAATTTTCAAATAAAATGAGAGTTGAAAGTAATTGATCTTGGTGTTTAGGAACACGTCGGTAGGAAGCAGTTTGACCTAGAGAGGTTGAGGCGAGAGGGAGAAACAGGAATAGTCAAATCCATCTATATAAAACATTAATAAACTTAAAAAAAGTTATTGTTATAAACACTATCATGAGTTTCTGGCGAGATCACAATTGTACTCAGACTTTATTCTTGTGGTTTCTATGGCATCATCACAGGAAAAACCTAATCGTACCATAGTAATTGTTTTATAATCTGCAGTTGCCTACTGCTCCATATATTAAAACACAGCAAAAAGGACAACGTGTTCCATATTCAGAGAATGCTTATTTGTCTCAGAGGATAATTACTTCCCCATTAAGCCCTTTTATAATCATAAATCTGAATCAAACCCAACCTCAAAGCAAAACCAAACAGTTGGAATAAGCGTTCCACAGAGCAGTACCAAATGTTGTAATGTGACAACTGCGAGCTACTCAACAAATAAACTTGCTGAGCTTAATAGGATATGCAGTTTAATTCCCAGTTTATCCCATGCTATTTTTTCTGTTCATAACAACCCCCTTCCAAATGTGCAGCACAGCACTGAGTTTCCAGGGATAAGACAACCCACAATGAGTCCGACAGCAAGTGGACGTGACTAAACTTACCAGCTTTATTTTGGTTTATAAGAAGAGTGCACTGATGGGAACAAGATTTCTTTATGAAATGCAATACCTTGCTTGCAGGAATGGAGACATATAACAGCTGCAGGAATGATGTCACACACATGGTATTGTAGTGGGTGGGAAACCCTGCTAAGAGGCTGGGATTTTATCTATTACAGCTCCTGTTTTGAAGTTGAAAAATAAATGTTTTCTTATTTTTGAGAGGACATCCTTTTCACAATAGGAGTCTGGGCCACTGGTGTAAGACCATAGGCTACTGCAGTCTTATGGCTCTTATACTGGAGAGTTATAAAACATACATGGAAGAGCATTATCTATTTGAGCACTTATGGAACTTCTAAATAATGAGACTCTTGTTGAGGCTTCACTATTCTGAACTGCTAAATACAACATTACATTCTGAAAATGAGTATAGGCAATATATTCAGATCAAAGCAAAACAATCAGGACAGGAAGCATGAGGATGGTTATGCTACTCGACTAAGAATAAGGAAAAGTAAACAATACAGTTGAAACATTCGCCAGTTAGCATTGTTTACAGGATTTAAAAAGAAAAAAAAATTACAGCTGTGCTTTGAATTGTATACATCTTTTCTCAAATCATTCATGTTTAGCTGCTCCCAGAACATATCGCATAATGCAATACTTCCAATCCCCATCCTTTTAATCAAGAGACGTTGCTTTGGCCTCCACATTACTATTATACAGCTTATCTGCTTCAAAACATGCAGTTCATACATTTTACAGTTTTACTGCCATAGTCGATACATTCTGGCCCAATACACTCACAGCAGGCATTGTGAAACCACCGGTATTTTGATGCTCCCATGGACTCACAAGAGATCTTGCACTGATGTATTGACATGCAGTCATCAAAATAGACCACAGTGCACATGTTTTCTAAACAAAGGGAGAAAAAATTTTAAAAGGTTACTTTAGTTAAGTATGTAGCTGTCAGATGTTTGAGGGCAAGTCATTCAAACTACGTGCTACAGGGGAAACGGAAGGGTGAGGACAGGAGAAGAGGGGAGAACATAAGGCCTGCTCTACCAGCCTGGATACTTTCTTCATATTGTCAAGTATCAGAGGGGTAGCCGTGTTAGTCTGGATCTGTAAAACGCAACGAAGAGTCCTGTGGCACCTTACAGACTAACAGACGTATTGGAGCATAGGCTTTCGTGGCTGAATACGCATGCGTCTGACAAAGTGGGTATTCACCCATGAAAGCTTATGCTCCAATATGTCTGTTAATCTATAAGGTGCCGCAGGACTCTTTGTTGCTTTCTTCATATTGTGGCTCTCAACCCCCTTGTAGGCAGTACAGTAGTCTTTACTTCTATGATCATATACTATTTCTCAAGTACATGGTCATACCACTTTTTGCACATTACAAGGTGCACATTGTAAAATGCAGAGTGGATAAGGCAGAGCTACACAGGAGCCCTTGCCTCAATCACCGAATGTCTTGGGTGTGCCTACAGTGCAACTTGGATCATGCTTGCCAGTACAGGTAGACAGACCCGCTTGGACCCTATGGATACATACTAAGGCAGCTAGTCCGAGCCGTCACCTGTGCTACCCCTGGCTCCACCATTATTTTTGCTATGGAACTCGAGCACAGTTAGTGCTTGTCTGTGTACTCACACTGGGAAGTGCCCTCCCAGTTGCAGTGTAGATGCACCCCCTTTAAAAAGCCTGGTTTTCATGAACTCTGCTCTACACAGTACTGCAAGATGCTGCAGATTTATATTTAGGAGTATACAGAAAACATGAGGAACACTGTATTGCTTGAAAGACAATTCGGTCATGGATTCCATTACAGTCCAACCACATACATGAGGGAGCAGAGATAAAATTGCACATGCAAACCTATTTTTGGCATTTCCTGAGTTGAGTGCTTACCTGTGCAAGCTAAAAGTATTTTTAATAGAATGTTTGTGAAATACCAAGTGTGCAAGGTGCTTTAACAGTGATTTATCATTTAAACAGATAATACATAGATCAAAGATCAGATTAAAAAAGGCAAGTAATTTAGTGGAGATATATATAATCATGTTTCATTAGTTCCATCGTTTCTCTATTCTACAGTATTTTATTACCACAGACTACCAATCCAGCTTTTAGCTGAGAAATTGTTAGATTGCTTCCTGCTGATGCCCATGCCAATTCCAACTCTCCCATTTGCCACCTTAAATTCCATCCCATATGCCAAACTTCCCTCTTGGATGCTCATAACATCATCTCTCTCTAGCCTTTAATCTGTTAATCTTGATCCCAGCTGCAAGCTTTTCTTTGCAGCATCCCTGACAAACTCTCTCTTCTGGCTTCCCTGTGCCAGGGGCTAGTGAAAGCTTACACTACCTAGCAATTAGACCAGGCGTCGGCAACCTGTGGCAGGCGGGCCAATTTTTAATGGCATGCGGGGCGGGCTGATCGGCTCAGCCCGATGCCACTCTGGCGCTTTCTGCTGCCGGCTCCTGCCAGCCGGGGACCCTCTGCCAGTCCCACTCAGCACCCACTGCCGGCATAGGGGAAGGAACCCCAGGCTGACAGGGGACTGACACCCCAGCTGGCAGGAGCCCGTGGCCGAAACCCCAGAGTGATGGCTGGCTGAGCTGCTCAGCCTGCAGCCGCTCTGGGATTCCCGCTACTGGCCCCTTGCCAGCTGGAGTCCCCCGCTGCAGCCCCACTCAGCCCTCACTGCCAGCCTGGGGGAAGGAACCCTAGGCTGGCAGGGGGCTGAGACCCCACCTGGCAGGAGCCCACGACTGAAACCCCAGAGCGGCGGCAGGCTGAGCCGCTCAGCCTGCAGAGCTCTGGGATTCCCGCTGCTGGCCCTTTGCCAGGCGGTATCCCCTCTGTGGCAGCCCCACTTACCTTGCGCAGGCACCCTTCCAGACAGGGTCCAGGCCTGCGACCCTGCTCAGCCCTACCGGGGCCAGCTCACTCACCTCAGCTGCCAATCTGGGGTTCCAGTTGCTGACCTCCTGCCAGCCCGGTCTAGATCTCCAGCACTGCTCAGCCTGCTTTTTGGCCTGGAGTCCCTGCAGGCCACCCTGGGCTCTTCTCCTGGCCTTGGATCACTGCTCTGCAGCCTCACCGCTGTGGCCCACTGTTCCCAGCAAGGGAAGAGGGGGTGCAGCTTATCTTAAAATTGCTTATCTCAGACCACACTGTGTTCGACCTTGTGCCTGCCTTCTATCACCGTTTTTTCCCCACTGAGAGTTGAAGGGAACATTTGACAAAACAGCACCTCCTAAGAAAGTGAAGCTAGATGTCCAATCATTTCAGCCTGCTTGGACAGACGCATTTGAGTTTATTGAAAAGAAGGACCGTGCTATCTGTGCTTTTTGTTATGAAAATGTTGTTTGTCACACGTCAAGTGTTCGACATTTTGAAATGAAGCACAAGAAAACTTTTCTTGACGAAGCAGACAAGACTGAATCAATCAAAAAGGCAGTAGCAGCCTATGAGAAGCAAAGTAGCGTTTTTAAAAGCTTAAGTGTAAGTAAAAAATCAAGCTACAGAAGGAAGTTAAAAGATTGCACAGTGCATTGCAAAAAACAGAAAGCCGTTTACAGATGAGGAACATATAAAAAGTTCTTCTCAGCAGTTGGGAGATTTTGTTCAATGATTTGCCAAATAAAGATACAATCATATCTAGAATAAAAGAACTGCCCATCTCTGCCAGAACAGTTGAGAGACGCATATGTGAAATGGCAGAAAACATTAAGGAAAAGCAGATGACTGCATTGAAAGATACAGCAGTGTATAGTGTTGCAGTTGATGAGAGTGTGGATATAAACAATGTTCCACGTTTGGCAGTTGTGGCAAGATACTGTGCTTCCGAAGAAATCCAAGAGGAACTTTGTTGCCTAAAACCCCTGCATAGCACAACAAAGGGGAAAGATATACTGGAAAGTTTTTGTAAACCATTTTGAAGAACGAGGAGTTGATATCAGAAAAATATTTTGTGTGACAACAGATGGTGCTCCTGCTATGGTCGGAAAACAGAAGGGATTTGTAAAGTTGCTTGAAGATCAAATTGGTCATCCAACAGTCAAATTTCACTATATCATCCATCAAGAAAACCTGTGTGCTAAAATTCTAATTCAGAGCTTAATAATGTGATGAATACTGTGGTGCGAATTGTGAATTTCCTTGTCTGAGTCAAAGCAGATCGAGCAACAATTTCAAGCACTGCTAGAAGAGATGGACAGTGCTTATAACGACATCTCACTTCACAGCAACATTCGGTGGCTAAGTCGTGGCAAGGTTTTGGTGCGCTTTGTAAACTGTTTTGATGCAATCAAGGCCTTTTTATCAGAAAAAGAACAAAACTACCCCGAACTAGATGACGACAAATGGCTGTGTAAGCTCATGTTTCTAACTGATATCACTGCTCACCTAAATGAACTCAACCTCTGTCTCCAGGGTGCAGGGCAAACAGTTCTGGATCTTTATGAAGCCTGGAAAGCATTTGTTGTGAAACTAGCAGTTTTTTCCAGGGATATTCATACTTCTACTTTCCGCTATTTCCAACTCATAAAAGAGCTATCGACACGTTGTACTGTCACTGTCGATGAGATTGGAAAGTACATGCAAGAACTGGAATCAGAATTTTCTGACAGATTTCAAGATTTCCAGCAATTTGGCCCAATGCTTTCTTTTCTAATTAAACCTGAAAAGTTCAATGAAAGCGACTTGGATTTGTCTGTGTTTCAATGAATGGGTGTTGACGATTTTGAAATGCAACTCATTCAGTTAAAAAGCTCAGAATTGTGGACATCAAAGTTTGTGGATCTGCAGAACGCACCTGAAGCCACCAAGAGAGATCATGGGGCTTCTGTTCTGACCTGCTGGACATCCCTGCCAGTGAAATTTAACTGTTTGAAGAAAATTGCGTTTGCAGTGCTTTCAGCATTTGGATCCACATACCTGTGTGAACAGGTATTTTCATACATGAAATCTGTCTTCTGTCCCTCTCGGAGCCGGTTAACAAGTGATCGCTCAGAAGCCTGTGTGCAGCTTGAAGTATCCAAATACGTGCCAGACACTGGAAAACTCAGCCAGGAAAAGCAAGGGCAAGGATCACACTTAACTAATAAGATCTGCATTTTAATTTAATTTTAAATAAAGCTTCTGAAACATTTTGAAAACCTTGTTTACTTTACATATAACAGTAGTGTGGTTATATATTATAGACTTCTAGAGAGATCTTCTAAAAAACGTTCAAATGTATTACTGGCATGTGAAGCCTTAAATTAGAGTGTATAAATGAAGACTCGGCACACTGCTGCTGAAAGGTTGCCGACCCCTGAATTAGACTGAGGTTTCCAGCTCAGTCTAATTGCAAGACTGAGTTAAATACAAGTAGGAGATCAATGAATGGGGAACAGCCCGTTCCTAGTCAGCAAATCATCTGTAGTATTAAAAAAGGTTGGGCAATGTGTAAAGGCACATGCCAATTAAAGAAAAAAAAGGAAGTGATGGATTAAAGAGGCATCCCAAATGCTAAGCTACTATTTTATATATATTTTTATTGGATCACCTTCTGTGAGTGAGAGAGACAAGCTTTCGAGCTCTTCTTCAGTTCTGGGAAACATTCAGTGTCACGGCTAAACATAAGGTGGAATAGATTGTTTAGCATAAATAGTTAACATATATTTCAAGGGACCATTCAAGGTGAAGTGGTTGGTTAACACCCCACAAGTCATAGTGGGAAAAAGAAGGGGGTGCAACTGCAGGGATTGTTAATGGGTTACAGATTGTTGTAATAAGCCATAAATCCAGTGTCTCTATTCAGTCCATGATTTTAGTGTCTAGCAAAGTTATGAATTTAAACTTGCAGGCTTGTCTTTTGAAAGGAGTTTTGCACGTTTCCTTTGAGGATGAGAACTAATAGGGCAGGTCAGAGGTCTACACTACAAATTTACATTCGCACAGCTGTACCGATGCAGCTGTGCCACTGTAGTGCGTCTGGTGAAGATGCTCTAAGCCAGGGGTCAGCAACCTTTCAGAAGTGGTGTGCCGAGTCTTCATTTATTCACTCTGATTTAAGGTTTTGCGTGCCAGCAACACATTATAACATTTTAAGAAGGTCTCTCTCTGTAAGTCTGTAATATATAACTAAACTGTTGTATGTAAAGCAAATAAGGTTTTTAAAATGTTTAAGAAACTTCATTTAAAATTAAATTAAAATGCAGAGCCCCCTGGACCAGTGGCCAGGATCCGGGCAGTGTGAGTGCCACCGAAAATCACCTTGCGTGTTGCCTTCGGCACGCGTGTCATAGGTTGCCTTTCCCTGCTCTAAGACGACGGGAGAGAGCTCTAAATCCTTAATAGCTCTACATCCATGAGATGCAGCAGCTAAGTCAGTGAGAGAAGATCTCCCGCTGACATAGTGCTGTCTACACATGGGATTATGGTCAGTATAACTATACGTTGCTTGGGGGTGTGAAAAATCCACACCCCCGAGCAATATAGTTATACCAAAGTAAGTATGTAGTGTAGACCAAGCCACAGAGTGATCGCTTTGTGAAAAGTGTTCACCTACAGGTGATAGGGTGCTTTTATTTTTAATCATTTTCCTGTGTGAGTTCATTTTGAGACTGTAGTGACTTTATTTAGTTAATGGGCCACTTCACCTTGAATGATCCCTTGAAATATGTGTTAACTGCTTATGCTAAACAATCTGTTCCATCTTGTATTTAAATGTGACACTCTCAGTATGTTTCCCAGACCAGAAGAAGAGCTCTATGTAAGCTCAAAAGCCTGTCTCTCTCACCAACAGAAGTTGGTCCAGTAAAAGATAATGCCTCACCCACCATGTCTCTCTAATGTTCTGGGACCGACACAGTCACAACACCACTGCATACATTTTATAGATTTGTTTGCTAAAGCCCCCATAATTCTTAATATAATCACACATTTCTCCCTATCCAAAAACAAAGGTCACGTCTCTTGGGGGGGAAAAAGCAACCAGAAGCCCAGCACTTTTGAATAACTACACTAACAAACCAACATGCACACTAGAGAGGAAAGATCTTTGTTTCCAGGATATAGACTTCAGTTTCCCATTTGCCAGTGATTTATTATGAACTATTAAGAAAAAGCCAATTTTTACAAGCTATGGAAGCTCTATTGACACCATCCTTAATCCATATCAAATCACAGAATCACTGAAACGTAGGGCTTGAGAGGTCATTAGGCCATCCCTTTGTGCTGATGCAGGACCAAGTATACCCTCACTAGTGTTTGTCCAACATGTTCTTAAAACCTCCAATCATGGGGATTCTACAACCACTCTTTGAAGCATATGCCAGATCTTAGCTATCCTTATAGTTAGAAAGATTTTCCTAATATTTAACCTAAATCATCTTTGCTGCAGATTAAGCCCATTACCTAAATCATCTTTGCTGCAGATTAAGTCCATTACTTCTTTTCATACCTTCAGTGGAAATGGAGAAAAATTGATCGCTATCCTCTTTATAACAGCCGTTAACATATTTGATGACTTATCAGGTCCCTGCTCAGTTTTCTTCCCACAAGACTAAACATGCCCGATTTTTATTAACCTTTCCTCAGTGATAAAAGGTTTTTCTAAACATTTATCATTTTTGTTGTTCTCCTCTGGACTCTTCTCCAAATTTGTCCACATTCTTCCTAAAGCATAGCATCCAGAATTTGACACAGTATTCCAGCGGAGGTCTCCCCAGTACTAAACAGAGTGGGGAAATTACCTCCTGTGTCTTACAGATGATACTGCTGTTAATACAGGCCAGAATGATATTAGCCTTTTTTGTAACTGCATCACATTGCTGACATATTCATTTTGTGATCCACTATAACTCCAGATCCTTTTCTGCAGTTCTGCTGCCTAGCAAGTTATACTTCGCTTTGAAGTTGTACATCTGATTTTTCCTTCCTAAGTGTAGTATTTTGTGTTGGTCTTTACTAAATTTCATCCTGTTGATTTTGGATCAATTCTTCAACTTTTCAAGGTCCTTTTGAATTCAAATCTTGTCCTCCAAAGTGATTGCAATCCCTCCCAGCTTGGTGTCAACTAAAAATTTTATGAGCATCTTCTCCACTCCATTATCCAAGTCACTATAAAAATATTTAATAAAACTGGGTCCGGGACAGACCTCTATAGGACCCCACCAGATACACCCTCCCAATTTGACAACAAACAAAGACAACTCAGTCTTTCAACTAGTTTTGCGCCCATCTTTTATAGTAATTTAATCTCTAGACCATATTTCCCTAATTTGTTCATGAGAATGTCATGTGAGGCTGTCAAAAGCTTTACTACAATCAAGATATAGCACCTCTACAAATGATGGAGTTGGACTTGTTTTCCTCCTTACCTTGACATTGCTGATTTATACTTAGAGTGATAACGGAGACCTAACAATTAACAACATGTACAATTTCAAAAATAGTTATTTCTCAGGAATGGGAAACTTTTTGTTTGAGTTGGCTTTTAATAGTCCTAGTCGCCAATTCCTTCCTCCAAGGAGACCAAATCATCTGTGAATACATACTGGGATCCTCCCCTCTCCTCTGCATTTGAAAATCTCTCATAACAATAGAATAAAGAAACAAAACAAGTTGTCTGATGCAGAAAAAAGAACAAAGCAAGCACACTGTTTCTGCTACATCATTGACTTTCTCTCATCCAGCAGTCTAAGAACAAATCTTTGTTCACATATGACAGGCGATGGAATTCCATCTGCTGCTTCTAGCAAGTTCAGGAACCCTTATCTAAAATGATTATTTCTTGGACTGGTGAAATGGGTCCATGTAAAAAAAGTTACACCTACAGGTTCACAATGTATTCTGGAAAATCAATTTAACTGTTATCAGTTTCAAGAACCAATCATGTAAAACATTCACTTGACTGTCTCTCTGTAGATAAAAGAATGTTACTTATTTCAGTAACAGTTCTTTCATTAGCATTTTGACAGTTTTCAGGTATGTGAAAAAAGGAATGTGGAAGAGAGAGTTGTCAGGTGAAGAAAACAGTGCAGATAACTCATTATCTCAGAAAATGAAGATTTTTTTTTTTAATTTCAGAATAAAGGGAGGTTTGTGTAGCAGAGAGAATCATATACAACAAAGACTGAATTCAAAGTAATCAAAACAAGACAGCCTCATGCCTCCACCAGCATGTTGTTCTAATCTTCGTTTTCCAGTGCAAACAATAATTATAAAAGAACTACACTGCAGGGAAGTCACAAGTTCAGAGCACACCATGTCTGATGTGCAATATTTGTCTTTAAAATCTAATCTATGAGATGAAAAATTTTTCTGATCCTCTCCAAGCCAAACTATATTTACAGCATTGCCAACAAATGAAAAAGACACAATACATTTCTCGTAAGAGAAAATAATTAGGTGGTCATATACAGTGCTTTTCATCAGTAGATCAAAGAACTTAACAAAAGAAGTAAATATATTATCAAAATAAACCAGTATACAATTTTCTGGTAATTACGGATGATAAGAGAGAGACCCATTTCAACATCCACCTGCTGTATCCAGTAAGCTAGATACACAGTTGGTGACAAACTCTCTTCCTTGGTTGAGGCTCCAGAAGAGGGTGAATTCAGAGCCCATCCAGAAAGTAACCAATGGTTAATGTAAAGACACCCTTCCTTGCACTATGGATTTTGTTTCATCAGCTGCCAAAAGATACTCTGCTATCCTTCCTCCCACTGACAAGATTCTGTCATCACCTGTGACAATTAAGTTCATTTTAAAAGGTACTGAACTGCAAGTTCTGAGCTCTGAGGCCACCAAAAGGGAGTTTAAGCTAAATATGTAGAACAAAAAATGTGATTCCCAGAAAAACAGCCTGAATTTGTGACTCAAGAGTTGACAGCCCTTGGTATGAACAATTACCACTAGTTCCAGAAGTTCAAAATAATATCTAAAGTGTCAGAGTCAAGTTGGGGGTGAGGAAATCAGCAGCATGGTACAGAATGCGATTTTTAAGGTCCAATAGCTCGCAATGTGCCAGGGCTAGAAAGGAATGCTTTGTACCAAGGGAAGTTTCAGCTTTCCAGTGATATAAAGCAGTCCTTTCTAGCCCCAGTGGTTCATGAAGTATCTGTCATTACAACTGTCAGTGGTCCCTTGGGCTAGCGATATTTTCAGTTCTAGATGAGTATCTGAAAAAGTAGTAAGTCCAACACCTCAGACAAGTTTAGTTTCAATCTCTGCATAAGCAATGTATGGAATCAAAGCAGTCAGAGAGGCTGTGGCAGAACATGGCAAGTGTAGTTTTTAGGCAGGGCCTATTCCAAGTTTTGTGAGACCCTATACAAAATAACATACAATAAGCTGGGTCCCATCCACCTCTGACAATCCCCTCTTTCAAACCCCTAGTTATTGACAACACTCCCCAGGTCCAAAGCTAGGGAAAAAGCAGAGGGGGCATATGGAAACCAGTATTACTCCTTATGGGCAACAAATAAGAGTCATAGGCAGAAAGAGGATATCTGGGCCATACCCTCTTAGCATGCAATGCTAGTGCCAGAATGGCAGGTGTCCACAGAAGGAAGACAAACTGAGCAGAGAGGAACCACAGCATGCAAAAAGCCCAAGTGGCTTTCTAGTAGCCCCATTCAATTGTTAGCAGCACTACTAGTGGACCTGATGGATGTTCAGCATCCAGGGCTCTAGATGTGCAGGGCTTTAAGGGATTCCATAGGTTCAGTAGACTGAAGAGCACCGCTGACTGTAGGATACGCTGGTATTTCTAGCAGAGCATTTTTCTTGTAGATGTTTTAGCTTGAAACAATACAGGCTGTTGGTTAGCCTATGCACTGTCCTACTTATCTGTACATGTATTTTGTAGTACTTGTGCTTACACAAGCTGTACGAAAGCCTTCCTGCACAAGTTACATACACTGTGATTGAACATATTATCTGTATGTCCATACTGCCCAGCAGTTTCTATTCCTCCTCCAAGTACATGATATTGGAAGCAATTTTACACCTTCCTCATCTACAATCACTGAAGATCTGAAAAGGATTAGATCTGCTCAAGTTTCTTAACAAAAAAAAGTTCACTTTTATTTCTGTGCTGAATTCCTACCATAGCCAGTTAATCAAGGGCACTGAGTATCTATTTCTAAGTTTAACTCAATTGTCATTCTTGGAATTTAACAGTAATATATATGATCTTTGAACCTAATATTGAATACAATGTGGCTTATGGAACAGGCAGTCTCATGAAATAGACAAAAAAACACCTGGATTTGGGATCTTTCCCACTATGAATAAAATACAAATTGTTATTAGAACAGGTAGCCCTTTTCATAAAGTCTTGAGAAAATTTCCCACCACCCCAAAACTCCAACTTTTCATCCAAAAAGGCAGCAAGTAAAATTGACAAATCCTTCCAGAGTTACGAACATCAGAGTTACAAACTGACTGGTCAACCACATACCTCAAATGGAGCAGGAAATATGCAATCAAGCAGCAGCAGAGAGGAAAAAAAAAAGAAAAGAAAAAAAAAGCACAACACAATACAGTACTGTGTTAAATATAAACTACTAAAAAATAAAGGAAAAGTTTAAAAAGAGATTTGACAAGGTAAGGAAACTTTCTGTGCTTGTTTCATTTAAATTAAGATGGTTAAAAGCGGCATTTTTCTTCTGCATAGTAAAGTTTCAAGGCTGTATTAAGTCAATGTTCAGTTGTAAACTTTTGAAAGAACAACCATAATGTTTTGTTCAGAGTTACAAACATTTCAGAGTTACGAACAACTTTCATTCCTGAGGTGTTCGTAACTCGGAGGTTCTACTGTATAATTCACATCTTTAAATACTGTACTGTGTGCACATATGGCTTTCTGCAGCTTACCATTTAACATTGTTACTTTCATTATTCTAATACCAGAAAGCAAATATTTTAATAATGTCAAACACAGATATGAACTAGATGTTTTGTGACCATATGGTTTCCTGCAGCTGGAATTAATTTATTTTCTTAATGTTCCTTAAAATCAAAGGAAATTAGAAAAGTCTCCCTCTGAGTTCCATTTAACAAAGAACAGTTTTGTATAGAAACAAAACTAGGTCAGAGGTTCACACTTATATGGAAATGCAATAGGTCTCTATCAATTGTATTCCTTATATGAGTTAAATAAAAAAGCCAGCACAGGAAGAACAGTACATAGTTACCAACAGTCAAACACAGCACTGCTTATAGATATGACTAATAAATCAGATAGTATGCCTCGTTTTAAAAAAATTAAGTGTTACGAAATCATTTCGTTAAGAGGAAAGAACAGTTTAAGAAGTTTCTCTAAGTTTCATGGGAGGGTGTCAGAGAAAATACTGTAAATTCTGTTTAAAAAAATCAACCGGCAGAAAAGGAGTCTCCCAGCCCCACACTATTGTCACTACAACTGAATTTGGCATCATTTTCCCTTGGCAACCAATATTTTATCATCCTTACTCCGATCACGTACATCCCTGAATCAATGCCAAGAAAGAGATAACACTTACTCACATCTATAGTTAATCCAGTATTATCTGGAATATCATTCTGTCACTCAGAGGCTCAAAATATGCCACCTTGGAGCCACGAGTTTAACCTCTATTCTAGATCCCGCGGCAAAAACAGCAGCTCTCTGAATTTTCCCTTTTTAGCTCTTTAAAGCTACATATTTAAAACTGTTCCTGCAGCCTACTTTTGTATTACTATGGGACAGATTAGGTGTAGTTCCTGATCTGAGTCTGATTTTCTCTGAGTCAGAAGAGGCAAATGCTTAAGCTTCTGACAGCATTTTACATTATCCCACCTAGAGTGATGTGAACTGATGAAATCCCCCACATGTTGGAGGGGGAATTCCATACTGACAAATTGTTTTATGGTTCATTCCCCCCACCCCAAGACTGTCATATGTTCCTCCCTTTGCCCGTGCTGTTGTGTTACTCCCCCTTTGTCACACTGTGACAGAAATTAGACCAAACTCTTCAGGGCAGGGACCATGTCTTCTATTTGTACTTTAAGAAGACTAGCGCACTTGAGCATGGTTGTTAATTTTTTTTTGTCCTTTTTAGGGCCCCTTCACAAAGGTAACACTAGAAATTAGGCTTTAGACAACTTACTGTTACCTTTGTCGCTGGAGTATGGTGTGTGGACAGTGTTGCTTGGAACAGAGACATTCTGGTGCTGCGGCTGATTAACTGTTTCTAAAAATGACACTAGATTCTCATGATGTGACAGTTCTTCTGCAACAGGGAAGGAAACAATATTCCAGTTCAGCTGAGTATCCCCTTCTGTGAGTGCCCGGAAGAGGGAAGGGATTGGTTCGTGCAGCTCCTCTACAGTGCTCTTGGAAGTTGGAGGGGTGTCACTGTAGTTACGAGGATTGCACATACCTGCAGAGGAATGAAAAGTGTAAAATGAAAAGTCATAAAACTGTCTCACGTCCACTGCCAGGAAGGGCAGCATATAGAAATAAAATTAATTTTTGTAAAAAAAAAAAAAAAAAAAAAAAAAAGTGTGTGTGAGAGAGAGAGAGAAATCCTGAGCCCCAATGGTATCAGTGAAAAAACTTCCATACACTTCATTAGGGACAGTATTTCACCCATTGGGTTTAAGATCTTTGCAGTGATGCACTAAAGTTTTAAGCGAGATGCCTTGCAACACGGAGGTACATAAATGAAGACACCATAAGAACTTTTGTGCACAGCACTCTGCTTCTCTTTCTCCATTACTGTTATGGTTTAGAGTATGAAAAGTTCAACTGAAGCTGTTTCTTTTGTTGAACAAAAATACTACACTACCAGCATCTGAAAGAAAACAGATATTTATTTACATTTAGTATGATCAGGACTTGAAAAGTTTATCCAAAACCTAAGAGCCAGGGTGAAAATACCTATAATGCCACTCCCCTAAAACCAGGCCTCCTGGAAATGAAAGGAACACATAATTGTTTACTGTATATTACAATTAATACAATATTCATGGCAACATTTTATGTAGTTCTCTCTCTTGCTTTTGTTTCATCTTTACTCCATGTCTTTCTTTTCTACTTGAGATCATAGTGCACCTCTTCCTCAGTACTTTCCAGTCATTTTCCTCTTTTCTTTCTTCCCCTACACCTGCTCATCTCTCTTTTTCCTTGCACTGTGTTCTCTGCCTCTGCCTCTATATTTTCTATCTTTCACTCCCACCACTTCCCCAGTCTCTCAATACCATACTTATGCTCTCTCCCACACCCTCAACTCTAACCACCCCCATTTATATTAGTGATAATTCATATACAGAGCTTGAAAACATTGCCAGACACCTAATGGCCAGAACTTCCTTGACTTTATGAAGGTGTTTGATAAGGTTCACAGAAAAGAACTCTGGAAGATCCTGAAACACTATGGAATTCCAGCAAACACTGTTAATGTGAAATACACTTTGTATGACGAATCTGCATGCTGCATCAGCACACGGATCAGTGACAGGGAATGATTTAAGATTGCTACCTGCAAGGTTGTGTACTATCCCCACTTCCCTTCCTCATGGTCACAGACTTTGGGATGAGAACAGGAATGGCTGCTGCCTAGTGTACTCGTATTGTTTGTGCAAGAGATAAGCTGCGAGACTTAGATACCAACTTGGATGGAATGAAAAGACTCTCTGTGAGCATAAAAGCAGAAGTGGCCAATGTGGGACTTTGTATTAGTACGCAGAAGACAAAGATCATGGAAAGAGAAGGAAATGCTGCCAACAGTAATTGATGTGTGATTGGAGTAGAAGAGTATGAAAGAGTTCACAACTTCATCTATTTTTGAAGTACAATATCTTCTAATGGACAGCTCATTAAGAAGTGCAGGCAAGAACTGGCAAAATCAGTAGATCTTTTTCCCATTTGTCAAACATCTGTCAGAGTAAGATGAAAAATGTACACACTAAAATGAGATTATACAACGCAATTGTCCTCACAACACTACTGTATGCCTCAGAAACACAGCAGATGGTAAAAATACACAACAGGAAGTTCATTGGAGAGATTGTGTAACCAATGTCGAAGTGTTGCACCACACAGGTCAGCAGAATGAGGACTCAGTACTCAGACAGAAATGGCTACAGTGGTTTGGCCACCTCATCAGGCTATGTTGTGGCAGAAGCACAAGGTACATCTTGGAGGGAAAAGAAGAGGTGGAGGACAAAGAATGACCTATTGCAGGACAATCAAAAAAAAGATGCTGCCACAATGGAGACAGTTTACGGTAGAGTCATACATCTCGTTCTGGACAGACATCAGTGGGAAAAATGGGTTGCCACATGTGCCATTAGGCACAGGAGATTCTAAAGCTAAAGCTAAGCTAAAGGCCAGAAGACAAACTATAACAAGGGGACCCAGTGTCCTTCCTTTTATCAGCAGATGAGAAAGGGAAGGGTGTTTAAATTCCTACCAATGTGCTCTCCCTGGACCCTGCTTGTGGACTCCCCATTTTGTAGCATCCAGATAGTAGGTATCTGAAAAAAGTGAAGCTCTTGATTGCTCTTCTATGAGCCACAGACACTCCCTCTCCCTCACTGTTCCCTGACTCCCAACTGCTGCAAGAGTGGTAGGGATCCATGCTGCTTCATCGCTATCCCAGCTTCCATTTTGTAATAAATTTCTTTTGAGTCCTTGCTCTCTCTCCACAGTCATTAGCTCTAGGAGCTACCTCTATTGCTGCTCAGAGCTCACCCAAACAGCAGCATGAAATAGATTCAACTGAGGACAATCTGAAGCTATCAAGAGAATTCTAAATAGCACCAGTGAAATTGACCAAAAACTTTTTAATTCCACTCCTGCAGCTGCTGCAGGGCAGCAATCCGTGAAACACTAATCTTTCTTGTGCTGCTGTTGCATCTGTTTAGTTTTTGTTGGAAGCTTTTCTCCACAACCATAAGGGCTGGATGTATTTTTTATTTTATTTTAAAACTTACATCTTGCAGAAGGCACCAAACATGGACCCACTAAATCATCCTACCTCCCCAGATGAATGGACTTTCCAAGGCTGAACATGACACAGGAACATGCTTTACTATTCTCACACTTCACATAGGCAACAAGTGTCTCCCCGACTCCCCCATACAGTTTTCATATAAGATCTGAATATTATTTGGGCTTGCAATTGCAACTAGAAATAAAAATTCTTATTAGTCCCTGAGAGTTTAAAAAATTAAGTTTATATATTGAAAAGCCCACTAAAAGTAAGGACAAAAGTCACAATGGAAAAAAGCCAAATACCAATTCAATCATTACTAGTAATGTGGTTTTCAGTTCCAAATTCATGTGGCCTCCTGGAGCTGGAAATTCTTTATGCCCCTGGAAAGCTAAGCATTACAACTGTTCAGCAGCATTTGCAGGACTCAACACTCATGTTGAGTTGAGAGCATCCCCTGCTGAGCATGGGTGCCTCAGCCATCAATTTCTGCAAACCTGAAGCCTTCATTTAAAAAGTTAAATTTCTATCCCACGGTGGCAAAAATAATCTTCCAACTATGAATCTAGTTTAAGTCCAGGTATAGTTCTCCTTTTGAATCTGCCTACTAACAACTGCAGCGCCTCTGCTGTTACTGATACTTGGCAAAACTACAAACAAAGTGGAGTTTTGATAGCAAATTGGCCAGTTTCAAAGTGGGTCGTCAGAACCGAATGACAGAGCAGAACAACCAACAATCGTGCCCATTTCATGCTATTGCTTGGGAAGCTATGAGCAGCAGTAGAGGAGGCAGGCACTGTAGCTATTCATTATCTTCAATAGAGGGGAGGACCAATCAAAAAGAAGCTGTGAGGAAAGTAGAACAATGGACCCCTTGCCCCTCCCGCAGCAGCCAGGAGGATCTTGAGAGAAAAGAAAGGAAACTCATTTTCCTTTCCAGCATCCAGAGGAGGGTTGAAACTTCTAATATATCAGACACCTATAAGCATGTGGCTAATACAGAAGATGGAATCCCTAAGCAGGGTCCAGGGATAGCGCTCACTAGTAGAAGCCTTAGTTCCTAGCACTGGGCTTCTTGTCAGGGCTTTATCCACCCCAGTCTTACTGGTGGAACACTCACCCTCATCTTCCATACCAATTTCTGGATAGTAAGTTTACTCTTCTGACTAGTAGGCATCTGGTAAAGTTTCTGAGTATTTGTTTCTAGCTCTCAGGGTTCACAAGACAGCAAGCCTTAAGCTCCCCTGGTTGTATGATATTTCTAACGGCACTTTGTAGTTAGTACTTCCACTGGATCACAAAATGTGATAATTGAACACTGCTGGTGTATTAAGTTCCTCTCACATGACAAATCAAGGGGTTGTCCATAATCTAAAACAGAATTAGCAAATCAGTAACCATGACATTAATTTAACAAAATCAGGAATATCACAGAAAATATAATCAAGCGACCCAGTAATATCTATTTGCTTATAATTAGCTATTCTGCTCCCCTAGTGTGCTATTTATTAAAATATTTAATATAGATCCTGCCTTGAAGAATTTACAATCTAATTACAGAAATGATGCAATGAGCAGTAGCAGTAGGTAATAAATAATGAACTTACCAACACAATCACAGCACTCATCCCAAAGTGTGCCTAGACAAAGCATGCACTCTTTGCAACAGGAACAGTTTCCTTCACCAGGTCGGCATTGACACAGCTCCTGAAAACACAACATATTATGTTGGAGCTTTCTGAGATGTACAATACTAATAAGTTATGACAATTCTTCATTTAGCAAGCATTATTTCTTTGCATTTACAAAGGAATATATTTACTATTTTAGGTTTCTCTAAGGTCATTTTTTATCAGCAACTGGGATACTGAGTATTTAAAACAAAATCATTACATGTAGGAGAGAATGTACCTACCATTTCTCCCATGAACACCTGGATTTACAAACTCTGCAGAGCTAAGTGAATATTTTTGCATCCTGGGCATGGTGTTCTAAGACATTTTCTCTTTTCAAAATAGAAATGTGTGGTTTCTAAAACGTAACTTCTCTCAAACAACAAACAAATATAGGCAATATATGCATATTCATAAACCTATGAAATGTTCACACAGATGCGTCATCCATGGATTCTGATAGCAACACATTTGGTGCAATCACTTGAATCCAAGATTTGTGAACAGCTTCTAAGTTTTCTTATACAATATATGATATTTGAAAAAGGTCACTAGATCATCACCATATTTTAATAAACTCTTAGAAATATCTCTTTGTTGTCCTGCATGCTATTTTTAATAGCAATATTGTTTGTTAGACAGAGAAAAGACAGCTACGTGGTCAAGACCAGCCTTTGATAATGACTGAGAGACATAACTTGTCCCTTCCCTTTACAGATGGCAGTGGTATTTTTGCTATCACAAACACACTACTATGATTTAGCTGAATAATTTATGGAAATAAAGTATTTAAATAGTCAAAGAGCACATTAAAGTTTATCAGAAGGATTTTTTATTCATTATTTTTTCTTTTGTAATAGAAAGTTAAAGGTGACCTACATAGGAAAAATGGGTTGTGCTTTTTTGGGGGGAGGACTCAGGATTTTTGACACGTCATCTAAGCCTGGGAGCAGTGGCTGAGCTGCCCTACTGAAGAAAAAGTGCTTACAGAGTCTCTAAGTATGGAAACACCTTTGATGTATAAAGGAAGCCTGGAAAAATAAAAAGTGTTCCGCTTATTTCATTTATTTATTTTACATTAGAACTCTATGGTTTAGCTAATCTGCGTTTACTGAATGACTGAATGGTTGGAGAACATATATCAAATTAGATCACAGCACAAGGTGAAAGCTGAACACCTAAGAGGGGAAAGGTCTTTAATTCAGATGGTCTAAGACTTTGTTTTTCATAACAATGCTTTTAATTCAAACCGCAACAAACTTGGAAGGAAGTTCTTTTTGTTAAAAAATTCAATAATACCATTCCTTCAATAAAAGTTGAGAAAGCTCCTCTAGGCCCCTCCAAAGACAAGTCCAGCAAAATCAAAACTGACAGAAACATCAGAAATATCAATTACTAAATTAAACCAAAGTAAAAAAAAAAAAAAAAAAAAAGCACCACAGAAAACAAGCTTGGAACAGCTGTGGGGCCTTCTTACTATCTTTTAAAAGAAGCAGTGAGAGGGCAGAAACCCAGTTTTTAAATTCTTTACCTGTCATCGTTAAGAAACATCAAACCCTTTTGCAGAGCTACTTGAACATATCTTGTTAAGAAAATATTGTGGGGAAAGGATTTGCTTGCCACATCCTTTCAATGATCAAGGTATTCTTGTATATATTTTCTGGTACGGCAGAAGGATGAGTTTCAATACATTATTGATTTACAGTTAGGTGTAAACACAAGGGGTGGGGAAGAGAAGAAGGGAGGATCAGTTATTATAGGGGGCACCTTCACCCTGAACTTCAGTAAGCTAAGGCTCAGATTCCCAGATAAAAAACAGGAGTACTTGTGGCACCTTAGAAACTAACACATTTATTTGAACATAAGCTTTCGTAGGCTACAGCCCACTTCATCAGATGCAAAGAATGGAACATATAGTAAGAAGATATATATATACATACAGAGAACACTCCACTTTCATCCCACCCTTCTCTTAACACAGCAAAACACAAAATGCGCAAATGCAAATATGCACATATCATCAATGGATTTTCACTCTGTTTAATTGTGCAGAAGGCCTGAAACAAAAAGAAAAAAAAGAGTACATATATAAGACCAGGTCTGGCTATATGGGGTCCATCTACCTGAGTGTACGAGGCAGAGCAAATGCAGTGCAAAGACCAGTTCAGTCCCCTTTGACCTTATTTGAAAATTACTCTGTATAATTCTTAACTTTCTATTTCCTATAAGTCAAATTACTTAGTGAATAGATTCTCAACATAGGGTTTTGTTTGCTTATTTATATTTCTTGTGTATTACAGAATTAAGAACTACAAAGTTTATAACCCACTGTGGTAAGAACACTGGGAAATTAACTAATGTAGAACCATCAATAAAAGTAACAATGTAAATCATATGCAAAGCTATAAAGAAATCCTTCTCTGTGTCTTTTTGTATTGGGCTCAATACCATTTGTTGAAGCAGCACTGCCAATTTAAAAAATAATCCTAGTCTTAAAAACTCGGAACTCAAGAACTGAAATATCAGAAAAATGTTTCCAATTTACTTTACACATATGCCAGCACGTTAGAGACTCAGGTTCCCCCATATGGTCATTTTTTTTCTTGTCTGTGTGAGTCTTTCAACAAAGCCACAGGCAGAAAAAAACATTTGAAGCAATAGCAAAATGGAGTAAACCTACAAAAATTGGAAGGGGGGACTCAATGGCAGGGCAATACCTTAAGTTACTTTTATCTCTCCCTGCATCCTTTTAACAGTTTTAACCAGCCCCTTACAAAATGGCTGCCAGTACATACTGCAGCAATGTCATTTGTTTTCATCATATAGGGTCTATACCTGCATAGCACCTCCTACTATGAGGGTGTACAGAAAGAGGGTTAGTTTTGTAACTGACAGAGGAGCAAGACTTCCAGGCATTGAGCAGATGTGCCATCTTGACCTCTGTGAGGAGTTAAAGGGAATTTGGAGAACTAATATTCATGTTTTTTGACAAACAATTTGGTTTTATCTTCATTAAAGATAAGCTTTATAGAAACAATGCTAGAAAGAGGATTTTGGAAGACAGTTCATTTTCTTATCCTTCTAAAGTTGAATTTGTTGTAGATTATGATTTTTGTTAATCTTACTGTGATAGTGTCTGGTGCCTCATTCAGGCCTCAAGGCCCCATTCTGCGAGGCTCTGTTCATACAAAATTAAAAGATGCTCCTTGCCCCAAAGAGTTTACAATTACAGCTGGTCATGAATTTTATGTCAGAATGATTTTCCAATAGAAAATGCAGTTTCCACAAAAATCAAAATTTTCCCCATGGAAAACTTTGATTTTGCTGGAAACATTCAGTCTTCCACTGGGAAAATGTAAATGAAAGCTCCCAAGCTCTGTGTCTCCTTGCCTAGCAAGCTACTAGGGAACCCAGGTTTCCAGATTTCCTAAATCTGTCGCTATCAGCCTAGCTGGGACATTGGCAGCTGAGGTTTCCTGGTTCCACAGCTGACCAGACTGCCCAGGTAGCAAGCAGAAAAATTCTATTTCCTTTCTCTTAGAAGAGAATCTGAGATACTTCCTCCCGCCAAAAAAAAATTAGAATCTTTTTGACTTTTCATCCCAAATCTGTATAAAACTTCTTATTCATAATTGATCCTGGAAGGGAAATTCTGTGGTCCAGTCAGCTTTACTTACCATTTAGGGACAAGACTAGAGAAAACAAGTGGATACAACAAACAGACAGGAGTAAGCACAAGCATATAGTTGAGACAATTATGAATGGTGTTTTACCGTTTTTTGTGAACCAAGATGACGCTGACAACGGTTTAACTCCTTGAGAGTACAGTTGTAGTTAAAAAGACCCATGCACAAGTGGCAGTCCTTCCCACATGAAGTGCACAGATAGCTTTATGCTGAGGAAGGGATTATACTCTATACCTGCTGAGTCTGCTACTGTTTACAACTCAGCCCCTGTGCCTCAAGATCCAGATGGTCATTTATCTCAAACTGGGTAACCCCATCATTGACTGGCTCACCAGCATGATCTACCTGCTGTTGATGACTCCCAGTTATCAACATCAGTGTTGCACTATTTCAAGTTATGCCTGAGTGTCTGAAGAATTTCTTCTGGTTGGTGTAGTGAAAAGCAATGACAGTATACTGTCTGCCTAGCCATTGCAGAGTGTTTTGTAGGTATCACATCAGAACATGCTACTATTGCTACACGTTTCTTCTTCAGCTTGAGTTCCCCTTCCTCATTACAACCCTTTGCTTCCAAATTCCAAGGTCAGAAGTTAAAACTGAAATAAGTAAAAGTCTTGTTTAAATGACGGAGTGGAAAAACACTAAACATTTTTACTTCTTTACCCTCTGCCAAAATTTATTAGGATGCTTCTTGGCACCACTATTTCTGTATCAACTGTCTTGGGAGATGATCACTCAGATATACTGAAGAGTACTGAAATAAGGTAATTTAACCATTTTTAAGGAAAGATGTTTATCAACATTAAATCATTTGTTTCTTCCACTTGAAAAAACAGAAGGAGAGGTAAATTAGTACTATGCACAGCTCCCTACTCTGCCCCCCTCAGAGTTTGACTGTGTGTCTTTAGGGCAAGAACTGTATATTTTTCCATATATGTTTTTCTAACCCACAGTTTCAGTTCTTCAGACTGACTCATCCACACTGGATATTTGTAAATCTTTTTAACGCAAGCTAGCATGAGACCTCGGTGAAGTAAAGCAGAATGAAAACTGTACCCTATTGATAGCTGAGGGGTGGGGAGGATACAGTGGGAAAAATATTACTCATAAGCTTGGCTACTTTCCAAACTGAACTGTTGAAGGTACATCAAAGAGTAAATTTTGCTACACAAAAATAGGTCTTTTAACATAAAAATATAGCATGAAGTGGGAAAGAGAGATGTTCACACAATGAAGATATTTCTGCTCTGAAGAACAAGATTTAAAAGCCATGTCTACATTACAGACTTTGGTTGACACAAACTACGCTGAGTACAGATGCCAAAGTTTGTATATCGCTCATGCACAGTTGGCTGCTTGCGTCGGCGCCGGATGTACTCACCAAGAGTGCTTGTGTCAGTGCAAAGTGTGGAGCACCACAGGTAGGTATCCCAGCGTGCCACGCACCACTGTCCGGCACACTGCCTTTTGGGAAATGTTCTCAATGTATTGTGAGAAAGAAATGATGTGTCCAGTCAAGTTTCCAGCATGCAACTTTCTCCATTCTCTAATGCCATCCATATCCCATAATTTTCACATATGTTTTTTAAAATCCCACAAACGTGCCTGGCACTTTTCACTGTCATCCATCTCTGACAGAAGCCAGGAGCCCACAGAGCTCAGCGCTATTCTCATGAACATTACAACTACAGTATGCTTGATTCTTCCGTATCTGCAGACCCACAGGAAATACTGCAACAATGGGGGACATGATGATTTCTTTGAGTATAGTTTGCTAAGGGACACAGGAAAAAACAATTCAAGATTGATGATGGCATTCACAGAGCAGCTGTAGACAGCAGAACGCAGTAGAAGGGAAAACTGACTGTAGGATCGCATCGTAATGCAGGTTGTGGACAACGAGCAATGGCTACAGAACTTTTGGATGTGAAAGGCCACCCTGAATTCATGCCAGTCCTCCAGTGCAGGGACACCAGAACAAGAGCTGCATTGATAGTGGAGGAGTGGGGATCACACTCTGGAAGCTTGCAACACCAGATTGCTATCGGTCAATGGGAAATCATTTTGGAGTTTGAAAATCCACAGTGGACTATTAATCATCTCCTGCTATGAAGGACTATGACTCTTGGCAACGAATGGGACACAGTGAATGGATTTGCAGCAGTGGAGTTCCCGGAGTGCAGTTGGGAGATAGACGGCACCTGTATCATCATTTTGGCACCAGTCCACTAGGGTTACCAGTTTTGGTTGGATGTATTCCTGGAGGTTTCATCACATGATATAATCTTTAATAAAGATTAATTCTTAATTTCTGGAGACTCCAGGATAATCCTGGAGAGTTGGCAATGCTACAGCTCACCTTGCCACAAAGTACATAAAAAGAAAGGGCTACTTTTCTGTGGTTATGCAAGCATTGATGGATCACTGGGATGCTTCACTAAGATCAACAGGGGCTGGTCAGGGAACATGCACAACACACATCTTTGAGAACACAGGACTGTTCCCATGCAGAGACATTTGTTCCCATCCAGCAGATTACCACTGCTACCAATATTGAAATGCCAGTAATGATTGTGGACCCAGGCTACCCCTTGCTCCCTTGGCTCATGAAGACATACATCAGCCACCTCAACAGCACCAAGGGAAGATTCAACTACCAGCTCAGTAAATGCAGAATGGCAGTTGAATGTGCTTTTGGAAGACTGAAGAGATGCTGATAGTGTTCCCTAATGTCATTGGATCTTAGTGAGAAAAACAGCCCCATGGATATAGCTGCCTGTTTTGTCCTGCATAACATCTGTGAGGCCAAGAGGGAAGATAAGCTGCCACCCAGGTGGAGGACAGAGGTGGAGTGGCTGTCTGCTGATCAGCAAGACCCAAGGGCTAATAGAAGAGCCCAATGTGAAGCTATGCAATTGAGGGGGGCTTTGAAAGAGCACTTTAGCAGTCAGCCACAGTAGTGTTCTCTGCTGGACTGTCCTCTGAGCCTGGAATTTTGGCCTGCTAAGAAGTGTGTAGTGCTAGCTGTACATTTGTAAATATAACTAGGTGTATTCCTGAAGCTAAGAATTATGTTGTTTCCTGTACATTTACAAGTCTGCTTTGAGTACTGCTATGCATTCTGCAACATGTGTTGTGAACTAATGAAAATAATTGCATTCTCAAAAAACAGAACTTTATTGAGTGGGAAAAAAGGGCAGAAAAACAATGTACAAAATAATACAGACAATGTAATACATATTTTTAACATAAATTAACTTTAAAATTGGAAAGGCAGTAAGCATTTCTATCCATTTCAGTGCAATAATGTCATCAGTTGTGGCTACTACAAATTCCAATGGTGGTTCTCACAGGTCAGGGTATGTGAAGCTGTGGTTTTTCTTGCTGTCCCCAGGTGCGGAGTGGTAGGGGTAGGAATGCAGCCTGTGATCCCATGTGGTATGTTCGGGAGCTCTCCAATGACTGCCAAGGGTGGATTTTTGGACCTGTGGGTCAATCATTGCCTGCAGCATTTGTGTTTGCTGCCTGAGAAAACCCTGGTGCATTTCCCTCTCCTGGTCCTGCTGGGACTTCTGAGCCTCTCTCCTGTACTTTCTTTCCTCCTCCATGTCATCAGTCATGGTGACCCTCCAAGCCCTTTGCTCATGTTTCAATGCAGTGTTGACTTGGCAGGATCTCACAGAACATGTCAGGGTTCAAAAAAGAACTAGACAAGTTCATGGAGGATAAGTCCATCAATGGCTATTAGCAAGGATGGGCAGGGATGGCGTCCCTAGCCTCTGTTTGCCAGATGCTTGGAATGGGCAACAGTGGATGGATCAATTGACAATTACCTGTTCTGTTCATTCCCTCTGGGGTACCTGGCATTGACCACTGTCGTAAGACAGGATACGGGGCTAGATGGGAGTTTGATCTGACCCGGTATGTCCATTCTTATGTCCTCCCTTGTCGTCTTCTTTCTCCTCCCCACCAGCGTCAGGCATTCTGCAGATGTGGGTGGGGGCATCCCTCAAAGCCGCCACGCTAGCAGCTACTGATAAAAACAGACTGATATGCCATTGAAATTACAGTCACAATGGAAAAGGAAAAATATGTTTCACAACAACTTTCCTTTATTCTTATCAACACTTCTAAGAAGACATGCTGATTAACACTTTAGCTTTGGAGTGCCGCTCTTCAACCCCAGCCATTGTGGGCATGGCCTGCCAGGGCCACTGTTTTCCACAGGCAGCAGTGACTTTAGCTGGTATCTTGCTCCTGAGGGTCACAAAGGCACAGAGAATACAGCTCCTACTGATGTCCTGAAGATGCCCAGACCCACATGCCACTAACCTGTTGTGACGTTATTGATATCATCTGGGACCATATGATATTGCATACCAATTGTTGCAACCAAGGTCCTGTCGTGGTACCAAATCTTATGTAAAGGGGGTCATATAAAGTGTCTAAGACCAAGTTATGGGTTGCTGGTTACGATTATGCTGTCTATATGTATGTATCATTTTGTAGTTGAAGTTATGAATATTGGCTCTATACTGTCTGTATTTCAAATTTGTGCTGTGCTTCTGGGAGACATCCCAGACAAGCTGGTGTTACCTCTGCCTAGCCTGCTTGATGGCCCATTAAGGACCATCAGCTACACAATTGACCCATGGAGAGAAGGCAAATATGCCTTGTAACTCAGCAAAGTATGCAGGCACTTGCCCATGTAACTCCAGACTCCATTTTGCTGTAATTTTCCACAGTAAGAACAAAGAGGTTCTTACACCTGGAAAAGCCTATATAAGGCTGATGCCTCATCTCCATCTTGTCTTCAGTCCTACTTCTTACCTCTAGAGGGACTTTGCTACAAAGTGAAGCTCTGAACAAAGGACTGAATGACCCATTCCAGCGGGGGATGGACTCTAGAGACTTGATTTGAACCTGCAGTTTACACCATCACTGCTACAAGCCTGAACTAAGAACTCTGCTATCACTGTATGTAATTGATTCCATTTAACCAATTCTAGCGCCCATCTATATCTTTTTCCTTTTATAAATAAACCTTTAGATTTTAGATTCTAAAGGACTGGCAACAGCGTGATTTGTGGGTAAGATCTGATGTGTATATTGTCTTGGGTCTGGGGCTTGATTCTTTGGGATCGAGAGAACCTTTTTCTTTTATTAGGGTGTTGGTTTTCATAACCATTCATCCCCAGGACGAGTGAGACTGGTGGTGATACTAGGAGACTGGAGTGTCTAAGGGAATTGCTTGTATGACTTGTGGTTAGCCAGTGGGGTGAAACCAAAGCCCTCTTTGTCTGGCTGGTTTGGTTTGCCTTAGGGGTGGAAAAACCCCAGCCTTGGGCTGTAACTGCCCTGTTTAAGCGATTTGTCCTGAACTGGCATTCTCAGTTGGGTCCCACCAGAACCGCAACGTCACATCTGTTTACTGCAGTGGTGCCAGCCGAACTCATTGCGGGCGGCAAGGGAAAGCATCCTACTGCATAGGAAGAAATAAGGCAGCCATCCCTAGAAACCTCTGGGAGCGGACTGCAGAGTATCTCCATGAAAGTTTCATCAACCTCTCAGGAGCATAAAAGGGATAATTGCATTCCTCCCTATCTACCCCAAGAGGGGAATTCAAAGCAGACATACAATTTGTCTCTTGTACCTCTACCTCTTCTTGTATGAGTAAAACAATGAAGAGTAGATACTTGTGTCTTGGTAACTTGGGGATGGGCCGGGTCTCACCCTTAAACTTAAACATTGTAAGGAAAAATGAATGCACACATTTATCCAAGATCCCTTCCCTTTCATCAAACTAATCCGTGCTCAGGAAGCTAGGCTGTAGCAGAGAGTTTTGAACACATCCTGGCTCACAGTATGGCTGGAGCCCCCTGCTGCATCTCCTTCTCCTCCCCTCTCACTGTTCATGGCAGGAACCTCTTTCTCAAGTGCTTCTGAGGTATCCACAGTGCTCTGCAGGGTTCTGGTGGGGTCTCCACCTAGTATGGCATGCAGTTTGTTGTAAAAGCAGCAGGTCTGCAGGATACCAGCAGATCTATTGTTGGCCTCTCTGGCCAGGGCCAGCTCCAGGCACCAGCTTATCAAGCAGGTGCTTGGGGCGGCAACTCTGGAGCGGGGTGGCACATTCAGATATTCGGCGGAGGGTCCCTCACTCCCGCTCGGAGCGAAGGACCTCCCGCTAAATTGCCGCAGATCGCGATCACGGCTTTTTTTTTTTTTTTTTGGCTGCTTGGGGCGGCAAAACCCCTAGAGCTTGCCCTGTCTCTGGCCTTGTGGTATCCCTGGCGAAGTTCCTTTGCTTTCACACAGCTCTGCTGCTGATCCCTGTTGTACCCCTTTACTGCATCTTCTGTGCAATCTTTTCATAGATGTCCACTTTCTTCTCCTGGTCGAAAGCTGTGCTTGCACAGTCTCTTCTCCCCACAGGCCCAGGAGTTCCAATATCAACTGTCTACCCCAGACAGAAGTGAATCTAGTGCATGGTCAGCGGGGCAGTTGCACACGAGGGTGAGCTGCTAAGTGTGCTCACCAAGGTAGGCAATCAGGAAACAGCATTTCAAAAACACACAGGTGGTTTTATAAAGAAGGAGTGGTGGCTTCTAGTCTCAGATGTCTGGGCAGTAGAGTTTACATTTGTGACCAGAGCAGTCACTGTTGCAGGGAACAGGGCATTGTGGGACAGCTGCTGGAGGACTGTTAGGGTTGACACAGGTCACATACTGTCTAAACTCACACTACGTCAACCTCAGTAGATTGACTGTGGCTCCACACCATTTGGGGAAGTGGTTTTACTACATTGCTGTAACAAGGTGTTCATGTCAGCCAGAGACAAACTGGAGTGTAGACACTTGCACAAATAGATCAATGCAAGGCGACTTATGTTAACCTAACTTTGTAGTGTACACTAGGCTTTCGTAAACAACTGGAAAGCCTGCGTCCTTCCACAAAGGCTTTGAGAGATGCAGATATTAAATATCCTGTATTACAGACTTCAGTTTCTGAGTTCAGTGAGAAACATGATCTCAAGGTATTGGCAACAGCTGAAAAAGTGAATCCTTTTTCTTTTTTTTCAACATAATTTAATGAGAAAAATCTCAAGCAACCAGATAAAAAATATTTTGTTAACCCAATTTTATATGTACTAGACAACATATAAACAAAGTTTATTTGTGGTATAACAAAAAACACAAAGTTACAAAATATTCTTTATTCAATATTACAGTGCTGAAAAGACTTAAATCAGCTGTAAAGGATTTTGAAGTGTTTAAGCAAAAAATTAACAGCAGATCATATCTTCATTGAAAAATACATCTTAAAACAGAATGAAATTACACCAGCCATGGTTGTTTCAGGCACGCAGAGTGCTAGCGTTTAATGCTACTATCATAATCTAATATGCATGTGTCTTTACCCAAATTCTCACACCCGTCCAAACTCTAGGACCCAGAATGGCTCCTGCTTACCACATGCCAGCCTGGCTCCTGCCTCTGAAACCTATCCCTTGCGGAGTGATTGTGGGAACACTCCATCAGACAAGTTTCTAGTTCCAAGGGACTGTTCTGTGTACTGAAGTGTGTGAAGGCGTGTATTACTCCTCTAAAAGGCAGACAGGAGCCTACAGCTGGAACAGTTTGGGGTGTTATGAATGAGACCCTACCCTGCTCTAGGGCTAGGATATATAAATAGGAAGAGGAAGATGAGCAAGGAAGAGAGGTTGAGGAGTACAGACCATGTAGTCTGTATTTGGCGGTGGTTTCTCTCAGACTTAAGGAAACCAGCCTCATCAGATTTGGAGTTACCAATAAGTTTGGGAGCTCTGAACCAGGGTCTTGAGATGAGGACCTTATCAGTGTTCGTTGTAATTGCTTTTGTCCTGAAGCCTGGTTATATCGATGCTACAGTGCCATAAAGTTAAGGTTAAATGACATCACAAGTTCTCTTTAAAGGTTGTCTTTTTAAGGGCTTGTCTACTTAAAAAGCTACAGCAACACAGCTGCAACTGTGCCGCTGTAGTGCTTCAGCGTAGGCACTAGCTACAGAGATGGGAAGAGTTCTTCTGTCAGTGTAGTTAATCCACCTCCCCGAGAGGCGGTAGCTAGGTTGATGGAAGAATTCATCTGTTGGTCTAGCGTCGTCTATACTGAGGGTTAAGAAACCTTAACTATATCACTCGAGGATGTAATTTTTCATATTTCTGAGCAACATAGCTGCGTAAATTTAAATTTTTAGTGTAGATATGGTCTCTAAAGTTGACATGCTTAGTAGTATTCCTTTGAAATTCAGTGCACCTCAGGAGGATGCAGTGTGAGGTTGAAGACCCAAACTGGGGTAATTTGAGCTACGGGTTGTGGAGATATAAGCCCTGAAAAAAATGCATTTTTTCAAATGTTTCTAGGTGGGGGGTGGGTTTTTATTTTATTTATTTTTAATTTAATTTAATTTTTATTTGCAGAGAGCTAGGGATCAAACTACTGATATGATATGTGTCAAAATGGTCTTAATCTATCATATTTTGCTCAAGGTAGGGCCTGGTACCCACTAAAACTTTGGGAAATGCAAATTGAGAACAGCGTTTAAGAAAGTGTACATTTTGTGTACACTGTGCATACACCAGTACAGAAAAATAACTAAAGGGCTACCATTCCCACCATTCTACATGTTTGAAAGCTCAACTCTTGTACATGTTCTAAAATCCAAAACGTTAATCTGATTTCTTTCAAATCTGGTGTGCTTTTTGGGTGTGCATGGTAGCATTAGTCTTTCAAGATTGGAATAATTTGACAGAGGGGGTTCTGAGTTACAGGCCCTCCAAAAAACAGTTTTCTTTTGCTGTCTTGTACTTTAAAGTGAGAGAGGTACTAATGACTGGATGAATTATAGACCTTGTTGAGATTGATGGCTATGTCCACACCCTTCCATTAATACAGCTGAGGATAAGTTAATCATCAGCCTCTATCTAAGACAGTGGTTCCCAAACTTTAGCAACCTGTGAACCCCTTTCACTAAAATGTCAAGTCTCACAAACCCCCTCTGAAAAATGAATATTTCCAAGGATTTTCTCCTGTACCTGAGTATAAATTATAAAAGCAGTGATCTTGGAAATATAAAATTAGTTTTTATAACATGCTTACTACACACTATTTATGATTAATTATTATCTATCATTACAGTATTTTTATTACATTATGATTACGGTAATGCTCTTCCAATAGCTCACTTTCGTAGCTTGTATCACTTTTAATAAGACTGTTATAAAACAAGGCTTCTATGTTTTATCAAGGAGTATTAGATGTGAAAGCATGAAGGTATTTAAGAAGCCAACTCAAAGAGTTCCTCCTACACAAGCATTCAGGTCTTGAGCAGTCCAGGCAAAAGACGCACGTTACAACAAAGCTTAAACTTGATCTTCATAATAATTTTTAAAATAATACTAGCTGCGTATTTAATTTTAAAAACAACAAAAAATATCCACCTCCCTTTCCATTTCTTATAAGGAGTCTTGAAGTTTAAATCTCCTCAGTGTGATAGATATGCTTGCTTTGATCTGCTTAGCTCTTGGAAGTCCAGGGGCTCTGGGCGGCTGGCCCCATGCTGTCCACGGTCCCTAGGGACAGCTTTGTCTGCCATTAGGGAATTTTTCTCCTCTAGAACCCTGTGTAACATTTTGCAAACCCCAGTTTGGGAACCACTAACCTAAGACAAAAGGAGTTCTGGACTGAGTGTTCTGTTAATTGAATTCTGTGATTCATTCAGTCACTACTACCTCTCACTTTAACAGTAAAAGACAGCAGAAGGAAACCATTTTTTGTGTAGTCTGCAAGGATTATGGTGCACACGCACAAATAAAGAGAAACATTTAAGAGGGTTTCCAGGCAGCTGCTTCATGCTTGTCTCTTGCCTGGGAATTTCAAGGAAATATGCCAATGTCATTGTTCTGGTGAACAACCTGCCACTGCCATTTCTAGTCCAAGCCTTTGTACATCTGGGCAATAAAAATTTAGTAACTCATTGCTTGTGACAAATTGTCTGTCATAACAATGTTTTTCTTTATTTTAAAGAAAGGTTTACTATGAACACAGAATACTCAGCAAATTTTCTAACCAAAACTGTTGTTCTACTGAGTGGGGAGGAACTAGAGACAGAGGACTATGTGTATGTGGGGAACTGGGAGAGTAGTTGTGGCTATGGAGGAAGTGGGAAATATGGACCCTTCGATTGCACAGTTGAGAATCTGTTTTTTATTAGCCCCTGTGGGCGCAGGAGGGGTGTGGGTGTGTGGGAAGAGATAGCGTTTCCGAAGACACACACTGCAGAGGTTTGGAAGAGACCACGCAGGTACCTTGATCACAGAAGGAACAGAAATGTTTGTGCTGCCAGGATTGCCAATGGGTGGACACTTGGCAATTCCTGGGTCACCAGACTGAAGAAGTCTGCAGCAGAGCAAGGAGTACATCATGACATCGGGATGACCCATTTGGATGTGTTTTGCCCACTCTGCAGTGTCTAACCTGTGACATAAGAGGTTGTGATCTACTGGACACTATGATGATTCACTTGGGTGGAAATGATCTGGACCTTAGTCCTGGTGTTCACTTCATACAATGTATGAGAACAGATTTCTACTACAGTGATTTGTGTCCAAAAACTGTGGACACTATGTGACAGTTTTCTCTGATTCAGCTGAGGTTCTGCATAATTGCTAGTGATGTTATGAAAACTATTAAATTTGGAAGAACAATCATTGGGAAACTGGAGAGTCCATGGCTGACCAGAAAATGTACATCATATGGCACAGAACCATTACAAGCTCTGATACATCACTGTTTCTCAGAGACAGGGTACATCTATTGGACAGAGCTCAGAGGATCTCTCTCTCAAACATAAAACTCAATATTTTGGAACAGAAACCCTGTCTGTGATTTCTTGCACCAGCCATGCCATGAACTCCACCCTGCAATCATTCTGAAACATGATCAGGAACACCATTCCACTGTAATGTAGCTGTCATTTGCACCAGGAACAGCATGTCAGTTAGGCAGGGCGGGGAGGGGTGGTGGTCGGGGTGAGTAACAGCAATAGAAGTATTTGTACAGCAAGGAGTGAAGACTTCAGGGAGATGCATTCCTGCTTCGGGGGAGGGGAGGGGAAGGGCAGAAAGAGAGAGAGAGAGGGAGATAGAATGAAGTAAATTGGTCAGGATATGACTGAGGAGATATGTCAAAGCAGGGCCCAGTTGCTCGGAGCCGTAGGAGGAGGGTGGGCAGGCTGCCTGGGTGTGTAAATTGCAGGACATGATATCCTCAACTGCTTAAGTGACTATGAACTCTTACCAACCCCATATCTTTTCCTTTTAAAAAAACCTAGGAAATTCAACAGCAAAGTGTTAATAAAGAGTTATGGTTGCTTAGTGGTATGTCATCCTCTTGCAGAAAGTTGAAGTGAGCAAAACTCAAACTTCTGAAAACCAGGAAATACACAGTTAAGGTTGCCCTGGCAACCTTAACTCTGCCCTCTTTCAGCAATGCCTGAATATGCCTCTTTAACACACATCTTTACTCTGCCACCCACCCACTTGCTGAAATGTACAAGCTCTTCACTTCCTTTTACAATCCATTTCACTCTCACCCACAGAATTCTAGCAACACTATAAAGGACAAAAAGAGAAAATAAAGGTTTTCCACTTCACTTTACTTCTGTTCTCCTGGAGTTGGGAGAGGCCATTGAGAATTATTTGCATACACTCCAGGGGCAATCAGTGTGTTGTCTGTGTCATTTACTGTAGGTATGGCTAACAGCTGGATCCGCTTGGTAAAGGTGTGTTTCTGATATGAGGATGAGTGAACTACTTTGAGGTGTGTGACAGAGCTGTGATTCTGATATGAGGAGATATATGTTTTGCACCCTCCCATGTGTGCAAGCAAAGAGAAGAGCTGCATGTGTATCTTCAGGATCCAGTATGTATAATTTCAATGCAGAATTATGTATGCTATATAATTAGCAGGGCACAGGGGTTTTATTACAAAGGGCGTTGTCAGTAGCAAGTTGGATATGAGAGCAGTCTAACCATTTATCTGCATGCACTCACGTAAAGTGAATGTGGTCGGTATCAGGCACAGCTGTACTGAATGGTGGGGGCAGTAGTTTGCTCTGCTTGGTATAGGTGTGTTTGCAAGATCTGGGGATTACTTTGAGGTGTATGACAGCAACTGTGATATGAGAGCTAGGTTTCCACTCATATGTAAACAAAGGGAAGAGCTGCTTATATACTTTTAGGACCCAGTATGCACCATTTCAATGAAGAATTGTGTAGGTTATGTCAGTAGCAGGGCACAGGGCTTTTATTACAAAGGACACTGTCAGAAGTAAAGTGGAATACGAGCGGATTCTAATGTTTTAATGATGGTGAAGTGAAAGTATAGGTTGAAATGGTACCTATGAGTAAGGCTAGGTTTTAATGATGGGTACTTTTTAATAGAAATCATGGACAGGTCACAGGCAATAAACAAAAATTCACAGCCTGTGACTTGTCCATGACTTGTACTATAGAACCCTGACTAAATCTTGGGTGTTCTGGGACAGGGGGTGGCCTGGGGGCACCGCTCATGCTAGTGGGGGAGAGGGAAGGGGCGGTGGCATGAGGGTTGGGACCTCTGCTGGTGCTGGGTGCTGGTGGCGGCGAGCAGTGGTGTGCAACCTGGGACCCACACTGCTGCTGCGGGGGGGGAGGGTGTGTATGTGGCAGCCCAAGAGGGAGAGGGGCAGCGGCCAGTGCGGCTGGCCCAGGAGCTGCCTAAGCTTCCCCCGGGCCAACCACATCAGCCGCTGCAGCTGTCACGGAGGCCCTGGAAAGTGATGGAATCTGTGACCTCCGTGACAGACTTGCAGCCTTACCTATGAGTAAGTGTATCATCATAATCGGCAATGCCTCGATTTGAAGATGATCTCTGTCACAGATTTATGTATGGGTCCTGAGATGACTCAGGAGTCTGATCCTGGAACCACAGATCCGCCTGCAGTAGGTACAGACATTTTCTGGAGGGTCATCTGCCTGCTGGGAGAAAGTTCTTTCTTTTCCCTTCCTCCCTTCCTTCTCTCTCTCTCTCTCTCTCTTTTTTCATCTTCAAGGGCAAGGCGCTTATCCTCAAAGCGAGCCACTGCCTGATAGAGGATGTGGCACCATTGAGGTCAGTTGGCTGCTTGCTCCTCCCAGCTTGTGATGTCCACATTAGTTTTCTTGAGATATGCTTTCAGTCTGTCTTTGTAGCATTTCCTTTGATCACCCGGGATCTCTGACTTGTTTTGAGGAGGCAAGAGTCTGGCATCCACAAACAATGTCCAGCCCAGGGGAGTTGGCGCATATACTTCAATACTGGTGACACTGGCATCAGTGAGGATGCTGGCATTAGTGCAGAGATCTTCTCACTTCAAGCAAAGGATCCTCTGGAGGCATCGTTGGTGATACCTCTCCAAACTCTTGAAGTGCTGTCAATAGGTCACCCAGGTTTCCCATCCATAAAGTCTCGGGAGCAAAATCAGGACCTGTACATGGCCTTCTTCGATTTGACAAAGGCCTTTGACTCCGTTAATCATAAAGCCCTATGAAAGGTCCTGGCCAAATTTGGTTTCCTTCCAAAATGTATTACGGTTCTAAGGTTTCTCCATGATCAGATGACTGCCACCGTTCTCTGTAATAGCCTAGACATGGACCCTTTCGTCTTTAAAACTGGGGTTAAGCAAGGATGCATTATTGCCCCAACCCTGTTCTCCATCGATTTAGCAGTCATTTTGGTCCTTGTTAAAGACTGCCTCCTCAATGGAGTTGACATCCAATAAAAAATATATGGGCGTCTTTTTAATCTTTGACGTCTCTGCTCAAAGTCTAAAGTTCTCAGGGTGTCCGTTACTGATCTTCAGTATGCTGATGACTGTGCCATCCTCGCATATACTGAGAATGACCTTCAGTCCACACTGATTTTTTTGTACAAGCTTACCGAAGCATGGGACTCTCACTCAATACTGAGAAGACTAAAGTGCTCCATCAGCCAGCTTCAAGCCTTGCACATGCCCCTCCACAAATCACCATCGAGGGATAGACTTTGGAGAGTCGAGTACTTCTGTTACGTCAGTAGCCAACTTTCTCAAAACACAAAAATTGACAGTGAGAGCTAGCACAGAATTTAGTGCGCAAGTGCATCCTTTGGGTAATTGCTCTGATGCATTTTCACAGACTGTGACCTACAGAAGCACACCAAGATCCACGTCTATAAGACGATTGTTATTCCTACACTCCCTTATGTATGCAAAACTGATGAGTAAGTGAAAGGGAGATGTAAAAGACTGTGATGCAATTCTTAAAGTGGAAATGTGTGGTATTCTTTCTGGGGAGCTGGCAAAGCATATGACTGTACACCAGGATCTGGAACCTCCTGAATCTTATAGTACCAATGCATATTGAGGCATTACTTGAAGAGAGTAAAGGGAAGATGAAGAAGGCTGTCGTTTTTTTTTCCTTTTTGGGCTTTAATAGTGTTGGATGGAATTTTGTAGGCAAGAGTGAACTGGTTGCAAAAGGAAGTAAAAAGCTTGTACATTTCAGCAACTGTGGGATTGGCAGAACAGAAAGGAAAGATGGATATCATTCTACGTGAACAACAATCTGGATTTAGACAAGGGAGATCATGCACAGATGCTATTTTCACCCTGAGATGGATTATTGAGAACACAATTGCATTCCAAGGCAGTCCTTCCATCTATTTTGTGGACTTTCAAAAGGCAACTGACAGTGTAAACAGAGAAACAATGTGTAAAATTATGGAACAATATGGAATTCCAACAAAATTAATTAACATTATGAAGGCATTCTACACCAACTCAAAATGCTGCATTAAAATGGAAAATGGATTGAGTAAGCCATTCAGGATCAAGACAGGTGTAAGGCAGGGTGCGTCCTGTCTCCTTTTTTTGGTTATGCTAGTCATTGACTATGGATTAAAACAATGCGACAGTGATACATATAGCCTAAAATGGAACAATTCAAGGCTATTTGGTCTAGACTTTGCTAAAGACATCACTCTTATTAATTAAGATGCCAAAGGACTACAAAAATGTACAAACCAAGTCAAAGAAGTAATGGAGAAGATAGGTTTAGATACAATGCAAAGAAATGTAAAGTCATGTTAATGCGGACTGTAGGGACAGAAATCAAACTGAAGAAGAGAAACTGGACAATTTTATGGATCTTGGAAGTACCATCAGCTAAGATGGTACTAGTTCAGAGGAAATAAGAAGAAGAATCGGAAAGGCAAACACTGCATTTGGAAGACTCAAAAACATCTCCCTCAAGACAAAACTGAACGTGTATAAAGTAATTGTTATCGCCATCACGACATATAGCTACTTATCAAGAATGAGACACAAAAGCTGGATGCATTTAATCACAAATGTCTGAGAAGAATATTTGTAATAACATATAGAGATAGGAAGATGAATGAAGAAGTCAGACAAGGCACCCTCTCACAAATAATCTACAAAAAAAAGACATCAGTGGCTGGGACATGTGCTGAGAATGGAAAAAGAACACTTACCAAATATTGCCCTTGAATGGAAGCCAGAAAGCACAAGAAGAAAGAGAGGAAGACTGTGAATAACATGGAACAAACAGTTCTGAACGACATCAACATGAAATGGGAAGATTTGGAGAAAAGGGCAGTTGACAGGCCAGGATGGCAAATGTGGGTAGCCCAGTGCGCAGCAAAGCACGGGATGGACTAAGGTCCAAGGTAAGGGGTTGGCAGAGCAGAAGTTGCACAGGCAACCACAAACTGCATCTGAATTTCACTCAACTCAACTTTCTGCAAAGGGATGACATACCACAAAGCAACCCTTACCTCTGTATTAACATGGGGGTTTCTTTGCAATTGAAATAAAAGAGGGGATAAGTGCTGGCTTCTCCTTGACCCAGGCTTTTAGAGCAAAACTATTGCTGCCCCATCATGGGAAATGAAGGTGAGCACACCTGCAGTGCCACACCAGACCACAAAAGGGCTCATAGGGACTGCACACATATGTTCAAAGGGACACAAGCCACCTAGCATGTCTCACTCTGAGCACAGAGGCAGAGAACCACCACTCATGAACTGACAGCTAATTTGTTATTTATTCATTTATTTTTAGGTGCCCCTGTAAAGCATCCCAGAAAAAGAAGCTGTTTGCTTTAGCATCTTATGACTTCAATCGCTGACTCCACTAAATTTCATCAACATGGGAAGGATCTTCCAGTAATGGGTAACAGCTGGCTAACTAAAGTACATGCATGACTGCAGAAATCTAGCTTCACGGTCTTACACTGCTTATTTTCTTAAAAAACATAACAGCCCGGCACACACATATGCACACACAAAAGCTAACCCTCAACTCCTCAGACACAAGACTGTTAAATCTTTGTGGCTTGTAAACATTTAAGATATAAGTCACAAGTTAATTTATTATAATGTTTATTTAGAGGAAAGACTAAAGGGATATAAAATTCTAACCATCAAACCAAGGGCACAAATGAAGCAACTGTACTTGAAATATACAAGAAAAGCTTTATGAATATGAAGTTGTTGATCTCATGCTCTTTTCTGTTACAGTTCTAACAAAATAAATATTTATGTTGGGACCACCCTTAAGCACTGCAGCTTGTAAGGAGTGGTAGTAATGACTGTACTGCCTTCCAGTCATGCTGGCAAAAATATTTACATAACTGTGTGCTACATATGAGAGAGAACATGTGGATTTTTTCAGTATTTCTTCAGTCCAGGTGGCCTCACTATTTGAACATGAAAATGACAAATATTCAAATGCTGCAGCAGTACCCCAGTAACATTAAAGAGACATTATTCATATTCCAGACCACAAGTTTTACCTACTTTATGGCTGTTCTACTTTGATAGGGAAAATCCTTTACATTCCAGATTCAATATCTAGTAGTTCTACTTATTTAAGTTCACAATTCCATTACCAAGAACATTTTTTTAAAATGTAAAAGTGACAGTCACCCCCACCCCCACTCTTAGACTCCAGAGCTCGGCTGCTGGAGCCCTGCAGGAGCAGCAGCAGGGCTCTGGGGGTTATTTAAAGGACCAGGGCTCCCACTGCCTCTACTGCCCTGGGCCCTTTACATAGCTGCTGGAGCCCCGCCGCTGCTACCCCAGGGCTCGGGGGACTACTTAAAGGGCTGGGGTGGCAGAAGCAGGGGAGTCCTGGACCCTTTAAATAGCCCCCAGAGCCCTGCTGCCAGAGCCCTGGGGTAGCAGCAGCAGCCGGGGGCTCCGGCAGCAGTTTAAAGGGCCCAGAGCGGTAGCAGCAGCCGAGCCCTGGGTCCTTTAAACTGCTGCCGGAGCACCCAGCTCCTGCTGCTACCCCAGCGAAGGAGGGCACTTACCAGTACAGGGTGGGCCAGGGCTGGCTCTGACTCCCCCATCCGTGCCCCAGGCCGCACCCCTTCTGGGAGCCAGAGCCGGCCCCAACCCAGCCCCGTGCTGGTAAGTCCCTATTTCTACTTTCACCCCTGCCCACTCCCCTAAGTTCCCAGTGCAGCAGCTGCCCCCACCACACCCCCGCTGCCATGTGCTGCTCCTGCCCTCTGCCTTGGAGCTGCTCCCTGAGACTCCTGCTTACTGTGCAGGGTGGGGAGATGAGGAGGAAGAGGGGGGCTAATGTCATGCTGTCCCCCTCCCCACTGCTCCTGCACCCCGCTTACCTCATCTTCCTTAGAGCAGGGGGGACACACAACGGAGGGAGCTTGCTGGTAGAAGCTGGTCTCAGCAAGATGATCTAATTAACAAGGCAGTGTACTTTAAGGGGACACACACACACACACACTGTGTCTCTGTCTGCAATGCTGTCTCCCCTTCCTCCATTACTGCTGCCTTGTAAAGTGTGAGAGTTAACCCTTTAGGGCTCAGCCAATTACTAGTTCATCATTTAGCAGTAAGGAATTCCCTGGGAAATATCCCACCCTCTGACTCCTCCACTCAACTAAGCTTCAGAATCATCATCACTGTGTACCAGTATTAAATTGTTTGTTTAAAACTTATACATATATAGTGTCTTTTGTCTGGTGAAAAAAATTCCCTGGAACCTAAACCCCCCATTTACATTAATTCTTATGGGGAAATTGGATTCGTTTAACATCGTTTCGCTTAAAGTTGCATTTTTCAGCAACATATCTACAACATTAAGTGAGGAGTTACTGTAACTCATGCATATTCCCAATTTGCACAAGGCTTAAGAAGGCATTATAAACGATGAAATATAAACTTTTTAAATGAGCTCTATCTCAGTAGATGACAGTGTCAATTCAAGACAATGCACATAAGCATTTGCTATGGTTCTCTAAGTCACAAGTCTTTGAAAATGAAGTTCTTTCAATTTTACGGTTCTATTTTCAGGGATGCTAAGCACTCACAACTCCAGTCACCATCAGTAAGAGGCATAAGTGCTCAATGCCTCCGAGTATCCGGACATTTACTAATTAGGCATTTTAAACTGTTTTATCCTACCAATTATTCTCAAAACAAATAAGTTGTTAGGGAACTTTACAGTAACTAGTTAGATTTCGAATGCACTGTACATTTCAAAGTTATAATTGGTATATTACTTTTAAAGAGGTTTCAAGTGCAGTTTTACTCAGAAATGAGACAATAAAAATGATTCTTACAACACATCAGCTCTCTGTAGGCACTGAGTCCCATCTGGTAGCTTTACTAGCAAAAGTAACTTTTTTACTTTAAACAAAACCAAACCCCACTCCTGTTAGCACTTTTCTAGCTCATCCATTATCCACAGAATTATTAACTAGTTTCCAGATGCAGCAACTTACAGTACTAGAAGCAATGCAGGAGCCAAAAAAAACAGTTTGGTTTTCAGATCCCAGGAAGAACATGCATGTTTGGCAAAGGTTTTTATTTGTAAACTGTGCAAATTTTATATGGAAGTCAATGAAACAAACATGGAAACTCTTGATGTTGTTTTCAGTCACTTTTAAGACTACAGCATACTTTCAGTAAGCAGAGAAAATATATTGCAGACATGACATTTTGTCTCCTCTCCCTCATTTCCTAATGTCACTCATCTAAAACCTAAGGTTAATTGTAGAAAGCATCGTGATCCACTGCCTGCAGTTTGTGACGCCAGTACATCATCCTGAGCTGAGGTGCACATTAAGAATTCTTGGCCACCTTTTCCAACTGCCATATTTTTACAGCTGTCACAGAGTAAAATGTAAAGATTTCCTCATGCATCTAGGAACCTTAAGAAGTTTCCATGTCTACATGAGACAGTTTTAAAGAGCTTTAGGAGCCTCATGGAAAACACTGAAAGCATCCTAATTTAAAGCAGCAAAAACTTAATTCTGATGTAGGTTTTCTGTAGTTCTCTTCTTTCCTACTAACATTATTAAAAGCGTGATTGGTACCTGTTATAACCCAGATGAAATTAAAATCTTTTGTTAGCAGAACAGATTTCAGAAAAAATACAAACCACACCTCTTATGTCACAAAGGAATCCACCTTCATCTGCTTTAAAATGTACAGGAGTCAAATGAACTCTTGTTTTGTGTTGGTTTTTAAATTTGGAATGAATGTTTTCATGAAACCATTCTTAGCAATAAAAATAGAGAAAATGTGTCACAGAAATATACTTGCTTACAAAGAGAATGAGGATTCAGTTGCTGTTCAAAGTATTAATAAGCAGCTAAGCAAAATGAAGTTTGTTTTTTATTTCAGCATATTTCAGTATCATTGGATATTGTCTACTTAAATCACTGAATCTATCTGAAAGACTTAAAAACAAATTCTGAAACTAAGTCTTTAGAGTAAAGAAAGGAAATACCTGTATCAGACATTTACTGACATCACTAGCACAGAGAGCCTTATTGCAGCCCATTGATGGCGGAATCCATAATAAGAACAGCAGGATAGTTACTATAGGCACTGTGACGTACTGTGACCTCATGATTTCCTGCAGGCAGTCAATTTCTGAAATCTCCAAGCAGCACTGAAATAAGAAAAAGCAACTGAAAATACTGTATTTGCTGAAGTGGAAGCCAAATCATTTTTGTTTTTCTCATGTAATTCCTTTAAAGCAATATTAAGGGCTTTGCAGGGTGGAGCAATTTCAATCAAATTAAAAATTGTGAAATCAATGTGAAGTTATGCTGCTGCAACATTAAACTTTATAATAAATTAAAATTTACGCATGTGGGTTTTCTTAATTGCTACTACTGATTAGGGAATCTTATTTGAATGTCACAAATCTGCTGTATGCCAAAAAAAAAGTTTTCAATGTATTAAAATTAAGAGCCTGATCCTGCAAACCCAAAAAACAGCTATGTTACTTTTCTCACACAAATACACTTACTTAAAGTATGTACACAGGTGTGCATAGCATGAAGAGCTACAATTGTATTTTTACTAAAAACTTCTTAGTGGCATGAAATCTTTATCCCTTCAAAACAAAACCACTTCAGTGTCAACAATAAGATGTTTAGACTTTCAATACATTAACAATACACACATGCCAACATTTCAAAAAAAGGAGCCTAAAGTTAGATTCCTAAGCCTGTACCTTAAACACTTGAAGGCGGGATTTTTCAAAAGCACAAAGTAACTGAAGTCAATGAGACACGTGCACCTAAAATTGGAGGACTATAGCTTGGTCAAAGAATTTCAGCTTCCTTGACTTCTGGAAGTTCAGTATATTGGTAGATGATATGGTTTTGCAAATACGTGTTTGACTTCATTATTTATGTTATCAAAATAGTTTATGGACCCCAATCATAAACTAGGACCCCATTCTGGTAGGCACTGTACAAATACATAACAAGGAGCTTAGAATGAGCTTGTACTGTTCTTATGGTAAAGATGTTAATGAGGCCCTGGATTTGTCTTGTTCAGCATTTATGAACTTTTTAGAAAAAAAATTCTATGTAAACTAAAATTCTACTAGCAGTTAGGAAACTAATTTTAAAAAACCAAGTACAACATACCACTTGAGCAATTTAACACTATAAAATGGGAAGAAATTAAATACCAATATGTAAATAAAAATGATTTAAATATAGAATATCATTTAAAATTAACACAGTTATTTTTTAAATTAAAAAAAGCTTATTTGTATCCAATCAGAGTTTTGGGGGGCTTCCCCTATTCAATCCAGGGGCATATACAAAGAAGAGGATCTTTCACACAATCAAGAGCCATTTACTTTCACCGTTTAGCAGTTCATCAAACATACATAAAGCTTGATTTTTATCATAAATTATAATCTAGATTTAACAATAAATATCTTAATAAAAATGGCAGGAACTAAAATAAATATATGGTAAGTAAACAAGTACTTGTTTTATAAAGGAGAAGCTCTGATAAATTAGTGAATAAAGATAAGTTTTAACACAGCACCAAATTGTTTCAACACCATCAATCTGGATTTAGTCATTATATATCAAAGAGCTTCTGAACACACAACTGGATAGATGTCACTAATATGAATACACTGCGATGGAGTTATATTAATAATTTAATACAGATGTGTGTTGTGGGGTGAGTGGCTAACAATTTCCATGCTTCACTGCTTAGTCTTAGTTGCCACTTACCCTTTCAATCTACATTTTCACTACATTCCATTCTCTGCTTGCACTCAAAACTTCCCCACTGGCTGTCTTCATTCCTCACCTACATTCAGTTTCTGCCTGCTACCTATCCCTCTTGTTTAACCTTTCATAATTCAGTAGGCTCGTTCTCAGTTACTCGCTTTCTAAACTGCACACTACAGCTTGACTTGGAAGGTCAAGTTTAAGTCTGGCTTAACTAACACTAGTTACCCACCTTGTATCTACACTATGAAAGGCAGGCAACACCATTAGTTGATTTCAGGTGATTGAGTTAGCCAAAGCACGTGCTAGTTAAGTCCATTTTTTCTAATCTAAACAAAAGAACCAGGACACGGGAGAAAAATACCTCTGAAAGGCCCACCATGAGTACTGGTGATTAACTCCCTTTCCCTGCACAAACATCTGGTACTGCTGTCTGAGAGGCTGCTATGGCAGCAAAGGCATAGATCATGCTCTTTGCATGGGTCTGGACCAACACATGATTGGTAGGAATGATGTAGAGAAATGAGGAGCAAGGTACTTGAACTGTAATCTCTTCAGGACAACCTATTTTTTGTTCTGTGTTTGTACAGCACCTAGCAGAGTAGTCCCCTCACTATCTACATTGCTCTTGCCCTTTGAAATGGCTGGGGTCCTGCTGGTCTATATTTCATATCATTTGGTTCCATGGAGAGAAAAAAGACTGAGGTCTCTGTTCCTCAGAGATTCATTTTGTCCTGGGTGGCTAGGTAGTTTTCAAGTGAACAACTGTACAGAAACAACTCACAAATATATCGGATGCCAGCCTGAACTTGATCCCCCAAATACCGTGAACTATGCATAAAAGGTTGAGGGGGAGGGGTTGGGCTTTTTGCAATGCAGACATCTCCCATAAACATTTTTCTACTAACTCATGTGCTAACTGCTCACAAAACACTTTGAACTGACTTAATCCTCCACGCAGAACAGTCCGAGCTCATCCACCCCCCCGCCCTGCTAACCGAGTCACCATTTTCCTACCAAAGATGGCCCTGGCACAGGCCTCCCGGCGGCTGGCGACGGGGAGAAACAAGCACAAAATGTTTTATCCCGATACTTTCCCAACCTTCTCTGGGGCAGGGGCGCTGGAACAATGAGTCTGGCGGGGATGCTGCGAGCCACTGCGCCAACCTGTAAACCCCGCATACGATGGAAGCCACTTCAAGCCGGGGCAGGGGTGCAGCGGCAGCGCCCCCAGCACCCTGCAGGGCGGGGGCAGCCGCACCAGGCACAGCCACAGGCCGAGCCCAGAAAGAGCAACAACTCCGCGGCCAATCCCCACCCCCTGTGCCGGCAGCGTGTGCCAGGCGGTGGTGCGGCGCTGGCCCGGCCGGGAGTGTTTCCAAAGCGCCGTTACCAGGCGGCGGGGGCCTCCCCAGCGCAGACTAGCGCCCCACGCCTGGCGGGGTCTAGCCTGGCTACCAAGGGGCGCAGCTCGCTTCGAATCAGAGAGGAGCGAGCCGGAGCTCCCGAAAGAGCCACAGACTCCACGCGCACCGCTCCCGGAGCCCCCTGATCTCCTAGCCGAGCAGCTCCTCTCTCTGCCCGGCCCCTGGCGCCCCAGTGCCTCGCAGCGGCCGGCAGCCGGCGGGTCTCTTACCCCAAGGCGTCGCGGGCTGCGCACCCCCGTGCCTGGCGCTCCGGCTCCTCGAGAGGCGGCGGCAGCGGCCGCGCTCTGCAGCCCGCGGCTTCCTTCGCCTCGGCCGCACGCAGCGAGGAGGCGGCCCGCGCGTCGCGTCGCGCCGCTCACACAGGGCCCGGCAGCGCCCCGCCTAGGGGCACCGTCAGGGGACAGGAGCCTCCCCCGCTCTGCCCGGCCTGAGGGAGTGGCTGACGCCCCCCCCCCACTTGGGGGGAAGCAGGGGGCCCCCTCCCGCGTGCCGCGCTCTGCTTGGGCCCATCCGAGGAGGGGAGCCCCAGGGAGGGGTCGGGCCTGCTCCACCTCCCTCACAGGCTCCGAACCGGGACCACTTGGCGGGTGAGTTGGCCGCAGTGGCCGGACTTTTCACCTCTGCAGCAGACGGGCCCCTGGGGCCCAGCTGGGGCAGCAGCTCCGCATTCGAGCACCGGACCGGCTCTCTGCATGGTTGGGGTGAACGCCTTGTGCCTCGCTGGGCGCCCCTCTCAAAAGAGTGACGCTGGAATTGGAAAAAGTACAGAGCAAGGCAAGAGCAAGGAGTGAGGGTGTGGAACAGCTTTGAGATGAAGAGGGATTAAACAGGCTGAGACTGTTCAGCTCAGAAAAGAGAGGCGGGAGGGGGAGATCATGAATGATGTGAATAGGGAAGAGGGGGTTAGTTATCTGTAACTGGAGGTTCTTCAAGATGTGTGGTCCCTGTTTGTATTCCACCCATGGGTGCGCACGTGTCCCATGCACCTGAGTCCAGAAGTGTTTCTTAGCAGTAGCCATAGACCCACATGTGCGTAGTGCATGATCAAAGCTGAGGGTATACTAGGTCTTGTGGGTGGACACCTCTCCAGTGTCCCTCTTATTGTGCAGTCCAGTCCACAGCAGAAGGGATGGAGGGTGGGTATTAGAATGCAGATTGGGAACACACAGCTCAAAGAACCTTCAGTTGCAGGTAAGTAATCACTTTTTCTTCGAGTCATGGTCCCTATATGTATTCCATACATGAGTGATTAGCAAGCAGTGATCAGTGCAGAGGTGGGTGCGAGGACGCAATAGGAAGTGCAATCAGCAGTACAGCTTGGTCCACAACAGTCTGTAGCTCGTAGTTGTGCGATGGCATTGTGGGATGTGGCTGGAGTGCCAGGTTGTTGCATGACAGATGTCTTGCCACGAGACGTCCGCGAGGCAGGCTGATGTATCTCCTTGGGCTTGCATAGAGTGCACTGTGGCTCCATCAGGCGGAGGTACATTGGATTGTGTGTAGCATTCACGGATCCACCCGGAGACCCATTTGGGGATTCACTGGGAGGAGACAGTTTGGCCCTGGGATCAGTTAGCAATGGCCACAAATAGTTTTGGCAATGTGCAAAATGAGCGCGTCGGGTGGAGGTAGAATGTCAGTGCACAGCGGACATCTTGGGAGTGCAGGATCCTATCCATGTGGCAGGTGTGTGGTTTGGGACAGAACACAGGTAGATGCACTGATTTAGGTGGAACTTCAACACTATTTTTGGGAGGAATTTAGGTGTAGACATAAGGAAAATTTATTCTGGAGAAACACGGTGTAAGGGGAGTTGGCCATCATGGCTGCCAGTTCACTGACCTGTCTAGCAGAGGTAATGGCTACCAAGAATGTCACCTGCATGGAAAGCTGGGAGAGGGAACATGTTGCCAGTGGCTCAAAGGGTGGCTTTGTGAGGGCAAAGAGAATGAGATTAAGGTCCCACAGGGGTTTGAGCTTGAGTACTGGCGGGAAGGTACTGAGTAAACCCTTCATGAAATGGATGGTGGTAGGGTGTGTGAAAACACAGAGGCGCTGTCCACGGGGGAGAAAAAGACTGAGTGCTGCCAGACTTGTATAGAGCTGAGGGCAAGATTGAGAAAGTTGTCAAGGACGATAGGTATGAATATAGCTCTCAATGGCTGGTGATGGCAGTGAAGTGTCTCCATTTAGCTCTATCGCAGGCCCTGGTGGATGCCCTCGTGCTCTGGTTAGGGATGTGTTACACTGGGGTGGAGCACGCCCTGTCTATCCCCGAGCCCGATCCAAATACTGGGCTGTGAGGTGACGATAGCCCAGCTTGGGATGTTAGACTTGGTCCTGATCTTGCATGAGGAAGTCTGGGAGCGTTCAGAGGCAGAGTGGTGTGTGGATGGAGAGTCTGTGTAGGTGTGTGAACCAGAATTGGCAGGGCCAGAATGGGGCTACGAGTATCACAGTGGTTCAGTCCAGGCGGATCTTGTGCAATGCTTGTGGGAGACAGGGAAACAGAGGGAAAGGCATAGCAGAGGTTGCTTGTTCAGGGGAGAAGAAAGAAGTCACCCTGCGAGACTTCCCTGACAGCTCTCCTGGAGCAATAAAGGGACAGTTTGCAGTTCTCACAAGTTGCAAAGAGGTCCCACCACAGGGTGCCCCATTTACAGAAGAGGTATCTGAGCATGGCATCGTGTAACTCCCACTCTTGGTTGAGGTAGGGAGTCCTGCTGAGTGCATCGGCTAGGGCATTTTGGGTGCCTGGGAGGTATATGGGAGGTTGATGCACCAGTTCCAAAGATAGACAGACTCAGAACAGAGGGAGGGAGACTTGTCGCCACCCTGCTTATTCATGTAGTATTGTTGGAGAGCAATTGAGTGTGGCTGGACTGGATGAGAGAAAGAAATGCCTGGCACACAAAACTGACTGCCCACATTGCTAGCATGTTTATATGCATTTTGGCTTCCCATGGCATTCACACCCCCTGGGCAGTGTGACCATCTAGATCTGTGCTTCTCACGCTGTCTGATGTGGGGGACCAGCAATTTTTTTTCCAATGTGCCAGGGACCGGTGCCATATTATTATCCTATTCAACACTCTTATGAGGAAATTCGCTGCGGACCGGCAGCTGATGGCTTGAGGACCGGCACTGGTCCACGGACTACCACTTTGAGAAGCACTGATCTAGATGGTCTCCTCAACACACAAAGGAGGCATCCATTGTAATGATAGGATCAGTCCATCATGTGAGGGAGGTAAGCACTGTTTGGGGAATGAGGACCCTGGCCTCCATATGGCCCATGCTCTCTCTGTAGATGGAGAGGAGCTACATCTGGAAGCAACGCATATGCAGACATGCATGCAGTGTATATGTTCAAGGAGAGAGAGACAATGGCGGACCATGGTGCGTGGCTTGCAATGCAGATCTGCAATAATGGTTGTCAGTATTGCAAATTGGTCCACCAGAAGAGGAGCCATTATTATGGATGGAGTTGAACTATGCTTCCAGTAAAGTGGATCATCTGTGTAGGTCTGAGCACTGACTTTTCCTTGCTGATGCAAATACCTAGAGACCCCAGGAAAGTGCAGAGGGTGAGGATGGCAGAGGTCAGATCTTGTTGGGATAGAATGACAAGGAGCCAGTTGTCTAGACAGGGGTATACCGAGTAGCCATGGTGGTGTATTTGTGCTGCTACTGTGGCAAAAAGCTTCATGAAGACTTGTGGAGCCATGGCTATGCCAAAAGGGAGAACCCGGAATTGGTAGTGGTGTGTCCCACCTGAAAACCTAGAAATTTCCACTGGGCTGGGTGAATGTCCTCTTGGAAGTAGGCATCCTTCATGTCAAGACTGTGAGCCAAACCCCCTGGGGGAGAGATGGGATAATTGATGCCAGCGTCACCGTGCGGAATTTGGATTTTCTGATAAAGGTGCTCAGCAGCTGAAGGTCGAGAAAGAGGCAGCACCATCTACCCTTCTTAGGGATGAGGAAGTATGGGGAGTAGAAGTCTCAGCCCATGTTAGGAGGTGGGATCTGCTTTATGGCTCCCTTTAAGAGAAGAGAGTCCACTTCTTGTTGGAGAACGCATTGAAGGGAAGGGTCCCTGGGGGTATCCGGGGTGGGGGGCTGATGCGGGGGAAATGAGAGAAATTCTATGGAGTATCCATGTTAGATGACCTCCAGTACCCAACAGCCCCAATTGTTGGCAAATAGGCCAAAATAGCCCCCAAAGACAACATGAGGATCTGCAGGTGGCAACCGGGGAGGTTCGTGGGGCTTGACCATCACATCAAAACTGAGGCTGCTGGTGGAGGAGGTGGTCATGGCAGAGACAGGGAAGCAAGGTCACTGAGAGCAGTGCTGCCTACGTAGGGCCTCCTGCTGGTATTGGTAGTAGGCTGGGTAGGACGCATGCGGGCATGGACGGAACTGCTACCGTTGTTGTCTGCATCGCAGGGCCAAGGTATATATCCCTAGGAACTGTAGCATGGCTCTGGAGTCTTTCAAGAATGAAGGGAGTAGTCTGTCTTGCTATGAAACAGTTTGTACTCGCCAAAGGGGAGGTCCTCAATTGTATTTTGGACGTCTCTTGGGAAGCCAGATGACTGGAGCCACAAGTCCTGGCACATGACAACCCCAGTTGTGTGAAAGCAAGAGGATGTGCCAGCCACATCTACAGCTGCCTGGAGGCCACTTGGACAACCAGGTGCCCCTCGTCTACCAGCGCCTGATATTGATGCTGTTGGTCTGGTATCAGTTTGTCCCAGAACTCTGCTAGCTTAGCGTAGTTATTAAAATCATACTTTTCTAGCAGAGCCTGATAGTTTGCGATCCAGAACCATAGTACTGAGGAATATACTTTCCTCCTCAACAGATCCATGCACTTTGCTGCCTGGTCTGGAGGGGCTGACTTCTGTGTTTGCTGGCATGCCTGCTCAGCTGCCACGTGCAAAAAAGAAAATCCACTCTTTTAATAGGTACAAAATATCTCCACCCTGCCCACTAATGTGTGGGGACACAGAAGGCAGGGGTGTGCCACACTGCTCATGCTGGGTGAAGGATGACTTCATTAATAGGTAGTGCCACCCTTGAGGGCCCCTGAGGTTGAAGAATGTCCAGGAGCTGGTGTTGCTTGTCCTGAACCTCTCCAAAGGGATGCCCAGGTTTGCTGCTACCCTCTGGAGCAAGTCATGATATTGCCGGTAGTCATCCTGTGAAAAAGGGAGAGAGGAATAAGTGCCTCATTCAGTGAAGAGGAAGCAGCCATAGGGACTGGCGGAGCCAGCAGCACCGGTTGGACATATGCCTCTTCCTCAGATAGTGGCGGTAGAGGAGCCGGGCAGTCGTAATAGGATGCCTGGCAGGGTGGGTAGCCTTGGTGGTAGGAGTCCCAGGGTTTCCAGTACAGCCCAAGGGAAGGATCCTGCGGTTGCGGTGGGCCCCACGGGTACTGGTACTAGACGCTCGGTGCTGGATCATATTCCAGTGGATAAGGTGGTTAGGGACGTGAGTTGGAACTGTAGTGTGACATTGGAGAGAATGAGGGTTCTGGCTCTGAAAACTCCTCAGACTCCAAAGGACAGTTCTGGCACCAGGGGAACTGGTGGTATAGGCGGGCTGTGGTGTGGCCCCAGTAGGAACCTGTCTGGTAGCAGTAGAAGTGGTTTGTCCTCTGGAGTGGTGATCTCTTGGGTGAAAAGGGGTCCAGAGAGGAGCAGAGAGGGTAGGTACAGGAGTATCAGCTCCTCTGCCGAAATGAGGGGCTCAAAGCAACTGGAAGTCCTTGGAGTGCCTGTGAAGATGCCAGAGGATCCCATGGCATCTGTTGGGCTGACTTGGCTGAGCAGCATGGCAGTGGTGACAGGATGGGTGGTGTGTGTGCCAGTGAGCACTCCAGATGCACAGGTACTGGGGTTTCAGCGGATTGCTTTTGTGGTAAGCTTTACCTTCCAGTCGGGAAAGCTTGGTTGCTGGTCTGGCCAGATCTGCGAGTGACATCTCAGCCGACCTAGGTGGCTTGGGGAAGAAACGCTGCACTTGGGAGCAGTCTGCTGGAGGGATCTGCTTTTGTGCCTGTGAGACTACTTCTTACTCTCATGTCTGGGCTTGTCCTTCACCGTTGGTACTGCCGGATCTGGGGCATGCAAAGTGCTTGGAGGGATGCTCACCACTGATGACAGCTGCTGAACACAGGAGTCCGACTGTCCCGGATTCAAGTGTGGACATAGTCTCATTGCCTCCTCCATTAGAAATTTACACTGGTGGAGCTCCTGAGCTTCCCAGGTTCGGGGGAAGGAAGGTCTTCTCAAGGCAGGAAGGAGTGAGCCTTGTCGAGGCAGTAAAGACATTTCTGGTCTCGTTGCTCATGACTACAAGCAGGAGACACAGTTTTAACTCCTGGAATGCGGAGAATCATCTCCTGGGAGGACTGGGACAGTTCCAAAACGGGGAAAACTATCACTAACTCAACTACCTACTCTTCAGCTGCTATCTATATACAACTGTCTACAAGAATGGACAAACTCACTGTCTTAGTCAAAATTAAGAATGTGAAGGAACAGGGGATTCCAAATCAGGCCATGCAGCAGTAAGAGGGAACTGGAGAGGCATTGACCTGTACAACCTATTATACCCTTGGCTGCAAGCATGAGGGGATGCACTATGCATGTGCAGGTCTACAGACACTTCTAAGAAACACTTCTAGACTCAGGCACATGGTGTGCATCTGCACCCACATATGATATACACATAGGGACCATCACTCAAAGTGTTATTTACCCCTTCATGTAACACATGAATCAGGAGTCACCCCATGAAATTTAATAAGCAGCAGGTTTAAAACAAACAAACACGAAGTACTTTGTCACACAGGGCACAGTCAGCCTGTGGAACTCATTACCAGGGGATGTTCTAAAGGCCAGAAGTATAATTGGGTTCAAAAAAGAATTGGACATATTCATGGAAGATTGGTCCATCAATGGCTATTAGCCGGGCTGCAACCCCATGCTCTAGGTCAGGGTGGGCAAACTTTTTGGCCCGAGGGTAAGGAAGGCTGTGCCCCCCAAACAGGCTGGCCCCCACCCCTTATCTGACCCTTTCACTTTCCACCCTACTGCCCCCTCAGAACCCCCTGCCCATCCAACCCCCCCCTTGTCCCCTGACTGCCCACTCCTGGGACCCCTGCCCCTAACTGACCCCCTGGGATCCCACCCCCTGCCCCCAGTCCCCTGACTGCCTTGACTCCTATCCACATCCCGACCCCCTATCCAATTCCTCCTGTTCCCTGTCCTTTGCCCCATCCAACTGCTCCCTGTCCCCTGACTGCCCCCCCCAGGACTCCCTGCCCTATATCCAAGCCCCTGGCCCCCTTACCATGCCGCTCAGAGCAGCACATCTGGAGCCATACCTCCCAGCCAGAACCAGACACACTTCCACGCTGCCCTGCATGAGCACGCAGCCCGTGTTGCTGCAGGGGAAAGGGGAGGGGCTGGGGGTTCAGCAGCCAGGCAGGACATTCCCGTGGATGGATGTGGCCCACCAGCTGTAGTTTGCTCGCCTCTGCTCTAGGTTTTCCTAAACCTCTGACTGCCAGAAGCTGAGACTGGGTGACAGGATGGACTACTTGATAAATTGCACTGTTCTGTTCACTCCCTCTGAAGCATCTGGCACCAGCCCTTGTTGGAAAACAGGATACTGGGCTGGATGGACCCAGTGTGGCAGTTCTTATGTTCTGAACCATTTGGTGGAAAAGAGAGAAGTGGGAAGAGGGGACAAAACATCTCCAGACAAAAGAGTAACGTTTTGCACCAGGTTCCCACAGTTCTGCTTCTTATACTATTGCATCCTGACATGGGTTTAAACTGGTGTGGACATATGGGAAGGGAGGAGACTTTGGAGCTTACAGTGCAGGTGGCTTGTGTAGGCTGTGGAAGAATGACATTTTAATTGCTGATGTTCAGGGTGGATTTGATTTAAATCACTAATCAGGAAGACTTGATTTAATCATGGATTTCTACATAAAAGTGCGTTCTCGTTGGTTGGTATAACCTTAATACATATTCTTCACAACTCAGAGATAGATGTCAGTTTATTTTTAGAAGGTACACACTATACATTTTTAAAGTGATTTATTTTGAAAACTTTTCAGATTAGTTTTACAGCTGTATCAGAAAATGAATGATGGTTTGGTTATTTCATTTACCAAAGGTAACTGAAGCAGATATTTATGAAGTCATCAGGAGGTGAACTATATCCCGTTCAACAAGTCAATCATTAATATTTGAAGGATTTTCTTGCCATGCTGCATTAGGAGGAGATCACCACCAGACAGACATTTAAATTGTTTTATTTAACTAAAACAACGTGGTTATGTATTCTGGATTATTTTTCAACAGTAAACATATTTTAACAAAAACAGGCTTATGATTTTTTAATTTAGTTAAACATTCAAGTCTTTTAAAATCAGGTTTGTTTTTGTTAAAATTGTTTTTAACTAAAATAAATTTTTTAAAAAACAAATTAAATCAACTGTCAGCCAGGTCAACATGCAAAACTTAAAATATTGGCTTCTGCAGCTAACTCAGTCGTCTTCACCTTCATTTTCCTGTTTGTTCATAATCTGGAAAAGAAAACCAAGCTTTCCTGCTTTTTCAGGTCACAAACCATTTCTCAATTTGGAATGAATTAATCTAAACAAATAAAATATTCTTTCTATACCAGCTGAAGAAGCTACTACTGTTAAGGGTTTATCACTTCAACAGTTTCTGAATCCAAGTGCTTAAGTGACTTACACCAGTTCACTGGTGTGACTTTCTTTAAAACATCATCAGCAAACATATATTTCTTGAATGGTTTATTCCCAAACTGGGTCTCTTTTAAGGCCTGCTGCCATTATAGGGTTTCCCTTCTAAGAAGAGAATGGTATGGTAGATCTCAAATCAAGGAAGGCTACACTCAGAAAGACTTCAAGACTTCTGGAATATGCTGCTCAGTTTCACTTTTGTTTCTACTATCCGGTCAGCACATCTCTCAGCCTGCACCGCTTCCCGCAGCCCCCATTGGCCTGGAGCGGTGAACTTTGGCCAGTGGGAGCCGTGATCAGCTGAACCTGTGGATGCAGCAGGTAAACAAACTGGCCCGGGCTGCCACGGTGCTTACCATGGCGAACCACGTGCCAAAGGTTGCCAACCTGCATTAGAGGTTTAACCTGTTACACATGTGACTGTCAGGTGCCAGGGTGATGTACTTGATCCCTAGGATAAAAAAATTGGGAATTTGGGGTAAGACATCTTCCTGAAGAAGTCTGACTACAATCTATGAAATAAGGCCTTTTCCACTACCGTGAATGGTGGTTATTTTCAGCCTGATTATTTTTTAAACCACACCAACACTCTTAATGGGGTATGTGGTAAGACGTATATAAGAAATCCTTGTACGATGTATTAGAAGGCAATCTAGAGAAACTCAACAACTGGAACAAAACCATACTTATAACAGCTTTCCAACTAGCCAGTTTCTCTCAGATAAACTCTTTTTTAGAAGGCAGTACCTTCAAATGTAATCTCAGTTGCAGATATCAGATCCAAAGTATTCTTGAATATTTCCCGCACTAGATAGTACAAAAATATTTTCAAGACTATCTGTAACCTCCTACCAATAAAAACTTCATTACCCACACATTAGTAGTGCTAATGATTATAAAAAAAAAGTGTTAAATGTCATAACAGGGACGTTTTTCTATAGTTGACTGTTATTTTTGCTCTCAACCCTTACATGACTATGATAATGATAAAAACTGACCTGATCATTAACTGTTCATAAACTACTGCAAAGGTGATCAGTGTGTGTATATATATATATATACACATACACACATATATATATATACATACACATACACACACATTTTCTCTCTGGACTCTTTCAACTATCAATTCTAAATCAATTCTTATCACATTTTAAAATATTTTTGTTAAATAGTATCTAAAGCTTCAAGATTTAATTTCAGTAAAAAAAATCCAAGCATTTGTTAACATGACCAATAAAATTTATTAAACATATTTACAACTATTTACATATCCTTCCATAGGTAAATATTAAAATAGACAATGTACAATTTAAGATTTTTCATTCAAAGGCATTTTGTTGGGAAAAAAATAGGCTCTATTGTGAGACCACCATATAAGAGCAAAAGGTGTTTTAGTTTAAACAAAAATATTTTTGTCATAGTAAGTCATAGGTAGGGCATTACAATAGCAGACTAATATGAAATGTGGTTTTGTAAATATTACAATTATTTAGGTATCAGTTACTGAAGTAAGGGAGTTAAGTTGAGTGAAGCATGCAACACCATTCAGTTTCAAATCTTTTACAGTTATGGTGATGAAACAAGCAGCTAAATCAAACACATGCCTTACTAAAAGAACTGCCAACCAGAAATACACTACACTTAATAAAAACTACAACTTTGGTCCAATAAAACATTAGACAAAACAGTTTTACAGTTAAAATATCTATTTTTGTACATGTTTTCAACATTAATTACAAGACTATTTACATTTTCACAATATGTATAAAATAAGTTATTTAAAAATGACAATATTACATCTTTTCCAAAAGAAAACTGTACAAATTTACAAATATAATAAAATGACCAGACTTTTTTCCTTCCAAATCTTGTATTTCTTCCACAGACTGTCATCGTTTTTCTATGGGAGTTCAACTGTTACTGAAGTTTAATAATACAAAGCTTTAAAGCAGGCTTTATTAAATATTAGATGCTTTTCAGTGCTTATGTAACTTGTTAACAACTTCCAGCGCTGTTAACTCACTGTATCTTGTCATCTTTTCAATGAATATGCTCTAAAATTGTAGTTAACTTTTAAAATATAAATAATGGCATTTACTGGGAAACTGCCTTTTGGAACTACCATCCAATATAATTGTCATTTATCACTAAATGAAACAGTATTTACTATCATCCATTTACCATATTTAACAAGCCTTTTTGAACTATTTATCTGAAAGAATACCTCAATTATTGGGCAAGGAGATATTCCACAGAATTAAGTGCTATACCTCAAGAGATGCATAAATTTCTGCCCATTGCTGTCCATTTCTCTCAGGCTGTCTCCATTGAAAGAGACAGCCAGCTGTCATATAGGTGTCAATTCAAAATCATCATTAACATCAACAAGAGGAACATAAAACTCCTGAATTTCATAAATGCTGATAGATTTGTATGTAGCAGGATCAAGTTCTTGTAGTTTAAGCTGCCATTCCAGTCTCTGTACAGCATTTAAAGCTGCTGCTTCATGCTGTTGCCTCATCAAAAGGCATGTCTATTCAAAATGAAAAATTAGGTTAATGTTTTCAAATATTTAAAACAAACATTTTTAAAAGAAAATTGCATTTAAGTAACACCAGAGATCTTTAAAGGGAGCGTTAGAAAGCTGAAATACATATCTAATATAATATTTACTTGGCTTAATTATATATGGATAATTAAAAACTAACAAAAACACAGATTCTTCCACCAAATAATTTCTTTACATATCAACATAACAGTAAGCTGCTCAAGATTATGATTTTTTTCTTTTAAATGCACCTTACATTACTATAATTTTATGGTATTGCACTCAAAGTTTACCATGCTTATTCATCTCATCTTTGTAGTTTCATTTGTAGTCTAATTTTTTGACTTTGAAAGGACAAATGCAGATACATACCTTTAATTTGTCAAATTTATCATCTACATCTTGTAGCCATGACATGAACTGCCTTGCATTAAATCGATCCCTAACTGATGTTTTACTGTCATCCGCCTAGAAAAGAAACACATTAGAAACAGTTTTTCAAATAATGAAGTAATGCAAGTTGTTAATCATTACTTACTCCTGTTACAATACTGGAGAACAAGGGGTTAAAAAAGTTCTGGGCCCAGATGGCCCTGTCCTGCTATACCTGCAAAGTCTGCACAAGCATGAGGTGGAGTTTAAAAAGGGAAGCAGACTGTAGAAGAGAGCAGACCTCTGCTCTGAACAAGTATGGCTGAGGAACTCTTGTTGCTGGAGACATGGCAACACAGCCCTGACAAAGCCTGCAAAGAACAGACTGGTGACTGATTACAAAAGGCCAGAAACTTTATTTGTGGTTCTTAAATTTACCCCATGGGGAAAAAGGGGACTTAGGTAGGAAGTGATCTCGGGAGGCAGCTACTTAGCACCTCAAAGGGCAGAGTTTAACTGCCCACCATTGGGCCCTGGATCAGACCAGGGGCTCCCCTACCAACTCCAAAAGATATGACAACAGGGACCTTTACCTCAGTGGAAAATCCACAATGGGAAGAACCGGGCTGATCAAGAACCCAGATCCCCAAGTCCCCAAACTAAGGTGAAAGCCCTGAAGCCCTTGCAGGTGCTAAAAGACTTCTCTGTGATTGGACAAAGTTATCTGCTGTACCAAGTATAACAATTATGGATACGAGTCTCTGAAAAGTAAAAGATTTAAGTATGTCTTCCAAAATGTTATTTAGCTTATATACACTAAAATAAACCAACCACAACGTTGCTAAACTACTTGTTCTACTTAAAAAATGGCAGTAACCAAACAAAAGACATTGAACTGTCTTTCAGGCTTGGGGAAAGCAACAGCACTCAAAGGAACATTCAGCAATCTGAACTGATTGGCTGCAGAAGATATTCAAAAGTAGGACAAGAGAAAGATCCATATTACTTTTTACCCCATATGACAAAAACCCTTTGCAAAGATGTTCCACCTTAAAATGTCCATCATTCAATGCCGCAGTATTTTTCTTATAGCCACAGAGAAATCAAACTACTTCTATTATGAAAGGGGTCACAGCCATCAAAATGGAGGTCTGATCATATTTCCATTGTCATTCTTTGTTGGGACTGTTCATGGAAGGCTCATAATGTGTAAGCATATTCAGAATCATGATAGCAGCAAACTTTAGTGTCATTCCACACATAATTAAATATGCAGAATAGTCTCAGAGTTTACTGCTTATTTTTAAATGTTGTACATTGAGGATGACAGCTTGGGAAACCATAGTATGCTTTTACGAAGACAGTCATTTGGCAGTGTTGAAGATCTTCACATTTGCAACTATAAATTTTCATGACAAAGAGGAGTATATTTAATAGAATAAGGTATATAAACACTAAACAACTGAACAAAAACCAAAAGAAAAAACATCATCACAGTACTCCTTCAGTGCAAGACTATACCGCTATACTTCAAAAATTCCTCAGGGAACAAGCAGATATTTTACAGTACAAAACTGCCACACTCTTTCACCAGGTACTAGACTATTGAAAAAACATTAAACACTCCACAAGTTTTTTTTATGTAAATATTGTTCAGATATATGCTTCTGCTTCATTTCTTATACCACACTGGAATCCCCCCACCCCATCCCTTAAAAACAAAAAAATAACAAACAAACAAGACCCCCTAAAACTATGGTAGCAACCATAATAGCAAATAATCTAAATAGATTATATGAAATACTGGATCAGGTCTTCTAGTCTATGATTCTAGTATCCTGCTCCAACAATAATTATGGGAAGAAGGCAACAAGCCCCTATAATAAACCTAGTTAATTGTGCAATGCTGTCTAGGGAGAAGAAATCCCTCCTCAGCTGTGCAGGTGAATAGTTTATGCCCTAAAACATGAGATCTGATCTTTACCATGGTTTGTTTAACTACAAATATGGCTAATGACTTTAAAATTATTTGGTGAAATTTTACTGTTCGTTCATGAAAGTGAGGGATTTTCACTTTTCAAATAACTAATTATTGCCATACACAGGGCAGGAAGGTATTGTATGAGCTTCTCCACAAAGCTTTTCCAGTCAACATTTGTGCAAAATCGCACCACCATCCATGCTCCAGACACCCAGGAAGTCAAAGGAAGTTTTGCCATTGACTTCAGTGGTACCAGGATATTACCCAATATCCTCTCTCAAGTCAGACGTAAAAGTACTTATCAAAGATAAGTAATAGGAAAATCATCTAACTGGATGCTCTGAAATCCTAAAATAAAAGTCTCCTCTTACCTGCGAGTCCAGGGGCACATTATATACTTCAGCATCCAGCAGTACGGTGCAGGCACTGAATGGTAATGTCTGATTAGCTAAAGTTCTTGCAGCTCGATAATGGACACGCAGAACTTCTTGTTCGTTGGATACAATAAGCTTTTCCTAATTGGATAAAAATATTAACATATTGCTGAATACTTCATAAATTGTCATTTAAATTTACATTTGTAAAAATATTTGCATACCAAAATTCTTTTCAGGACTTTTTTTTGTCTGTTTTTGAGGGCTTTAGTGAGAAAATGCAACATTCTCCTATTTTTCTGCCTTGATAACATTTACATTCTGTCATTTTGAATGTTACCAGATTTCTAAAGAAAAATAAAATAACTTTTGTGAACTTTCATTCTAGAAATTTCATTAGAAACCTAAAGGTGTGGCTCTACTTGATGATGCCACTGAATTACATTGAAACTTCTGAAAGTATAATTTAAAATCAAAGCAATATGCCCTATTGTAATAAATGGGATCCTCAATAATTTGTGTTTTGTGAGGGCCTAAAAAAATGTTCTACTTTTAAAATTGTTTTTGACAGTACTTGCTCTCTATTTTTAGGCTTGAACAATAAGGGTCCGAGTAAAATCTTTTATCCTTTAGTCTTGAGTACTCTCTTTCTATTTAATGACTAAGTTCAGAATTACCGTAATGTGGTCTGCTTGAATTTCAGATGTTTACCTCATCTGACTCAGATAATGAAAATAAACATGCGTCGGTCTGTACTGCTCTGGATTGTTATCGAGCAGAACCTGTCATCAGCATGGACGCATGTCTCCTGGAATGGTGGTTGAAGCATGAAGGGACATATGAATCTTTAGTATATCTGGCACATAAATATCTAGCGACGCCAGTTAAAACAGTGTAATGCGAACACCTGTTCTCACTTTCAGGTGACACTGTAAACAAGAAGCGGGCAGCATTATCTCAAATGTGAACAAACTTGTTTGGCTGAGTGACTGGCTGAACAAGAAGTAGGACTGAGTGGACTTTCAGACTCTAAAATTTTATATTGTTTTATTTTCAAATGCTAGGGGTTTTTATACATAATACTACATTTTTAAATTCAACTTTCATGATGAAGAGGTGCAGTACAGTACCTGTATTAGATGAACTGAAAAATACTATTCCTTTGGTTCTTACAGTGAAAATACTTGTAATCAAAAATAAATATAAAGTGAGCACTGTATACTTTATTCTGTGTTGTAACTGAAATCAATACATTTGCAAATGTAGAAAACATCCAAAAATATTTAAATAAATGGTATGCTATTATTGTTTAACAGCGCGATTAATTGCAATTAAAATTTTTAATCGCTTGACAGCCCTAATTTAAAAACAATATAAAATGTAGTTACATTGGCTGTAATCAATGCAAGGACATAGACCCAGAAACATATTCCCCATTAAGCAAAGGTCTGCGCATAGAGAGAGATTTATTTTAAACACACTGTGCCTTGGAGCTCCACAAACTTTGATTCACATGGACCAATGAGGAAAGAAAATTCCAAAGTTGAGGGCCCCTACCTTGAAAATGCCTTGCCAGTAGACCCCCAACCCTTTAAATATAGGGACTAAAGTATTGTAGTAATCCAAATAATTAATAATAATTTGACTTCAAATATTGTGGCACAGTAGAGAAACAGAGGCAATTCCTCAGATAACTAGGACTCTGATAAATAGGGCTTTACAGAGCAATATTAACATACTTAGGGCATCTGCAAGGAGCCAGTAAAGTCTTTGGAAAACACATTTTCCTTGCAGTTAAAACCACTAAGCATGCAGATAATTACATTCTACAAAAATCCACTGAAGACCACTCAGAAGCTGCATAGTTCCCTATGCAGCACATTATGGCAAATCTAGCTGGCTGAGTGGAACAAGAACCAACACTCAACTCAATGGCATTTCTCTCTTTGTTTGTGTCTATATGTGATAACTTTTGAACAGTGCATCTGACTAATTCCAAAATTTCAGTGAATGTTGTAGGCATCAATGGGCAGAACTCTATTGATTCTGGTGAAAACTGGAAAGCCAGAAGAGCTTGATTTCCATCTTTCAGGCCCACAGAGTGCCCATTTGGTTCTGCTGGCACCGGATTCCTTAAAGCTGCCTAATACATCACAAAGCAGCAGCAGCTTAATATACTGCACTCTCTTACTGGCCGCACAGGTTGGACTACAAAAGCAACAAAGTGTTTTCAAAGTGCCAGAGATGTTCGTACCAACAATGCAGAACTGCTTCTGGCAAGATGTAGCTGACACATAAGAAAACAGTCTCAGACTCATTTGAACATTTAAGTCCCACAGAGCACACCAGGGATTGTTTGCAGGAAACTGACAGAAGTCTCTCCCAAGAGAAATGAGCTCTTGGGAGAGACGTGAAGGAAGAGCAGGATGTCACATGATATGGGAAGGAGGCAAGACTGTTCCATGCAGAAAGATGGGGAAGGGTATACAATGGGGTGATAAGCAGGGAGGCTTGGGTGAATGCAGATGAGATGGAGGCAGGAGTCGAGCTGGGCAGGGCATTGCAGGTGAGAAGTTTGATCTTCATGCAGCAGGCACAGGGAGTGCAGCATAGAGATCTGAAGAACTGATTGACATAAGCAGAGCATCAGGGGAGGAAGGTGATTTTAGGAGTAGCACTTTGGCTGAGCTGAGGGGAAGTAAGGAGAGAGGCAGTGAGGTCAGAGAGGAGTCAGCAGCAGTAAAGGGAGATGACCAAGGTCGGAATCCAGATATGTGTGTGTGGATAGGTGGGGGGGCATGGGGACAGAGAACTGAGAGGATTCAACGGCAACCTGAGTTTGGGTGGAGGCAACGTGGGGGAGTAAAAGGCAATATGGAATTTGTAAGTCTGAGTGGTGGTGAAGTCAGGGACAGAATGGGGAGATCTGCAGAAACTGACTGCAATGAATCTTATGTTCTTCTGTCCCCTGTAGGCCAAAGGGGATGAGAATTGAATTCCCTCAGACCTATAAAGTACTCTAAGATCCTCAGATGGCAGTGCTCTAGGAGGGCTGGGTATTTGCATTCAGGAGTAGAGTCTGTGTTCCTACCCCTTCCCCTTCCTAGCACCTGCGAACAACAGACAATTCTACTGAATCCTTAACAATCACATAAGCTTCAGGTTGAAGGGTTGTGGCACCATGCAGCCAATCAATTCCAAAATTTCAGGGAATATTTTATGAGTCAATGTGCAAAACATTGATTTTGGTGAAAACTGGAACACTGCAGAAACCTGATTTCCACTGCTATGAGAGGAAAATCACCAGTGTGTCTATTTGGTGCTGCAGGAAATAGAATTTCTTATATGCTTAATATGTTGTTCTCGCTGATTGAGTGTACAAGCTCAGCCTATGAAAGCAACAAAGCGTGCAACTCTCTAGTAAAAATGCAAGGAAAAGAGATGATGTTGCAAAAGCATGAGGCAGTTATGGGTACATAAGAACGCCATAATGGGTCAGACCAGTGGTCCAACCAGCCCAGTATCCTGTCTTCTGATATTAGCCAAAGCTAGATGCTTCAGAGGGAATGAACAGAACAGGCAGTCATCAAGTGGTCCATCCCCTGTTGTCCACTCCCAGCTTCTGGCAAATGCAGGCTAGGGACACTCAGAGCATGGGGTACATCCCTAATCATCCTCGCTAATAGCCACTGATGGACCTATCCTCCATGAACTTATCTAGTTCTTTTTTTAACCCAGTTATAGTTTTGGCCTTTACAACATCCCCGGCAACAAGTCCCACAGGTTGACTGTGTTTAGTGTGAAGAAGTACTTCACTATTGTTTGTTTTAAACCTGCTGCCTATTAATTTCATTGGGTGAAAGCTGGTTCTTGTATAATGTGAAGGAGTAACCCACTGGTTCTCAACCTGTGGTGCGCATACCCAACTATGTCTAAGGAGTCATTTAAAAAATGGACTGAACAGAATTCAACTGACAATAGATTTCCGAAGGGGTCTGCACCTCCACTGAAAATTTCCAAAGGGGTCCTCAAATGAAAAATGGTTGAAAACCACTGGAATAAATAATTTGTTATTCACTTGCTCCACACCATTCATGATTTTATAGACTGCTATTATATCCTCCTCTTAGTCTTCTCTTTTCCAAGATGAAAAGTCCCTGTCTTTTTAATCTTCTCTCATATGGAAGCTGTTCCATACTCCTAAACATTTTTTGTTGTCCTTTTCTGTAACTTTTCTAATTCTAATGTATCCTTTTAGAGATGGGGTGACCAGAACTGCACACTGTATTCAAAGTATGGGCAAACCACGGATTTATATAGAGGCATTATTATATTCTCTGTCTTATTATCTATCCCTTTCCTAATAGTTCCCAACATTCTGTTAGCTTTTTTGACTGCCACTGCACACTAAGCGGATGTTTTCAAAGAATTATCCACAGTGATTCCAAGATCTCTTTCCTAAGTGGTAACAGCTAATTTAGACCCCATCAGTTTGTACATATAGTTGGGATTATGTTTTCCACTATGCATTACTTTGCATTTATCAACATTGAATTTAATCTGGCATTTTGTTGCCCAGTCACTCAGTTTTGTGAGATCCCTTTGCAGTCTGCTTTGGACTTAACTATCTTGAGTAATTTTATATTATCTGCAAATGTTGCCACATCACTTTTACCCCTTATTCCAGATCATTTATAAATATGCTGAACAGCACTGGTACCAGTACGGACCCCTGGGGGACACCATTATTTACCTCTCTCCATCCTGAAAACTGATCCTGTATTCCTACCCTTTATTTTCTGTCTTTCAACCAGTTACTGATCCACAGGAGGACCTTCCCTCTTATCCCATGAATGCTTACTTTGCTTAAGAGCCTTTTGTGAGGGACTTTTTGTCAAAGGCCTTCTGAAAGTCTAAGTACATTATATCCACTAGATCATCCTTGTCCATGTTTGTTAACCCAAACAGCTAGTTGCAACAGTGTCTTGCAAAGCAAGATGCAATAAACTCCCTAAAGAACAACATGGAGAAGATTGGAAAAACCACTCTAAATTGCTTCTGCAGTTTCATGAAGTCTGAGACAAAGACTAAAAATCATTTTACTCACTCAAAGAATTATAAGAGATTGGTCAGGCATGATTTGCCTTTACAAAAGCCACACTAATGCCTCCCCAACAGATTGTGTTCATCTGTGTGTCTGATAATTCTGTTCTTTACTATAGTTTCAACTAATTTGCCTAGTACTGAAGTTAAAACTTCCCAGCCTGTAATTGCCAGGATTGTATCTGGAACCTTTTACAAGTATTTAAAACATTAGCTATCCTATAGTCATCTAGTACAGAAGCTGATTTAAATGACAGGTTACATGCCACTTAGTAGTTCTTCAATTTCATATTTGAGTTCCTTCAGAACTCTTTGGTGAATACCATCTGGTCTTAGTGATTTATTAATGTTTAAATGTATCATTTGTTCCAAAACCTCCTCTACTGACACCCCAATCCGGGACAGTTCTCAGATTTGTCACCTAAAAAGAATGGCTCTGGTGTATGCAATCTCCCTCTTATCCTCTGCAGTGAAGACAAGCAAAGTATTAATTTAGTTTCTCCGCTATGGCCGTATCTTCCTGGAGTGCTCCTTTAGCACCTCGATTGTCCAGTGGCCCCACTGATTGTTTAGCAGGCTTCCTGCTTCTGATGAACTTGCACTTTTTTTTTTTTTGGCTTTTAGTTTTTGGTACTAAAAGAGCAGAATGCTCTCATATGTAACTTGTTTTAAGACCCCACAAAGCCCTGGGGGCTGGCCCTGATCTACATAACAATGCATTATATTTCCACTCAGCCAGTGATCAAAATAACTAAAATGTGCAAATTAAATATATACAGAATTCGGTAGAACCTCTGAGAAGACAGAATTTTTTGTGTGCGCTAAGTAAAAGGAATTTTTTTTCATTAGGTATAAAGACTCAGGAGGCCATGATCCTGTATTGTGTAGCTCATAGCAGACTGCTGCATTTGCAGAAAGCTTCATTGAACTCTGTATGGGTACAGAAGTCTACTTCTATGACATACAATGCAGGATCAGAACCCAAAACAACATTAAAGTAGAATCACAACTGAATTAATTATTATACTTTCCTCAAAGTAAAATTATTTAGAAGTTCTATTTATGGACCCAAATATCCCTAGAATTCAAGCAGCTTAAAAAAAAATCTGCTATAAAGTGAATGAGGCAAGAGGAAACCAAGAGTCAAAGGAAAACAAGAGTGGATTTGTAAATAGACAATCTGAACAAGGAACAGCTAATATTGTGGAGAAATAATAGCCTCTCCCTGAAGTTGCAAGCAGTTTTCCATTCAAAGGAAGGTTCTGGCCCACCTCTACATTGTCCAAAATAGGTCCTTTGTGCTCGAAGTTTCATATATAGTCTTCGATAAAGATACCAATCTTAGAAAAAAATACTGTTTTTCACTTTCGGAAAATTCTAGTGCTTTTTCTCAGGTTATCTTAAAAGCAATTTGACCTAGAAACTTCACGTGTTTCATTCAAGAATACTTGTACACTAGATCACAAGGGTCTAAAGGAGGAAAAAATGGGTAAAAATGCCCTAAATCAAAATTCTGGGTTAATGTACTCATTCCTGATGGACAGTTAAACGCCTCAGACGCTTTGATTTTCTTGGTATAACCTGTTGGATTAAAAGACTTTAAAACATCCCCAGACTTTTCCTTCCTAAAGTGTGCAGATTTCTTAAAGCCCATAGCCCAAAAAAATGCATTGAAATAAACATTTAAAGAATATGCATTCTCAGATAGATGGTCTTTTCCATTTCTAACTTCCACAAAGTCTGCACGTGTAGCCATAAAAAAAAATGTTGGTGAAATTCTAACAAGCAGGAGACCAAAACATGTTAGTTAACATTTGTAATCTAGGATATATCTTTAAACTGAATAAAACTCTAGTTGGGAATTATTACACCACGACTCAGACCCAGTTTTATTATTATTATTAACTAACAAAACATACATAAATTGTATTATTTCCTTAACAGAGTACAAAACAGCCAAGTAAACCAAGTATATGCCAGTTGCAATATTTACTAGAAGTACTGGCATTCAAAAAATGTCTCTCTCTTGGTTTCCCACATGGAAACTGCTATTTGGACAACTGAGCAAATTTTCATTGCAATAAGCAGCAAGTTGCAGCACGTTCTCATGTTAGTATATAAAGGACTGTTGTGTATATTACCTCATGTACAGTACTGAAATTATACTGTGTTAATTCTAGTTTGATCTGCAGTATGAATGTGTACAACATTTCTCTGATTTGTAAAACAGCAGTGTAAGGAATTTACTTCTAAAAGCAATGTTAATTTAAGTAATATATATATAATATTACTTAAATTATTTATTATACACACACACACATTAGATTAAATGTATATATATATATAGAAAGTTTAAAATAGAGAAATGAACATTTTTCTGTATTCTTACCCTTTCAATACTGTGCTGTAAACGCAATTTCATCCTTACAACTTCCTGTTGTCTAAAAAGTTCTTTAAGTGGATCTGTCAGTGATGGTGGTGGTGTAATCTAGGAAAAAATTGTTACAAATTTAAATTTAACATGTAGAGTTTACCTGGACTGGCTTTATAATTGCAAACATGCATTTTAAAAAAAGCACAAACAGAATATTTTTCAATGGAAAAGTATATCATCCAGCCCCAGGAACGTAACTGAATTCACAGATTTTTGTTGTAATCTATTAATTACACCACTGTCTACCCATTTATTAAATCACAGAATTAAAGATTAATTTTTAAAAAAGTCAAAATCTGTCCATCTGTGATTAAGTGCAGTTTAAAACAACTATAAAGAGTTCTAAAGGAAAGTAAATTATTTAAACATTATTTGTTATGTGTAGACAGTACCTTTAGGATTGTATAAGACACACAAAAGAAGAAAGTCCCTAGCCCAAGGATCTTGCAATTAGAACACACAAATGAGACATAATGCACTTGAAAGTCCAAAGGAAGTATTTATAGAAGTGGTATTGATTTTGAATAATGGGTAGATGACCTCATTTTTTAAGTCCCACTCCTAGACAGCAAAACATTCAGATATATTTCCACGTGTGCTGTTTTGTAATACTATTAGTTTGAGGGCACTTGCACATGTTTATATGGGAAGCTTCAGATTTAAATGAAGGAAATAAGTATTATATTGTTAACTAGTCTGTACAACAAAACACTGTAAACATAATTGTTTGTGGTCATGATAGTAACCAGACAGCAAAATTAGAGTTGTCTGAGAGGTCATCAGAAGCCTGAAATTTTTGTTAAAAACTCTGTCCAAAGTGTTCTTGTTTTATATATATATACTGCATTTCCATATTTTTATTCTTTACCTAGCTTATTGCCAACAGTGCAGAATATTTCATAACTATTTGATAAATAGAACAACAAACTGCTTTGGATGGACTCCTCAAAACTAGCTGAAATATTGTTTGCCATAACTGGTGTCTAGATAGCACAGCAGAAATACATTTATAGATGAATAGTAATATCATCTACTGTATATAAAACTAACAAACTGATCTAATATCATACGTTGCTATTGATGTGTGTGTGTGGCTACTCTGGAATACAAGGTATTATACCTACCTCGCACTAAACACGTTACATTAAGGATATTTTTGGCATTGTGAAAGAGTTATGTATCTATAAAGATTTATTTAATGACCGATATCCTGAAATAATTTTTATCATAGAATATGAAAATGAAGGCAGTCTCTTTTAGAAGCAGGGTTTATCATAGTAATGAACAAATCCCTTTTACTACTTCATATAAATATATATATACTGCCTGAAAGACATATACTGCTAACATTATGTATCTACTTTTTATGAAAAAGCATTTGGTCTCTGGACAGTTGAACAAAACATACAGCATTTGCAATTATGTTCAACTCAGACACATTTTTAAATAGGCTTAATGCATATCTCATAGCTGTGGCTCTCTCTTTTAATTATAAAAGGGGTAAAGGAGATCTTAAATCCTGCTTAACAAACAAGGGAAATTCCAGACACTCAAAATTATATTCTTTAACATGCCAAGAATCTCACAGTAAATATAGTGAATTTTGAAACTCCCCAGTATAGTCTGGCTTTACAATCTAAGATACTATAAATAAGTACACCAAGGCATTCATGGAGGTATTTAAAAAAAAAGAAGTGTTTTTTCTCATTATAGTAGCATACATAAAGACCCAAGAACTGGAACTATTCTATATGGTCGATACAGAACAGTTACTTACCCAACAATAATTGTGGTTCTTCAAGATGTAGTCAGCGTGGATCTTACGATAGGGGCACTTGTACCTCATGCACATGATATCGGATCCTTTTGAGTAGCAGAATCTATCAGGCCACACATGGGCACTCTGCCTCCTCGCTCTCCTGTGCAAGGGTATAAAAGGCAGAGAGGCTGCGAGTTTCCCTCAGTTCTCTTATAATTCAAAGACTGTCAGCTGAGAACTCCAAAAGTGGGGATGGAGGGCAGGTCACAGGATCTATGCTGACAAAACATGAAGAATCAGTTACTACAGGGTAAGTAACTATTCTTTCTTCAAGTATGTGTAAGCGTGGATCCACTGTAGGTGACTTACAAGCAGTATCCCCTCAGGATGGTGGTAATGAGGAGTTTGAACTGAATTCTGTCAAAAGATTGAAGGACTGCTGTCTGGAATTTGTACCTGATCTAGTGGCTAAGTACAATGCATAATGTTTGACATGTTACTCCACATCACCACTTTGCAGATTTTAGCATATTTTTAAAGCAGACAGAGAATGTCGCTTGAGCTGTCGTGGAGTGTGTCTTTAGGTTCAGTGGGATACGTACACTGGCCAACTGCTAACATATGATATATTGTTTATCTACAGTACTTATATATTCTCTGTGAGGAGATGGCCTGACCTTTAGAATAGCCATCAGATATAAATGAGAAGCCAGTCTGAACAGTTTGGTTCAGGCAGTATAATAAAGTAAGGCTATGGAAACATCCAGAGTATATAACTTCTCTCCTGGTATGGAGTGGGGCTTTGGGAACATGACCATTAATCAGCTGATTCAGGTAGAATTCTGAGACCCTGGGGATGAATTTCCAGTCAGGTTTCAGTATCACTTTGTTCCTATGAAATGCTGCGTAAGGAGGTTCAGTCAATAGTGATTGAAGTTCACTCACTCTCCTGGCCAAGTTGATGGCAACTAGAAAGGCTGTCTTTGGAGTGAGATGATATAAGGCGCATTCTGAAAGGAGGTTTGAAGGGAGCCTCCATAAGCCTTGGAAGGATGATACTGTGGTCCCAGTAGGAGGAGGTTCTCTGACCTGATACTGTCAGAGGATGACTATACAGGCAGATAACACTCTGAGACTGCTGTAAGGTGAACCTTAATGAATCTGAATAAAAGGCCAGGATGTTTTAAGTACAATAAGCATTCAAGGATCTTCAGTATCATAGTCTGCACTAGGCCCAGGCTATGTTAAGCTGTCCATACAGAGAATCTCTTCCATTTTAATAAGTCTTTCTGCTCTGTATCAGGATCTCTTGGACCTGTGGGGAACAGTTTCTGTCCGTGACTCTCACCCAACCAAAATCCATGTGCCTTCAGATGCAGTGACTTTAGGTCTTGATAGAGTATCTGACTGTGGTGTTGTGAAATCACATCTAGGCAGTCTGAGAGCTGGATAGGTAGCTGAACAGACAACTTTAGCAGCTCAGTCAAGTAAGACTGCCATGGCCAGTCGGGAGCTACGAGGATGATCATGGCGCTGACTCATTTCATTTTAAATATTACTCTAGGGATCAGTGGAATCAGCAGAAAGAGATATAGGAGGTCTTGATTCCATTACAGAGGAAGGTGCCTAGTAGTTATCTCAGGCTCATGACCCTCCAGGGACAAAAGTTCAGATACTCTGCATCCCTGGTGGCAAAACAGGCCTATCACAGGAGCCCCCCAAGGATGGAAGATTGGCTCTATGATGGAATCCACAGGGAGCAATTGTCATTTGTAACAGATTATCTGCCAGGAAGTCCTCCAGATTATTACTAAATTCTGGGAGGTGAAGAGCCATTGGAGTTATCCCATGTTGGTGGCATCATGTCCAGAGCTTGATAGCTAGAAGGGTGATGAGCAAGTGCCTCCCTGCTTGAATACACAGTGCATTATACATGTTTTGACATCAGGATCTGCACCATGGAATTTTGAAGAACAGGAAGGAATGCCATACAGATTAGCCTGATGGTTCTGAGTTCCAGGACATTTATGTGAAGTTTCGTATCTTTTCTGGACAAGGTACCTTGCACTTGGACCAGGTAGATGGTTCAGGTGGCCTCCCCAACCTGTCCCTGATGTGTCCATAATTAATGTCATTGTCAAGGAAAGGCCAGAGAATGGTGGTACTCCTTTTACAGTCTTGGATTCTCACTATTTATCTCAGTTTTGCAATTACTTGAGGTGGCACTAAGACCTTCTTGTTCATCTGATACCTTGCCAGGTAATACATTGACCTGAACTAGAGTTGTAAAAACTGCAGATGAAGTCTGGCAAATGATGTCACATAAATGCAGGCTCATATATGGTCTAACAGCCCAATATAAGTCCATACTGTCTTAGTCAGGTTCGATTCCATCTTGAGGCAACTACAAAACCAGGAACCTGTCTTTGATCAGGTATGCCCTGAGCAATGTGGAGTCAATTCCAGCTCTATAAACTCTATCTGTGATGAGATATGAGATCATTTTTTGAAGTTCACCAGGAGGCCTAGCTGGGAATATTTTAGGCACACCACCATCTCCTGCTGGGATGGAGTAGCCACTAATGACGATGTTTGTGTCCATTTGTCAGAAAGGGGCAAGGTGGTTCCTGAAGGTTGTGACAGGGTCTGGGACTGGCTCCACTGTAACTCCCGACACTAGAGTCAAACATTCTGCATCTTGAAGAGGATAATGATGGGAGCCTCCTGAAGCACCAAAGTCTTTTTCTTGGTGGGTACCTGGACTGTGAGTCCTACGAATAGGATGGTGTCCTTTCCCTCTTCTGGAATTGATATTTGTATGGCTTTATCACAGATTTACCAGGTTGGTGCGACGCCCCAGCCTTGAGTCTCCTGGGAGTAATCCCTTTACTATGCCAGATTACCAGGGTCCATCCACACAGCCTCAATGATTCTGTGATTTGGCCTTTGGGCTCCAGCACCCCCAGAGAGCTCCTACAGCAAATCCACCTTCTGAGGGAGCAATGCAACTGAGTAAGTATTGCAGTGACAGAGAACAGCCTTTTCGAAGCAAAGTAGCATTGATTAGTCAGTTGGAATACAGCATCAGAGAGCCATTAGATTAGCATTAAGTTAGGGAAAAGTCAGGTTTAAGACAGCATCCATATTGGTTGAAGCAATGGCTATGCCATGCCATGCCATGATTCTGAGGTCCATCTTCACTCTCTGTCCCTATATATGAGTCTCTGATCGCTGCATGAACCTTAAAAGAGTCCCCACAACACTTCAAACCTTTGTTTCCAGTTGCAGTCTTTTTGCTCAGCTTCCTTCAGAGAACTGAAGGAAGTAGCCTGCTCTTGGCTGTCCCACTCATTAAGTGTTAATGGACAAGTTCTTGGCTCTTCCATTGTCAATGTAGGGTCTTCCATTCACATCGTGTGTAGATTCCAGCAAGTCCTTGTTAATCTGGTTCCAATCCAGACATTTTACATAATTCAACCCCCATCCTTATCTCCCTTGTCCCAGGAAGGAGAACACCACCATCCCACCATGTCCCATCCAATGGGTGGCCATACAAAGTAGGTAGGTACCCTGGAGTCTTATATACAAAATTCCAACATTTATCACAAGCTTTCAAAAGGAAGACAGTGTATAATTCTCTAATTATCTCAGAGTGGCTCTTGAGTTTTTAGGCAAATGGTGCTCTTCATCTGTTCTGGTGCTAAAGAGTCCCATCTCTTCAAATGGCAGTCCTCGATGGTGAACTGTACCTCCTTGGAAAAGCTGGCTGCTAGCATCCATGAGGTCAGTATCATGGCGACAGTTGTGGCCATTAATCTCATAGCTATATTAGACGCATCCGTGGCCACTCATAATGCCTTTCTGTGACCATCTGGCCCTCTTTTTTTGTGTCTTTTAGTTCTTCCCTATTCTTCTGTGCAATCTTGGACAGAAAGGGTGTGACTCCTTCCCAGGTGAGGAAGTTAAATTTTGTGAACAGGGCCTGACTGCAAACTATCTGGAGCTGTAATGAGGCAACGGAATACAACTTGCACCTGAAGAGTTCTTGTTTAATTAGTGTCTTTTTTCCTTGGGGTGTCTTTTGTGGACCTGGATTTCTCTTGCACAATTGATAACACCAGAGTTCTTGGATTTGGTTAGAAATATAAATGTCTGAAAACCTTTAGAGGCACCTGAGTATCTCTTTCCACTTGTTTGGATGTGGGAGGAAGAGTGGCCTGAGACAATCAGAGTGCCTTTACTGGCTTGAGTATACCCCTGTTGGTTGGGAGTGGAATCCTGGCTAGGCATGTGGAGTTCAGTATTGTTGGGGCTGGTGTCACTGCCTCATCTGGCAACAATGATGATTCTTTGGGAGAGGACAGAGGTTCTTGCTGTTCCTCAAGCTGCTCACAGAAACTGATGTCCTGCTTCATCATGTGTGACATGACCAATGACACCACTTTACATCCCAGCCATGCTTAGGCTTAATGTTTCATTCAAAACTTGATGAACAGAGTTCTGGATTTGTCAGGAAAAACTGTGAAAGAGCCTTTGGATACTGCGTTATGCCTGCTCTACACACCCTTCACTTTTGTTGCTTTGTTTTTATGTTCTAGGGCTTCATCTGAACCAAGTGCACAGAAGGGAGCTGGTGACCTTCTAACAACCCAATTTCCCTTTCAAAATTCCTCCATTTTTCTACACCTCTTATTTCAGGGAGGTACCAGGCAATCATTGCAGTATAGCTGGTTAAATCTAAAGCAAAGTATTATTTAACAAAATCTTCCAGTGCTGCAAGGCTACAACATGGCTACCCCTCTGACACTTGAGAGAGAGAGAGAGCTCGCTTTTTTCCTTGATGTGTGAGAGGGGGATAAGCTCTGGGACATGCTCTCCAGTAAGGCCAATATGGCATGTTGTAAGGTTACTGGCCAGGTCAAGGCAGGTCACTACAGTGCCATTCACGTCTTGCTTGAGGGGAGGATCCTAACTGAGCAGCCACTGGTATCCTCCTTAGGGTCACTTTCTGATGTGGGGGCGGGAGGAGGGTGTCTCTGCTTGATGTCAGCAAAATCTAGTGGATTGGAAGTATTCTCTCTCGAAAGACAGTACCTTAGAATAGTGTAGCCTCTGAGCCAGGATGTCTCAGCAAAGGACATCAGCTACTCCACTAGGATGTATCTCCAGACCCTGATGGGCTTGGCCATTAGTACTGATGTCTGTGTCAAGTTGTTACTCTTCTGTGTGCCATATCAGCAACCTGTGTTGCATTTCCAGTCTTAGAAGCAGTGGATGACTTGCAGGCTTTACCTCTGGAGGACTGGTGTTTATGCCCTCCTTGAAAGATTATCCCATGTGGTGTTTGGAGCCATGCTTATGCTCTGTCCTGTCCTGCCTCTCTGTTGCTTTTCAGTGCCAGGGCATAGGTATGAGATCTATCAGTCCTGAGGCTGGTGCCCAGGCTTTTGTCATCGGTATCAAGGCTGTCAGTGCCAATATTGTTGGCATCCTCACTGATGCCTTTTTTCTCACCAGATCATGGTGCCTCCTTGAAGGCATGCTCAATAATGAGAATTTCTTTGGTTCTGATCCAGCAGTTATTGCTTCCTTAGGGTCGGAAGTGGTCCACATGGACTGTTTTAGCAGTAGTTTTTTTTTTTTTTGAAGACCTGCACACCGAGCACCAGTCCAGGATGTGGCTTTCCCCTAATCAGAGTAGTCTTAGACTATGTCCGTCAGTAAGGGGGATGAGGCTGTCACGGGGGGGTAGGGTTTGAATCCTGACAGTTCTGAGTATGCCAGAAGGTATGGCAGTTAGTACAAAGTGCCTCATACTGCTCTACAGAGAACTTACTGGAAAGTTTTGCCTCTCTTTGGAAACATCAAATTTTGGGGTTTGTGAAATAGTAATAGTAGTTCTTATAAGATTTGTGAAAAAAATGAATTTTGAAGTTGTGAAGAAAGTACCACTCGCTGGGTTCTGTCTCATTGCCATGGGCAGTAAGAGGGAACTGGAGTAGGGTCGCAATTGCTCTGCCCTTTATGCCCTTTCATGGCAGCATGAGGAGGCACAGCCCCAGTCACACTACTCAAAAGGCTTTGATATCACATGCATGAGGTGCACGTGCACCTACAGTGGGATCCACACTGACACAAACAAAATGAAGAATCTAGGCTGATTTTACTTGCAGTACTTCTTACTGTGAGGAATTTTCCATGCACTTCATGGACTATATACTTCTGGGATTCGGACTGGATTGTCTGCCTCCAGGGTAGTCAGTGGGAGTCTGGTTGAGTCTATCAGTTTTATTTGTTTTTGGTTTTTTTGCCAACAGCATATTATCTCCTTTTTCATTATACAGAAATGACTATAGCCCCAGTCTTATGTCAGACGCTTTACTGAAAAATGAAGCAGAAGATCTTTTTAAAAAATATAAGTATCTTTTGTAGTGGAGGAATAGTGACAGTTAGAGGCAAAGTAAACTTGCTTTGCCTACAGATATTTTTATTCAAGTTTATCCAGATATGCAAGTTTGCTCTTAAAATAAAATAAAAAAAAATCAAAATGGACAAGTGTTCACATTATCTTGAACAACCTGAAGCTTTTACCTTTTTTAAACCCTCCCCCGCATTCACATACAATAAGCCCCCCCTCCCCATTCACATACAATATGTAATTTCACAGTAAAAATAAAAATAGACAGGAAAGAAAAATATCCTGAAACCAAATTTAAATAAATTCCCCACAGCATACATGACAACTCTGCCTCTGTGAAAAACTGATATTGCACATAGGAAAAAAATTATTTTTTCATACCACTAAGTACTGCTTTTTAAAAAAATGAATACTCAGCATAGTGACTTTCATACGAATAACTAAAAGGGAAGAAAAATGTTACTTCATCTAATATTTGTTAATAAATCTTCACTAGTCCACATTATCAGACTTCAGGTGCACTATAACTACACAAAGACTTCTTAAGGAGAATGTTAAACAAACAGCAGGTGGCACCATAAAACTGTGAATTAAAACAACTTAATTATTCAAAACTCAGGTGACACTCTGCAATGGATTTCAATCACATAACTTTTTCTATTACAGTGGTTAGCTATGGTTTGACAACAGAACATCTGTTTTAAATAGCAACTGAAATCCCCCTCCCCCTGAGTAACAAAGAAATAAAGGATTAAATAAATATACACACTACAGACTATTTCCTCAGAACGCTTCAATGTCCTGCCTTTTCTTTTTTTTAAGAAAAAACCTTCCTTTTGTTGAGCACTGGATATGACTACATTTGGTGCCCAAAGACCACTCATAGGGTGGCGAGAGGATTGAGGCTGCTGCTGAGTTGTAAATTCATTCCCTCTGCAATGTTCCCAGGAGCTACTGGCCTAGGAAGTAAGATCTGAACCTGAGTCTCGGTAGTGATAAGAAAAACTCATCTTTCTTTTTTTCATGAATATATATCCTTTCAAGGTTTATCACGCATCCTCGTTTGACTGGGTCCAGTCCCATTTTGAGTAACGTCATCTAGTGTGTAACCCAGGGCAGAGGAAACAAAACATGTTTCTCTCTTAAAACTCAGGGTGAAATCCTGGCAGCACTGGGCATGCCTACAAAGCATGCTAAATCCAGGGTCTGACTCATGTTTAAGCCCAAGCTCAGCTTCTGTTTACACAGAATAGTTTGACTCAGGCCAGGAACTCTCTCTGAACTCGGGCGCTGCTGGGAGGGGCGGGTCAGAGACTGAGTTCCATTGTGATACAGATCAAAGCCCAGGCATTCTATAATGTTGACATAGTTCAAGTCCGGATTGCCAGACTCAAATAGGGAGAGTCCACCAATGCTATCCCACAATCCCTTGGGGCTGCGTTTCCTAGCCCTTCCATCCTAGTTGCTTCCCAGGAACCAGAACAACCTTCTGGTTCAAATGCAGCTGCTCAGCATGTCATCCTTCCATAAAGACTGCTCAGCTGGAAACATAGTTAACCCTCTTGCGTATTAGCATGGACAGCACTAAGAAGATTCACTGCATCCAGCATGCTGCTAGCTGGCCAGAAGAACACAGCCCTCTGGTGCCAAGTCAGCAAGATGTTCAGCTTCAGCAAGAGCACAAGAAATGGTTCATGCTTCCACTTGGGTCACAAGAAGGTTCTCCATTGGTCACCACATCCAGGGCTGGATTAACCTATCTCTGCACCCTGGCCTAGGCAAACATACACTTTTCCCAGCCTGGTATGCAGGGAGACTCTTGGGGAAGGGCGGGGGGGCATGCTGGAGAGCGAGCCTGTCCTGCATCCACTCTGCATTGGCGGCTCCTCTTCCATGGGGCTGTGCTTGTCTACCCAGCTCCAGGCATTGCAACCTGGTGCCCAGGGTTGCAGTGTTGCTCACGTTTGGCACGGCTATAGGCTGCACCAGGTCTCAATGCCCAGAGAAGGGAATTGAGCCTACCCGCACAGGACAGACGCTGCCACTGTGGGGTGAGTGTGGGCAGCTAGCTCTCCAACCTCCTGGCCCTCCCTCTTGGGGCCTTGTCTCCATCACAGGCTGGGATTAGGTTTGTGGTGCCAAAGCTGAGGATGCATATACGTAATGGTGGGTTGCAAAGAAAGAAAAAATGCAGTTCATTGATTGCCTTAGTAAAAAGTTTGGGAAGTGCTGCCATAAGCTATAGGATGTTCGATGTGTCTGTCTCTGACCGACACACAGAGAAAATGTTGTTGGAAGTCCTCTGCAGACTGCAGTCCATCACACAAACTGTTATGAGGGTGAAAAGAGTTGACAGTGGTGGCTTCACGTTGATATATTTATAGATAATGTTAAAACATCATAAAAATGAAAATAAGGTGTACTTCTAAATAGCATATATAGATTAATGTGAGGCAAAACTCAGATCAAAAGAGGTTATATATTTTTGCCTAAAGGGACCTTTAGTCTCAAAGAACTGTTTGGTGAATTATAACAACTATGTATGGTCTTGGGGAAAGACAGGTTTTGCATAAGAGCATTCAAGTCACCAGACTCCTGAGATGGAACAGAAGGCTCTTTATCCTCATCCTCCAGGTTCTTTGTCTATCCTTGCCTGATGAAAACTCATGTTCCTCAGAACTGGAAAAGGACTTAGGGAGGATGCCCAGGGAACAGCCCCTTTAAATCTGGAAGTTTAAAAAAAAAAGACAGGAAAATGTGCAGTGGGTGCACAGTTGAGAAATTCTGACTATGACTTCATCTGGTCCCATGCTGTTGGAGACAGAGAGGGAGGAAAAAATGAATGCTAGTACAGCTTTAGAATCATAGAATATCAGGGTTGGAAGGGACTGCAGGAGGTCATCTAGTCCAACCTGCTGCTCAAAGCAGGACCAATCCCCAGACAGATTTTTGCCCCAGATCCCTAAATGGCCCCCTCAAGGATTGAACTCATAACCCTGGGTTTAGCAGGCTAATGCTCAAACCACTGAGCTTTCCCTCCCCCCCATTTTAATAAAGAGTGGGTCCATCCAGGGCCCTCGTTAGGCATACACAGCATACGCTGCTGCATAAGGCACCTGAAAATTTGGGGCACCCCTGGGTCTTAGTGTCCACCCACCCATCTCTTTCTATCCCTGTTCTGACCCTTCCTTCAGGCTCCCACTACAGCTGGCTGTTGCAGCCTGGCGAGTTTTCCTCCAGAGGGGATCTAGTACTTAAAAGTGAAAAAGCCCTCCATCCTGCCAGACCTATTAGCACAACATTGAAACTGTTAAAGAGCCATTTAAATGGTAATGAAGCCATTTAACAGGGATTTGCCAACCCCCAGGTATATGCTGTCAGTTTCTGAATTTGCTGACAAAAACAGTTGTGCGTTACTGTAATATTTACTCAGAACATGTTAGTCTACAGGACCTTAGTTTAAAATTTGCTTTAAAAATATTTCATTTGTGTGTTGCTGAAGATACAAAAATCACATCTCTAAAAAAATCCTTGCATAGATTTTTAGATGCACAATCTGAGTATTCATCTTTAGCCTTAAATGCTTGGATCTTCAGACAAAGTTTTTTTAAATAAATCCTTCAAAAGACTACCCTTATCTAAAATAGACATGCGAGCCCGGGCTGCTTTCGGGCATAGAGGTACCAATTTAGTAATACTGCATAGGGCCCCATAAATCCTAAGGAAGGCCTTGGGTCCATCAGCAAAGAGACTTCCAAATATCCAGCTTCTATACATTCTGGCCTTAGCAAAAGCCAAACTGAGATGCGTATGAGGCAGAAGTAGAGCTGGGAGAGCCATGGGGTTGGGGGGGTCCTTCCCATTTATGATTTCATGCTAAATGGGCTGCAGAGGAGAAAATCCCATGGAGAAGAATACTGCTCACAGGAAGGTGCCTTCTCTGCAAAGGACACACAAGGGGCACCATCAAACATATGAACTTTACTGGTGGAATAATCAAAATTTTAACTCTTCTCTCCTCCACTCTCTCTGTCATGAAGGCAAACATGTAAGATAGAAAGACCTCATGAAGCTCTAAAAGTAGCCTTGAGAAGCCAAGAGGCCATTAATAGGTTTAGAACATGAATCTTCCAGTCAAAGATGGATAAACCAATCATCCCTGAGAATTAACCTCTGAGGGTATGGCTACACTTGCACTTCAAAGTGCTGCCGCGGCAGTGCTTTGAAGTTTCGAGCGTGGTCGAAGCGCCGGCACTGGGAGAGAGCTCTCCCAGCGCTGCACGTACTCCACATCCTCTACGGGTGTAGCTTGCAGCGCTGGGAGAGCACTGTTTACACTGAGGCTTTACAGTGCTGTTTCTTGCAGCACTCAGGGTGGTGTTTTTTTCACCACTGTAAAGCACCAGTGTAGCCATGGCCTGAGAAAGCCAAAAAAACCCAACCACCTCTTTAGGAAAAAGTGTAGTATGTGAAACTAAACTGGGAGAGACTAAGCTAGATGTATTTAAATGCAATCTAAACTACCCAGACTTACTGGGATCACTGACACATCTAATGTGTTTACTAAAGAGACTTCACTCAACATTTTTCAACTGTCAGGAGATTTCTTGTAATGGTCACCTCCTGAACAGTGTTCACCAGACTTTTAAGTCTTGGGCCGAAGACTCTGTAGGTTAGATCATTTCTTACCTCTAACAATTTTTTTGAAATGAAACCATAAAGCCCACTATCACTTTCAGAATATTAAGAAATATACTAATAAATAAATTGAGAATAATTGTGTGATACTGAGGAGTTCAAGATTCAAAACAATAAGCAGCGGAAAGACTAACTGGGGGAGCTATATTATACTAGCATGTTTACAACAATGTTGTATATAACATAGACTGTTGCTAAATTGTAGGAAAATTTAAAACTTCAACATCTCTTGTGACTACTTAAGAGGAAACTAACAATTGAAAGATTGTAAATTTGACAAACAAACAATCTTACTAGTGAAGGATATTTGTCCATATTAAAAGGAAGGTTAGTATTTTTAGTCTCTGACCTCGTCAGTCAGTCCTCAACTCAGCCTTCAATTGTAAGCACAATTTGCACTTTTTGGAGTCACAATTAATTGCAGGCACAAATATTAGTAAATAGTGCAAATTATAGTTAGCCATCTACCTGTTTATGTCTGTGTCTGGAATCCAATACAAGGGTAAAGAAAACAGGCACACATTAAGTAACAAAAAGGGAGGCAGCCTCAGGAAAATCTGGCCATAATTTTCTACACATTTTATCAGGAAATATAACTATGATTTCAGAGCTTCTTACAGCTGAAGTCTTTACATTTTTTTTACTTCTCTGGGCAATGGGTGTAATCTGCCTATATTTGAGTCTCTCAACACTTCATAGAAATAAATTTGGTAAACTATGCTTCTCATCTCACGTTAAGGTCATTAATGATATTCAATTCTTTGTGCTTTTTGGTACAATCTCTAATTATTTTTTATAAATTACATAATCAGTAGAGTTTAACATTAGCAAAAATAATTATATGTGGCTATTACAAATATTTCTTGTATTCAAAAGAACTATGAAGGACTTTGAATCAACTGCAACCACATTTTTGGCAACTATTTTTTTTACTTATTTAGTGCCCTTCATCTAAGTATCTCAACATGTAAGGTAAGAAGTATTATAAGTAAACTGACAGAGAGATTAAAGCTTAACGTTTTCAGAACTGCTTAAATTATTTAGGAATCTAAGTCCCATTGACTTTCAACTCTACCAAATAGCTTAAAATATTTAAGTAATAGTTAAATTACTGGCACTGTCAGGTTAAAAGTAACATTTAAAGAACAAATTTCCCTACCTGCATTACTACCAACTCCTTAATTTGTTAAAACTGATACAGTTCTAAGAATCTTAATTTACTTTAAAAAAGGGAGGTGGGGGAAGAGAACTGAGGTCCTCAAAAAAGAAAATATAATTTTAGCATTGATTTCACTTAGCAGGACTTTTAAACTGAAGAAGTCTTTTAAATAATATTAGAAACATTTTTCTGGGCATACCTTTTACATATATCTTCCACATATTATCGTCTATCTTCTATTATGGTGATTGCTGTGATACCACTGCTTGTTGCTTATGCAGAGGAAACCATGTGCACTCAGGGGCAGTACCCACAATACCGTAAGTCAAAATTGGTCAGCTTATGCTTTTCAGCAAATGTTCTCTGCCCAACATGCCAGAACCAGGGATAAAATTTTCAAATGTGCTCAAGTGAACTGACAAGAATATGAAAGATATACAGTGAGATGAAAACATGCCATTCATTGAATACACACCAAAAGATCTTGTTACTTACAGTTGGAATGCATATCTTGCTCAAGGGGTTGCCATCCAGTAGGTATGATCCATTGAAGGTCACATATTCATCATAATACTGAGGTGCCTGAGGAATAACACTACACAATAATTTACGTTTCTCTTCTATTTTTCGCCTTATATGCAAGTATTCAAAATATGGATTTGCTCTCTCTGAACTGTATGGCTGAATCTCTTCAAGTTTCAGAGAATCTACAATAGCTGCCAGAGACTGCTGGGTTTTCTCCTTAGCTTGCAGTAAAGAGGGATTCACTTGTACAGGCTGAGGCACACGTGACACCTTTCTTTTGCGTGGATGGTGTACTTGAGCATCATCTTCCTCAATTAATCTTATCCTTCCTTTCATAGATGCAGCTGATTCAGAGTCTTTTTCTGATGTTTGTGTGCAACCAATAGAATTCTGTTTACTCTGACTAGCAAGCATATTTGCTCTATTTCTAGTAATTCTTTGAGGAACTTCTTGCTGTTCTGTTTTATTATCCTCAACAGTTTCTTCTGCTTCTAGTTTAACTGTCTGACTGTATTTATGTACTATTTCTTGTGCAGTTTGCTGTGAATTATCTTCCAAATTGGACAATGGGTACTGTGGCAGGTCATGTGTTGAAATATTTTCTCCGCCATCTATAGTGCAACTATTTTTATTAGCTGATTCATTTATAATTCCTTTTGGTAGTCCTGCATTTAGTTCACATAGATCAATGTCAGCTCTACTATTATCTAAATGTGCTGAAACCAAATTTTCTAGTTGCGCTTTTTCATTTTGGATTTCTTGAGTGTTAGCTGTGCTACTATCTACTTCATCAGCATGAGAATTCTTGTAAATAATTTTACTCAACGCATAAGAATTTGTATTTAGTTGTGAACATTCTGACAGTAATGTAGATAGAGTATTAGCTCTTTCAAAATTCTGTGAAATACCCTTAGTGACACTTTCAGGATATACAGTGATAAGCACATTGGCCTTTTTAATATTTGATGGGAACAAAGTGTTTTCAGCTTCTCTTGTATTATTTGTGTCTGTGTCCAAAACAGAACTGGTAGTTTTAACTAGATTTTGTTGCTGTTGTACAAATATTGGCTCTTGATTGCTAATACCTGGTAAAGATGTGTGTTTAGACATACACTCTGTATCTGGGAGTGGCTGGATATGCAAAGAGCAGGGTGACTGTGAAGGCAAAAAAGATGTAGAGCAGGGTGACTGGGGAGGCAAAAATGATGTAGATTCCTGAAAACTGGAATTTCCCATAATTTCAGTGTGTTGAGGTAAAAATTCAGACAGTTTCTGCTCTTTTAATGTCCTGTTTTCAGAATCATGCAATGCTATGACAGTGCTAGTATCTTGCTCTGACGTTCCATAACCTGAGCAGTTGGATCCATTACTTAATGAATTAAGTCTGTCAAAAGGCACATCCCATGGTTTAGGTAGCTGATTCAGACCACTTTGACTATATGGCTCTAGATGCATATGAATTTCTTCGGAAGGGCTCAGCTGAGCAGTATTTTTAACAACATTTGTATCCAGTGTAACATGCTTGTTGCTACCAGTTTTAGTTGGAGAAGATGTAAAATTGGAATGTAAACCAGACATACTACTTTGAAAATCCCTTTCAGGCAAACTACAAGAAGATACTTCTGGTTTGGGAGAAGTGCAAGTATGACTTGGAACTACTAGTAGAGCACTCTGAGTATTTTCTTCAGATGTTCGAGGCTGTTTTGTGTTTTCAGAAATAACACAAGGCATACTGCATCTTCGCACTTCTACAACAGGTCTACAGTCATTTAAAACCACTTTAACATCTTCAACAGAAGCTGATCTAATGTAGGCTGGTGGAAGTCTGTTTGCAAAAGGAGGTTTAATGCGCTCTGGCAACTCTGCTAGGCTATCAGTCTCCCTTTCAAGAAGGGCCGGAGATTTGGCCAAAAATGGTGATTGTGAAAAGGACATTTGGGAATCAGAACCTTCTAGCATAAAGTCTGAATCATATTCAATTATGGGTCTTGGAGTAGTTACTGTAGTATGGCAAGAATCTTCTGAACTAGCAACTGAAACCATTGACACTGACCTGGAGCTGAGACCTGTCTTTTCACTTTCTGATCTAGGAGATCTATTTAAGTTGTTATCTAAAACTAATAATGACTTTCCAGAATTTGTTAAGTTCTTTATGTCTACAGATTGGGATCTACTACTTGTAGCATCCTTCAGCTGCTTCTCTTTCATGTAAATGTCTGACAATTCTGAGCTTTTTGAACGAATCAGCTCTTTGTTTTTTGATTCAGTTAGTGAATGTTTTGTTTTTTCTTTATCTTTTATCTTGTTAAGTTCTAAACAGGACCGATTCCTTAATCTTTCCTTCTCTTTTTGTTTTATTTTTTCTTTATGTTTCCTATGCCACTGTTCAATTTCCAGATCTTTAAGGCTAAGCATTCTTTCGAAACTAGTTTGCATTAAATCATCATTCACTAATCTCTTTTCTTTAGGTCGAGTATCTTTTGGTGCTGATGATGGTTTAGGCTTAAGTTTTTCAGATTCAAGTTTTAGTTTAGGAAAATTATTTTGCTGCATTTTATCTTTGTGTTTGTCTCGTTCTTTGTATCGATCTATGTCTTTATCCTTTTTATCTTTCTCTCTACCATCTGGAGTTTTCAGCAATTCATCTTTTGGTTTCTCTTTCAAGGACAATAATTTTTCATGCAATGCTTTACTATTATCTGTAATATTACATTTCCTCTCTTCTTGCATGTGCTTTGAGTTTGCTACTGTTAAGCTGTCTTTATCTCTGGACTTTTCCTTTTTCTCAGCCTCCTTTTCTTTGTCTTTATTTTTGCCTTTTTCTGGTTTACTATACTCACTTTCTTTTTCTGATAGCTTGACCTTTCTCTCAATGCAATATTTTTCTTTGCTTTCAAGCAGGTGTCTGTCTTTGTCAATCTTTTCTTTGTCATGTTTTTTATCAACTTTTTCTTTGTTTCTTTCTTTGTCATCAAGTTTTTTAATAGTACTAACATTTTTTATCTTATCATTTTCTTTATAACATTTATCTACTTGCTGGGAATTTGTTTTTTCCTTTGCTTTTTCTATACTTTCATTTAGCTCTGCTTTCTCTCTCTCTGGCTTATAGTCATGTTTTATCTTTTTCTCTTTATCTACATTTTTTCTTTCTACCTTCTCAATGTCCTTTTCTTTAACTGAGGTTCGCCTCTCAGCTTTTTCTCTGATGTTTTTTTCCTGCTTTTCAGTATCTGCTTCTTTTTCTACTAAATGCATACTAGCTGGCTCATCTTTAGTACCTGAAGCTGAACAGAACAATTCTGTTTCTTTATCTGTGAATATGTTCTCTTTTTCTTCTTTTTTATCTTTCACTTTTTCATCCTTAAATAATTTCTCATTTTCCTTTCGGTTTTTTTCTTTTTCTCTCTCATCTTTAATACTTCTCTCTTTCTGGATGTGTTTCTCTTTTACTGATTTATCTTCTTTCACCATACTTTTTTCCAGCTTTGATTTTCTCTCTGAAGGAAGAGATTCATGGTCCATATTTAATGTATCTTCAGTTTCATCACTTTTAAAAAAGTTCTCTTTCCAAAATTCTCTATCAAACTCAATATTTCTTTGTACCTCTTTAGCACTATCTTTGTGTTTGTGTTTTTCCTTTTCCCCATCCTGTTCTTTTTTGTGCTTGTCCTTTTCTCTTTCTTTATGCTTCAGTTTATGCTTTTTAAGTGTTTTACCTTCCTTGTCGATTTTTTTCAGCATACATTCTGAATTCTCAAATGCTGAACTATTTTCTTCCTCTTTAATTTTAGGACTAGATTTTTCACTCAATTCTAAGTGCAAATCTTTCTGATGCTTGCTTTTTTCTTTGTGTTTGCAAGATTTGCCACTAGAGCTTTCCACTAGATATTCAGAATCTGTATTATGATCATACCTAACTGCTTCAGATTGTAATGATATTTCAGAACCTCCTGGTGATAAGCATGTTTTAGTGTTTTCTTGCTTTTGTGGTGTTGACTGCTTTTCACTTAATCCACAAGGATGTTTAGGAGATTTGCTAGCAGTAATATGAAATAAGGGTAAAGACGACTCTTCTTTCGGGCTAAAAGATTTTTTAAACATCTCCTCCTCTCTAGCTTTGTCTAAAGAATCTAGTCCAGAACTAACTACATTCGTTACTCTAGTATTTTCCTTTTCTTGCTTTAATTCTTGATTCTCTTTATTTTTGCTCTGATTTTTTAGCTTCCTTTTAACTTTCCCTTTTTGCTTGTGGTCGTTTGAGACAATATATTCTTTTTTCGTTCTTATATCAGAGTTTGGAGTTTCTGTGATAGAACAAGGAGGAGAAACAATCTTATCTTGAAGAATTTCTTCATCTGAACTTTCAGAACTTGAGTACAAAACTCTAGATGGTTTCTGTTTTTTACTTTTAAATGATTTTGGAAAAACAACTTTTTCCTGTTTCACAAATAAATTATTCGTTTCTATTTCAGACTCATCCTCTTTTCTTAGATCCTTTCTAAGAATACGTTTGTCATCAATCATTTTTATTTCATCTTCCTCATCATCTTTAAACTCATATTCATCAAGAGCAGTTGAAAGTAGTGCTTTACTAGGGACCATCTGCTTGCTGTCAACGACTAGAGATTCTTTTTCTGCTTCAGAATCAACATTCCCATCTACACTGGAAGGATTTACAGATGGAGCTTCTTCAAAATCTAGGTTGAGAAAACAAAAACAAATAAAATAATGATGGAGACACTGACAACTCGGAATCATATTATAAATATTACAGACGTATGGATAAATCATTAATTTCAGAGGTAAAATCTTCACATGACAAAATATAAAAGTTTACTGTTACACAATAGTTTTATAAAAGACAGCATAAAATATCACATATTCGAGAATTCACCAATACTATTACAATATTGTCATGTTGGTGTCACTAGGCATAACCCTAGGTAACTCGGGAGGGTGGAAGATCACGAGTGCTGATGAAGCCCTCCTGCTCAGGCCTCAATGAACCAATGTTCCTCCATGTTAAACACTTTGTGTAACCTAGTGTAAAAGACGGTTACTCACATTTGTAACTGTTGTTCTTCGAGATGTGTTGCTCATATCCATTCCAGTTGGGTGTGCGCGCCGTGCGTTGCACGCTCATCGGAAGATTTTTACCCTAGCAACTCCGGTGGGTCAGCAGGTCGCCCCCTGGAGTGGTGCCACCATGGTGCTGGATATATACCCCTGCCGACCCGACCGCTCCTCAGTTCCTTCTTGCTGGCTACTCCGACAGTGGGGAAGGAGGGCGGGTTTGGAATGGATATGAGCAACACATCTCGAAGAACAACAGTTACAAAGGTGAGTAACCGTCTTTTCTTCTTCGAGTGATTGCTCAAATCCATTCCAGCTAGGTGATTCCCAAGCCTTACCTAGGCGGTGGGGTCGGAGTGAGATGTTGCAGAGTGTAACACGGCGAAGCCGAAGGCTGCATCATCCCTAGATTGTTGAACCAGAGCGTAGTGGGAGGCAGAGGTATGGACCGAGAACCAGGTCACTGCACGATAGATTTCATGAATGGGCACGTGAGCGAGGAAAGCAGTCGATGAGGCCTGAGCCCTGGCAGAGTGCGCAGTCACGTGGCCCGAGGGGACATGAGCCAAGTCGTAACAGGCGCGGATGCACGACGTTATCCAGGAGGAAATCAGCTGCGAGGAGACGGGTAGCCCCTTGATATGCTCAGCCACCGCAACAAAGAGTTGGGGGGTTCTGCGGAATGGCTTAGTTCGCTCGATATAGAAAGCAAGCACTCTGCGGACGTCTAGGGAGTGTAGCTGCTGCTCCCTGCGAGACTAATGTGGTTTTGGGAAGAAGACAGGTAGGAAGATCTCCTGGTTAACATGGAAGGCCGATACCACTTTGGGGAGAAAGGCCGGATGCGGTCGCAACTGCACCTTGTCCCTGTGGAACACAGTATATGGGGGATCTACCGTGAGGGCCTGGGTGATCAGGTCCAAGTGAAGAGGCAGAGGGACAGGGTCGGCTATGGAAAGGTCTAGGAACATGGTGTACCAGTGCTGCTGAGGCCACGCTGGAGCTATCATGATCAAGCGGGCTTTGTCCCTGCGTACTTTCAGTAGGACCTTGTGGACGAGCGGAAATGGTGGAAAGGCATAGAGCAAGTGCGTCATCCACGGCACAAGGAAGGCATCCGCCACTGAACCCGGTGAGAGGCCTTGAAAGGAGCAGAATGTCTGGCATTTCCTGTTCCCACGAGATGCAAAGAGGTCCATCCGGGGAAACCCCCACCTCCAGAAGAGTGAAAGAGCAACATCCAGGCGAAGGGATCATTCGTGGGAAAGGAAGGATCTGCTGAGGCGATCCGCCAGCGTGTTCCGAACCCCCGGGAGAAAGGACGCAATGAGGTGTATAGAATGGGTTATGCAGAAGTCCCAGAGTTGTAAGGTCTCTTGACACAGGGGTGAAGACCTTGTGCCACCCTGCTTGTTTATATAGTGCACGGCCGTTGTGTTGTCGGTGAATACTGACACACAACAGCCCTGTAAGTGCTGTCAGAACGTCTGACAAGCGAGACGGACCGCTCTCAGCTGCCGGACGTTGATGTGGAGGGCCAGCTTGTGAGATGACCAGAGGCCTTGGTGAGTAGGTGCCGGAGGTGAGCCCCCCAACCCAGGGATGATGCGTCCATTGTCAGGGACGCATAGGGCTGGGGCAGATGGAACGGGAGCCCCGCACACACCATGGAGGGATCCAGCCACCACTCGAAGGAGTCTAGGACGGTCGGGCGAATGGTGACGACCATGTCCATGGGATTCCTGGCCGGACGGTATTGTGAGTTGAGCCAGGACTGGAGGGGCCGTAGGCGGAGTCTTGCATAGTTCATTATGAACGTGCAGGCTGCCATGTGGCCCAAGAGAGCGAGGCAAGTGCATACCAAAGTCAACGGCGCCGCTTGCAGCCTCCAGATGATGGCCGCCATAGTCTGGAACCATGACAATGGTAGACAGGCTTTGGCAAGAGTGGAGTCCAGGGTGGCACCAATAAACTATCTTCTGAGTGGGATAGACTCTTAGAGTCAGAGTCAATTTTTCTGCATTGATCATTAAACCTAGATGTAGGAAGAGGTTCTTGACAATGTGGACGTGACTGAGGACTCGCGTCTCGGAGTTCCCGCAGATGAGCCAGTCGTCTAGATACGGAAACACATGTATCCGACTGCGGTGAAGGTGGACAGCGACTACAGCCATACATTTGGTGAATACTCTTGGGGCTGTAGAGAGGCCTAACAGGAGGACCGCGAACTGGAAATGTTGTCGGTTGACTACGAACTGGAGGAACCTCTTGTGAGGTGGGAAGATGGCTATGTGGAAGTAGGCATCTTGCATGTCGAGGGTGGCATACCAGTCTCCAGGGATGGGATAATGGTCCCCAGGGACACCATACGGAACTTCAAACTTTATCATGTATCTGTTGAGTTCCCGCAGATCGAGGATAGGTCTGAGACCTCCCTTCGCCTTGGGGATTAGGAAGTATCGGGAATAAAACCCCTTGCCCCGCTCATGCTCCCGTACCTCCTCTATGGCTCCTTTGGCGAGGAGCGTTTGCACCTCCTGTAGGAGGAGTTGCTCGTGAGAGGGGTCCCTGAAGAAGGACGAGGGAGGGGCGTGGAAGGGGGGGTTTGAAATAAATTGGAGGTGGTATCCAAGTTCCAACGTGCGTAAGACCCAACGATCTGATGTTAGCTGGGACCACACACGGAGGAAAAAAAGGGAAGACGGTTGGAAAAAGGAGGGGACGGATCCTTTAAAGAAACTGGTACAACGCCCTCGGGCGCACCTTCAAAAGGAAGGTTTTGGCCCGGAGGAAGGCTTGGAGGAGCTCTGGTTCTGGCCCCCTTGGTTGCCCGATTGCCTTCGGTGACCGTTTCTGCCTCGCCATCTGGCGAAGTCTTGTCTTCGTCGGGGTTGAGGGTAAGGACGGTGCTGTTGGGGTCAAAAGGGCCTGTGGTGAGTTACCAGCGTGTGCATCCCTAAGGAGTGCATAATGACCCTGTTGTCTTTTAGGCTCTGCAGCCTAGGGTCAATTTTATCCGAAAACAGCCCTTGGCCCTCAAATGGAAGGTTCTGAATGGTGTGTTGGAGCTCCGGGGGGAGGCCGGAGACCTGCAGCCACGAGATACGGCGTATAGTCTCGCCAGAGGCCAGAGTCCTGGTGGCTGAGTCCGCTGCGTCCAGGGAAGCCTGGAGGGAAGTTCTCGCGACCTTTTTCCCTTCATCAAGGATCGCCGAGAACTCCTGTCGTGCGTCCTGCGGAAGCAACTCCTTAAATTTGTCCGCTGCCACCCAGGTATTGTAGCTATAGCAGCTAAGGAGGGCTTGCTGACTGGACATGCGGAGTTGGAGGGCCCTCGCAGAGTAGACTTTTCGCCTGAGCAAGTCCATGCGCCTCGCGTCCTTTGATTTAGGGGCTGGAGCCTGCTGGCCATGGCGCTCCCTCTCGTTAACAGACTGGACGACGAGGGAGCAAGGAGGAGGGTGGACATATAGATATTCATAACCCTTGGAGGGCACCATGTATTTGCACTCGCGCAGCGGGCGGAACAGAAGCTGGAGAGTGCCAGATCATAGTGGCATTAGCTTGTATGGTCTTAATGAATGGGAGGGCCACTCTAGTGGGGGCATCCGATGACAATACGTCCACCACTGGGTCTTGTACCTCCGGGACCGCCTCGGACTACAAGTTCATGTTCTGTGCAACACGCCTGAGGAAGTCCTGATGGGCCCTGAGGTCAATTGGAGGAGGGCTAGCAGATGAGGTTCCAGCTACAGCCTCGTCAGGGGAGGATGAAGAGGAGAGACCTGGCACGAGCGGGTCTGATGAGGGCTCCGCCTGGTGGACCGTGTCTGTCTCCCCGGGGGGCTCAGAGTCCTGAGGCTGGGTCAACCCTTCCTCCATAGGAGGAGGAGGAGGACGACGACGGGTAATTGTGGCCTCCGGCACCCTGTGTTCTGAGGCGTTTGAGCGCGAGGCACCTGGGTGAGGGTCTTGGGCCTGATGGTACGCCCAAGGCGTCCAGAATCCCCACTGCTGCGGTCCATGATCTTGAGGCTGGGGCTCATGGAACAAGGCAGCAGGCACGTCGGTGTCTGGGGCGTGTGCACTATCCGCCTGAGAAGACACAGACAGGTGTCGGGAAGGCCAGGGGGGAGCCGAACGAGGCTGGTACGAGTCCCTCGCTCCTGTCGCTGGAAATCTCCTCGGTGCTGGGGATCAGTACCGGGAATCATATCGGTGCAGAGATCGAGACCGGGACCTGCAACCAGCACGGTGCCGGGAGGTCAACCGGGATCTCAAACATCTGCAGCGGGACCGGCTGTGAGAGTCTCGGTGCCAGGAGCAGTGCCTAGAGCCAGAGCAGTACTGAGAGTACCGGGTGGGACGTGAGGTGGATCTGTGCCACGAGTACGACCAGTACCGCCGCGGTGAGCGGTGCTGGGACTGCAAGCGGCGTTGAGACCGGGACCATCCATGAGACCTTGAGCAGTGCCGGGACCTGGATCGAGACCGGTGCCGGCTCGTCGATTCCAGCGAAGGAGGCCTCATAGACTCATAGACTAATAGGTCAGAAGGGACCAATCTGATCATCTAGTCTGACCTCCTGCACAAGGCAGGCCACAGAACCCCACCCATCCAATTTTATAACAACCCCTATCCCTCATAGCGGCAGGCTTGCCTCTAGAATGCAGAACCCGCACCGGCGGTGCGGGGGGTTGAGGCAGGGCAGACTCAGTCATTGCAATAAGGTCCCTGGCCGGCGTGGAGGGGACTGTCAGCTCGACCACGGGTCTCACCGGGGAGCTCTCCACGACCGGACTCGACGGTCCTCTCCGGACCAGAGTCGACGGTACCACAGTCGTCGGTGCCGCAGCAGGAGTAGGTGCTGGGTGATCCAAATTAGTCTGCATCGAAGGTGTGGAGGAAGCTGAGGGCCTTCGGTCAGGTCCTTGTGCTGGAGAAGGCCGGTGCTGAGGTGTCTTGGCGGAGCCAGCGCGGTCCGGTGCCGGAGGAGCACTGTCAGCACTCGGTGCCGAGGACGGAGGGTTAAGGGCTACTTCCATAAGGAGAGTCTTTAAGCGAAAGTCCCTCTCCTTTTTAGTCCGCGGCTTAAAGGCCTTGCAAATGCGGCACTTGTCGGAGATGTGCGATTTCCCGAGGCACTTTAGGCAAGAGTCGTGGGGATCGCTCGTGGGCATCGGCTTTTTACAGGCCGAGCACAGTTTAAACCCTGGGGAACCAGGCATGGGCCCAGACACCGGGTGCGGGGAAGGGCTAACGCCCAAGCCTCGCTAAACTATATACAATACCTAACTAACTAACTAACATAAAACTAATTACACTATAGACTAATGTCAACTATATACAACAAGAGATCAAATGAACAAAGAGAAGCTAGGGGAGTGGAGGACAGCTAAGCCGCGCTCCACTGTTCCAACGACCGACATGGGCAGTAAGAAGCAACTGAGGAGCGGTCGGGTCGGCAGGGGTATATATCCAGCGCCATGATGGCACCACTCCAGGGGGCGACCTGCCGACCCACCGGAGTTGCTAGGGTAAAAATCTTCCGACGAGCACGCACACCTAACTGGAATGGATATGAGCAATCACTTGAAGGACCTAATGTACTAATAGCTGCAAAAATGTAGTGTTAGTTTTCGGTTGTAACAGCCAGTTCTCTGCTGTAATACATTGAAGCTAGGCTAAAGCATGCTCAAGGCCGTTTTAAGATACAGTATACATGTCTCAGCAGCGGAGAGGAGGGAGGAAGGGGGAAGACAAAAGATTAAGTGAGAAAAGATACTGCAGCTGGATGGGAAAGGAGGGGGGAAGTAAGAGATCAGCGAGTCAGCAAGAAAAAGTTCTCAGAAAGCAACTGGGATATAAAAGGAGGAAACTGCTTGTGTTAGGTGTGCTTGATTTGAGGCGTCAGTCTCCCTGCTCTGCTTTGAGATCTCAAACTTCATTTGCTTCTCCACCCTGGTGTGTTTATTGGCGCGGCACACCGGGCAACGGACGCCCACCGCTGTTGCATGGCCTCGGGCACTTTGTGCCGGCAACAGTCACATACTCTATACTTCAAAAGCCAGTGGTTTTAAAGTAGCAGTCTGACCTAACCAGACATCTTTTACACATACAAACTTAAAACTGAAAAAATATATATTTTTGCATCCAATAAGATTAACTATGGTAAATTTATTTACAGCTTTCAAATTCACAAAACAAATGTGAAAAAACAAAGAGCAAGAGTATGACTAATACATTATGAAATAGTTTGTGTACAGCATATAACAAGCAGTATATTAGTTTGTGACTTGTCAAAATATGGGGAGGGGAAGGATAGCTCAGTGGTTTGAGCATTGGCCTGCTAAACCCTGGGTTGTGAGTTCAATCCTTGAGGAGGCCATTTAGGGATTTTGGGATTGGTCCTGCTTTGAGCAGGGGATTGTACTAGATGACCTCCTTCATATACTATGAAAATCAGGATTGCATTACTTTATATTTTCTACAGTTAAGTGAGTAAAATGTGATACACTGGTTTCATGCATTAGTTTTTCACCTCTTGTGAACTAGGACCAAGTTCTGATTTAATTCAGTAAGAATTTGCAAGTCTTATCTCAATTTATCACAAAATTGCCACTTATGGCTTGTCTACATGAGGGTTTAGTATGCAGTAACATGAGTTCATCCGGTGTGAAAATGCCTGCATACACACAATATAATTCATTACAGTGCTCTAACTCTGCAATCACCAGTTACTCTAGAGTCCTCTTTCAAGCTGTGCTAAGTTTGATACAACTTGAAGTAGTGCAGCCTATTGTTCATTTGCATGCAATGCTGCCACACACTACTTTGGCAGTCCTCCAACTGCTATCCCAAACTGCTTTGTGTGTTTGTTACTGATCTGTTTGCCTATGTGCTTTCCACTGCTCTAGGATCAAGTTGACCAGATGTTCCCCTCCCTTGCTTAAAAACTGGCATAGGGCCAGAATCTGCTTATTTGCTCTTGGATTCAAATATATCAGCATCACTCCATATTACTCCAGAAGCATTACAACAAGCCTCGAGCAGCTGATTGGAGTTGTGCAAAGAGCCTAGACCTCTTTACTATGTGGGGAGAAGCACTGATGCAGCAAGCTCTTGTGGCTAGTCAACAAATAAAGACGTGTTTGTGGACATTGCTATGCAGATGTCTGCAAAGTGTCACAGCCAGGATGCTGACCAGTGCCAGACCAAAAACAAACAGCTCAGGAGGACTTGCATTAAAACCAGGGATGTCAGGAAACAGTCAAGACAGAATATAATCTGTCCGTTTTTTGAGGAGCTGGCCAGGATTTTAACCAATGATATCATTACTGAACCCAAGAAGGGTTGTATGTACCCTGCTTCGCACCCTCCCCCCCCGCAACCTCTGCCGATGACAAGCAGCAAGAATCTTTAGAGGAGGAACACGAGGAGGGCAGTAAAGAGCTCTCCCCACAAAGCCAGGATCTGTCTGGGACTCAAGACCTTAAACCAACTGTGTAAGAAGCAAGTCCAATTCTCAGCCAGATACCCAGGCTGAGCTTAAGGAGACAGATCCTAGAGAGGGAGCCTTAGCATGTAAGTATCTGTCTTTACAGCATATTATTCGATTGTGCTGTCCTAACTTCTGTTCCCGGTGCCCCATGACCACAGCCATTTTTGGCAGATTTGAGCTAGGGGCCTCTCTGAGTCTCCATTCCTTGGACCACACTGTCTGTTCTCCCCGCATCCCTCTACATGTTTTCAAAATGGTGGTTGGTCTGGCCAGGCAGTCAGCTTCTGTCTCATATTAATGCCCCAACCATTCACTGTTTAAAAGCCCATTTCATGGAGGGCACATACCCATCTACCTATTTTCCTTTCCTCTCCCTGCATCTATCCTGTGGGTCTTAGGTCCATTTGCTCTCTGAGAAGCCTGAGGTTGGAGAGGGAAAAACACACAGAACTACTCGAAGAGAGCATTGTAGTGTCCAGAGACAGTGTCATCATGACAAAAAACACTATGGAGAAAAAGGGATGTGGAGAGACAACTGAGAAGCAGAACACTCTGCTGCAGAGCATGCTGCTAGAAGGCACATAGACAATCTAATGCTCTCAACCAGGACCCAGCCATCTTCTGCAGCCCCTGGACAATATGGGGTACTGGGAACACCAGCATATGTTCTCTCCTGCACCCCTGCAACCATGCTCCTGAAACCATTTCCCTCCTCAGCCCAAGGTCAAGGCAATGAAAACAACTGCACCTGGCAACCCAGCTTCTAGAGCTATCTAACACCTTTGATTTAGAGCCCTGACACTGAACACCGTAAGGCCCAAGAACAAGAAGAGACAGAGGCAAGGTGTATACTTGCCTGTGAATTGAAGAGCCCCTCCTCCCCATTGTTATGTTCTGTTCTCCTCTGTACTGTGTCACTTTAAAACTGTGTTTCTTTGTTTTAATTAAAGGTTTATTTCTGGTCATTATATAATGAATTGTTGTTTAATAAGAAAAAACATGAAAAATTCATTCATGAAGAACTGACAATGCATTTTACACAGAAATCTTTAAATTGAACACATCACAGGCTTTTACAAAAATATAAAATAAAATAAGTGCCACAATGTGCTACTTATGTATCAGAGGGGTAGCTGTGTTAGTTTGGGTTTGTAAAAAGCAACAAACAGTCGTGTGGCACCTTACAGACCAGTGGTCCCCAACCTTTTCGTCTGGCGGGTGCCAGACGAAGGACCGTGGCGGTGGTCGTGCATCCGCCGAAATGCTGCCGAAATTCGGCGGCATTTTGGCAGTGACACCTCTGGATGACATCACTTGTTGGTGGCATTTCGGCGGATGCTCGAACTCCAGCCAGGACGCGGGCGCATTTAGATGCCCCTGGGGGCGCCATGGCACCCATGGACACCTGGTTGGGGACCCCTGTTATAGACTAACAGAAGTATTGGAACATAAGCTTTCGTGGGTGAATACCCATTTCGTCAAAGCTTATGCTCCAATACATCTGCTAGTCTATAAGGTGCCACAGGACTTTTTGCTGCTTTTTAATGTGCTACTTGTACCACCCCATTGAAGACACTAATGCTCACAATCCATTTGCCCCTCTTGCCAGAATAAAAGCTGGATATACAGCTGCACAATTTAAATGCTCTGAGTCTCAGGCCATAAAGCAAGAGCAACAGGCATTCCTGACAATTATCCTGGCTATTTCCATTTTTAAGTGGATGTCTTGATGGCTGCTCAAACCTCTGAGCAAGTCTCTGCATCTGAGCCCACCACTCATCATTGAGGCTTTCTCCCTTAGTCTCACAATACTGTGTAAAATACAATATGCAGCTACAATCTTAAGCAAGTTTTTTTCTGCAGCTTCTAACCTAGCTCATAAGCACACTCAACTGTCATGCTGCAACTACTGAGGCAATAGTTAAATAGCTCCTTCCTTCAGTCCAAGTGGCCTGTAAGTGAACATCTACACTGGAATAAAAGACCTGTGGCACAACTGCAGCTTCTTGGATCAGCTGACTTTCAGAGTTCCAGAGTCTGGGCTCCAGCCCAAGCCTGAACGTCTACATACCAATTTTACAGCCTCGTAGCGTGAGTCCTGTGAGTCCAAGTCAGCTGAGCCAGGCACAGGTATTTAATTGCTATGTAGATGTACCCTGAATGGCTTCCTTAACCAAGGAAGAGAGGATTAAATGGGTCTTCCAGGATGATCAGAACAATCTCCAGGCCACTGGTGTCCATAGTGATCCTGGGGGCAAACTCTCTTTTATTCATTAAGGAAAACAAAGCTGAATTCTGAAATATCCTAGCATCATGGACCTTCCCCAGCATTTTTGTTTGTGAACCTTCCATGATGGTCAACCATGTTCTGGGAAGACCCTGGAGAAATATCTTTTTCTATTGATCAACTCTGATCCTTCATGAGGAGGGCAAACAATAGGCACATGGGTCCCATCAAAATCCAACACAGTCTGGGAACCCCATGTGTGCAAATTCATCAATAATTTCCTGACCATTACCAAGCTTTATGGCCCAATGCAACAGTACCTTACACATGGCATCACATCCATGCATGACCATGGCCCCAACAGTCAATCTCCCTGTACCAAATTGCTTTGCTATGGACTAGTAACATGCAGGAGTGACCTGCTTCCCAACTGCACTGACAACCCACTTCTCAATGGGATGGGGCACCATACATTAGCACGCTGCTGCTGCAGCAGTTTCAGGGCTACTTCAGCACAGATCTAAAAAAAGGTTGCCTTTACTATTCTGAAATTCTCTTGCAACTAGTGCTAATTCCAAGTCTTCAGAACAATGGTCTCCCACCAATCCTTAGGCCAGAACAGTGGTGCACTGTGTGAAGCTGATCTAAGGACCTTTCCTGTAATAGCAGTTCCTCGGTGTCATCACCTTCTTCCTCCCTTCTCCGCGGCTGAAGCTGCTACTGTGGTAACATCATCTGTTTGGTGGTGCTAAAGGTGAAGTCCAAAATTGAAGCCACTCCGCTTCAAGAGCTCAAATAAACCCAGGCAGCCTCTGTGTATTCATAGTTGCCAGCAAAGCGGTGCAAAGGATTGTTGGGTCCATGCTGGCTAACAGCAATTAAAAAATGGCATTAGCCCACCCATAAAGAGATGAAGCATGAAGCAGATCAGAATCATGGGATTTTTTAAAAAATTTGACCCAAGACCCAGAATTACACTGGCTTCTGCTATGCACCCCACAGTGTACACAAGAAAAATCCCAGAACGCACACTGCTCAGAAGCAAAGCAAAGGCACATGGGATACCCTCCCAGAATGCCATGCATTTTGTATACAAGAAGCCCTTGCAAATGATGCGAATTGAAAGAGGGCATAGCCATTCTGCATATATGCTATTACTATGGCTTATGTACAGTGCATCAAACCCCCAGTGTAAACTAGGCCTTTTTTTAAAAAAAGGGATATAAAACAAACATCAGTCCATGTTATTATGTAACTGAAATAAAAAGTTCTTTCCTCCTTCCTATGACTTGCATTTTTAAGCTTTTTTGAGCCAACTGAAAAGATCAGAAAAAAAATCAGAGTTATATACTCCCTTTATGGTATAACTGTCTATTTAGATTCTTATATCACACCAATAATTGTTTTACTTGAATACACTAATGAGCATGTAAAAACAGGGTCTTAAAATGAAAAAAAAGTTTTAGACAACCTTAACTACAGGTGTTGCTACAAACTCTTCCTCTAATAAACTGTACTAGCTATCATTACTAAAAGATGGTCAAAACATGCAAGTTGAGGTGAACAAATCTATATTCTTTTATAAAAAAATATAAAAGAGGTTATTTATAATGCATTTTTCTAGTACTGTGCAATTAAGGTTTAACTCTCTAACCTGAGCAACTGTCTTCATCATCAGAAATAGGCACCTCTTTTTTCAGTAGCAGTTCCAGTTCTTCTGTTTCTGCTACATCAACTGGTCTCTCCCCATGTTTGTTGGCCTGAAATGGATTTCCACCATGTCGAAGCAGCAGCTTCACAATCTGCAATGTGAGAACTTGGTTTTTACATTTTGTAAGAGCTAAGAAGTGACCCACAAAATAAATACAAACATTAACTGTGCATTCTTCCTCATTTTTGACTTCTTGAGTAAATCTCCAATTTGACATGGGCTCTGTGTACTGTAATGACATAACAGAGTGCTCCAACCTTTTACCTACGGAGGCCCAGATTGCAAGAACTGGTCTTCTGGGTTGCATACTACCTGCTGAAATGGGATCTAGCCCATCAGATTAAGGAGAAAAAATGTACCCCCTCCCCACACAATTAAAATGTCTTCAGTTGTTTGGACCTAGCAACAGCAGGGGGTGCAAAGGAAGGAGCCGCTCTTCCCTCTTGTCCCCTCTGCTCCAGCCCTGCTCGCACTCACCCAGCTGCATCTCCTGAGTTCTCCCTTACTCTCCTTGACCCATCTGCACAGTACTCTGGTCTGAGGAAGGGGAAGTGTCACTTCAAGAAGTGTAGTGACAAAAGGCCACAGGTGGCTTTTGGGTTTTAGGAAGAAAAGGGCTGTGAGTCACTGCTATAAGATGATGAAAAACTGGAGGACCATAACTTTTTATTAAGTAAAAATGTACTTGTTTTCAAATTGAAAAGAGGTTCTAACAACAATTTTAATTAACTGAATCAGACAAGGCAGCACAGTGAGATATTTTTACCAAGCATGCATTCCCATGCCATGACTTATTCCTCTTCTCCATAACTGATGGCTGTCTCATACCTTCCCGCCAGAACTCTCCTCTCCTTCCAACATTAACAAGCGCTCTCTCCCTTCAGACCCTGTCAATATCCTGCATTATTTGGCAGCCAGATCTGAGCAGTTGGCACTTCTTCCTGGAACTATTGAGCTCTCCCTGAGTGCTTATGGGAGACAGCAGAGGAGCTGACAACTGAGCATGCAGGTAAACAAGGTACCAACTCAGCACACAGCAGCAGCTGTGACCTGTAGGACAGGCAATGGCAGTAGGCAGTATCAGCATAAGCCTTTCGGTGTTGCTTGAGGCTGAAGAACTTTGTAGCGGTAACTGGTGTGAGAGAAGTGATTGGCTAGCACAGGGGTCAGCAAACTTTCAGAAGTGGTGTGCCAAGTCTTCATTTATTCACTCTAATTTAAGGTTTTGTGTGCCGGTAATACATTTTAATGTTTTTAGAAAGTCTCTTTCTATAAGTCTGTAATATATAACTGAACTATTGTTGTATGTAAAGTAAATAAGGTTTTTAAAATGTTTAAGAAGCTTCATTTAAAATTAAATTAAAATGCAGAGCCCCTGGACCAGTGGCCAGGACCAAGGTAGTGTGAGTGCCACTGAAAATCAGCTTGTGTGCCACCTTCGGCATGAGTGCCATAGGTTGCCTGCCCCTGGGCCAGAATTTTTTTTCATGCATAAGACTTGAAATTTAACTTGTGATTAACAAATGAACAGGCCAGACAAAATCAGTGGGGGCAAGATGTGGGCCATCTGAACCACATGGACAAAACCCCCAAATTACACTATATAATAAAATTAGTAAATTGTAAAAAACTGTATATTCTATAACCGGGTTTAGAGGTACAACATGAAAAAAGAAAAGTTTGTCCTTATGTAATTCAGTAGTTGTAAAATGAATTTCTGGTAACACATTACATCAACTGGACAGCTGTGATTCCTGCTCAGCTCTCTTAAGTAGATGAACTAATAGGAAGATTTAAAAATGTTGTTGCCATGGCTCATTTGAAGGATAATTTCTTTCCCATTCCAAAATACTTTTTGTAACAAAACAGAAAGCACTGAACAAGTAAGAGGCAGCTACAAAATCCCATCTAAAATTATCTTCCTTGTCTATTGATCTAATCACATCACTAGCCCTTTTTGAATCCCTCCAGTTTAAAATTTCTTGTCCTTACCTTACAGACCTATATAATTCTGCCCTGGCTCATGCATCTCTGAACTTGTTTCTTATCACATGATCCCCTTAATTCCTTTAATGATGGAAGCTTTCATGCCCCTTTTGTACATTTCTTCCACAACTATCTTGGTGACTTTGTCCATCCAGCTCCTACGTGCCTAGAATGCTCTATTTTCTGTTTTCCAAGCCACTATCCTTTCTTCATTCAGTTCCATTCTGAAGGCCCTCTTCTGCCATGATACCCACAAGAAGGAAGTCAATAATTATAATATAACAAAAAAACTTGTCATTTTCTATTCTAGATTTCCCGACATACCTTGTCTTGTTTAGAATGTAACCCGTTTGATGTACAGATGATCTATGTTTTTAGTCTCATACAGTGATCAAAGCACATAGCACTTAAAATAAGGATTATTAATAACGCTAACAAATAAACAATCAATTACTGGAGCATCTAGTCTGCAGAAATCCTGCACAGAAATAAAACACAAACACAAATCCAGAAATGATGGAGAAAATAGATGGATGCAAACCTACAGAAATAATTACAATTTCCTTCAGCACTTGACAGTAAGTATTTAATTCTTAAAGAGTATCAGGAAAAAAACGCTTATCTAGCTCCATACATAAGTCCATAAATAAATGGATGAAATACTATAAAAATACTCTATAAAGTATCAATTTAAAATATTCACTAGAAGCTACAGTGTAGTTTAGAAGTTGTTTTCTGTTGAAAGACACACACAGGAGAAAAAGCCTTAGGAAAAAAATCTTGCTTTTTAACCTGCTTCCATTCAATAGCTTTTAGAGTCTTTCTACATTTTTTGAAGCAGAGAGTAGGACAAAAGATCTGTCGAGTACTGACAACGGCAAAAAGCAAGACAAAAGATTAAGATGTCACAAAATACAGAAACAGGATTACATGGTCATTCGGTAGAATCTACATCAGATTCAACATTTGCACCTACAGATATTTACTTATTTTTTCCCTAAAGCATACTTACATCTCTATGCCCACTGCTAGCAGAATCATGAAGTGGAGTATCATCATCCAGTCCTTGTGTGTTCACATCTGCTCCTGCTGCTATCAGAACCTTAGCAACATCATAATAACCAACATTACAAGCTTCATGAAGTGGAGTCCAACCTGTAATCATGGAAGTCAGAATCTTACAATATTAATATATTGTTTTTAACCAAACAAAGCACTTGAAAACATCAGCACAAAACATAATTGTTTTGTGGGTCATTTCAAAGTTGTGTGCATGTGTGTGTAGATAGGTATAGATATAGATATATCTATCTCCTAAGCAAATTCCTGTGCTATACTGGACTTTATATACATAACGTGGCACTACTGTAACACCTTCCGTCTCAAGATCAAAATGTGTTTTATAAATGTTAAGCCTCACACTAACACTTTATAGACGGTAAGCATCCTATATTTACTCAGATTAAACTGAGAACGGAGCTCACAATGCAAGTTTATGGCAAAATTGAGAATCTGATCAGAAACCAGCACCCTAATTACACACCTCACTCCTTCCAGGTAAATAAATATTTTAGACACATTATTTGATTTATATGCAAATGACTGAATAAGACTCCATTTGGAATTACAACAAACCTCCACCTTAAGAAGTTTGCTTATGCTAATTGCCAATATCTGTTCTTCTATAGTAACTGAACATGCAACAGTAATGACTGACAGCTTTCACACCTTTGAGTACAGGTGTGAATAGCACCTACCCCTTATCAATCATTCTAGATAAGCTACTGACAAATAAACAAAAAAAGCCATTTCCTTATATTTCTTAAAGCCACTAGCATTAATTCTCATAATCAGGGACTTCAAGACCCATCTTACTAACCCATCTGCCACCAAGGCTGCACATTTTCTCCACCTCACTTCTTCATTCAACCTGCAGCTCTAGTTCAACTCTCCCATTCACCAAAGGGCAATTTACTTTATTTGGTCTTCACCAAACAGTGCTCACTCCCCCTCTCTCAGATTTCTCTGTTGCTGAGTTACCCCTCTCCAACCATCAGCTGGCCTCTTTTCAACATCATCCAAGAGCCTCCCCTCATGCCCCATACTTGGCTTTTCTGTGACTGCCAGTCCATCAGTACTGATGACTTCTCATCTGTTCTTAGCCTTCTCCTCGCTTGATATGGCTGTTGATTCTTTCCAGGAACCAATCTCCTTCACTCTTGACTCTTTTTCCCATCTGCCATCCCAAAGTCTGTTCTATGAACTTCCCATCCCTAGCTTCCCACTCCTCCCCAGGGCCAATCAGAGGGGGGGCCTGGAGGGCCATTTAACCTGGGCCTCAAGCTCAAAGGGGGCCTCAAATTTAGACACTTGTTAATTTTTTGGCATTTGATAAGTTTTGCAACTTGTTTTTATGGACATCCCTATCAGACCAAAATGTGACACACGCTCTCAGCTGAGAGCTGCAAATTTAAGCAAATAAGAGATGTGATTTGGTAAAAGACAATTTTTTTGTTAACTGATATAGACTGTCATATTAAAGAGTTACAAATGTTTATAAATATAAATAAAAATATATCAGTTCTGATGGCACAAGATTAGACCGTGATGAACGTGTCCTCTCAGATCAGCTGATTATATAAACAAACCACTACTAGTGGCTGGTGCTGGATCAAGTGCGTGGTGAAAGGCAGAGAATGGTTACATTTTAGTGTCTTTATAGTTTTACGTCTAGTTGACTAAGGAATTTTTATTTGTGAGAACTCCTCATTATTATCGTCATATTAGCTAAAAGAGGTGACTAGTTGGTTGGTTGAGCCCTAACGTAGTAGCTTGGCCATCATCATAGGCATTTGTAGTCTCCAGGCCCAGATTCAAGGTGAAAACTTGAGGATAATCTTGCACAGTGAATTTTCCAAGGACGCACATTTGAAATTTTTGCACATTATCCCTCTGTCTATATCTGTGTCTGTGTTTACTATATATGTCATCCCTTTGTCTTCAGCTCATCCTGTTATGTTATATTTTGCATGCTTGAGTTTTGATTCAGTGATAAGGATAATAACCTGTCTGACTGTTTCATTGTGTGTTTTTAATTAGTATTCCTTCGTTTTAAGTCTTTTCAGTATTTGTGTACCATCAGCATTTGTGTACATGTTTACAGTAGAAGATTTCAAGTGTAGATAAGCTACTTATTTACAGCAGAATATTTCAAGTGCGGATAGAATACATATTGACCAGATACATCACTATCAAGGTGAGATTTGAAAGGGGTGCAAGCAAGAAACAGTGAAAAAATGACAGAAGCAGCAGCTAAGAGCTCAAAGCCCATACCTTCATTTCTCAAACCACTGGAAAACACACCTTACCCAACAAACAATACTACAGATAATGAACACTCCGCAACTGCAACAGGTGATATTTCAATGCCAATACCTGAACATGAGGACAGCAGTCAAGAAGGAGATGTGCCAACAATAACAGATGCAGCAGAAGATCCTGTGTACAATCAAGAAACTCAACAGCAACAGGAAGATGTAGATCTTATGTAGCAAGAGCAATTCATGAGTAGTACAGGTTTGACTGTGACTAACATTGGAATTACTGACAAGAACAATGCTGCCCAAATGCAATCTTTTCTTCAAATTAGTTGTTTTGAAATTCCAAGTAACATTCCACAAAATCATGCTTTCCCTACTTGTCTGCTGACAAAAACTCTTCCAAAAGGGGAGACCTGCGCAAGAGACTGGTTATGCTAGAGTACGGAAAAATAATCTCTGTACTGTGCACCCTGCTTCATTTTGAACAAAAGTGCTGCAAATGCATCAGTTTTCCTTGATCAATCAGGATGGAGCATCAACAGAGGTTGGAAGAAGTTGAAAGACCAAATACCACCACATGAGAGTTCAACGTCACACAAAGAAAACTACGTTGCATGGAAATCAGCCAACAGGGCAGCATCAGCTGAAAGTTCAGTTGAGAATTAACTCTTGACGGAACTTTCTACAGAAACTAACAACTGGAAAAAACTTCTTGAGTGCATCCTGAATGTCATCCTTTTTCTTTTTGAGTGAGGAGTGGCTCTTTTTGGTTCCAGTCAATGTACTGGTGATCGTGCAAATGGAAACTTTCTAAGCATAGCTGAGCTCCTCAGCAAATATGACCCACTTTTATCAGAGCATGTTTAATGTGTTCGAGAATCACAAGAGAGTCAAAAGTGCATGCAAGTCCATTATCTCTCAATACACATACAAAACGAGTTTATTGAGCTATGTGGACCATTCATACAAACAATTATTGATGATATTCGAAATCCAAGTGTTTTTCAATCATTGTTGATGCCACTCCAGATTGTTCTCACAAAGAACAGACTACTATGGTTATTCAATATGGTAAGACTGTACACAGCTCAAAATTTTCAACTGAAGAAAGGTTTACTTTGTTTGATAATTTCACGAGAAAAAAAGGAAAAGAAATTGCTGCTTGAGTACTAGCAATTCTAGAAGGTTTTACGTTCAATTTTCAAGTCTGCATTGGTCAAGTCCATGACAATGGATCTAATATGGCTGGGAAGTACAAAGGTGTACAAGCAGTTCTGCTTGAACATAATTGAAACTATTTTCTCCAGCTGTGGAAACTACATACTAAACCTTCTAGGTGCTGACTGTGCTGAATCATGCAAGGAGGCAATTATTTACTTTGGAACGGTTCAGCAAATGTACAATCTCTTCAGTAGTTGTGACAAAGTTCTTCCTCTGCCTTGGTGGGTCCTGCGCTTATTGGCAGATTTGCTCACCTCAGAAATTCACGGCAGCCCTGAGTTTGGCCACTTTTGCCAGTGGCTCAAACCTGCCATTCACTCAGCTAACCTCATCACTGGCCAGCATGGGGAAAAGGAGAACAATCCCCGCAGTCTCTGCTGGCCCACCTAGTGGGTCGGGGCGTAAGCCAGAAACCTTCCCCTCAGATGGGACCCACAGTCCAGGTCAACTCTTCTTATATCAAATAGGGAGTTGAGGGGATGGGGAGAACCCGGGCCCACCCTCTACTCCGGGTTCCAGCCCAGGGCCCTGTAGATTGCAGCTGTCTACAGTGTCTCCTGTGACAGCTACAACTCCCTGGGCTACTTCCCCATGGCCTCCTCCCAACTCCTCCTTTATCATCACCACAGCACTTTCCTCTTGATTTCTGATAAGGCTTGTTCTCCTCAGTCCTCCAGCAGTACGCTTTCTCACTTTCAGCTTCTTGCACGCCTCTTGCTCCCAGCTCCTCGCATGCACCTTACTAACTAAAGTGACATCCTTTTTAAAACCAGGTACCCTGATTAGCCTGCCTGTCCTAATTGATTCTAGTGGCTTCTTAATTGGCTCCAGGTGTCCTAATTAGCCTGCCTGCCATAACTGGTTCCAGCAACATCCTGATTGTTCTGGAAAAGACGGTTACTCACCGTTGTAACTGTTGTTCTTCGAGATGTGTTGCTCATATCCATTCCAGGTAGGTGTGCGCGCCGCGCGTGCACGTTTGCCGGAAACTTTTTAACCCTAGCAACTCCAGTGGGCCAGCCGGTCGCCCCCTAGAGTGGCGCCACTATGGCACTAGATATATACCCCTGTCGGCCCGCCCGCTTCTCAGTTCCTTCTTGCCGGCTACTCTGACAGTGGGGAAGGAGGGCGGGTGTGGAATGGATATGAGCAACACATCTCGAAGAACAACAGTTACAACGGTGAGTAACCGTCTTTTCTTCTTCGAGTGATTGCTCATATCCATTCCAGGTAGGTGAATCCCAAGCCTTACCTAGGCGGTGGGGTCGGAGTGAGAAGTCGCAGCCTGGAGCACTGCAGAGCCAAAGGCCGCATCATCTCTGGACTGCTGAACCAGGGCATAATGGGAAGCGAATGTGTGGACCGATGACCAGGTCGCCGCCCTACAAACCTCTTGGATTGGCACGCGGGCAAGGAAAGCCAGCGATGATGCCTGTGCTCTGGTGGAGTGAGCAGTCACACGGCCCGTCGGAACGTGGGCCAGGTCATAACAGGTCCTGATACAGGAGGTAACCCAGGAAGATATCCTCTGCGAGGAAATCAGTAGCCCCTTGACCCGGTCCGCTACCGCCATGAATAAGTGGGGGGACTTGCGGAACGGTTTGGTCTTGTCCACATAAAATACTAGCGCCCGACGGATATCTAGCGAGTGGAGCTGTTGCTCCCTGCGGGACGAATGGGGCTTTGGGAAAAAGACGGGGAGGAAGATCTCCTGGTTAATGTGGAAAGCTGAGACCACCTTGGGAAGGAAGGCAGGGCGTGGTCTCAGCTGCACCTTGTCTTTATGGAAGACCGTATACGGGGGATCTACTGTGAGGACCCGTAGTTCTGACACCCGTCTAGCTGAGGTGATGGCCACTATGAAGGCGGTCTTCCATGAGAGATAGAGCAGGGAGCAAGTAGCTAACGGCTCGAAAGGATGACCCATGAGCCGAGTTAGGACCAGGTTGAGATCCCATGAAGGGGCAGGAGGGCGGATCTGTGGATAGAGACGCTCCAGTCCCTTCAGGAATCTCACCACCATAGGGTGGGAGAAGACGGAACATCCGTCCACTCCAGGATGAAACGTGGAGATAGCCACTAGGTGGACCCGGAGAGACGACAACGCCAGACCCTGGGCCTTGAGGGACCAGATGTAGTCTAGAAGAGTGGTGATAGGAATCTCCATAGGGAGAAGACCTTTCTCCGAATACCAACAGGAGAAATGCTTCCACTTAGCCGAGTAAGTAGCCCTGGTGGAAGGCTTTCTACTGCCCAGGAGAACCTCCCGAACCGGGGTAGAGCAGCGTAGCTCGGAGCCTGTCAACCACGCAGGAGCCATGCCGTAAGGTGCAGAGACGGAAGGTCCGGGTGACAGAGCCTGCCGTGGTCCTGGGTGATCAGGTCCGGATGTAGGGGCAGGGCAACTGGGTTGGCTACTGAGAGGTCCAGCAACATGGGGTACCAATGTTGTCTGGCCCACGCTGGAGCTATGAGAATCACCCGAGCTCTGTCTCTGCGCACCTTGAGGAGAACCCTGTGTATCAGCGGAACGGGAGGGAACGCATAAAACAGGTGGGTCGCCCATGGGATCAGGAAGGCATCCACTATAGACCCGGGGTCCCGACCCTGAAAGGAGCAGAAAGTTCGACATTTCCTGTTCTCCCTGGACGCGAAGAGGTCCATCCGGGGACGACCCCACCTCTGGAAGAGTGAGAGGGCGACGTCTGAACAGAGGGACCACTCGGTGCGAGCAGAAGGACCTGCTCAGTCGATCTGCTAGAGTGTTTCGTACTCCCGGGAGATAGGAGGCGGAAAGGTGAATGGCATGGGCTATGCAAATTCCCAGAGACACATCGCCTCGAGACATAGGGGAGAGGACCTGGTGCCGCCCTGCTTGTTGATGTAGAACATGGTCGTCGTGTTGTCGGTGAACACCACGACACAACGACCCTGAAGGTGATGGACGAACGCTTGACAAGCAAGATGGACCCGTATGTTGATGTGAAGGCCCAGCTCCTGAGGGGTCCATAAGCCTTGAGTTCTTTGGGTGCCCCAAGCCAGATCTGAGGCGTCCGTAGTCAGGGATGCCGAGGGTTGGGGCGGATGAAACGGGAGCCCCGCACAGACTACGGACTGCTCCAGCCACCACCGAAGGGAGTCCAGTACCCTTTGGGGAACAGTGACAACTGTGTCCAACGAATGTCTGACCGGCCGGTACCGCGCGATGAGCCAAGATTGAAGAGGCCTCATGCGGAGTCGGGCATATGCTGTCATGAACATACAGGCCGCCATATGGCCCAGGAGGGCCTGACATGTTCTTAGACAGGTCAGCGGGGCCGCCTGCAAGCGCAGAATGATGGCTGACAGCGACTGGAACCTGGGCAAGGGTAGCAAGGCCCTGGCTAGGGTAGAGTCCAGAACGGCCCCGATGAACTCTATCCTCTGCGTGGGGAGCAGAGTAGACTTGTCCACGTTGATCACGAGGCCTAGGGCAGCAAAGAGGCTGCTGAACCTGCGGACGTGGTTGCGGACCTGCAGCTCCGATGTGCCCCGGATCAGCCAGTCGTCGAGGTAGGGGAACACGTGAATGCGGCAGCGCCGGAGGTGTGTGACGACGACTGCCATGCATTTCGTGAACACCCTCGGGGCCGTAGAGAGGCCAAACGGGAGGACCACAAATTGATAATGTTGGCGGTCGACCACAAAGCGGAGGAAACGCCTGTGCTGGCGTGCCCTGACATGCTAGCGTCCTGCATGTCGAGGGCTGCATACCAGTCTCCGGGATCCAGGGATGGGATGATGGTTCCAAGGGATACCATACGGAACTTCAACTTCAGCATATACTTGTTGAGTTCCCGCAGGTCGAGGATAGGTCTGAGGCCCCCCTTGGACTTGGGGATTAGAAAGTAGCGGGAATAAAACCCCTTGCCCTTCTCGCTCTCTGGAACCTCCTCTATGGCTTCCCTTGACGAGGAGCGTGTGCACCTCCTGACGGAGGAATTGCTCGTGAGGGGGTCCCTGAAGAGGGACGAGGATGGTGGGTGGGTGGGCGATGAAAACTGCAGGCGATAACCGGCCTGCACAGTACGCAAGACCCAACGGTCCGATGTTATTTGGATCCACGCCGGGAGGAAAAATGAAAGACGGTTGGAGAACTGCGGGGAAGGATCCGGAGGGGAAACTGGTACTGCGCCCTCGGGCGCACCTTCAAAATGAAGGCTTGGGTCCAGGAGGGGCCTTGGCGGAGCCTTGGTTTTGCCCCGTTTGGCCACCCGACTGTCTGCGTCGATTGTTCCTGCCGCGGCGCCTGGTGAGGTCCTGCCGTGGACAGAACTGAGGATACGGGCGACGCTGCTGTTGTTGGTTCTGCTGCCGGAATGGCCTGCGCTGTGTCGCAGGCGTATGCATCCCCAAGGACTGTATTATGACCCTATTGTCTTTAAGGTCCTTTAGTCTGGGGTCTGTTTTAGCGGAAAACAGGCCCTGGCCTTCGAAGGGGAGGTCCTGAATAGTATGCTGGAGCTCTGGCAGAAGGCCAGAGACCTGAAGCCAGGAAATTCGGCGCATCGTAAGCCCCGAGGCAAGGGTCCGAGCGGCCGAGTCCGCAGCATCTAAGGAGGCTTGTAGCGAAGTCCTCGCTACCTTTTTGCCCTCATACAGGATGGTGGTAAACTCCTGGCGGGCGTCCTGTGGTAACAGCTCTGCAAATTTTCCCGCCGCTACCCAAGAGTTAAAGGAGTAGCGGCTAAGGAGGGCCTGCTGGTTCAAGACCCTGAGCTGTAGCGCCCCCGCTGAATAGACCTTACGGCCCAGGAGGTCCATCCGTCTCGCCTCCTTCGACTTGGGTGCCGGGGCCTCTTGACCGTGGTGCTCCCTGTCGTTCACCGACTGGACCACAAGGGAGCAAGGTGTCGGGTGAACGTGCAGGTACTCATAGCCCTTCGAGGGGGCCATGTGCTTCCTTTCCACTCCTCGAGCGGTCGGAGGGATGGAGGCTGGTGACTGTCAGATAGTAGCGGCGTTGGCCTGAATAGTCTTGATAAAAGGCAGGGCCACTCTGGTGGGCGCATCGGCGGAGAGGATGCTCACCACTGGGTCCTCGATTTCAGAGACCTCCTCTGCTTGAATGTCCAGGTTCTGTGCCACTCGTCGGAGGAGGTCCTGGTGTGCCCTAAGAGCTAGAGGGGGAGGGCTGGAGGACGAGGTACCCGCCACTGCCTCATCTGGGGAAGACGACGAGGAAACCCCCGGCAACAGAGCGTCCACGGGGGGTTCTGTCTGAGGCTGCACCTCCGTCACTGGAGGGAGCTCTGGGTCCTGGTGGCTGGACCTGTCTTCTGCTTCCGGGAAGGGAGGGGGTCTAGACACCGTTGCCTCAGGTGGCCTGCATTCCGCCGCAGGGCGGGGAGTAATATGTTGTGGACCCTGGGCTTGGCGGTACGCCCATGGGGTCCAAAACCCCCACTATTGAGGCCCTCGTTCCTGAGGTGGAGGGTCCTGAAACAGGGCCGAATGTCTGTCCTGGCCCAACGCATAGGCACTCTCTGCCTGAGAGGACACGGATGGTTCCCTTGAAGGCCACGGAGGCGCTGATCCAGTTTGATAGACCTCTCTCTATGCCGACGCTCTCCTCGGTGCCGAGGATCGGTGCCGCGACCCGTATCGATGCCGGGATCGGGACCGGGAACGGCGTGGTAGTTGGTGCCGGGATCCGGATCGGGATCTGCCTCGAGGTTGGTGCCGAGAGCGGGACTGCGACCTTCATTCAGTGCGGTGCCGGGATGGCAGTGGGGACCGGGACCTGCCACCGACGCGGTGTTGGGAGGTCGACCGGGATCGGGACCTACCACCGGCTCGGTGCCGGGAGGTCGACCGAGGAGCTGAACGCCGAGGTGAACGGCTCCTAGAGTCTCAGTGCCGGTGGTAAGAAGAGCCAGACCGGGACCGTGCAGATGCTGATCGGCACCGCGAGTGCGACCGGTACCGCCGGGGAGAACGGTGCCGGGACTGCGAGCGGCGCCCCGAGCGCGAGCGTTCCCGTCTCTGGGGCGATCGCTGCCGGGACTCCGGAGACAGTGCTCTCAGCATCGGTTTGCCTCTGGAGGTTACCCGTACAGGGGGTGCCGTGGTCTGAGGCTGCGATGGCTCCGTGAGCGCTATCAAGTCCCGTGCCGAGGCAAAGGTCTCCGGCGTAGATGGGACTAACAGCTCGAACCCTGATCTCAAGGGGGAGCTAGGAGGGGCTGGACTCGACGGACTTTCCGGACCCAGAGTCGACAGCAGCCCTGCAGGCGGTGCCGCGGCCAAGGTAGATGCCGGGTGTTCCACTCGAGCCTGCCTCGATGGTGTTGCAGACGTCGAGGGTCTTGGATCTGCTCCCGGTGCCGGGGATGGACGGTGCCGGGGAGTCTTGCCGGTGCCGGCGCGGTCTGGCACCGGAGTAGAAGTGGCCGGTTGCGCCGCCAGTGCCGGAGTCAGCGCCACTTCCATTAGGAGAGCGCGGAGTCTTTGATCCCTCTCCTTCTTTGTGCAAGGCTTAAAGGCCTTGCATATACGACACTTCTCACTGATGTGCGATTCCCCCAGGCACTTGAGGCATGCGTCGTGGGGATCGCTAGTCGGCATCGGCTTCTTGCATGCCGAGCACTGCTTGAAGCCCGGCGAACCAGGCATGAGCCCGGTGCCGGGCGGGCAACGGCCCACCCGCGAACAAGTTAAACAAGTATATATAATAAACAACTAACTAATATACTACTTCAAACTATCTATAAAACTATTTACAAGTATGACTACGAACAGAGTACAGGAGAGCTAGGTACGTGGAGGACAGCAAGCCGCACTGCACAGTTCCAGCAACCAACACGGCGGTAGGAAGGAACTGAGGAGCGGGCGGGCCGGCAGGGGTATATATCTAGTGCCATAGTGGCGCCACTCTAGGGGGCGACCTGCCGGCCCACTGGAGTTGCTAGGGTAAAAAAGTTTCCGGCAAACGTGCACGCGCAGCGCGCACAGCTACCTGGAATGGATATGAGCAATCACTCGAAGAAGAATAACCCATTATCTTACTCAGGGAAAAGGGACCCGCCGAATCTGGGGCTAATATATCTACCTTCTATCACTCTCCTGTAGCCATCTGGCCTGAACCTGTCACACAGTCCACAAAGGTGAGAAATTCTGAAACAATATCTTCCTGTTTCACTGCATTTAATGTCCAAAACTAGAGAGTCTGCACAAATTGATTGTGTTCAACCAGTTGCGCGGCATTTGAATTCAGTGAGAAAGGCTTTAAATGAGCTTTAATCTCTCAATCTCACTGCACAAGCTCGAACTGAACTTCAGTCTATTCAGAAGCACATGTCCAAATTTGAATGCATTCGGATGTTATCTTTGTGGATAAAACTACTTACAATGATCCACCAAACTAATCTGGTAATTGAAGCATGCAATGCCACACTTGCTGTTGAGAGAGATAACATTGAAAGTCTTATCAATGACATTCAACAGATTCATGAACAATGGGATGCAATCCTGATTGAGTCCAAATTAGTAGCACAGAATATTGGCATTTCATCTGAATTCTCCACCAATTGCAATTTACCTGAATCCAATGCAGAGCAGCATTATAGGGTCAATGTCTTTCTTGTCATCATTGACTCTATTCAAACAGGTCTTACACATTGATTTGAGTCACTGCGACTAATTTGTACTCTTTTTAGGTTTCTTTGGCAGTTCAACAGACTGAGTAATGAAGATCTACTTTCTGAAGCTGAACAATGTCAGCAACAGTATAATGAAGAAATCTCAGACAAGATCATCTTCCTCAAATGAATATATTCCACGAACTTTAAATTGGATTGCAAGCTAAAGGAATTGCTTCAAGAAATACTCAAACTTGGACTCTCTTGGGTGTTTCCTAATATCACAATCGCATTGCGTATTTTTGTCAGTTTGCCTGCATCAGTGGCTTCAGGTGAATGCACCTTCAACAGGTTGAAGCAGGTAACAAAACTATCACCATTCAGCTATGGGACAAAAGTGTTGAATGGGTTTGCCATGCTCAATATCAACTGTGACATTGCATGAAAGTTAAATTTTTCTGTAATAATTAGTGCATTTGCACAGAAGACGGCTAGAAAAGCATTTGTTAAATAAAAAAAGAGTCAAATTATGTCTCACTTTTTTTTGCTGCCTTATTTTGTTTTCATGTGTCATCATTTTTTATTTTTATTATGGCTAGAGGCCTCAAAAACTGGAAGTGGCCTGGGCCTCTCTGGACCTCAGAAGGCCTACCACTCCCCACCTAATATCTGTCCCTGGCAAAAATCCCATGACCAGGCTGATTTTGTACACTACAAATTAATTCTCTTCTCTTCCAGTTCTGCTATTTGCCTAACTAAATAACACTACTTCTCTAACGTAAATGAATCTCATGTCTGCAGCCACCTTTTTGCCTACTTTGACTCTCTCCTTTCCTAGTGGTTCCACTTTTCTTCCCACACAGAATCTTGTAGATTTCTTCCAACATAAAACTGGCAAGATATCTGACCTTCCCTTTCTCCTCCTACAGCTCTCTCTTCCTCCTTCCTTGTCAGAAATGGACATTTCTCATCTGCATTGCTCCTAACACCTTCACTTGCCTCAGTGACCCCATTCTGTCTCCTGAGACTTGCACCCATTCTCACCTCCTCCCTTTCTCTTATCCTTAACTTCTCACTCTCCTCTGGATCTTTCCCCTTATAATACAAGCATGCTTTAATCACCCCATCTTAAAAAAAACAAACATCCTTTGCCAACTTGATTTGCCTCTCCAACTACCGCTCCATTTCCCTTCTCCCTTTCATCTATAAGATCACTGCATCCATTGTTTACAATTGCTGTATGCAGTTCCGCTGTTCCAAATCAAACCTAGACCCTGTCCAATATGGTTTCTACCCACTGCCCTCCCCCTTAACTGCTCTCAGAAAAATCTCTAATAATCTTTTCTTGGCCAACGGTCAAAACCAGTGCTCCATCCTCAGTCTCCTTGACTTTTCAGCTGCCTGTGACACTGTTGCCCATGCTTCTCTCAAAATCTCAGCCTGCCTTGGCTTCTGTGAGTCTGCCCTGCCCTGATTCTCCTCCTACCCCTTTAATTATCACTTCATCAGCATGTCCACCAGAGGATCCTCCTCAACGCTCATCCAACTTTCTGAGAAAGTTCCACAAGGCTCTGTCCTTGGTCTCTTCTAGTCTCCTCTACACCTTATCACTGGGTAACCTCACTGGCAAACACAAATTCAGCTACTGTCACTATGCTGATGACTCTCGCATCTCCCTTTCTCCTCCACACCTCTCTCTTGTTCAAATTATATTTTCACCTTGTCTGTCAGACATCAATTAGTGGATGTCTAGCTGTCAGCTCAATATCAACATGGCTAAAACATAACTCCATCTTCCTCCACCCTAAAGTTCACCTCACCATCTCGTTTCCCGATCATTGTGGACAACACCACCATCCTGCTCATCACTCTAGCTTGTAATCCAGGTATCATCCTTGACTCAGAGCTCTATATAGGTTCTCACATCTAGGCAAAAATCTAAATCTTGCAGATTTTCTGTAAAACATCTCTAACATACGACCTTTCATGTCCATCCACACAACTAAAGCTCTTTCCCAGGCATCTCTTGATTTTGATTACTGCAACATCCTCTCTCTGTCCTTAAGAGATAAAATCTTGTCCAGTTTATATCCACCAGAATGCTGCTTGATGGATCATTTTCCTAGCCCATTGCTTTGACCACATCACACCTCTCTCTTTGCATCCCCCCACTGGCTCCTTCCTCTCTACTGCAAACATATGCAGCTTCTCTTCACTTTCAAGGCCCTTTCTGGCCTATCCCCACTCTACATATCCTCTCTCACTCACTACTGAGATGCCAAATCCTGTTTCTGATCAGCCAATACCAGCCTCCATCATCCACTTGGTACATTTTCCAACAAGCATCTTTGTGCTCTCCCCCACATTGGCCCTTATGCTTGGAAAAGATCTCCATAAACATCTGCAAAACTAACACATTGTCCTCCTTAAAACTCTCCTTTTCCACGAGGCCTACAAAACCATGACAAGCACTAGGCTACTGGTGTGCTAAGACCACTTGATGATCATGCTGACCAAAACCAACTGTTTCTTTGTAATCCCCAACCACTAGGCTGCAGGTATGATACAACCACTGCCTGTCATGCTGACCATTTTTTCCTTATGCTCCCATCTGCCTATATCCATCTATTGTCTCTTGTCTTATACTCAGATAAGGAGCAGGGATCGTCTTTTGGTTCTGTGGTTGTACAATGCCTGGTACAATGGGGTCCTGATCCATGACTAGGGTTCCTAGGTGCTACTGAAATTCAAAATTTTAATGGTAGCTGTAATCAGCAATAAAGACAAAGCTGATGAAATGTTACCTACTGTTCTGCCTCACCAATAATGCCATCAGCCTCTTACAAATATCATTGTGCTTTCTTCCACCTTGCCACTTGTGTACAAAACAGCCTCATTGAACTGATCTGTAAAGATACTACTCTCTCCTCCTTCAAATACCCTTCCATGGCCCATTTCTACCATGATGTCAACAAAAAAACTGGCCAATGTTGAATGAGACAAGTGACTCAGAAGCAGGTAAGGAAAGTCTCTTTTTAGTGTAATTAAAAAAACTATCTAAAAACCAACAAGTTTGAGAGAGAGAGTATAAATAAATAAAAATGGTATAAGTTGCTGGTCTCTCTCTTATCACCCCATCATATATTGCTCATAATCTTCAATTAGAAGTTCTTCAAAAATACATCCCTAGTTTTAGACAATGCATAGCATAACAGGGTCCTGATCAAAACTGGGGCCTCTGGATGCTCATATTAATAATAAAAAAAAATATACACAAACCCAACCTCACCCACCAACTACCCCAGCTGCATTCACAACCACTATAGCACAAGTTGAGAGACCTCTGGTAATTAATTTTTAAGTTACAGGATTAATTCACATCAGATTTAAATAGGAATTAAGTCTGACCTCTAGTAACAAGTTCGGAACTAACTCTGACTTTTAATGAAATGTAGGCATATCAAACTTACCTGCAAAATCTTTTACATTCACATTTGCGCCTAGGCTGATTAATTCTTTAACTTGTTTAACATCCCCTCGGATGGCTGCCATATGTAAAGGAGTTTCTCCTCTTTCATTTCTTTTATTAACTTTGTCTTTTTGTCTTGATGAGGAGCTTGGTGTTTTCTTTTGTGTTGGTGTTGTCTGTAAAGGCTGATGCAGGTTGGAATCTACAAAATAAGTTTTAAAATAGTCAATATAAATTTCGTAGCCGGATAATTTTTGCTTTATTTTATTTTCTCACTATCTTCAAATTTCAGTGTTCACAATTGGTCATGTCTTTTAATAGATTCTATAGTTTATGGAAATATCCTGTAATCCAGGGGTGGACAAACTATGGCCCATGGGCCACATCTGGCCCATGGGATTGCCACCCCTGTGGTGCCACGGGGCTAAGGCAGGCTTCCTGCCTGCCCTGGCCTTGCACCACTCCCAGAAGCAGCCAGCACCACATCCCTGCGGCCCCACGGAGAGGGGGGCAGAGTGCTCCACGCGCTGCCCTTGCCTGCAGGCACTGCTTCCAACAGCTCCCATTGGTTGGGAACAGGGAACTGCGGCCAATAGGAGCTTTGGGGGAGGTACTTGCAGTCGCGGGCAGTGCGCAGAGCCCTCTGCCATCCCCTCCCCCAGGGGCCGAAGCAACGTGAAGCTGGCTGCTTCCGGGAGTGGCATGAGGCCAGGGCAAGCAGGGATCCTGCCTTAGCGCAGCTGCTGCCACCCCAGAGCCACTTAAGGTAAGCGACGCCAGGCCAGAGCCTGCACCCCAAATCCCTCCTCCACCCTTAACTCCAACCCCCTGCCTTGAGCCCCCTGCCACAGCCCGCACCCCTCCTACACCTGAGCCCCCTGCCATACCTGCACCCCTCCTGTGCCTCAACCCCCCTTGCCCCGAGCCCCTTCCTGCACACCACTCCCGCTCCCATACCCTGACTCTATTTAAGTCAATGGGAATTCTGTCATTGATTTCAAGGGGGCCATGATTTCACCTCATATGAAGACTTCCATGGACTTCAGTGAGAGTTGAACTGTACACTAAACTAGTAAAAATATATTTCCCACGCCCCCCCCAAAAAAAACCCAAAAACCAAACCCAATGTAAATGTAACAGTTGAGAGATGGAGGACTCAAAAATGGGATATTCATAATTACAGTCACCAGAGTAACCCAAAAACAACCCCTTGTATATTATAACTAAAGATAGTCAGAAATTTTCCATCAAAGTGTTTGACAGAAAATTCAGTTTTCTACAAAGATGAAATTTTCCATGAGAAGAATTTTGCATTGCAAATTCAGAAGAGTGCTTGATTAAATCAAAGCCTGCTTTAGAAAACACAAGAAAAAATTTGACAGGTGGAGGAGGGCTTAATAGGGAGGGGAGAGAGAGAGACAGTAACTCAGTGGTAGTTGGTATCACCTGGACTGTTGTCTCTAGCTGTCATCTGCATAAGAAGGGCCATCTGTTTGCGCTCTGAAAGCGGATAACCAAAAAGAATGCTAACTGGAGTCGACTTCTTACTTCCAGTTTCCTTTTTCATTTTCTTCTTCTCTGGGCCTTCTTTCTCTGGAAATATTAGCACACTAATAAGATTCTGAAAACTAGCCAGCTATAGTACAGAATCTCACACAGACAGAAATAACCATTTTCAATTATTTATGTGAGCTGGAGAAAAAAAATACACTATGTCATGCTGCCACACTTAGTACATTTCAGTCAGGAGGGTATGCACTCCTAGTTTAGTCATAACTCTCAGCTGACTGGAACAATATGCTCATGAATAAAGCACTTAAAGATTTTAGAAATATATCATACAAATAACACTATAAAGTCAATAACTTGTTTTCAGACTGATGTGTAGTCACAACTTTGATATTTCATAGAATCAAGAAAGAGGTGAAAAATTCCTTATGGTCCTCTAGTGTACCCCAATTCCAGTGCAAGAGGGTCCCCAGCTATATCTTCTAGTGCTTTGTAGAATCCAGTTTGAAAACATCAGTTTGAAATAATGGGGAATTCGCTTCATTACCCTCAGGAGACTATCCTACTATTTAACAAAACTCATTATTAGGAAATTTTTCCTGATATTCTGCCTAAATACTGCTGCCCTCAAATTCACCTGATTACTCCTAATTTTACCTCCCTTTGTCCCACCTTAAGGAATTCCTTCCCCTCCTTACTCTTCCAATATGTGCAGCTTACTATGCATTTCCCCTGGTCAACATTTAGCAGAATTATCTAATGTTTAGGATCAAAGATTTTGAATTTGGAGCCTAAAGTTAAGCACCTAAATAAATGGCCTGACTTCTAAAGGTGCTGTGCATCTAAAAATTTCCACTCATTTCAATGTGAGCTGCATATGCTCTGAGTATCAGACCACTTTTTAAAGTTCCTAAACATGAATGTAGAACATAATATTATTTGTGCCAATTTGAACACTGGTTTGTGTCTTTTTCGTCTTTCCTCTTCAAATTCCATTTTTTGCCCACTTTCTTCTGACTGAACAGAATATTATAGGTGTGGCTTCACCGGAGCTTTATAGAGAAGGGAATAAACTTGTGACCATGAATAAATAATAAATAATAATAAATAAATAAATAATAAATAATAAAAAGGGAATAAACCTCTGACCATGCAGTTCTAAACTGCACTAGTGTTTTTTCCACCTTTCTAGGTGATTTTTAATTTTTCTATCCTCAGTGATGTTTATAAATGCATGTAATATTTTGTAAATATAGATAATGTGCTGTTGATCTTCTCTCAGTATATTAAGATGGTAAAATTATCATTTTTATTTGTAAACTTGCTTTGGAATTCTAAGGTAGCCCTCAAGTGTTTAATCACATCTTTGGTAGTTTGTCCTTGTTTTATTTTTAACTTTTACTTCACCTTTTTTTAAAGATTGTATTTGCCATTGTTAGAAGGCAGGGTCATAGATTCATAGATTCCAGGGTCAGAAGGGAACAATGTGATCATCTAGTCCGACCCCCTGCAAAAAGCAGCCCACAGAACCCTACCCATCCACTTCTATAACAAACCCTTAACTTATGCCTGAGTTACTGAAGTCTTCAAATTGTGGTTTGAAGACCTCAGGCTGCAGAGAATCCTCCAGCAAGTGACCCATGCCCCACGCTGCAGGGGAAGACGAAAAACCTCCAGGGCCTCTGCCAATCTGCCCTGGAGGAAAATTCCCTCCTGACCCCAAATATGGCGATCAGCTAAACCCTGAGCATGTGAGCAAGGCTCACCAGCCCGCACTCAGAAAAGAATTCTCTGCAGTAACTCAGATCCCATCCCATCCAACATCCCATCACCAACCACTGGGCATACTTATCTAGCGATAATCAAAGATCAATTGCCAAAATTAGGCTCTCCCATCATACCATTCCTTCCATAAACTTATCAAGCTTAACCTTAAAGCCAGATATGTCTTTTGCCCCCACTACTCCCCTTGGAAGGCTGTTCCAGAACTTCACTCCTCTAATGGTTAGAAACCATCGTCTAATTTCAAGTCTAAACTTCCTAGTGTCCAGTTTATACCCATTCGTTCTTGTATCTACATTGGTACTAAGCTTAAATAATTCCTCTCTCTCCCTAATATTAATCCCTCTGATATATTTATAAAGAGCAAGCATATCCCCCCTCAGCCTTCTTTTGGCTAGACTAAACAAGCCAAGCTATTTGAGTCTCCTTTCATATGACAGGTTTTCCATTCCTCGGATCATCCTAGTAGCCCGTCTCTGAACCTGTTCCAGTTTGAATTCATCCTTCTTAAACATGGGCGATCAGAACTGCACACAGTATTCCAGGTGGGGTCTCACCAGCGCCTTATATAACAGTACTAACACCTCCTTATCTTTGCTGGAAATACCTCGCCTGATGCATCCTAAAACCGCATTAGCTTTTTTCACGGCCATAGCACATTGGCGGCTCATAGTCATCCTGTGATCTACCAATACCCCAAGGTCCTTCTCCTCCTCTGTTGCTTCCAACTGATGCATCCCCAATCTATATCTAAAGTTCTTATTATTAATCCCTAAGTGCATGACCTTGCACTTCTCACTATTAAATTTCATCCTATTACTATTACTCCAGTTTACAAGGTCGTCCAGATCTTCCTGTGTGATATCCCGGTCCTTCTCCATGTTAGCAATACCCCCCAGCTTTGTGTCATCCGCGAACTTTATTAGCACATTCCCGCTTTTTGTGCCAAGGTCGATAATAAAAAGGTTAAATAAGCTTGGTCCCAGAACCGATCCTTGAGGAACTCCACTAGTAACCTCCTTCCAGCCTGACAGTTCACCCTTCAGTACGACCCGTTGTAGTCTCTCCTTTAACCAGTTCCTTATCCACCTTTCAATTCTCATATTGATCCCCATCTTTTCCAATTTGACTAATAATTCTTCATGTGGAACCGTGTCAAATGCCTTACTGAAATCGAGGTAAATTACATCTACCGCATTTCCTTTGTCTAAATAGTCTGTCACCTTCTCAAAGAAGGAGATCAGGTTGGTTTGGCATGATCTACCTTTAGTAAAACCATGTTGTACTTTGTCCCAATTACCATTGACCTCAATGTCCTTAACTACTTTCTCCTTCAAAATTTTTTCCAAGACCTTACATACTACAGATGTCAAACTAACAGGCCTATAGTTACTCGGATCACTCTTTCTCCCTTTCTTAAAGATAGGAACTACGTTAGCAATTCTCCAGTCGTACGGTACAACCCCTGAGTTTACTGATTCATTAAAAATTCTCGCTAACAGGCTTGCAATTTCATGCACCAGTTCCTTTAATATTCTCAGATGAAGATTGTCCGGGCCCTCCGATTTTGTCCCATTAAGCTGTTCAAGTATGGCTTCTACCTCAGATGTGGTAATATCCACCTCCATATCCTCATTCCCGTTTGTCATCCTTCCATTACCCCTAAGCTCCCCATTAGCCTTATTAAAGACTGAGGCAAAGTACTTATTTAGATATTGGGCTATGCCTAGGTTATCCTTAACCTCCTTTCCATCCTAAGTGTGTAGCAGTCCCACTTTTTCTTTCTTTGTTTTCTTCTTATTTATATGGCTATAGAACCTTTTACTATTGGTTTTAATTCCTTTTGCAAGGTTCAACTCTACTTGGCTTTTAGCCTTTCTCACTTTATCCCTACATGTTCTGACCTCACTAAGATAGCCTACAAGGAGTGGAAGAAGGGTGGGATTAGCAAGGAAAGCTTTCTGCTTTTTCTTAATCACCTCTCTGAGATGCTTGCTCATCCAGCTCTGTCTCCTGCCTATGGTTTTTTTCCCCTTTCTTAGGATGCAGGCTTCCGATAGTTTCTGCAGCTGCAACTTAAAGTAATTCCAGGCCTCTTCCGCATTTAGATCCACAAGTTCTTCAGTCCAATCCACTTCCCTAACTAATTTCCTTAATTCTTTAAAGTTAGCCCTTTTGAAATAAAAAACCCTAGTCCCAGATCTATTTTTGTTTATCCTTCTATCTAGTTTGAACTGAACTAGCTCATGATCACTTGAACCAAGGTTGTCCCCTACAACCATTTCTTCTATGAGGTCCTCACTGCTCACCAAAACCAAATCTAAAATGGCATCCCCTCTTGTCGGTTCTTCAACTGCTTGGTGAAGGAATCCATCAGCTATCACATCCAGAAAAATCTGATCCCTACTAGTCTTGCTAGCACTTGTCCTCCAGTCTATATCTGGGAAGTTAAAAGTCTCCCATGATCACACATTTCCCATTTGTGTTTACTTCCTTAAAAACATTAAAGAGGTCTCTATCCATATCCAAATCAGATCCCGGCAGTCTGTAGCACACCCCAAGCACTCTCTCAGGGGAGGCTCTAGTAGCTTTCTTTCCCAGTGTGATTTTTGCCCAGACAGACTCTGTCTTGTCCATTCCATCACTTCTTATTTCTTTACAGTTAACCTCCTCATTGATGTACAATGCTACTCCACCACCTTTGCCTTTATTTCTATCTTTCCTAAACAGCACATAGCCTTCAATACCTGTACTCCAGTCATGACTACTATTCCACCACGTTTCTGTTATCCCTATAATATCTGGTTTCACTTCCTGCACCAGTAGCACTAGTTCCTCCATTTTGTTCCCTAGGCTCCTCGCATTATTGTACAGACATCTTAATTTTTGCCGTTTGGCTTCACTCACATTCTGTGCCCTGTTAGGCATGGACATTCTACCACCAACATCACCTATTAGTCTGTTATCTACACTACCCTTCCTCCTTATGCCAATTCTTCTGTCCATGGCTGTATCCCCTCTTACTTTGTTTACTTCCCTCTCAAGGTTAAATTCCGGCGTGGAGATCTCCCGAACATCTCCCAACCATCTCCCCCAAATTTCTAGTTTAAAGCTCTCTTAATCAGGTTGGCGAGCCTCCATCTTAGAATCTATTTCCCTCCTTGCTCAGGTGAAGTCCATCCCGAGAGAACAGTCTTCTGTCCGTAAATGCTTCCCAATGGCCGTACATCCCAAAGCCCTCCTTATAGCACCACTGCCTGAGCCATCTGTTGATCGCCATAATCTTGTCACACCTTTGTCGCCCTTCTCTAGGAACCGGCAGAATCCCACTGAAGATCACCTGAGCCTCAATTTCCTTAAGCGTCTTCCCCAGTCTGGCATAGTCTCCCTTGATACATTCCAGAGACTATCTAGCCGTATCATTCATTCCCACATGAAGGACAATCAACGGGTTCTTCCCCGCTGCCGCTAGTATCCTTTTCAGCCTCAGGTCCACATCCTGTATCTTAGCACCCGGCATATAGCACACCCTTCTGTTGTCCCAATCAGCTCTAGTCACAGGCCTGTCTATTCTTCTCAGTAAGGAGTCCCCAATCACGTAGACCTGCCTTTTCTTGGTGATAGTGCGCTTCTCCGGTCTATCTCCCGCACCCACCAGCTGCAAGTCCTCTCGATTCCTATTCCCCCTTGCAATCCTCCTAGGGCTTATATTTGGTGTTGCCTCCATTGACTCCTCCTCTCCTCTTGCAGAACTATCAGCTCTTCTCTTTTTCCTTGCACTCTCTCCTTCAGCGACCACCTGCTGTGCCCCTTCTTCATTTTCCAACTCTGCAAACCTGTTCCTGAGTTCTATTTCTCCTTCACTGGCCAGTCTTTTCCTCTGCTTGGTTCTCTTAGTCACATGCTTCCACCGTCCACTTTCCTCCTCCAGCAGTCTCTCCTCTGAATTCTTTGGTCCTGCTTCCATCTGCACATCTGAGCTTATCCCTTCAGCCCCCTCGTGTCTGTGCTCCATCGTCTGCTCAAACCCCCTTCTGAACTCAACCAGAGTTTGCACCTGCATCTCCAGTCCTCAGATCTTCTCTTCCATCAGCTCTATCAGGCGGCACTTCATGCAGACAAAGCTCTTTTCAGGTGCCCCCTCCAGGATCATGTACATGCCGCAGCTTCCACATCCAGTCATCCTCATTGTGTCTTTCACTGCTGCCTCTGTATCAGTCTTGGCCTTCCCACCTGACGCCTGGTAGTCAACACAACACAAGCCCCCAGCAGGCACCAGACCACCACCCTATCCCTTGACTTGTTTGTCGGTTCCTCTGTCTTAGTCTCCCCTGCAACCTCCCCCTGGAAACTCCCACTGAAACTCCCCTGTTTACAGCTCTGTTTGCTGGCTCCTGTGCTGCTGCCTGACTGGCTGGCTCCTTATATAGGACCCCTAATCAGGTAATCCCCGCCCCCAATCAGGGCTCCGCTGCTCTCCCAGCACACTGCCCCTAGCAGCCTACACACACACACACACACACACACACACACACACACACTACACAATACAATCCACAAACTACAAACTACACAAACCTGCTCCTCCAACAGAACTCCCACTGAAACTCCCCTGTTTACAGCTCTGTTTGCTGGCTCCTGTGCTGCTGCAGCTCTCTGTAGGTTGCTCTGAGGATGTCACACAGCAGAACAAAAAGAACTCAATACACTCCTGCTAAACAAATTCTCCCCTCTGTCTCGCCTCCTTAAAGGCCCAGTACAAGCAATGGATTAAATGCAGAAAGCAATCCTCTAACAATACTAGCAGGAAGTATAATCTTTCATCGTGGCATCTTCTGCCTTACCAGTCCCTCTCTCTAAACCTGCCTGCTCAGACCTCCTCCTCATACCATTAAGCTCAGGACCATACTCCGCTATGTACAATAACTGGTAACCTCTTTGCCTTCTTAATTAGATCAGTAGGGGCAGGAAGATGGAAGGAATTCAGGTAGTTGGGAAGAGAATGTCTGCTTAGCTGCTTGCTTTCTCCTGTTCAGCTGGCTGACATACTAATCCAGGGATCGGCAACCTACAGCATGCATGCCAAAGGTGGCATGTGAGATGATTTTTACTGGCATGCTGCTGCCAGCCAAGGTTCTGGCCACCGACCCCACTCAGTCCACTGCATGCCTGGGTGAACGGAATCCTAGGCTGGCAGCGGGCTGAGCGGGGCCAACGGCCAGGACCCTGGCTGGCAGGAGCCAGCAGCCAGAACTCCAGACCATTAGCTGCCTGAGCGACTCAACCTCCCGCCAGTCTGGGGTTCTGGCTATCGACCCCTTGCCAGCCGGGGTCTCGGCTGCCGGCCCCACTCAGCCCACTGCTGGCCTGGGTGAACGGAACCCTGGCCAGCAGCAGGCTGAGTGGGGCCGGGACCCCGGCTGGCAGGTGCCGGCGGACGGAACCCCAGACCAGCAGTGCGCTGAGCTGCTAAGCCCACTGCCTGCCCAGGGTTCCATCCGCCGGCCCCTGCCAGCCAGGGTCTCTGCCACCAGCCCTGCTCAGTCCGCTGCCAGTCTGGGGTTCTGTCGGGGGTCCCTGTAAATGTAAAATGTCTTACTGGGATGCAAAACTTTAAATTACTGAAGACTTGGCACGCCACTTCTCAAAGGTTGCCAACTCCTATACTAACCCATTTAGTGAACAAAGATCTGAAAGTGGCAATGATCTACAAATAATAAAAGGAAAAGTAAAGTAAAATAAAATGAAATAAAATAAGAAAAAAACATGAAAGAAACCCTCAGATTAAGTAAATAGGGACGGCCAGTCCAAAAATCCTACATTTGGTTGGGAAGCATCACCACTTTAAGTAAAATTGGCTCTCACACTCATTCCTGTGGCAGACACTTCCCTAACTGAATATGTTGCATTTTATCAGCACTTCAATTAATTCTCATTTTAATTCATGCTCATAGCCAAGTCAGCTTGAATTAGTCCTTTAATATTTCTTGGAAAACTAGCAAAAGAAAAGTCAAATATTTTAAAGTATGGAAATGCATTTACATTACCATTACAACCATAGCTCTGTCCCTATAGTGACACTAGCCTCCCATCTTCCCTTCCCTTCACGACCAGATCCTGAAAACCTGATTCACATTATTAAAGGCTTGCAGGCACAGAACCCGTGTATTATAAGCAAAGTGGATAAAAATCTATGGTTAAAATAATATCTTTTAAAATTTAAATTAAATACGTTTTTCTGTTAGAAAATAAGTCTATTCAAAATTAAATTAGAAATTATGACAATACGTTAAGGCCAAAACTAACTATAATCTATTAATGTCATTTAAAATTGAATTTAAAAATATCCAAGTAGTAAGTGTTTACTGCTGAAGTTTTAAAGAAAGAAAAACCACTGAACTAGAGGAAGTCACTGGCTAAGCACGTGGAACCATAGTTTGTTGAAGTATTAAACTGGCATTTGACAGCAGTAGCCTCTTCTGCAAGTGCAGAGAGAATATTTTCTCCATTTCAGTTTATTCAGCTAGTTCTGTTCAATGATTAGTTCACTTGAGGGTTGAGAAAATGCTTAGGAGTTGAAAAAGCAGGAAAGCTGGTTTTCCTTTTCCTATCTATGAATAAAAACACGGTCTGAAAGAATGAGATCTACTAGTTCTAAAATCCCAAAGGACCACAAGGAGTTCAATTCACTAGCTACTAACAAATTTCCTTTGTTTAATAAATATTAATTTTAAATGCAAAACATGCTTTGATAAACTTACGTACAGGGGGGGAAGTATCCAACGTATTTAAGGTAGTTTCATTTAACTAAAAAACTATTTTAAAATGCAATTTTCATGCATTTTAATTGAATTCCAATTTCTATCCAAATACAGCTTGACACAAATAAGTAAAATTTATTCAGAATATAGAAAACAAAAAATGAATTATTCATTTTCTAACATCATAAGTATATAAAAATTAAGAATCTGAATGAATATAGGCTAAGTTAGAACTGCTTAAATAAATGTGCATACTGTAGATGTATGCAGTGGTGTTGTAGCCATGTTGGTCCCAGGATAGAGAGACAAGATGGGTGAGGTAATATCTTTTATTGAGAGAGACCAACAGAAGATATTACTTCATTAACCCAGTCTATTTATAGATATAGTGTATCCTCTGGTTTAGCAAAAGAGGGTTACCTACCTTTCATAACTGTTGTTCTTCAAGAGGTGTTGCTCATGTCCATTCCAATAGGTGTGCGCGTGCGCCGCATGCACGATCGTCAAAAGTTTTTTACCCTAGCAGTACCCATCGTATTGGCTGCGGAGCCCCCTGAAGTGGCACCTTTATGGTGGTGTATATAGGTTCCTGCCAATCCACCGCCTGCTCAGTTTCTTCTTGCCGAAATACTCCAACGGAGGGGAAGTGGGCAGGATTTGGAATGGACATGAACAACACATCTCGAAGAACAAGTTATGAAAGGTAGCTAACAGTCTTTTCTTCTTCGAGTGATTGCTCACGTCCATTCCAATAGGTGACTCTGAAGCAGTTTCGACGGAGAAAGGGTCGGAGTTCACTGAATTGCTCATTGCATAGTGTGACGTGAAGGTGTGGATGGAAGACCACGTTGCTGTCTTGCATATGTCCTGAATGGGGACTTGTGTGAGGAACACAGTGGAAGAGACCTGTGCTCTTGTGGAGTACGCCGTCAATGTCGGGGCTGGGATCTTAGCCAGGTTTTAACAAGTTCTGATGCAGGACGAAATGAGAAGCCCATTCATCCTCTCAGCAATTGCAATAAAAAGCTGTGGTGACTTACGAAACTGCTTTGTGCATTCAATGTAGAAGGCTAGGGCACGCCTTACACCCAGGGAATGGAGTGCTCGCTCTTTGTTGCTGGCATGCGGTTTAGGAAAGAATACCAGTAGAAATAGGTCCTGGTTAATGTGAAATTGCGATACTACCTTGGATAGGAATGCTGGGTGAGGGCGTCACTGCACCTTGTATTTGTAAAGGACCATGTAGGGGGGCTTGGAAGTCAGCGCTTTGAACTCGGAGACCCTTCTGGATGAGGTTATGGCCACCAGAAAAGCCACCTTCTGGGAAAGGTAAGATAAGGGGCAGGTCGCCAGGGCTCGAAAGGAGATCCATGAGTCCGGAAAGGATTAGGTTAAGATCCCACTGAGGAATGGGCTGCCTCACTTGGGGGTAAAGCCTATCCAAGCTGTGGGACTTCTGCATCACACACTGCCAGCCCACCATGCCAGCCCACACTGGTACTGCTAAAGACTGACCTGCCCACCACACCCTGGTGCAAGATGAAGATGGCCACCAGGTGCACCTTTATAGATAAGATCGTCAACCCCTGTTGCTTCAGGTACAAGAGGTAGTCTAGCACAAGGGGAATAGAAGCTTGCTGCAAGGAGGTACCTTTCTGTAGTCACCAAATGGAGAAACGCTTGTACTTTGTGCAAGTGGAGGGCTTCCTGCTCCCCAACAGAACTTCCCTAACAGAGTCTGAGCACTGCAGTTCAAGCTGGTTCAGCCATGGAGTTTCCATGCCCTGAGGTGGAGGGACTCCAGGTTGGGGTGTTGTAGTTGGCTGTGATCCTGTGTGATGAGGTCTGGGAGCATCACCACTGGCCTGTCCACTGATAGGTTCAGCAGTGTGGTGAACCAGTGCTGTCGGAGCCACGCTGGTGCTATGAGGATCACTGAGGCCCTGTCCTGCCGGATCTTGATGAGGACCTTGTGTATGGTGGGGGGGGGGGGAAGGGCAGGAACACATATAGCAGGTGACTTGTCCATGGTAGGTGAAAGACGTCTGCTATGGAGCCGTGACTGTGGTTCTGAAAGGAGCAGAACAGCCGACACTTTCTGTTGCTCCATATCACAAACAGGTCCACGTTGGGATAGCCTCACCTCTGGAAGATCAAAAGGGCAATGTCCACTCTGAGTGCCCACTCGTGAGTGTTGAACAAGTGACTTAGGTGGTCCGCTAGTTTGTTTTCTGCTCCTGGCAGATATGAGGCATGTAGCTGGATGCAGTGTGTGATGCAGAAGTCCCACAGTCGGAGAGCTTCCAGGCACAGGGCAGAGGAATGAGCACCACCCTGTTTGTTTATATAGAACATCGCTGTGATGTTGTCCATCAGTACTGACACATTTGCCCTGAAGATGGGTTTGGAATGTCTGGCAAGCCAGGTGAATCGCTCTCAGCTCCCTGACACTGATATGCTGCAATAGCTCTAGTTGCGACCATACGCCTTGAGTTCGGATACTGCCCAGGTGTGCTCTCCTGTCCGTCTCCGATGTGTCCATGACCAGCGACAGTGAGGGCTGAGGTTTGGCGAAGGGTACTCCCACGCAGACCATTTGAGGTTGTAGCCACCAGCTGAGGGACTCGGGAATCTTGGGTAACCAGGGTCCAGAGAGTCCCATCTGGGTCTGTATACCCTCGTCAACCAAGCCTGGAGGGGGTGAAGGCGCAACCTGGCATGCTGCCCTACATACATGCAGACCAGCATATGCCCCAGAAGCTTCATGCAGTTTCTGGCCGTGGTAGTTGGGAACCAGTGGAGACTGTCGATGATGCCCCTGATGCTTTGGAATCGAGACTTGAGTGGGGAGGCTCTGGCCTGAGTGGAATCCAGGAGAGCCCCGATTAACTCTATTTTCTGAGTTGGGACCGGTGTAGACTTGGGTACATTCAGAATGAGCCCCAGCCTGCTGAAGTAGTTTGTGCCAGGGCTACATGCTCTAGCACTTGCACGCGGGAACTGCCCTTGATGAGCCAGTCGTCCAGGTACAGGAAGACCTGTACCCGGCATTTGCAGAGGAAGGCCACCACGACTGCCAGGCACTTTGTGAACACATGCGGGGCTGTTGAAAGTCCAAATGGTAGTATGGTGAAATGTCAGTTCAGGCCTCTGATAACAAATCTCAGGAATCTCCTGTGTGCTGGAATAATTGATAAATGAAAGTACACGTCCTTCAAGTCGAGGGTGGCAAACCAGTCCCCCGAATCCAGAGAAGGAATGATGGTGGCCAGAGAGACCATACGAAACTTCAACACGTTCATAAGAAAGCTGAGGTATCACACCTCAGGATAGGCCTGAGCCCACCCTTGGGGATGAGGAAATATCAGGAGTATAACCCCCTGCCCCTAAACTCCTAAGGAACCTCCTCTATTAGACAAGGAGCAATTGTACCTCCTGTAGCAGGAGTTGCTCATGAGAGTAGTCCCTGAAGAGGGATGGAAAGGTGGGTGGAAGGGTGGGAGGGCACAGAATTGGATAGAATATCCTACCCCTACCATGCTCAGGACCCAGTGTTCTGAAGTAATCTGGGCCCAGGCACAGAAGAAGTGGGACAGACAATTCACAAAGGAAGGGCAAGGATCCGGGATTTAGGCTGGTGCTCCATCCCCACCTTCAAAATGTTCAATTTAGAGCTAAGGGGGCTGCTTGAAGGAGCCCTGACTATGGCTGGAGGAAGACTGTGGAGGACATCTCTTGTTTCTTCCCCTCCTTCAATTATAGTCCTGCCTGAGGGGACCTGGATAGAATCATGAGGGGGGATGGGACTTGAAAGGTTTTCTCTGGGGTGCTGGTGGGTGAATTCCCAGAGACTTGAGGGTTGCTCATGAGTCCTTGAGACTGTGCAGTCTCAAGTCTGTCTTGTCAGCAAACAGCCCCTCAGTCAAATGGGAGGTCCTTTATGGTATTCTGGACCTCTGCCGGGAGTCCAGAGCCCTGAAGCCATGAGCTATGCCTTATTGTGATGCCCGTAGCCATGGTTCATGCCGCTGAGTCAGTGGAGTCCAGAGCAGGCTGGAGGAAGATTCTAGCCATCACCCTGTCCTCTTCCAGGACTGCAGCAAATTCCTGTTGGGTGTCTCTGACCTTGCACTTGATGTGGGAGACCCAGGGTCTAAACCCCATGGTGGGTCCTTGGGAGCCCTGGACTGATTGGGGCAACGGACATTGCAGAAGAAGGGGCACAGGCAACAGAGACCACCAATGCTGCCCTCGAACCATGCCCTTGGCCCTGGTGGTAGCCCCAAGGTGTCCAAAAGGGCCATTGTACTGTTCCCTGCCACTGGGGAGGCCAGGACAGCATTGGAACACAGTGTTCCTCCACCCTACAGTGCTGAGACTGTTGCCAGGATCTTGACTGGTACCGGCTGCATCGGGACCCGTATGACTCCGCCTCTGACTTCGATGAATAGTCCGAGCCCAGGAGGGAGGGGTGGATCCCAATGGTGCCAGGGAGCACTCCCATGGCAATGGGGAACCAGCTCTGCATAATGGTATACTTGCCCTAGTGCCAGATTGGAGATGCCTCCATTGGTGCTGCCATCGGTGACGCAGACAGTGTCGAAATGGTGCAGCAGCCAGAGCGTGCGCCGCTTGCACCTAAGCCAGTGCACAGGAATAGGAGACCGAGGACTGTGTCGTCATGGCAATTAAATCCTCCACAGCCTCAAAAGTGTCTGGTGTGGAGAGGAGGTCCAGGTCCTCCTCCAACACTTCCCAGATTGGAGAGTCCGCCAACATTGGACTCGATGGTCCTCCCCTCAAGGCCAGAGGCAACTGTGCCAGGGCCGATGGACCAGCCTCCTGGTGTCCCACCGTGAGAAGCACCATACTAGAGTCCTTCCCGCTCTTCTTGGCAAGGGAGGGCCCCCATTCCGCCTTCTTTTTATGTGGCACCGAGGATTATGATAGGTGCTGCACCAATGAGCTGGCGTTCCGCACAGGGGAATGGTGAGTCCTTCCTCCATGACGAGGTGTCCTGCACTGAGGCCGGTGTGCTGTGCACCAAGGCTGCCAGTGCCCGCTCCTGATCTGGTTGGGGCCGGAAAGCAGACTCCATCAAGAGTCTCTCTCCCTCTTAGTTCTGGGCTTGAAGCCTCTACAGATGGTGCACTTGTCTAAAGTGCCTGGGAGAGGATCATTTGCAAGACAAGCGGTGGGCAGATCCTTTCTCGGCATAAGCTTACCATACCTATTGCACAGCTTGAATCCTGGGGCGGCAGCATGCCCTGGCGATGGGGGAAAATATCAGGGGGGAACCCCCCAACTTAAACATACTAATGAACTAACTGACTAACTAACTATGATAGTGAAGGATAACAACTATATAAAGGGAAAACCATTAGGAAGCACTTGCTAAAGCAAGAGATCAGTTGTTCCAATGACTGTCACTGGCGGTAAGAAGGAACTGAGCAGGAGGTGGATCAGCAGGAACCTATATACACTGCCATAAAGATGCCACTCCAGGGGGCTCTACAGCCGACCCGATGGGTACTACGAGGGTAAAAAACTTCCAATGATTGTGCATGCAGCGCGCACACACACACCCCTATTGGAATGGATATGAGCAATCACTTGAAGAAGAAAAAGTAGTACTAAATTTAGCATAAAGGCTATACTTAGTTGCATATCAATGTGTTTTAATGGTTACCTGCTAATGAGAATCAACATTCCTCAGGAAAGTAACTAAAAAGTACAAATGCGAAACAAGATTAAAAGTTATTATTTAAATCTACGTTTCCTACTTGCTGATTTAAACAATTATTTAAATCACTAGCTTTAATAATGATTTAAATCAACCTACCCTGAACATAAAATGCATTATTTTAAAAACAAGGATTTTTTTCTAATGGATATAAGAAATTTGCAGACTATGGCTGCGAACATCTTAAATTTCAAGAAGCCTTTGTACTAGTACAATGTAATTCTTCCATCTTCCCCTCATCCTCTTTTTTCATGAAAGCTTTTAAGAATTCTGCAGTCTGTGGAAGCAATAATCTTAATGCTGGAAGAGACAATATTAGTACAGACTGTAGTAACATATAGAGGAGGTAAATTGCAAGTGCACTAAAAGGGCAAACTCTTCATGTAAAGCAAATAAAAAGTCAAGCAAAGGGCAAAGGAGTTGTTGGCATATGTTGATACACTAAGTGCAAAATTTTCAAGTGACTTAAGTATCTAGAAGTCAAAGCTCCATTAAGGACTCCACCATATTCCATACTCCTCTAGTCCTCTGCAATAGCCCCTTCTCTGCTCCCTGCAATCCCTTTTCTGTTTGTGTCCACTTGCTCCCCTAGCCCAAAGAAGTCTCCTCTCTGCTCCTATCCCTCTCCCTTCCCACTTCTCTTCTTTTCTGTCATAGATCTGCTGTAACAAACCTCTCCTCTGCCTGACCCAGACTCCTTTTTGCTCACCACTCTAAGCTCCCCCTTCTGCTGCTGTTGCCTCCCTGCAAAGCTTGATGTTCCTACAGTTTCTCCAGATTTAATGCTCTCTGAGGAAAAGAGAAGCAAACAATAGGTACATACTTTTGTTTTAAATTTCAAGAACAATTTTAACCAGAACTGTTTTAAGCATGAAAAATTATACAACTGTGCACATGTGAATTTATAGTTTTTTATTCTGGTTTCAACTATGGAGAAGTGTGATCTGCTCCATGGAATATTTACTGTGTACTCTTCATCCGCTAATTTAGTAATTCTATAAAAAAAGTGCTTTAGTTTGTCTGGCATGATTTGTGTTTATAAATTCATACTATTTATTGCCCATGGTTCTTTTCTACAAAAAAGTTTTATATATTCAACTTTTATTTCAGAATTACAGCTCAATGTTGTTTTAACAATGTTCATCATGGCAAAATAATGTGCCAAAACCAATATTGATATAGTTAGACACACTTTAAAGATCTGTCTTGCATGTTTGCAGTGCAGTATACTGTACATTTTCTGTCACCTTCTATTTTACCTATGTTTATCATCACTTTATATTTTGAATAGTATATTCAGCAAATGATGGTAATACATTCCTGTTCTAACTGCTTAGCATTGAAGAATGATGTTAAACAGTTGCACTTCTAAGTACTTGGTGATGAAAGGTAGCATATAAATTAAATTATGTTCATTTAGGTTATTTCCAGTCATTCAGGAAACATTTCTTTACCCATCTCTCTGTTAGAATTCACAAGCTGTTTTAAAATAAACTCTAAATAGTCAATCAACACTAAAATTAACAATAATGTTAACAAAAAGTCACTGGACTACAGCAGGTGCACCTGATAATACATTTACCTGAATATGTCCTGTAAGAAGGTATTAATCTCTCCCCCCAGTTTTCATGTGTATGTCCTGGATCTGAATCTACAGAATGAGAAGACACAGGAGACAAGGGGTGGAGGGAAGTATGGCATACAAAAGAGAAACTCTGACATACCATTTAAAAAGATCTCTAGATATTTAGTCAAAAGACTACAGGACTAGTTTTTCCACAGTTTTTAATTGATAATCACATAAATCCACAGAAAATTCCTGATTAATGATCAGGACCCTTGAATCATGCAACCAATTATAGCAACATATACAATATGGAAGATCACTCACTGCTACAAGATCTCTTCACAGAGCCCACTGTACAATATACTACAATAGGCAGGAAAGGCTTAGTAAAGTATGTTATGGAATCCTCAAGTTAAAATATTCTTGCATTTCTGGGTTTCAGAACACTATTGTCTACACAATTTGTGTAATTAATTTGTTTGGTTTTATAAAAGTATTATTTGAACTGAAATAATTTTCTTATTAAAAGTGATAGTGTACATTTAAATATGAATTTTAAAAAAAATTCCTAACCTACCGGATTTCACTCAGAGTATCCTAGACTGTTAAAAGTTAAAAATCTAACTTCTCTTTCACTATTTTGTTGTAGTGACCAGACGGAGAAATGTAAAAAGTAAACAACTAGAAAAGTCAATTTTCCTTCTATTTATAGTGGTCAATTTCACTAGTACTCTGTAGTACTAGTACAATACTACAATGATAGGGTTAGAAACTATACGTAAGGCATTTCCATTTTTTTTTAAACATCTTTCTTCTACAAGAGACTGTTTTGTAAAAGATTTAAAAAACAATCTCAACATTTTGGGCCAAATTTGGTTGGACAGCATCCCTTTAACATTTTCCTCTTTTGCTGTAGCCTTCTTAACATCTTTAAAAACAATGAAAAATGGTTAAGTTATATAAGGACAATGTTCTTAGATGCTTTTCTGCACTTCTTACTCTAGGGGTTCAAATGATCAGGGCTTGATGAAATTCACACTGAAGCGTCAAAGGAACTAGAAGTAGAAACGTCAGAAACACTGGCAATTATTTTGGAGAATCTATGGAAAACAGATTATGTCCCAAGGCAAAACAGTATTGTACCTATTTTTAAGGTTAGAAAAAAGGTGAATTCCTAGAACAAAACATCAACTTTTAAGCACTTTAGGAAAATAATATGCAACATGGGCTTTTAAAAAACAAATCATGCCAAACTAACCCAAATGCTTCTTTGGTAGGTAACAACATTAGTGGATAAAGGAAATGCAGTATAATTAACATATTAGAGCTTTAGTAAGACATATCACATGGTCCCATGCAAAAATTTCCATTTGGTAAAATGAGAAATACGAGTACACATCTGGTTAAAAAACAAACCAACCAACCAGAAACAAGAGTAGTTAATAGGTTTGTGTGAAGGCAAAGTGTGGGTTAGTACTGAGAAGAAATTAATGTTTATAAACCATGTAGAAGTGATAAGTATCTTTACTATTAATAATGTCAGATGACAAAGTCAAGAAAGATGACCAAATTAAAAGGACAATACAAAATTGATTGACTCCAACTAATCTGGAGGTTAGGTTTAAACCAGTATAATCCTGGTAAATTCTCTGAATACAATGATTTTAAAGAAAAACATATGATTTAATGTAGGGAGGAGAAGACAACTGAATAAATATAGAATGGTGGGAAATAGGGACGAAGGAAATACTGATTAGGAAGTATACAACAGAGAAATGTGTGTGGGTTCTAGTGGATGTTAAACTAAAAAGCATGAGATAGACACTTATTTGACATTTATAAAACAAAAACAAAAAACACCAAAAAACAAATTAAGAGTTAATAGCATTTTTAAGGAAGCTAAATGCCTCAATCCTCAAAATTAAGCATTTGTATAAAGTATTTAAAGCATGCAAGTAGTCCCATTGACTTCAAAGAGACTTCTCAAGGGTGTAAATTGAAGCATGTACATAAATGTTTGCAGGAGCAGGGCCTTAGGTTTTATTAATCGGATCTGCGCCCAGAAAACAAGCTACAATTGATACTGGTTAAGCCTCAACTGAAGTATTATTATTTTGGGTATCACATTTTTCAAAAGAGGGAAATTGGAGAAGAAATAAGAAGGGGAAAACAAGGAAGTTATTGTTACAAACAAATAATAAAAGGTTTGGAAAACAAGGCTTGTGATGAGAGGTTAAGAGAACCAAACATATTTAAAGTTTTGCCCAAAGACTAATTATTCACAAAAAGACAAGAACAAAGAACCGCAGTCAACCATGTAAAGAACTTCTAAACAAAATCCTATACCTCATTACTCAAGGTAGGTGAGAAAAGGAAGATTTTCCTACCTTCAATAGAGTTTCTGCTACCTAAGACAACCAAATTATTTTTCTGCCTGTTAATCAGGCAGAAGAATCAAACAGAAGCGTTCATACCAAAAACAGTTTTGTTTTACTGTTCATCCTCAGACTACCAGAAAAGAGGAAAAATTGAAATATTCTAGGTAAATGACTTCCTGTCAATAAAATGACTGGCTCTGGATTGGGAGATGAATTACAGAATGCCTAATAACAGGTAAGAAAAATGTTCTCATCCAATCCATAACTCCAAACCTATAACTCCAAATAGAATTCCCCCTAAAAGTATGATAAAGTATGATAATAGTAACTAATAAATTTCTAAAATATAAAACAACTGTCAATACTACAGTCAAATCTGAAGACCTCTGATAGTAAACTTGTTGTGGTAAAGGTATGTAAGAAGCCAAGTAACTGCCTTATCCACTTCTTCAGCCCTCTCTTTAAGACCACAACACAGTTACTCATGGGGGGATTCTGCACCACTGTGTGCATGCATAATTAATGAGCCATGCATATTTTTATTTTTTTTTACACAGAAAAAAGCTTCTGTTGGCAAGTTGCTATAGTTCCAACTTTTGCCCACCAGAGGGGTTATGGTGCCAGAATAGAGCAGCTGCAGCAGAAAATAACTTTGGCTGGAAAGTTGCTGCAGTTACACCTTTTGCCCACCAGATGGCACTGTGGTGATAGAGCAGCAGCTCCTGGCCAGCTAGGGAAGAGAAAGAGCCTGCCTTCTTTACAGCACCAGTTGGGCCAGGTCAGGAGACAGGGGTTTATGGGGAGACAGACAGCACGGGGCTGCTGGGAGGGAGTCAGAGGCTCACAAGGGCTACTGGGGAAGGACAGACTGGGGCAGGGACTGAATGGGAACAGAGATGCAGGGCCAGATGGGGATGGGGGAGTGGATGTCTGAATGGGGATGGAGAGACACACATGGACTGGGGGTGCAAGGACACATGGAGACAGGGGTAGATGTGCCTGCCTGAATGGAAGAAGCTAGGGGTCAGCCAGGGTCTCCATGGGGGAAGATCCCTAACAATCCCTGCCCACCCAAAAAACCTGTTCCATACTTTTCCCACCCATACCCAACAACCCTCCAAGTTCACACCCAGGCTCCTTCCCAGCAATTACTTCCCTCTCCCTCAGCTCCTGTGTTACCCCGATTCTCCTAAGCCTTTGCGCTGCTTCTGAGGGATGTGGGAAATACGGTTCTGTATTGTAGTTTAAAGGAATTACTCAGAGTTCTGTATGAATATGCCTAGTAAGGAATTTATTTGTCAAAAAACATTCCCTGTAACATTTTTGTTGTCTGCATTGTTACAGACATACTTGCTGACAGGTATTTTGAAATAAATGACCAAAAATAATTGACACTGGTGTGATGTTATTTTGACAAATAAAATACACAGAATTTTGCAGAATTTTAAAATATTGTGTGCAGAATTTTTCATTTTTGGTTGCAGAATTTTAAATTTTATGATGCAGAATATAGTTTAGCCTTTAAAGTGACATTTTATGGGGTATTTATTTTAAAAAGCAGCTCATCCAGTTGCAGAACCCTTTTTTAGGTCTGGTCTACACTTAAAACTAAGTTTGACATAGCTACTGCACTCACGTATGTGAAAAATCTACATCCCTGAGCATCATAGCTATGCCAACCTAACTGCTGGTGTAGATGCAGGTAGGTCGAGAGTAGAATGAATCCCACTTCTCTCCAAACTTATTCTCTCTTGCTATTTTTCTCCCCCCTCCAACCCCCTTTAAGTACAGCCAGCCACAACTGTTGGCAATCTCTCCTAAATACAGTGAGCAAACACAGATAATGGCAGAAGCAGCACAGTTAGTCTAATGGGTTAGTCATGGGAGTTTGAAGTTAGGAGATGTGGTTTCAAGTCCGAGCAATATCAGTGACTCTGGGTGATTTTAGACATGTCATTTTACCTCTGTGTTTCAACTTGCTCACCTATAAAATGTGAACAGCAGCAGTAGTCTACCTACTAGTGCCATAATGCATACAGAGATCTGCCACCCAACTGACAGCAGCTAGCCAGGTGGTGAGTGGTGATCACTGCTACAGAATGGCTAATTGTGAACAACCTATTATTATATTACATTCTCCTACCCACTTGTTTGTCTCCTCCATCTGTTATGTCTTGTCTTTTAGACTGTAAACTCTTTCAGGCTGGGATTGTCATTTATTGTAAGTCTGTATGGTACCTAGCATAATGGAGCCCAACTTGGTTGTGATGACTGCTATAATATGTGCTACTACAATATACAGGTTGAACAGTTAATAGTAATATGTCACAAGACATTGTGATGATTACTTAGTTCATATCTGTAAGTAGTTCTGAACATGCAAAACACTATATAAAAATGCTAAATATTAATAAATGCTTCTAAAAATTAACATTAAACTATTACTAGAGTCTAGCATTAAAAGCACTACCTGAGATAGCCGATACTAATAGCGCATTTAAAATCTAATGCTAGGAACACAACTTTTTCAGAAATGAGAGAGAGCATTATTAATTAGCATAATATGCAACAATTCCAAAGTACTACTAAAAGTTGATGTCTAATGCTAATACCTCATCTTGAATGTAACATAAATAGCTCTACTAGCCATTCGAATTGGGATAACATAACATGTGATAGTCTCTCTAGCAGGGAAAAAAAACCTTATGCTTCATAGTGGGCCTACATGTTCAGGGGGCAAATCAACTGCATGAATGAGCCCTGGATAGACAATAAATGACTAGTGGTGGATATATTCTTATCTTGAGTTCTAAACTTGTTGATGGAGGAGTTAACGGAGGATGTTTACAGAGATAATTAAACTTATTATGGTTAGAAGAATATATGGATTACGGGCACTTAAGAAGAAAATGTAATAATAAACCTAATGAGGAAATGCTATACATAGAGACTGCGAGTGTGATGTTTTCTTGCTACAACCAGAATTCTCATTGGACTAGTGTTATGTTCAATGAAGTTAAAATACTGTAGGTTGGTGCAGGTGGAGGCAGGGGCTCCTAATATTCCCCCTCTTGATTCTAAAACAGCTATGTTAAGAAAGACCATGGAATCTCAAAAGAAATTGATTCTAGTTGGATGTGCTTGACTGTGTCACACAGTTGCATCCTATATAGATCATAAAAGCTTATACCATAGGAAAAGTTTCTTTCCAGGGTTGATTTGAGACCAATTTGTTCCACGAGCTTAGCCTTCTGTCCTTTCCACATAGGAGGACAGAATGTGAGCCTACAGGAGGCAGAGGAGCTGTATTTCAATTGCGGCACTTAAACTTCTGTCTTTTCATATTCATCAATATGTTTCTTTGAGCAAATGACCATTTAGAGATGACAATGAAGGAGGCAGATTTATGACTAAAATAGAAGCAGAAGGATGAGTTTGTGGAATTGTTGGAAAAAGTAGCTGAGAAGAATTGTGCCAGCATACAAGTTCTTGGCAAATGCCTGATGGGATGAAAGCCTATCAGATGGGACTGAGATCTGAATCAGAAACAAGCAAGCACATCTATACTAGTTAGTATCCTTTGCATTTAACTCACTATCATAACATACAATAATTATAATCAGGATGTGTTTCAGCAACAAATGATTAGCTAAGGAAATAAAGTGTTCTACCTGTGTCTGAATTTCGATCTTCATTTCTGGATGGACTAACAGTAAAAGGAAGTTTACGTTTCATGGAAGACTTTTCTTTCATTTCCTTCCCCACATCGTTCCTATCCACTTTTGGAGTTTTGTTGTACGATGCAATCTTGTCCTTGCTCTGATAGAAACAAAAAGTATACTAGGAATTTTTGTATAGAGAATAGTGTACTTACTAAAACAGTGCATACTTATTAAAAATAATGACATACATACTTAACCGTTAAAGCAAAGTATCATTACTGAAAAATAGAAAAATGTATGTTCTTGCTAGAAGCACATTTAGAAAAAGTAAAAAAGGGTGGGGGGGGAATAAAAAGTAGAATTTTACCTCCGAATCCAGGAATGATGGGCTCCTTGACTGATCAGTACAGGAACAGTTCCGAAGGAATGCTACAATAATGGCACCCTTTGATCCCAACTCACTTCTTGCCTTCCCATACCATAAGAATCATATTAAGAAAATATAATCTATATGATATTGAAAAAATGTAACCCAGAACTGAATACAGTAATGACATACAAAATATATTCAAAACTACCTTCCCACCTCAGAGAGGGGACGAGGGGAAAGCAAGAGAGGAAAAATAATGAAATCTATTTATTTGGAAAGATTTTATTGAACTCAAGTAACATTGAGAAAGGTTTTGGCAAATCTAGAAAATGTTTCTTAGATTGGTATTATATGCAAAAGCAACATTTACAAGTAAAATTATACTTTCTGCGCTCTTTGGATACAGAAATTTGAAACTTTTGGGATCATTTTAGGCATACTTTTATATAAGGAAGAGAAAAATAATAAAAAAAAGATAGCAGGGTAGTAGGGGCAATGCAATTTAACATCTTTGCTGTAATAAATAGCCAATAGCCAAAAGCGTGTAAAGGACAGTTTCCGGAAAAAAGGACAAAGTCAACAAAGCCTACTTGACAGATTTTCTCTGCCAAAGCCCCCCTTTTCTTTTCTTTTTTTTTTTTTTGCTGTTCATGGCACAATGTACTTAAGCGCTGAGGAGACATGGAGTCCTCTTTGCATTATAGTCTTTGGAAATATAGCATCTGAGTAGGCCACAGAAATTTAGATATTTTAGTCCCCATCCCTCCTATCCTGAGACAGTCTCAAAGGATGATTAGGTCAAACTACCAGATGACTGACTAATTCTGTCACAATAAAACATCAAAGTACAGTAGACATCCAATGAATAACAAAGCATTCTTCTGGCACTCTTGGAGAAGAGAAGATTTATCTCCAGCATAGATGAAACTGGAAGAAAACATTTGAAAGAAAAGCAGGTACAATTCTCAAGATCACCTTCCGTTTATTCAGAATGAAAGTGGAGTTCAGATAGACCATCTGATCAATCTGGTTGAAACTACAGCCAAAATGAAGATAATTCTTTCTAGCCATCAAAGTTAAAAACCTCAGAGATTCAAAAGAAATAATCTGCACAGGACTAGATTTAAATTACAAGGAATACACCTGATCATGAGTCTAATTAGGGAGACTTCTTGAAAAAAAAGTTATGATACCCCACTGAAAAAATCTACCTTTCCTATTTGAGTCCACTGAGATTAGAAACGTCAACTCAAAAAGGATATAGGTAGTTTTTCTAAGCCACCACAAAAGAAATCTAAGACCAATCATAAGCTCTCGTAAGGTCTGGGACAGATCTTAAATGTCCCTGCTGTAACTGTTAGCTATATCAGCAGCTTTCAACATTGCTGATTGTGAAGTGCTGATAATCCTCTTACAAATCTAGCAAGGGTAGACATGGATTGTGTTAAGAGGAGTCCATTCCTACCATTTAGATCTAACACAGAGGGTTGAGGTAGGCAATTGTTCTCTCACCAAGAGCTCTTGTCTGTGTCCCATACAACTCAATCCAGCCATCCCTCCTATAGGTTTAACATTTAGTTAAAACATATTTGAGAGAGATAAGAAGGCATTAAGGATATAATGATAGCAATATATCCATGATACTTAGCTCTACATCTCCTCATCAAGTGTGGACAGTATATGACCCTGTTGTCTCAACATCTGAAAGTTAGGTATCTGAATGAGAAACAGTTGGCACAAACTCTCTGGGTAACATTGCTGAAGTACTCATAGGCAGAGGTAAAAAAATTGAGAAGAAGTTAGAAGTGGGCATGAAGATGGCATAAACAGTGCACCTGCAGGGCAGATATTTCACACATACGTAAGTTAGAGACTGGAATTTTGATTTTACAAGCTGCACAGCACTTGAAAAAGGACTTTTTGTCACATTCCACAATGCCAACAAATGGAAAACGACACTGAAGTTGAAATGCTGACAATACCATCTAAAGAGCTCAAAGTGCCACAATCCAAGGAACCACAAAAAATACCATGTAATCAGTGAACACTAAAATTATTAGAGCCCTGTGCGGATACAAGATTTATATCTGTGGATATAAATCAGTATCCACAGAGCTAAAGAGCTCTACTGGGAACTGTAGCAGAAAAAACTCCCAGAACTGAGAGCCCCAAGCTGGCAGCTCCTTCAGCATGGTTGTACCACCCCCAGCCCTGTCTACTGCACTAGCATGACCAGGAACATCTGCTGGTGAGCCTGGTGCCCGCCAATACAGCCATGCCAGAGGAGCTGCTGTCGTGGCTGCTGGCTCCTGGGAGAGGCAGCCCACTGGGCTGCTGCTTTCACTTCTGCGGTCCCCAGGATGGCACTGTGTAAAATGTATGCAGCAATATATATTCCAAACAAAAAAAATCCATGTTAATACAATTTTTAAATTAGTTTATTATTTTTACAGCTCTATAAATGTGCCTAGTGCATTAGAGATAAAAAAGCCTATGTCCTGAAAAAATAAAGAAAGGTGAAAGATATAATAAAGCATAACTCTGCTCCCCTGTGAGAATGTATTAAGAAGCTATCTTTATATGATTACATCTTACTAATTCTCACAATAATACTGTTTCTATAACTTTAGCTAAGTTTGCACTATTACAAATGTATGCAAAATGACATAACTTTCCATTCTTGTATGCTACACTTACACTAAACTGTAAAATCAAAGCCAGTTCTACTGACCTCAATTTATTATGGAAGTCAACTGAGTTCCTCAGCCTACCAGGAATACAGATGTGACAATGATTATATGCTGTTGAGACAGCATTATCATTGAGTTCCACGATTTCAGAGTCTTGACTAGCTCTAGAATTGGTATTTTCTCTCCACTCTTGTGTTTCTGTTCCTAGCACTCTCAAGGAATAGTAGCAGTAATAAAATTCACAAGGCTAGTCAGTTTCACAGCTGCTATTCAGAACCCCCTAGGCTGCAGTGAAACTGACAACAATTAGAATTTCCCTCTACTGCTGTTTGGGAAAACTATGAGAGAAAGAGTAGCATTGATGGCAACGACTGGCTCTCCATGAGTGAAGGACTGTGACTGAGCAGATATCCTCCACAACATAAGAATCGGGCCTTTCTGATTACACTAACAGAATGGGTTTGCAATCTACGGGGCTAGTTAGACTTCCTGCTACTAGATGAGCAGGTAGCAGTAATGGTCATGCCACTTTTCTCCCCATCCTCACACACCAAAAGGGTAAGACCACTTATTTCACATGCAGACTGTACAACTGTCATCCATGCTTCTCTCATCTTGAGATCGGATTACTACAGTACTAGATCTAGAAATCAAACTGCAGCAAAATTCATTAATCTGTTTATGCTGTATATATTTGTGTGCATTTTTGGCCTGTGCTCAGGAGGCAGATTAAGATATACTGGGGCCCTGCCCCCTGCTCCTCCTCTTCCCCCCCCAGACCCCAGCACCTGTACTGGCTCAGGCGAGCAGCTCAGCCAGCTCTGCCTAGGGGCAGTGGAATATGCATTGCTCACCACTCTTCCACAGACTTCTGGCTGGGCTGGAGGCCGGGCCTCAGAGGGAAGAGGAGGAGCAGGGGGTATGGCCTGAGTTCCCACCACTCCTGAGGGGCCTCCAAATTGTCCGGGGCCCCATCGGCCCATGCAGTAATCCGCTGCTGCCTGTGCTCCATTATTGGCACTGGCTGCCTGTACGCTCCTGGGGCCCAGATCCTTGGATGGGCACTTTTTGGGTGCACCTTCAATAGGAAAACGGGTGTGTTCTTACCTTGTTAGCTAGTCTAGGTTTCCCAAAAGTCTTTTCTCTCACCCTGGTAACACATATGAAAACTACAAACTACCTTGTCACTAGGATTTTCCTTAGTAGTAGTTACCACAGATTAACATGAGGTAAGACAAGGCCTTTTTGCAAGTTAGTGCAAACAGAAAAAAAGAAAAGGGACAGATTATTGAATAAAATGGGAAAATACCATGTAGATAAGATCTAACATTCAGATATCACTAAATCATAAGTACTATTCACACCTAAACCCATTAAAGTAGCCAAAAAGTTTAAATCGATAGGCCTCTTGACCACTCAATGTCATTAACACAGGAATGGGCATGCTGACAGCAGAGGTTGGGAGGTTCAATGTCAACAAGAGAGACAGAGAAACTGAAAGATGCATGATCTCTTAAGGGGTGAACATCTTATTTATCTACCGAGTAACTTAGCCTATCTAGATATATATGAGTATAGTCCTAGATATGGCTTTAAAAAAAACAAAAAAAAGCAAAGCTCCTTTATTGCAAATGTTAAAAGAATATATATGAATATAACGTTTTCCTTTTCTTTTCAATAATATATCTAAAACTAAGCCAGGATGGCACCATACCTATCTAATAATATGAAATTGCTATAAAATCATATGTTAAGAGTAAGTCTATTACTTATTTTGAAACATTTGATTTTTTTCTCCCATTTAAACTGATTGCCAATTTTCTAATAATTTAAGGTAATTTTGGTTTCAGGCTATACTTTGGAGGCAAGAAAACAAGAAAGTCCAAAAGAGTCCAACCTGTGGGGAGAACAGGCAAGGAAGGGGTGTGTGTTTTGACTGTGGTCAACAGGGGCACATAAGAAGGAGATGCCCATTTATGAGGTGAAGGTTAGCCCAGGGGAAATGGCTAGACAAGAGAAGGCCAAAGCATGGCCTACCAACAAGGCAAGGACAAGGATTTGTTTTGGGTTCTGCAAGGTCAGCCATATAAAAAGGCACTGCCCTCTAAAGAAACTGTGGGTAGCAAACAGAAAGGTATGGAACCCAGAGAGATGGGGAAAAAAGGAGAGGGTGTGCAGGGACTGGAGTATGCTGGATACTGCCTGCATAGGCATGGTGGTGATGACCCCGGGCCTGGCAGGTGGTCAATCCATGCACCCAGTGTAGAACTGATAAATGAAATTGTTTTCAATTGTTCACTTTATTAATGTAACGTCTGTTCACCATTCACTACACTTGCCTATATGGTAACTTCTGTTCCATATTGTAATTCAAACCCCATTTTAAAACACTCACTCCATTTTGTAAAAGCTTCCTCCAACCTTCATTTTTGCAAACCCTGCTGTAATCTTATTAGTTTAGTTTAGATGTGTGAATGAGGTATGTATGAATGATGGAATCAACCTCCAGCTCCAGCCTGTCCTGATGACATACAGTTCAAATACCAACGGCTGAAGACCTAGATAACAGCCCTAAACAAAGTAAGAAGCATCCACCCTAAAAAGAAAAAGACAACAGAACAACAGAAGAAAGATCAACACCAGGTCCAAGGCTGAAAGTCACGCCTGCAATTGATGAGCGATCAGTCTAAACCCAGAGGCAGCGTGACACAGCAAGACCTATAGACTTTGAATCCAAACTAAAAGCCTATAAAAAAGAAGGGTGAGATGAGAGACTCTGGGTAACATTCTGCTGCCAACATGGAAGAACATCGGTGCCTGCCCAACAGAGATCCAGCTTGTCCTTGTGCCCGGCTTTCCTGGCCAGTTAGCTGCCACAAGCTACGAACCCAAGCTGCAAAATCAAGCCATGAACTTAAGCTATCTTCAGGACTGGTAACTATGCAGCAGCTGCAGAACACCTGTGTGTGTGTGTGTGTGTGTGTGTGTGTGTGTGTGTGTGTGTGTGTGTGTGTGTGTGTGTGTGTGTGTGTGTGTACACAGGTATTAGGTATAATGTGTGTGTATAAGAATTAAGATATTAGTCATAAATTGTTATTATAATAAATGTGGCATCTTTGCCTTGTCCCCTTTAATAAGATCCTGCTGGTTTTTACTGGTCTAATATAATTGGTGCAACAACAGTAGTAGTTAATAAGAAGATAACAGATAAAATGATTGGGACAGAGAGGGCCCATGCAGACATTGCCTCTGTGGTCATCCCTGAGTACTGTGAGGACTCTGATCCTGTGTGGAAAGGTGCTGGGGGATCCCACGGGGCAAGTAAAGGAGCGACAGGAAAAATTAATAGCTGACTTACAAAAAGCTGCAGAAGACATGCAGTTCCAGAGGGAAAAGTTCAGGAATGCTATGAATGCCAAAGGGCTCCCTGTAGCACACTTACACACACAGTTAGTCATAACTGGGTCTTAGAAGTTTTGAAAATGGGTGAGACAGCAATATTACTGAGTAAAATTTCAGTTTGCATAATCATATAACAACAAACCATATACAGCTTAGGGTCAACTTTATCTTACTTTTTTTTGCTTCACTCAAAAACTAAATCACACAATTTTTAAAGTGGACTCACACTCCAGGAACTGCAGCATTTCTAAGGTAATTACACATCTTTTTTCTGTATTAAGGCTGCAAGTGAAATGTCAACAAACGTTCAACTACTGCCTGTCCTACGCAAGGAATGTATTTGTGTTTACAATACTGATCTTTGCTTTTTCTGGAGGAATTCAGAAAAGCTACTAAAATATACATACCGGTACATACATATCCTAGACAAAAATATAGAATTAAATGCAGTAATCTAAAATAGCAATATCAATACGTAAAGACAGCAGATGACATAAGACATGAATAGCACAATGGCACAATACAAATAAATTCAGCATATCCAGTTCCTTTTAATGTTAAACTGAAAGATTAAAATCTTTTTAAAAATTCCTAATGTCTGCTGCACATATAGCAATGAGCATATTAACAATCAAAAACCTGTAATCTATTTTAGCTAGATTTTTTAAGACCAGGATACCGAAACACAGATTCACATATATTTCCTAGGGTTGTAATGGCATACCTTGACCTATGATATGGTTTCCTATGGTTCATACATGTTATATAGTCCTACAAAATTAATCATCTTTCAGTGTAATTTATTTATTTACATTTCCTTTTTACCTTTCTTCCAGTTGGTTTCTCCACCATGGTGCTATCACTGTCAGAATTTTCAATCTGAACTGCTTTTGTAGACCCAAATTTGGGCATTTTATAGCTGTTCAGCTAGCTGTATCTTGTATGAGTGTGTTCATCGTGTGTCTGCAAAAAGAGAAAATGTATTTTATATACACACATTCGCATCACAAAATGTTGTCACTGTAGAAGACACTAGAGTAGAACTGAGCTGGATTAAAAGTAGGAATAGAGCTGAACCACAGCAGATTCAGACTCTCTTCAGAGAGGGCAGGCTCAGCTCACAGCTGAACTCAAGCTTTTGGCTACATCACACTAGACTGTCTGACAAGTACAGCTCTGTCCTTGGGATGAAGAACAGGAAGTCTAACATAGACACAAAGCTGTTACTAGATGGTGTTAAAATGGAACTGAGTTTAGCTGCTGAACCAGCTCCACTCTCTAGCGTGCCTCTTTCACTGACTGCTGTTAATATTTCCATGCAATTCACAGACTTATTCACCAAGGCCTCATATCTCTGAGGTAAAGGAATCATCACTGCACCCATTTTACAGTTAAAGAGACTGAAAGATTGCACAAAATCACTTCTAGCAATGCTACAACAGAATTCAGTTCTCTAGTATGGCAGATCTGAAGTCTCATCCACCTAAACACACTCCCTTTCAGAATGAATGCGTCAAATCTATGTACTTGGCTATTTTATCTATAGCCATCTCTGAAACCAACATACCACACTTTCTTTATAGACACTAGAATTTAATCCAGGAACCTTGACCTCCACGGTCCTACTGCTATCTAGCAAATGGTTATGTAACCCATCAGCAAAATGCATTAAGTGAAGTTCAAGTGGTTTGTGGTATGAACTCAAGGTGTTCAATCCCCACAGCTGCCATACAAGGGTCATTATGGTACTATTTGAGAACATTTCTGGAGGGTTTTTGGTTTTTTTCTCTATTTTTCCAATTAAGTTAAGGTTGCAGCTAAATTACTGATTAAAATCATATTTTGTATCCTCTCTAAAATCTATCAAGGAAGTCAGGTTGGCCTGAAAATTGGTAGATCAGAAGCCTGGCACAAGGTCACTTCTGGCAAAGCTAGGAATACAATCCAGCGCCCTCAAATAGCAGAATCAAATTTTGCCCACTCAACCAGATTGCACCTAAAAGGTTATGCCAGATCTGTGCCTGGCTAAGCTGTCCGTACACTTTGACTACTGTTACTTATCAGGCTTTATAAAAGACAGATTTATAAGCGAGTTTGCCTAGCAAATAGTTGCACGTGATGAAATTTTGTGCAGAGGATGAGGAAGAGATCGTGTGGGAGGGGACAACAGTCCTGTGGTTAAGGCACTTGCTGCTACTATGGCACAGCTCCAGCCCTGTCAAGTATTGGGAACCCTAGACCTCTATTGTGCAGGAATATAAAGACTCATGGACCATAAATATGCTGAGTAGTGACCCTGTAACCAACTTACTGAGATGTGCACAGAGAAGCCTGACACTGAACTTCAGGAAGCTCACTGATTCAAAAGCTATGAGTCTACATCCAAATATTGCATCATTAGGCTCCCTGGTGGCCAACCTACACTTCTGAGCCTTAGAAGGCTTATATGGGCCACCCACAACATGCCCATGAACCTTAATAAGCTATTTTGGCTAATCCAGGACTCAGGAGCTAACTTTGACTGATTTGAGGATAAGGAACAGTCAGCCTATGCTCCAGAGAATCACTTTGTAAAGGGTCCTGGGACAGGAAGGAAAATGAGGAGTGGAGTGTCTGGTTATACTGAAAACTCATGGATCAGTGTTGCGTTTTGGGTAGCTTTTTTTTTTTTTTTTTTTTTTTTTAAATGTACGACTATGCTTCCAGTATTTCTGGAGCCACCACTTTACTGTAGCATTCCCTAGGCTACCTACCATTCCATCCATAGTTCACTGTATTCACTTTACTGCCATACTCCTGAAGAGATCAGATGTGATGTCCAGAGATGGTGTATTCTTAGGTCTGGTACTTGGCGTAACATAGAAGAACTATCAATAAAGATTAAGTCTTTTCCTTTGGTGAGATAATTACTCTGATAAGAGCTGTGGTACACGCAGACTCTCTCGGCTGTGTTTCTGGAAGACTTATCAATGATGACCGCCGGCATCAAACTCTTAGATTCAAAACAAAGTTTAATATAGTCCGCTAAAACTTGATATCCCAGTCATAGAAAGCAGACCCAAACCAGAGGAAATTCACTTACAAAATACTTTGTTATGGTGGAGTTGTCTGCTGCTGCACAACAGTGCCACCTTGCCTTCATATCTTTTCTGACTGTAGGATTTCAAAATGCCAAACCTAAATGTCAGAAAACCAGGATATGTATTTCTTTTAACACTAATCACAAACTTATGAAAACCAAGAAATGTATAATTAAGGTGCTTTTTTACACACACACACACACACACACACACACACACACACACACACACACACACACACACACACACACTTTTAACTGTGTCTCACTGGGATGGAAATATGTAGTGGGAATTTCACAAAATCTTACCCTGCCATTACCAAAAAACAAAAAACAAAAAAATCCCAAAACTACATTCTGTTCCCCCACAACTCCAGCCCATGACTCATCCTCATACAATGCAACAGGACCTTCAATGTGGCCTCTGTAGCAACAATAATATGGAAAATAATTGCTTATGGCTGACAGAGCACACTGGACACACTCAGCTCGCTCTCCTCTTTGTTTCCAGCTACATAGTCACAATTAAAAAGGTTAACATCACAATAGAGGATATCCTAAAATTAGTTTTCTGCAGTTTCAGAATATATTCCGCATTCCCAAGAGAAGGGATTAAGATGCTGGCCTCCCAGTGCACAAAGAATTAAGGCTGTGTGGTTACACTGTATGTGAAGAAGCATCTTAACCATGCAGTTCCTAGTTTTCATGAATTTGTGGTTTGTTTTTTCTTGTAATGCTAACGTTCTTTTGGGTATAGGAGGAGAGACTGAGCACAATCTCAACTTCAGCTGTTGCTAATGACTCTGCTATAATAAAGTAATCCTGTATATGTTCCTGGCAATCAATACAAAACTTAGCTCTTGATAAATAACTAATTTAGCCCTTAAAATTGAATTATTCTAATATCTGATTTTGATAGTATGGTGACAATGCCCTGTAAATTCTTATTTTAATTACATGTCACTAAAGCACTGTAAAACAGTGATTGTTTTAAAATAAAAGCAAACAAACACTTATTTATAATGCTGCTCAGAATTATTATTTTTGATACTTTTAGTACACTTGGAGGACGCCAAGATGAACATATTCCAGATGATAGCGAACCTATTCATTAGAACATCCAGTAGAAGGAGCTCATGATTTTCCTTAAATATGGGAGAAAAGGTTTTGAAAGCTTTCTGATGCGCTAAGGTAACTTTTCTTGCTATAGAATGTCTTGTCATCTTAACTTTGCACTGAAGACAAGTGCTAACTCAAGTTATAGGTCAAGTGTTGCCCCTACTTGAATCATGCCCACACACAAAAACCCAGGAGCATGGTGGTGCTTTTAATTCAAGTTTGCCAGCCTGTCATGGGGTATATGCTAAAGCCTAGTTAGCACAACTCTTCAGCAGCTAATGTGACCATTCTACAATCTGGATACCGCTAGTCCTCCAATATCTTCCCTAAATTCCCCGCAAGTGCCCCACAAGGACAGACAAGTTCTCCCACAATTCACAGGAAAGAATTACTAGAGCAGCTCATCTTAGTGAAGCAAAAAGAATGATACGGTATGCCCCCATAAATTTTAATGCCATGGCCTCGTAATGAACTTTTTGGGAAGTGTGAACATTAATGGTTCAGATGTTTACGAATGAGTGAAGGGAAAAAAAGGTTATCTTGGAGGAACATCTCTTCCTGGTGATTATATACCAATCCTGATCTTGGGGAATAGCTCATCCCACCTCAAAGAAGAATACAAACTCATGATCATGTTACATCCGTCACAGCAGAAGAATGAACACTGAACTGAAGATGGAAACAAACAACCTTGCCCTGGTTTTCTAGGAATACACCTCTACTCCAGTATAACGCGAGCCAATATAACACAAATTCAGACATAACGCAGTAAAGCAGTGCTCTGGAGAGGCGGGACTGCGCACTCCGGCGGATCAAAGCAAGTTCGATATAACGCAGTTTCACCTATAATGCAGTGAGATTTTTTGGCTCCCGAGGACAGCATAATATCAGGGTAGAGGTGTACCTGCTTCCTGTTATAGTAAGTTCACCATATATACCATAAGGCGCTTACAGTCTCTCACTGATTTCTGGGTTCTTACATCTGTAAATCTTAGAATCAAAGAAGATTAGGATTGGAAGAGACCTCAGGAGGTCATCTAGTCCAACCCCCTGCTCAAAGCAGGACCAATTCTCAACTAAATCATTCCTGCCAAGGCTTTGTCAAGCTGGGCCTTAAAAACCTCTAAGGTTGGAGATTCCACCACCTCCTTAAGTAACCCAATCCAGTGCTTCACCACCGTCCTAGTAAAATAGTTTTTCCTAATATCCAACCTAGACCTCCACCACTGCAACGTGAGACCATTGCGCCTTGTTCTGGCATCTTCCACCACTGACAATAGCCTAGCTCCATCCTCTTTGGGACCTCCCTTCAGGTAACTGAAGACTGCTATCAAATCCCCCCTCACTCTTCTCTTCTGCAAACTAAATAAGCTCAGTTCCCTCAGTCTCTCTTCATAAGTCATGTGCCCCAGCCCCTAATCATTGATGTTGCCCTCCGCTGGTCTCTCTCCAATTTGTCCACAGCCTTTCTGTAGTGGGGGGGCTCAAAAATGGAAGCAATACTCCAGATGTAGCCTCACTAGAGCCGAATAGAGGGGAATAATCATTTCCCTCCATCTGCTGGCAATGTTCCTACTAATGCAGCCCAATATGCCGTTAGCCTTCTTGGCAACAAGGGCACACTGTTGACTCATATCCAGCTTCTCGTTCACTGTAATCCCCAGGTCCTTTTCTGCAGTACTGCTGCTTAGCCAGTCAGTCCCCAGCCTACAGCAGTGCATGGAATTCTTCCATCTTAAGTGCTGGACTCTGCACCTGTCCTTGTTGAACCTCATCAGATTTCTTTTGGCCCAGTCCTCCAATTTCTGTTGGTCACTCTGGACCCTATCCCTACCCTCCAGTGTATCTACCTCTCCCCCAGCTTAGTGTCACCCATGAACATCCAGATCATTAATGAAAATGTTGAACAAAACTGACCCGATACCGGCTGCCAACTTGACATCGAGCTGTTGATCACTACCCGTTAAGCCCGATGATCTAGCCAGCTTTCTAGCCACCTTATAGTCCATTCATCTTCTGTTGCATCTTTATTTTACCACACAATGGTTAAGGCTACGATTATGTCACAAAGATCATGAAATCCATGACTACCACTGACCTCTGTGACTGGAGCTCCTAGCCAGCCCCGCCCCTGCAGCTCCCCACTCTGGTGGGGGGACCCCGCAGCTGCTCAGCCGTGGTAGGGGAGAGGCGGTCAGCAGACCCTGCAGCTGCCCAGCCGCAGTAAGTGGCCAGTGGCGACTCTCTGCAGCTGCCCAGCCCTGAGCAGTGGCTGGGATACCCTGCAGCTCCCAGCTGCACCAGGGGCCAGGGGACCCCACAGCAACCCAGCCCCACAGGCAGGGGGACCTCCGAGTTCCCACACACCACAGCAGTGCAAGACTCAGGAGCCCCAGCAGCAGTGGGTGCTGAACCTGCCTACCCCTTTTGCCAGGGATATTTTTAGTGAAAGTTAGAGACAGGTCACAGGCTTCTGTGAATTTTTGTTTATTGCCCGTGACCTGTCTCTGACTTTTACTAAAAATATCTGTGACAAAAACTTAGTGTTAATAATGGTATACCAATTGTGGTACCAATTTAAAGTACTATTAACAGTGGAGCTGGAACAATCTATATAGTGGACGTGCTGAGAGCCATTGAACCAAACTGTAAACCCTTTATATGATGGAAACCACTCCAAGCCAGGGGGTGCTGCCACATCCCCAGCATCCCTAGTTCCAGCACCTATGGTACCATATTTAGTCTTAGTTGTGTTAGATAAAAATATATAGGTCATACTGAAAAGGTCTTTACATTACTTTAAAATGGGTAACAAATATTATCAGAATTCTGAAACATTTACAGAGGATGACATCCCAACAAACTAGGATTAATAAAATCTAATGCGAAGAAGAAAGGGGACTTGACTGAGGTATGCCCAGTTATAAAGATACAGTGCTAAGTGATCAGTCACTTTTTAGTATATACTGTCTCATAACGAGTGAGTCATTTGATTAAATTTATGGAAGCTTACATTCAGAGCTAATGGAAGGCCATGTATTCACATTATATATAAACAACCTGTGGAATTCATGCTCCACATTGCATCATAGTTGCGGTTATCTCTTCTCTTTGACTTTGTTCTTATTTCTTTTTGATTTTCAGGTTTAGTCTTCTTTACTTTCTTGGTCTGAGCGTTGCCTTCCTTGTTCCCCAGACAGCAGAAAGCTACATGCTGCTAAGGGGCTGTGGCATCTTTTAGTAGCTGCATGCAACTAATCTCATAGTTTAGCTAAGTGCCATGGTAATTAGAGCAGAGAAGCATGAGACTGAGCTGATGTGGGAGCAGAGATAGTGGGTGGATGATCTTCAAGGAGCTACTCCCACTGCTGCTTTATCCACAGGTTCAAGAGCATATTTGATTTAGAGGGGATGGGATCTGGCACAATGCACCTTCTCCACACCTACTGTTCTTCCATGCCTTTAATCCTGCCTGGGAAGTCCCTCCCCACTCGGAAGGGACACTCCAATCTGAGAAAACCTGTCAAACTGTTTTATGGCACCTATATCATTACAGACAAATGCATTCTGAAGAATCTAAATGATCCAGAAGTGCCAAATGATTTCAAAGAGGAGTGGGTTTTTTCTGTTTTTTTTTTTTTTTTTTAAGGTTAACTGACTGCTAACAAACATTCATTTTGCCAAGCTGCAAACTACACTTTAAACCTACGCTTTTGCCTAATTAGAAATATATAAATGATGAAATCACTGTTTATTCTACAACAAAGTCTCTCCAATATGTGCAGAGTATTAACATTGAAGTTCTATTTACCTAAGGGCAGTGAGTCATGTTTGTTCTAAAAGACAAAATACTTGGAACAGTTGTTACTGCAGCATGTGCTGGCTGCAAAAATAGGATTCTATAAATTAGCATCAGTTCATCAAATGACTGAACATAATCTCTTACTCCTCATGAATTATTTTCAACCTAGAGCATTAATACTGTATATTCAGAAGCAAACATACTGATATGATAAAATATCTCATAATAATTTTAGCAATCTGTGCCATATTTCAAAACGGTGTGAAAAAATGCTGTGAATGTTTATAAGGCTTTGCTGCTTTTGCAGAATGCTAAAATATTAGAAACCAGGCATGAAGACAGAGGCCTGAGATGCAACCAATTCATTTTAATGATGTTAGCAGAAGATTTAAAGAGGCAGAGTCGGCTCGAGGCACCAGCCGAGCAAGCAAGTGCTTGGGGCGGCCAATAGAGAAGGGCAGCATGTCCGGCTCTTCAGCGGCAATTCGGCAGCAGGTCCCTTGGTTCCTCTTGGAGCAAAGGACCAGCTGCCGAATTGCCGCCGAAGACTGAAGCAGCTGTGCTAGAGCTGCAGATCGTGATCACAGCTTTTTCCCCCCAGCCTTTTTTTTTTTCTGGTTGGGATGGCAAAAACCCCAGAGCCAGCCCTGTAAAGAGAACAACTATTTTACACAGTTTGAAGCATCATGGTATTCAAAAGCAGCAGCAAATAAGTGTAAGAGCAAGTCATTTAATTGATGTGAAAAGAGCTAATATGGATTTCTTTTCTATTTCAGCAGAATATTTGAGAAGTATAAAAAAGATCAATTAACTTCTGGCCTAAAATTTCAGTGATGTAATTTTGGGTGCCCAACTTGAGACATCTCATAGGAGTCTGATGTTTAGAAAGTGTAGATCACCTGCTCTCTGTAAATTAGTCCCTTCTAAGGTGTCTCAAATTGGGGATCCAAAAAGTTACTAGTGACCTATGAAAATTCAGGCCTCTATTTTATGCAAAAGTTGGAGACAGGAGGAATGAGAGATTCAATTTTTTTTTAAAAAAGAAAGAAGACAAAAGATTTGCCTAGAGTGGAATCACAATGGTGAATTTCAATTTGCTATGTCTATCCAACTTGATCTCAATTTGTTCAGCACTATTTGTAAAACACACAAGCAGATCTACAAAGCAAAACGGGGAGCGGAAGACTATTAAATTTCAAGAACAAAACAAAGGACTTTCACTAACTCATTTTGGTGCAACTTTATTAATAGACAACACACAAAAAGTGCATTTTGCTTGATGAAAATGCCATGTTAGAGTTCGCTACATAATTTTTTTTTCAAATAAAGCGAAAATCAAAGTCACAAGATGTAGAATTCTAACAAAAAAGTATAGGAAAGAAAACATTTGCAGTTCATCCATATTCTGCCCCAGTTCAGCACACTGTCAGCAAGGTGTCATTTTATAGACAAGGCTACACAACCCCATTCAACCCCTTCTCCAAAACTGTGAACATGAATGCCAGTTCTGAAAGCATGGAGCATCTGCAGAGCCTCTCTTTTCTCTGGGATGGAAAAAATTAGCTCCCTAGTCTTGACTCCTGAAGGGCAAGGATGGGTACTCAGTCTTGTGAGGTACCTCACCACTATTGCTTGCCCTTTGTATGAAGCAGTCTTTTCTGTGCCTGCTGTGACTCAGCTCCCCGAAACCAACAGCTTCTGATCACAAACAAGCACTGTTTTCCAGGTCTTCACAGACTTCATCAGCTCTGTACAAGCTAGAGATAGACACACACCAACATCCATGTCCTTGGAGCGTCTCCAGCAATATCCAGTCCCCATCTCTGTTCACAATCAGTAGTCACCAGGTAAGCTGTCCCCAAAGAGAAAGTACACATAGTTTGACTGGCACAACTCAGGATCAGATCTTTTATCACAGCACAGCACAGAGAAATAGTTATAGTGAAGCAATCACAAGTTTATTATCAAAGATTAAAATTTAAGAGATATCGAGTAAAGATAATGGGAACAGAAATGATTACATAAAAAACAAGATGTGTAACATGCTTATAAGAGTCTAAATTTATCTTAGGATAAAATCCTTGTCTAAAGCAGTTTCTCTCCTAAAGCAATCTTTCCCAGCATCACCAACCAACATGACTGGGGGGGATCCACACTTCATTGATGGGAAAAGTGCTGTCTTTTTTGCTCCCTCAGTGAAAGGTGTCCTTTTACTTTCCCCTGATAGAAGAAGAAGAAGAAGAAAAAGAAGAAAGTCAAGGAAAGTGTGGACCCCTTACTGAATGAGGGAAGCAACCTAGTGACAGAGGATGTGGAAAAAGCTAAATGTACTCAATGACGTTTTTGCCTCTGTCTTCACAAACAAGGTCAGCTCCCAGACTGCTGCACTGGGCAGCACAGAATGGGGAGAAGGTGACCAGCTCTTTGTGGAGAAAGAAGTGGTTCAGGACTATTTAGAAAAACTGGACAAGCACAAGTCCATGGGGCCGGATGCCCTGCATCTGAGGGGCATCTGCTAAAGGAGTTGGCAGATGTGATTGCAGAGCCATTGTCCATTATCTTTGAGAACTCATGGCGATCGTGGGAGGTCCTGGATGACTGGAAAAAGGCTAATGTAGTACCCATCTTCAAAAAAGGGAAGGAGGAGGATCCAGGGAACTACAGGTCAGTCAGCCTCACCTCAGTCCCTGGAAAAATCATGAAGCAAGTCTTCAAGGAATTAATTCTGAAGCACTTAGAGGAGGGGAAAGTGACCAAGAACAGTCAGCATGGATTCACCAAGGGCAAGTCATGCCTGACTAACCTAATTGCCTTCTATGAGGAGATAACTGGGTCTGTGGATGAGGGGAAAGCAGTGGATATGTTATTCCTTGACTTTAGCAAAGCTTTTGATACGGTCTCCCACAGTATTCTTGCCAGCAAGTTAAAGTAGTATGGGCTGGGTAAATGGACTATAAGGTGGATAGAAAGCTGGCTAGATCGTTGGACTCAACGGGTAGCGATTAACGGCTCCATGTCTAGTTGGCAGACGGTTTCAAGTGGAGTGCCCCAAGGGGTCAGTCCTGGGGCTGGTTTTGTTAATATCTTCATTAATGATCTGGAGGATGATGTGGACTGCACTCTCCCAGTTTAGTGTCATCCGCAAACTTGCTGAGGAGTGGCAGATATGCTGGAGGGTAGGACAGGATACAGAGGGACCTAGACAAAATTAGAGGATTGGGCCAAAAGAAACCTGATGAGGTTCAACAAGGACAAGTGCAGAGTCCTGCACTTAGAACAGAAGAATCCCATTCACTGTTACAGACTAGGGACCAAATGGCTAGGAAGCAGTTCCGCAGAAAAGGACCTAGGGGTTACAGTGAACGAGAAGCTGGATATGAGTTGACAGTGTGCCCTTATTGCCAAGAAAGCTAATGGCATTTTGGGCTGTATAAGTAGGGGCACTGCCAGCAGATCGAGGGACTGATCATTCCCCTCTATTTGACACTGGTGAGGCCTCATCTGAAGTACTGTGTCCAGTTTTGGGCCCCACACTATAAGAAGGTTGTGGAAAAATTGGAAAGAGTCCAGCAGACGGCAACAAAAATGATTAGGGGGCTGGAACACATGACTTATAAGGAGAGGCTGAGGGAACTGGGCTTGTTTAGTCTGCAGAAGAGAAGAATGAGGGGGGGATTTGATAGCTGCTTTCAAGTACCTGAAAGGGGGTTCCAAAGAGGATGGATCTAAACTGTTTTCAGTGGTACCTGATGACAGAACAAGGAGTAATGGTCTCAAGTTGCAGTGCGGGAGGTTTAAGTTGGATATTAGGAAAAACTTTTTCACTAGGAGGGTAGTGAAGCACTGGAATGGGTTACCTAGGGAGGTGGTGGGATCTCCTTCCTTAGAAGTTTTTAAGGTCAGGCTTGACAAAGCCCTGGCTGGGATGATTTAGTTGGGAATTGGTCCTTGTCATAGTATAATCCCCACTCTGAACCTTAGCGTCCAAAAGATGGGGTACCAGCATGAATTCCTCTAAGCTCAATTACCAGCTTAGTACTAGTAGCGCTGCCACCAACCAGGAATTCCAGTGCCTGGTACACTCTGGTCCCCCTAAAACTTTGCCTGGGGACCCCCAAGACCCAGACCCTCTGGATCTTAACACAAGGAAAGTAAACCCTTTCCTCACCGTTGCTTCTCCCAGGCTTCCCCTCCCTGAGTTACACTGGAAGATCACTGTGATTCAAACTCCTTGAATCTTAAAACACAGAGGAAAATCCACTTTCCCCCCTCCTTCTCTTTTCCCCTCCCAGACTCTCCCTGAGAGAGAGAGTAATCCTAACAGAGAGAGAAAATTAACCTCTCTCTCCCCCTTCCCTCCTTTCTCCCCACCAATTCCCTGGTGAATCCAGACCCAGTCCCCTGGGGTCTCACCAAAATAAAAAATACAATCAGGTTCTTAAACAAGAAAAGCTTTTAATTAAAGAAAGAAAAAACAGTAAAAATTATCTTTGTAAATTTAAGATGGAATATGTTACAGGGTCTTTCAGCTATAGACACTGGGAATACCCTCCCAGCCTAAGTATACCAGTACAAATTAGAATCCTTTCAGCAAAATACAAATTTGAACTCCTTCCAGCCAAATACACATTTGCAAATAAAGAAAACAAACATAAGCCTAACTTGCCTTATCTACCTAGTACTCACTATTCTGAATCTATAAGAACCTGTATCGGAGAGATTGGAGAGAAACCTGGTTGCACATCTGGTCCCTCTGAGCCCCCCGAGTGAACAACCACCAAACACTAACAGCACACACAAAAACTTCCCTCCCTCAAGATTTGAAAGTATCCTGTCCCCTGATTGGTCCTCTGGTCAGGTGACAGCCAGGCTCACTGATCTTGTTAACCCTTTACAGGCAAAAGAGATATGAAGTACTTCTGTTCTATTAACTCTTACTTATCTGTTTATGATAGTCCTGTTTTGACCAGGGGGTTGGACTAGATGACCACCTGAGGTCTCTTCCAGCCCTGATATTCTATGATTCTGTGATAGTCCCCGTAAAATTATTTTTCTCCACTCAGTCAGTAAAGCCCATTAGTGTTTATTCTCTGGTTCCTGTTGACTTCACATGTCTGGTTTTTATTAGCATTCAGTTCAGACCGGTGCTGGGAGGCTGTCATAAACAGATAGCTAAGGGTTAATGTCTCTTTCACCTGAAGCACCTGACCAGAGGACCAATCAGGAAACCGGATTTTTTCAACTTTGGGTGGAGGGAAGTTTGTGTCTGAGTCTTGGTTTTCTGTCTGCCTGCTTTCTCTGAGCTTTGGAGAAGTAGTTTCTACTTTCTAGTCTTCTGTTTCTAAGTGTAAGGACAAAGAGATCAGATCGTAAGTTATATGGTTTCTTCTCTTTGGTAGTTGCATGAATATAAGTGCTGGAGTGCTTTGATTTGTATTCTTTTGAATAAGGCTGTTTATTCAATATTCTTTTAAGCAATTGACCCTGTATTTCGTCACCTTAATACAGAGAGACCATTTGTATGTATTTTTTCTCTCTTTTTTATATAAAGCTTTCTTTTAAGACCTGTTGGAGTTTTTCCTTACTTCAGGGAAATTGAGTCTATACTCACCAGGGAATTGGTGGGAGGAAGAAATCAGGGGGAGATCTGTGTGTGTGTTGAATTTGCTAGCCTGATTTTGCATTTCCTCTGGGTGAAGAGGAAAGTGCTTTTTGTTTCCAGGACTGGGAACGGAGAGGGGGAGTCACTCTGTTTGGATTCACAGAGCTTGTGTCTGTGTATCTCTCTAGGAGCACCTGGAGGGGGGAAGGGAAAAAGGATTATTTCCCTTTGTTGTGAGACTCAAGGGATTTGGGTCTTGGGGTCCCCAGGGAAGGCTTTTCAGGGGGACCAGAGTGCCCCAAAACACTCTAATTTTTTGGGTGGTGGCAGCAAGTACCAGATCCAAGCTGGTAACTAAGCTTGGAGGTTTTCATGCTAACCCCCATATTTTGGACGCTAAGGTCCAAATCTGGGACTAAGGTTATGACAGAGGCACAGTGAAACAATACGATGCTTAATTTACATATCATTTAGCTAGCTAGATGGACAAACTCTCCTGTTCTGAGAGAATATGCTTCTCTGTGGTGACTCAGACCTTCATACATACTCTCAGGATATATTTTCAGTATATACACAACTTTTAAAATATTGTCAGTACCTACATTTCATAAAGATATTAATGACCAGCATTACACCAGCTTTTAATTGATACCATACAAGACACTATATGAATAAACACCATGAAATCGATGTGTTAGGTCTAGTGAGGCCTGTTAGGAGTTGCTGATACAGAATAGTGAACTTCTTTGCCAGCTAGCACCAATAGGCTTCTGTGTCACAGTGAGGAACAATATTCCACTGCTGCTACATTCCTCATTTCTGGTAACAGAGTTCAGTAAATCCTTTGCTGGACTTTGCCACTGCAGCACAATTCATTCTCCGCTGCCCTCTGCTGTTTCTCCAGAAGTTATGCTCTACAAGACTCTATACTTCTGAAATTCCAAAGATAAATATTGTTGTCCCTTTTTGACCTGAATGACAAACTTTGGGATCCTGAGGGTACTTTTGGTTTTGTTTAATATGAACAACAACAACAAAGAAACAGGACGTACAAAATTACATGGCAGCTTTTCTTAAATTAAATTGAGAAACAATTAAAAAAATTATATCAGATTTTTCTTTTAAACGTACAACTTTAGAATTCCCACTTGAGTTTAAGTTTACACAGTATACAGCTATAATTACTTCAATTGAATCAGTATACCATATATTGCATATCTATGCAGCTATCATCCAGATAAAACATTGAAAAGCACCTAACTGACTTTAGACACAACTCAAGTCACTTTTGAAAATTCTGCCTTTTGTCTTCTGTCTCCCCCCACCATTTCCATTTCAGTTACACCATTAACCTAAACACCACTTTCATCTACTTCTCCCATAATCACTTAAGCCTTCCTCCCACCCCCCGAACACTGCCCCTTATAATTGGAATTTCATTTCAATATATACCTGACAGACTTCTATTCTTGCATATTTCAAATAACGCCTAAAACCTCATTTCTAAAACATCCTATCATTGTTGCCCTGTCTATCCTGTCCAGCCTGCTTATTTGCTTCACCCAAGTTACATCTTGTCTTAGAAGGTATGTCTACACAGCATTCTGGAGCAAGCAGAAGCAAGCCTCCCAGCCTTGGTTGACAGACTTGGGCTAGCAGGGCTTGCACTAGTGCTCTAAAAATTACTGTATAAACAGCGCTTTGAAGTTGTGGATTGGGCTGGAGCTTGGGCTCTGAAACCCAGCCCACCCCCTTCCCTAGTCTTCAGAGTCAAAACTCCAAGTCCAAGCCACATCTTCAAAGTGCTGTTTATACAGCTTTTTTTAGAATGCTAGCACTAGCACAAGTCTGCTGACCCAGGCTGGGAGGCTCGCTCCTGTTAGCTCCAAAATGCTAGGCATAACCCTTAGACCGTAAATGCTATGTGTGCATATCATCATCGAGCACAACAGAACTTCAACTCAACTGATGCCTCTAGGTGCTACTACAGTACAAATAATCATATTGAGAAAATAGGTATGTTCAAACTAACCCCCAAAAAATAATCTTGAAACTATGCAAGTAAGCACAGCAAACTTATTGTGGTATGCATTACATGACAGTAATTAATTATGTGTCACAGTTTCAGGATAATTGCACTTGTATTCCCCCTCTGTGGTCCCTGAAGGGCACTTACTTGAAGGTTTCTGGCTCCCAGCCATCACCTTTCCTGGGCACAGATGCATGTCTCTCCCTCTTCTGACTCAGGGTTTTAAGACTGCACAGCTCCCTGCTTTACACTACAATACCCCAGCAAGCAAGTCTATCTAAGAGGTAAGCACCTGTGTTTTGCTTTCTCTCCAAGGGCTACAACCAGCATATTGCCAGAAGTTACAAGTTACTATGCAGCTCTTTCTAAGCAAGTGCATTTATTCTTCAAGTAAAAGCATTGCAGAAAAAACACATAAAACGATAGAAGTTCCTATATTTATGCTAAAAGCTCATCAGAGGTTACCCATAAGCCTTATGGAGCCTTAGTAAGCTAAAGTCTTTCCTACCCTTCTGCAAGGGCTGGAGCCCCTCTTCGGCAGAAAGTCCTGTCTGTCTGTTGGACCAGGAAGGAGAGCACAGAGGAAATTTAAACTCAGGCTATTTACCCAAAATTCCTTTCTTTGTCTCTTGGTCTTTGGAGAATCCAGTCTGAACTAGTATATGCAAGCCTTCCTAGGAAGTGGTATCTTTTTGAGGATATTACAATCTGGTTGATCTGCCTTAATTCCTACACAGTATTTTTGGTTCCTGGAGGAGCTGTGGCAGCCCTCTCCCCTGGAGTAGGACACAATCGTACATAAATCATTCAATTAATTCAATAGATCCCAAAGATACTTAAAAACTTAATTCACTAAGGTCTCTCAAGGATATGGCAAGAAATTGCCATATCTGTCACAATATGATGACATTTTTTCCACAGGGTCCCTGTCTCATTCAGTGCACCATCACAATTTTTTTTAAAGTGTAACTTCCTATATTTTTAAAAAAGCAAACTGAGTCTCCAACATTCCATCGGGTGACATTATACTGACCCCCTTTCTACCTCAATGGGTCAACAGCAGGGTTGGGACCTTTAGATCAAACACACAGATCTCTGCCACTTGAGCTAAGGGAATAATTGACTGTAGTAGTAGGTTGTCATGATTTTCATGTTTCAGCACAAGGGAGTATGGGATGCTTGTCAAGTATTTCATGGATATTTGCTGGCAGCAGAAGAATGGTAAGACTCAAGGATCTTGGGTTTCATTTCATTTCAGGCTCTGCAAGGGAGTATGCTCCAGTGAGCGAAAAAAAAAAATCTGCCTGTTCCCCCCAAGCCTGGCTCCATCTGCCCTACCTGTTCTTCCCCACTTTTGTATCTTCATCCCATTCCCCTCTCTTAGCCAATACCAGTCTCCACTTCAGTTTTCTCATTCCTGTGTCCTTGCCCCAAGACAAAAAAAGGCAGACCTCCCACATTTGGTGTGAGACAGAATATTGTCCAAGTAAGAACTTATTTTAAGGTAAGGAGTACAGAACCGGTCCCAACACCCACAGCATCTCAAGGAGCAATATACACCCCTAAGACCTAAAGGATTAGAGCCTCGAAAATCAACACTATTCTTTCTCAATACCAGGAATCCCACTTCGTGGAGTACTCCCTGGACTACGATACTTCTTTGTCTTTTCACAAGGTGGTGCAGAGTCTCCTATTAAGATGATTCCTCACCGCCATACCCCTCTCTCTTCTGTTTCAAATCATTACCAATCCCATCCCCACCCCAAAACAAAACTAAAAGACTAGACTCCTGAAAACAGACCTGAGTGGAATACAGCACTAAGTTATTCCTTGTTTGAGACAGATTTGTTTTGATGCGAATGAAATCTGTGGCAATAATGGTATAGAGTCTTGGGGCACTAAGCTTTTAATTGCTGAGAGAGACCTATCCAGAGAAAAGTTCTTCAATGCTAACGGCAATCTACTTTGTCCCTTGCTTGTTCTGAAAAGGATGAGCATGGGGATTCCTTAATCATCCCTTCAACAAATCTAGAGCTGCTTCTGTCTCAGAGTCAATACCATAAAAGCAAGTCAATAAATAATAAATGAGAACTGAGCTTCACAGACATATTAGGCAATGAACATGGCTGAAAGACTCCAGCCTCTTATGGAAAGCGGCACATTGCTTTAAATGGAATTATCCAGGTCAGCCATAACTGACTTAGGTGGTGAAATCAAAGTTTGATTGGGGAGAAGATCTGTGCAACAGCACAACAAGAAAGAAAAAAAACACAAAAGAAAAAACACTACACTAAAAACACTGAACTACAAGGTCCCAAACAGAAGCTGAAATCTATAAAGACAAGTCTACTAGACACAGAAATAATGCCTACTTCTGCAAATACCCACAGAATCATAAAATCATAGACTTTAAGGTCAGAAAGGACCATTATGATCATCTAGTCTGACCTCCTGCACAATGCAGCCCACAGAATATCACCCACCCACTCCTTTATCAAACCTGTGTCTGAGCCACTGAAATCCTCAAATCATGGTTTAAAGACTTCAAGGTGCAGAGAACCTTCCAGTAAGTGACCTATGCCCCACGCTACAGAGGAAAGTGAAAACACTCCAGGGCTTCTGCCAATCTGCCCTGGAGGAAAATTCCTTCCTGACCCCAAATATGGCGATCAGCTAAACCCTGAGCATGTGGGCAAGACTCACCGGCCAGACACTCAGGAAAGAATTCTCTGTAGTAACTAAGATCCCACCCCATCCAACGTTCCATCATAGACCATTGGACATATTTACTGCTAGTAGTCAAAGACCAATTAATTGCCAAAATTAGGCTATCCCATCATACCATCCCCTCCATAAACTTATCAACCTTAGTCTTGAAGCCAGATGTCTTTTGCCCCCACTACTCCCACTGGAACGCTGTTCCAGAATTTCACTTCCCTGATGGTTAGAAACCTTCGTCTAATTTCAAGTCCAAACTTCCTGATAGCCAGTTTATATCCATTTGTTCTTGCGTCCTTATTGGTACTGAGCTTAAATAATTCCTCTCCCTCCCTGGTATTTATTCCTCTGATATATTTTTAGAGAGCAATCGTATCTCCCCTCAGCCTTCTTTTGGTTAGGCTAAACAAGCCAAGCTCTTTGAGTCTCCTTTCATAGGACAGGTTTTCCATTCCTCGGATCAGCCCTTCTCTGAACCTGTTCCAATTTGAATTCAGTCTTCTTAAACATGGGAGACCAGAACTGCACACAGTATTCCAGATGAGGTTTCACCAGTGCCTTGTATAACGGTACTAACACCTCCTTATCTCTACTGGAAATACCTCGCCTGATGCATCTCAAGACCACATTAGCTTTTTTCCACAGCCATATCACATTGGCGGCTCAGTCATCCTGTGATCGACCAATACTCCTAGGTCCTTCTCCTCCTCTGTTACTTCCAACTGATGCCTCTGCAGCTTATGGCAACACAGAGAGGACTGAAGTTCTTTAAGGCCCTATGGCTCTAACATAGTTCCAGGTCTGTACTATCAGATCCGTAAGGGGGCACTGTGCAGCCTAAATGGCTACAGACGCTCCCGGGTTACGCAAAACCAGCTTATGCAAATCCGCACTTACGGAAAAAGCTCTGAGAGAATTCCATAAGCTTTTTTTTGAGGGGGGGTGTAATTGTCAGGTATACATTCCCGACTTACACAAAATTCGACTTATGAAAGGCACTCTGGACCGGAATGCTTGCGTAAGTCGGAGAGCGTCTGTACTGCTTTCCAGATAGCTCCTGAAACTTGTGGGATCACATCCCAGAAACATTAATAGTTAGCATTCTTAAGAACAGTGCTGGCTTACAGGTGGAGAAAGGGTGAGAATCCATGCTCTAACTGAAAGCATAGATAAAACCATGAGTGCACCTAAGATAAAGAAGTTTTTGTTATACTTTAGAGAGTTTTTGGGCCACAACAAAATAGCTCTTGAACTAAATAATAAATTATTAATTGCTGCCAATGAAACTTCAAAATTCCTCCTTAAAGAAGCCTTGATGTCTCTGTCTGGCCCCATAGTGGATGGGAAAACTGCCTGATGGCCAGCAATGTAATGGATTCCTCAACCTTGTTTATATATAACAACTTATTTCATGCAGCTTATAATATTCTAATAATGAATTCAGTGGAATCTCAATCTCATTTTGTTGTATGTAGTAGAAAAAATTTCTCAGTAGACATCAGTCTCTTGCTGTTCTATCTGAAGACGCCAGGTTCTGACAACTATTTTTATTACCAACTACATACTAAGAAACTCCACCAGAGAGGTCCTTTGGGGCCATCTGCCTGTCCCAAGTCAGGATAAAGGAGGAGGGTTGGGCGTGGGGCTAGCAACTCCACCCCATAAAAAAAAAAAATCAACCTGCTACAGAAACACCAACAATAGAGACAAGAGACTTTTACCCTGGAAAAAGAAAGGTCTTCAATTCGAAGATGCATGACGCTGGGTGGTAAAAGCCGTGAGGAAGCCACTAAGCCGATTACCCTTCTTGCAACCGGGAGGATTACCATAGGCACATGGAACGTGAGGACCATGTACAAGTCAGGAAAGATGGCGCAGGCTGCAGCAGAGATGAGGAGCAACCTGACCCTATTAGGCATTAGCGAGACAAGATGGACGCAAGCGGGGCAGAGACGACTGTTGACAGGAGAGCTGTTGCTGTATTCAGGACATGAAGAGCGCGACGCACCCCACACACAGAGAGTAGGTTTCATGTTGTCCAAGCAGGCACAGAGAGCACTGATTGGTTGGGAGGCACATGGTCCCAGGATCATCACAGCATCCTTCAGAACTAAGATGAATGTTGTTCAGTGCTATGCTCCAACTAATGACAGCAAAGAGGAGGATAAAGGTTATTTTTACAACAGACTCCAGAAAATATTAGAGATTCTCCCAGAAAAAGACATCATCCTTATGGGAGACTTTAATGCCAAAATTGGACCTGACAACACAGGATACGAACAAGTCATGGGGACCCACACTCTGGGAGAGATGAGTGAGAATGGAGAGAGATTTGTGGATTTGTGTGCACTTAACAACCTGGTCATAGGAGGTAGCATCTTTCCTCACAAGCAGATCCACAAGAGTACCTGGGTATCACCAGCAGGCACGACAGAAAATCAGATCGATCATGTCTGCATTTTGTCATTTTCTCAATCCAGAATATGTTCAGGCTCTCTACTGTTTTTGCAGAGTGCAAATGTGAAGTCCCTGCCACAGCTACAGGAATAGTTTACATCATCTAACACAAAATAAGATTATTATGAAAAACTTGGTAAATGATGCAATAATTTTTTTCAGTTAGTATGTGCAGCGTGGATAGATACATAGGGACTCTGCATTCAGTAGATTTAAATTTAAAAAACACACATCCCATAATCTCCCACTTCAGTGATTGTTCAGGGTCAATAGTTCAACAAAAATATCAAATAAAGAAGCTCTCAATAAATCTGAGATGTCTCGTGATGGTGGTTTGTCTTCAGGAAAAAAAATTAGTAGCAAAACCAGAGGGATAGATCAAAGAACAAATTCTGATAAGTACCCAGTTTTACTGGTGCTGTAAAAATGAATGAGAAAAGGACTGAAAAAAAAATAGTAACATATACTTAAGGAATATTTTATTTCCGTAATTGTGGCATTTTTTTTTTTAATAGGGAGGAAAAACAGTTGGGATTTTTTTCTTAGATTCAGTCCTAAATGTCATGTATTTTCCATCCTCTTAGTATGTCACTCACTCATGCCCGTCACCCCAATCGGGGTATGGGCCGCCAACAACAGATCTCCAGAGTCCTCTATCCTGGGCCATTCGTTCTAACTGGTTCCAGGTATAGCCCATTTTTTTGCTATTGGCCTGAAGGTCACGTCGCCAGGTGTTTCTTGGACGGCCTCTTTTCTGCTTACCTTGGGGGTTCCACCGCAGTGCCTGTCTGGTGATGTTTGTTGGCTGCTTGCATAGTGTATGTCCTATTCAACCCCACCTTCTCCTTCTGATTTCTTCCTCTGCTGGGAGTTGACAGGTCCTCTCCAAGAGGTGGATGTTATTGATGGTGTCTGGCCAGCGGATCTGGAGAATCCTTTTGAGGCAGCTATTTATGAAGGTCTGGATCTTCCTGATGGTTGTTTTGGTTGTCCTCCAGGTTTCAGCTCCATACAGTAGGACTGATTTCACATTGGAGTTGAACAGTCAAATTTTTATTGCCAAAGACAGCTCTCTAGAGCTCCAGATGTTCTTGAGCTGTAAGAAGGCTGCTCTTGCCTTACCAATCCTTACTTTGATGTCTGCGTCTGTGCCTCCCTGCTGGTCGATGATGCTACCTAGGTAGGTGAAGGACTGCACTTCTTCCAGGGGGCTTCCATTCAGTGTGACTGGGTCATTGCTAGTGGAGTTAATCCTAAGGATCTTGGTCTTGTCCTTGTGAATGTTGAGGCCAACCTGTGACGACGTGGCTGCCACTACATTGATCTTCTCTTGCATCTGCTGTTTACTGTGCGAAAGGAGTGCAAGGTCGTCAGCAAAGTCCAGGTCATCAAGCTGGGTCCACAACGTCCACTGGATTCCGTTCCTACGCTCGTAAGTGGATATCTTCATAATCCAATCGATGACAAGAAGAAAGAGAGGTGGTGACAACAAGCATCCTTGCCTGACTCCAGTTTGCACCTGGAAGCTGTTAGTAAGCTGCCCTCCATGGATCACTCTACAGTGTATACTGTCATATGAGTTCTTGATCAGGTTGACCACCTTTGCTGGGATGCCGTAGTGCCGAAGGAGCTTCCAAAGGGTCTCTCTATCCACGCTATCGAACGCTTTCTCATAGTCAACAAAATTGATGTACAACGAGGAGTTCCACTCTATAGACTGCTCGACTATGATGCGAAGCGTTGCTATCTGGTCCGTGCATGATCTGTTCTGCCGGAAACCTGCCTGTTCATCTCGTAGCTGTGGATCGACGGCATCCTTCATTCTCTCTAAGAGGACTCGGTTGAAGACCTTCCCTGGCACCGACAGGAGTGTGATTCCTCTATAATTGGCACAGTTGCTAAGGTCTCCTTTCTTGGGGATTTTGATGAGATCTCTCTCTTTCCAGTCTACCGGAATCACTTCTTCTTCCCATATCTTCTCAAAGAGGGGGTACAACATTTCCACTGAAGCATCCAGGTCTGCTTTCAGGGCCTCTGCTGGGATGTCATCAGGTCCAGCCGCCTTCCTATTCTTCATCATGGTGATGGCTTTTCTGATCTCGTCTCTGGTTGGTTTATCGCAACTAATTGGGAGGTCCTCGTTAGCTGAGTTGATATCTGGTGGATTTGGTGGTGCTGGTCTGTTCAGGAGTTCCTCAAAGTGCTCCGCCCATCTGTTCATCTGTTGTTCTATTCCTGTTATAGACTTCCCCTGCTTGACTTTAACGGGACGTTCTGGCTTGCTGAACTTTCCAGACAGTCGCTTGGTAATATATACAGCTGTTTCATATTACCGCTGTATGCTGCCTGCTCTGCTTCTGCTGCCAGTTCATCCACATACTCTCTCTCATCCTTCCTGATATTCCTCTTCACTGCTCTGTGGGCTTCAGCATACTCTTTTTGAGCTTTGGCCTTTGCTGCTCTAGTCCTGCTGTTGTTGACTGCTGCCTCCTTCTTCTTCCTGTCTTCTATCTTGATCAAGGTCTCTGCTGTGATCCACTCTTTCTGCTGGTGTTTCTTAATTCCAAGCACTTCCTGGCATACTGACCTAAGTGTCTCTCTTACTTTCTGCCATCTATTTAGTACACTGTCTTCCTCTTCCTCAGACCGATCCTGTAATACTGAAAACTGGTGTATCAAGTGGGCTTTCCAAACTGTCCCTAGTATGCTCATGATTAAAGTCTTTGCCAGGGTGGGGTATGAAAACTATACTTTTCTCCTTACATTTTCAGGTTCTAGCCCCCATGTCAATTCAGTGAGGACATGAGGTGGCAACATGACATTTCCTGTCCATCTGGCATCTGCTGGAGAGCACACAGACCTGAGTCAGAGCTTTAGAGGCCTCAGGTGAAGTCTGGCAAGCAGTGTCACATACTTGAATGCTGACGTATGGCAAGTCTATAATGTCAGTGAGTTTTGATTTTATCTTGAGTATCAAGGATCAAAGACAAGAACATGTCCTCAGGCAGGTATGATCTCTGACCTTGAGTCTATCAAAGCTCCTACGATATCTACCATCTGTGATAGGGAAAGAGACTATTTTTCATAGTTCACTAGGAGGCCAATCAAGGCAAGGATTGCACGAGTATATGCGCTAGGGTTATCGCCATCTCCTGTCAGAACCTGACTCTGATCAGACAGTCATCCAGGTAAAGGTAGACATGGATACCCTGTCTCCTCAGGTGCACTGCAATTACTGCTAGACATTTCATGCCAATTCTTGGTGCTGTGGAAAGTCCAGATGACAGTATCTTGAATTAGTAGTGATTCAGTCCTAGTATGAATCTCAAGCATATCTCCAGTAAGGTGGATGGCTTTGTGAAAATATACATCTGGCAATTCAAGAGCCTTTGGCCTGCAAGGATGGAATGAGGGAGGCAAGCATTATCATCTTAAAATTAAGGTGGCATATATATTTGTTCAGTCTCCCCAGGTCTAAGACAGGGCAAAGACAACATGCCTTTTTGGAATGAGAAAAAGTTGGGACTAAAAGCCTCTTCCCTTTGACTCCTGCAGTACCTCTTTTATGTTTTCTAGATGAAGCACCAAGGCCACTTTTTGTGCCCTAATGAGAAAGAGAGGTAGAGAGTAAGGTGTGAAGAGGGAAGCAATGGGAGATGTCTGAACACTCATTTGTCCCGTGAACCAGGCAAGGCAGAAAGAAGTAAAAAAGGCTCCTGATGATGGCAGGAGCTCTGGTGTCACTCTTGACATTACCATCAATCCTGTTGTCTCCGTGCCAAGTGAGCAAAAGGAAGTTGAGGGCCAACATGTCCTAGATCAGTGGTATCTTTTCTGAAATGATTACTCAAGCGGTCATCCCTGAGAGTAAGCTGGTATCCTTTGTTTCTGCTGGGGATGGCCCTTGCATTGTTTTCAGTGGTGTCCCAGAGTATAAATCCCTAAGGATCTTAACACAGCTCTTGAGTCCATCCCCTCAAAGGGCAGGTCCTCAATGGCTTGTACCTCTTTGGGTATCCCAGACATTAACAGACAAGAGGACCATCTCATAACATGGCCATTGCCACAAACTTTGCAGCCATATCAGATGTATCCACAGCTGCCTGCAGTGCTGTTCTAGATATTGTATGGCCTTTTATGAAATCTTAAATCCTCTGTTCTCCTGAGAAACATTTAAAAGAGGAGAAAGTTGTATTTTGCAAACAAATCCTGATAATTTGCCCCCCGGAGTTGAAGTGAGGCTGATGAGTACACTTTGTGCCCAATCAGGTCTGATTTCTTCAGGTCTTTGTCCTTAAGTACCTTTTGAAGCCTTGAATCTCTCTTGAACTGCAGAAACTACCAAAGAAACCTAGGTTTGGGCAGGTGTGACACAGAAGCCCATTTGCAGTTCACTACTCTGTATCAGCAACTGGTCAGGCCTGACATACTCAAGACACCTAACACTCTTTTGTCATAATCTATATCTAAAAGATGTTACGTAAGAGATCACTGGAAAACTAGTAACTTAGCGATGATTAATATTCTTGTGTGATGCACATACATGGAGTATACAAAGTTATGAATACAAGTTAGCACTATGTTCTTAAGATGAGTTTGACAAGCAATGCAGTAAGTACACATTCCTTTGTCTAAGACAAACTGTATTTGTTTCTCTGAGCAGCCTGGTTGTCAGGCAGGGACAATGAAGGTTTACATTTACATGAAAGGTAAAAAAAGCCTACCAAATGGCAGAGATATCCTCTTGTGGTGGGTATGAACTTCAAATTATATGTAATTGAATCCACTGATTGTATACAATATTATTGTATTATAAAAAAGTGTATCAAGTACTTTTTTAAATGAAAGCTAATGACACAATGGTGAGTCACACCACTGTAAAATGTACGTATTAGAACTATGAGGAATTATAGAGACTTAATAATATTATGATTTAAAGTCTACGACCAAAACAGGGGGAGGCAGATTTTCCCCCCGACAGGAGGGAAGGCAACTATCTGTGTGTCTGTCTCCAATGAAACTAAGCAACATGTGATTAAAAATAATGGAACCTCCATTCACAAACAAATCAACAAGGGAATGGGAAATTCATAGGAAGGGAAGAACCAAGGTTGCAGCTTGTTAAATCTTAGCCACTAGAAAGTGTATTTTACTTTTATTTGCTAGTAACCTTTATCTCTTGTACATTAACTCACTTAAAAACTCTGATTAAACTTGTTCTACATTTATTCTAAATCAACCCAGCACTATGTTTAACTTGAAATGATTATCAATTCCAGTAAAAGCAACAAGTTGCTGTGCTTTTGTCTCTTTAAGGGGGCAACAGACCTTACCACTCCTCAGTGTTCCAGAAGAGGGCTGGATATTTCATGGCAGACAGTTTTGGGGAAATTTGAGACTGAGGAAGTGTTGGGGTCACTTGGCTAGTAGTACCCAAGGCTCGTAGAGACCAGAGCGTGACTATGGTGTAACAGGCTGACTGCTGGAGTCAGAGTTGCAGAACCAAGATTACACAACACACACATAGTGCATGCTTATATGCTAGCTGGGAGCATCCAGACAGTAAGCTTCAACAGCAGAGCATTTTGGTTACAGGACAAGCGGTGACAGCCCCTCAAGATGTGATAATGGTCCTAAAAGTGTTCATAGCCCTCTGAAGGCACCTGATATCTTTTCTCCACCTGTTTAGAGATGAAAGGGAGAATGGTCAGGATTTGCCACTCAGTTAGCGGGCCCCAGTGTATCCTAGCCGACTGGGAGGGCAATTGTGGCTGAAGATGGTGTATTGAGAACTTGAAGCCGTTTATGGGACTTCTCTTATATGATTATTCCAATGTTCAGGGTCTCTGCTATGTGCGACAGGAGATGCTGGAAAGCTGTCAAGTCACTGACAACAAGGATAGGGTCTGGTTTCACTGCCTCATTGGATTATTAAAACTGCTTGGGGGAAGACCTTCCTTTATCTCCTGCTCATGGTGGCTGATGCCAGGAAATGGTGTTGGAGGTCTGATCAATGATGCTGTAGAAGGGCAAAATTTTATCCTCTTCCTGAACATATGTGATGACAATCCCCAATAAAGCTAGTAGGGTCAAGACAGCATGCTACAGTGGTACCTGCCTACTTGAGGCTGGCCAGCCCAATATCATTCCCAGGAATCTACTCTGACACATACTGGAGGAAAAAGAGGAGGAGGAGAGAGGGCTTCCTTTTTTCCCCTCTGAGCCCCTGTTCACTTTGTGCCCCCTCAAACACCACTTCTCCACCCACATCCTGTTTCCTCCTTTACCCTCAGATAAAATGGTCACCATTTCCTCCTACAGCCTTTCCAAGTAACAGTTAAGCTAAGTCTATCAAAATATACATCATCTAAATCCACCTGAGATGATGTTCTCATAGCTTAGTTCTCTCAGTACCAATGTGAAGCTCTGAAAGATGGTGGGACAAGGAGAGTTCAGTTGTTGAGGTCTCCCAACTACTGAGACTGAAGCATTAAGCTTTAGGTGCAATAGAAGCATCTTCACTTCCACTAGTCAATTAAAAAGAAAGGGCAAATCACATGAAGCTAGACAGGGAGCCAAAAGATCAGGTATTAGGTTTTTGTCAAATATTTATTTAAACATGGCAGATTCCTATAGGCATATTTTTACTTCTATATTTGGGGGGAGGAGTGATGAGGCTTGACAGGGGGCATTGGGTGGATGCGGAACAGCTATCCATACAGTGACCCCTTCCCCCCCTGCAGCTGAGGAGTGATGGGGACAGGAAGTGGGTGGGGGTGCAGAGCCTCCTGGAGCCAGGGAACGGTCCTGGGGGTGTGTCTGACCTGACACTACTGACTCACTGCAGACAAAGGCCCATCGTCTTCTCCCCCCTGCTCCCTTCCACACAGCTGGGACTAGCAGCTGAGCACTCCAAATACTGACAATTATGGAAATAAAAACTGAGAAAGCCTTCAATATGTATAAATTTCAGAATAAATATTCTGAGCTCTCATTAAAAATAGCTATTACACCAGAATACTGGAAAGTAATCATTGTTACATCTGTTTTCTTTAATAGTGAGGAAGCAATCCTTGGAATTACAGATAGTTAGCCATACCAGTACATTGGCTGAAACAGAGTTATAAACATCTAGATTAACATACTATGATCAGTAACATACAAATGCAGCTTCTGTAAAGAAGGAAATCATGCTTCGTTAATCTACTAGAATGAGAATGTCTAGAAAATAGTGGGCTAAAGGAAAACTGTTTGCTATAGATTACTGGACTTTGACATAGGTTTTCTGAAGGTCCATCACAAGAAATGATCAAAGAATTTAAATAGTCATGAGGTGTGACAAAGTTCTGTAATAACTTAAAATCTGATAAAATAGTATACAAAGTATAGAAACAAACTGTCAAGGTTCACCTCTTTCAAGGATCTATCTTGACTCATATATACATGGGCGTGCTCTACCAACTGGAGAAGAGAGAAGTGACATTCATGATATTTGAAAAAAATGTCTCAACCTAAGTTCCCTCTAAGCTGCGCAGCCACACAGCTGCCTATTAAGCCCCATGCAGGGGCTCAGGGCTGCGGCACGGAGGGATGCCTCTCCCCCAGCATGGACCTGCTGTGGCAGGGAGAGGTGCTTCTCCCACCAGCCCCAACCCAGCCCTGCCGCAGTCAAGGGAGAGGCACCTCTCCCCCTCACCCCGGCAGCCCAGGTGCTGCTGTGGGGAAAGAGAGCTAGGGGGAAGTCCTCTCTCCCTGCTATAGCCCCGGGTAGCCTGCACCCCAAAGACCTCATCCCCAGCCCCACCCAGAGCCCACACCCCCAGTCATAGCCCTCACCCGCCACCCCTGCACCCCAACCTTCTGCCCCAGCCCTGAGCCCCCCTCCCACACTCCAAACCCCTGGGCCCCACCACATGAATTTTGTTATGTGCACCAATATGGAGATGATGTGTCACACATCACCTCCATATTGGTGCACATAAGTCATTCCGCACATGTGTGGGAAAAATTAAAAGGAACACTGGTGGCAATAAACAAACAAATAAATAAGTAAAATAATTGTCATCTACAAGATTACTGATATCTGTAAGAAAATCCAGAGGGGCACAGAAAGCTTAACAATAGATGAAGTTCACTGTAAACAAGTGCAAGGCAATACAGGATGGAAGGAATAATTCAAAACACTTATGTACATTGTTGGTTCTAAGTTAATTGTAACCACTCAACAGCACTGGACACTTCAATGGAAACCTCTGCTCAACATGCGAATATATACAGAATAGGACAGAGCAATATTGAAAAATATTATGCTGACCATATTGAATTTGATGGTACAGTTCTATTTTTTTTCACCTCAAAAAGAGTATAGCAGAAGCAAAGATCCAAAGGAGGTTCATGAAAATTATTAGAAGCATGGAGAAATGTCCGTATGAGCAAAGGTTAAAGTTTTAAATGAAACAAAGGAAATTAATAAAATAACACATAAATGTGTATCGAATTATTACACACACACAATATTAAAAAGGACATTATTAAGGTTGTAAAGTCATGCACCCAACAGTTTGGAAATGCCAAAATTAAGGTTGACTGTGGAACTTTTAAGTGTACACCTGAAGGAATCAAATTCTGATAATGTAATTACAGACTATCACACACAAGACCCCTACCTCATTCAGTGCAAAGGATGACCAGTGTTCACTTAACTAGCAGCTCTTCAATATTTTGTTTTTTTTCCACACTGTTTAATGTGTGGCCTTATGCCTTCTTTGCTGCACACTGTTCAAACCCTGCTCTGAAGACAAAATTATTAATTTCCTCATGGGCATTTCTAGGATGTTCATTACTATAGTATGAATGCTTACAAACATTAATTAATGCATTTTTCAGAACAGCCCTGTGACGTGGGGGGGGGGGCAGGCGGGTATTATTCCTATTTTACAATTGGGGAGCTCAAGCATAGAGAGATTAAGGTCACAGTATACTAATTTTGGTTGCCCAACCTGAGACACCCAAGACCTCATTCTCTGGAATACTTAACATTACATAGCACTTCATATATTCAAAACACAGCTCCCACTGACTTCATCTGCAACTATGAGTTCTCAGCACTTCTGCAAATCACACCCTAGGGTTTCAGTCAGGTTCCCAGAAAATAAAGAAGACACAATTAGTGACCACCTGGGAATAATCTGGTTTTAAGTGACTTGCTTACATCACATAGGAACTTGGTCAGAATAGAAGCAGAGAAGGAAATCAGTTCTCTCCGAGAGCACTCAACTGCCTAATCATGAGACCATCCTTTATCTTCCTGCAATCCAAGTCACAACCCCCTGCCCACTGACTACATGCCTTCCAATTTCTGCAACAAATGAAACAGGAGTCATAAATGTCATAATCTCCTTTATTACACAGCCCTGATTCATTCCTAGAGCAGATTCATCCTATCACGGAATGAGGCAGGTTGCTGTAGAGAAAAAAAAGTGTGATCACAGTTTGCGCCTCTCTTAGGGGAGGGCAACAAATTAAGCTGCTGTATGCGACAGGCAGAGCTCTCCCACACCACTTAAGAACCACCACCAGAGGTTTTTGAGTAAGGGAAGGAGACTACCATTTTTGCAAGAGGGAAAGAAGAGGAACAAGTGCCCAGTAGCTCAGGATCTCTCTGCTCCACTTTCAAATAATATCAGTTAGCATCTCCTTCGTTCCTATTTCTCTTTACTCCCAAGCCCAAACCACAGAAGAGGATTCAAGATGCTCCTGCTGCAGATGCCACTCTCCATGCCAAGTTTAGATAGGGAGAGTGTGAAGAACCATCTATAGAATTGCCCCCCTCAAGCTTGGGGTGATGTAAAAGAACCACTCATGTACCTACAACATGAGCAAAGGTACTGTGTATGTGGGTGTGGGTGTCATCTGGAGCAGATGTGTAGCTGGGGATTTGTAAAATTAATTTATGGGGAGCACACTGCTTCGGTACCAGGTGATCATTAACTGATGTGGAACTAGGGAGCATATAATTAACTGTTATAGGAGTGCTAAGGCTGCACAGAATTAATAGGCATTTAGGTTTTGGGAGGAGTTCAAGTTCCCATGCTATCGGGCAATACTTTTTTCAAATTTTATGAATATTTAAAAATCCTCTGTCACAATCTATTGACATGCATATGTATTATTGTACAGGAGTAATAACCAAACAATCCACTATTGCTGGGGTTTAAAAGGAAAAATGATTGATGAAACATGAAAGACTAAGAAACAAAAGAAGCAACAAGCCACATTAACTGACTTTAAGAGTTTAAGAGTTATCTAGGTGAAAAATGTAAGAAAGCAATGGCAAGTAGAGAGTTCTAGACAGTTCAGTTTACTTCTGATTTAACATCTCAACCTAAGTAGCTAGATATTAAAAGTCTGATACCTCAAGAGGCCTCATTTTCAAAAGCATGGCCACACTGTCAGTGAATCAACCAGGCTCATAGTACTGAGAACTAAGAGACCCTTTTGAAATAAGCCACACTTGTCAAAGAAGTCCCTACCCTTTGTTCCAATTTTTGAAAACTGTACTAGGGAGAGTACAAAAGAAAGGGAGAGAAGAGTGGATGAAGAGGATTTCTCCCCTCAGATATGAATGACATTTAAAATGAAGGCAATGACTCTAAGGAACCAATTTGCCTGTACAACCCTGTTAAGAGTGAAGAGTACTGTTGGCCAACTATGGCCTACAATGACAGGGGACACTATGGCAACCACTCTGGCAAACAGATGAGTGGGGGAGATGTTGCCTAGCAACAGGAAGCTCTGAGAGATTTTTGTACAACAGTGACAGTTGAAAGACGCCATTGCAATCTAAGAATTGAGAAACTGAAGGAAGTAAAATATCATGTCCTGTGATTTTTCCACTTTATTATCAACCTTTTTCATTTAAAAATTTAAAAAAATCAGATTTGTAGTCTTTAATATTTTTCTTAGTTACAAAAAAAGAAAAAATGGCCATGGAAGAGGCTATGGAATAAGTGCCTGGGAACTGCTCAGCTAGGCCCCAATTCTGAAGAGATTTACATACTGGAAGTTAACCATGTACAAGTACTCAATGACACTATTTGCTGCTTAAAACAAGTCTGAAGGACTGGGGACATAATTAACACAAGAGACATATGGGATGCAAATGAACTGTATTGACTTGCTCGCAAGAACACAATCTTACCAATCACTAAAGTCACAAGTGAGAGTTGGCAAAAAAAAGTAATGTAATGTTAGAATTGTTCTGTGAATGTACGGAACAATAAAGACTTGAAAAGCAAAGGCATGTGACACAAGATTCCCCAAACTGGCATAATCCATGTCTATACTACAGTAATTTCCTGCTGCTGAATTATCACAAATCTAATTGAAAATCCTCTCAGCCTGACTATTCTCTCTAGTAACATTTACTGTGTAATGCCTTAAAATTTTAAAATATAAAATGTACTTACCAATATTTATGTTTATTTTGATATTTATTATGTTTTTGAATTTCATCTTGGATAATGGAAAATAAATTAGTTGGTTTCATTTGAAGTTTCTCATCAACCACATAGCATTTAAGTTTCAGACACAAAGAGAATTTCCTTTTTGAATATGTTGCAGTACAAAATATTTTGTTTTATAGAAAATTGCTTTACAAAATTCCAAAATTGTGGCAAATGTGATTAAGCCTCTGATTTCTCTGCATACTATTCTTCTTCTATTTCCTCAGCCCTAGTATTTTGTTACCAGATCCAAATGTTTAATTATCCTTCTTAATAAAAACCAAAGTAAAGGCTTAGTGGAGGTTGTGTATATTTGAGACACTGAAAAAAAAATACATGAGTAATGTTGCAAAACTCTAGTACCAAATACAAGTATGATATCATCTAGCTCTTATATAGTTAATTAGTAGATCACAAAAGGGCACTATTTAATATAAAAATGAAACCATAATTTAGGCAAACCAACTACCTGCAACTGTCTTTGAAAACCTAGAAGAATATTATACCAAATCTGTTTGGTAAAGACATTGAAATGAGGCAGCTCATAAACCTGTTGTCAAAAGCCTGATTACTTCTAAAATTCATCAGTGAACCACAATCTACCACTAAATTAGGATTTAGTGTTTATTCATGGTAATGAGTTGTATTAGAAATTCAGATAGTCTGTAATTTGGAGGCATTAGATCTATTGATTTTTTTTTAAACTTCCTGTTAGTACTTTTGCTCTTTCATATGCTGAATGTTCTTATTACCCTCCAGCATCTTGCAGCTCAGACAACCTCTAGTTCTATATAGGCCAAAAGGAGGTACCTTGAAAAGCCTGACTAGTATGTAAGTTGCCTTGTCAAGTCTATATGATGTTAGATAAGGATACTAAAATGACTACTTTAAACAGTTTTAAATGGAACAAGAGATACACACAGTTCTCAGAGAATAAAATGCACAAGTACACATGGCCCTCTGAATTTTCTAAATCTTTTTTTTTTTCAGGTAAATACATAGAAACCTCCTAACAGAACTCCTGAAGATGCTTCTTGTTATGAGAGGATATGAATAATGGGGGAGAGGTTTCTTGAGTCAAGCAGAGAAGAAAAGCCATCTTTGGAAAGAAATGAGGGATAAGCTTAAACATCACTATGTAGTCCCAGCGAAAAAACAGGAAGGAAAAAAATATCACTACACAAAAGTTTGAAGCTCAATAACTCTAAGTAGATGGCCACTAGAAAGACAGTTTTAGTATGAGGAGTCTGAGTTCTTATATGGCACTCATACTTGCAATAAAAACATCTCACAAATATTTATTCTCACCATACCCCCGATGTAATGAAATGCTGGCCCTACTTTACACAGAGAATACCAAGGCTCAGAGAGATTGAGTTTTTGATTTTCGGAGATGCTCAGGAATTGACATTTTTCCATCAAGAGGTGTTGTAGGTACTGAAAACTTCTGAAAAGTCAGGACTTAAGTTATTTGTGCTTGGTCATACGACGTCTGTGGCAGAGCTGGGAATAGAACCTAGATCTCATGAGCCCCAATCCACTGCCTTACTCCCAAACCCATTTTTCCGCCTCACTTTAGATCTATGGGTCTGAAATCAGATGCTGAATATCTTCACAGGTGCTTCCTCTGAATCCCTTAGGATGGTGTCAGGGTTCAAAGGAAACACCTGCAAAGAAGTTTAGCATCAGACTGCAATCCCAGAGGACTAGAGACAAGGAAGAATGGATTTATGAGCCTCAGTTTTAATCAGTGTTTTTTTCTTCTTCTTTTACACTCACACCCACAGGATGCTTACAGGAAAAGTGCTATATGTTGCCTTCAAGGCCTCAATAGTCGCTGCCTGAACACTTAAGAGGCTAACACTTAAGGCTTTATTAAGTTTTATGCTAGGCTGGATAATGTTACGAACATTACATTTGAAACCATTTATTTTGTGCTCTGTACCCAGAAGGCACAAACACATTAAGGCCTTGATCCTGCAATGAGATATGCACAGGTGGAGCCCTGCTGCTCATACATAGCCTCTTTAACTTCAGTGGAGTTCAGGGGTTTGATGGAGTGTTTTCTTACTGCAGGTTCAAGACCTAGAGCAGAAGGTCTTGCGTACATGAACCAGCATGGAAGCCCCTTACTGAGGTAGTTCCAATTTCCTCAGCTAGATACCCTGGCTTTAGCTCAACCAGCTATCCTGAAGTTCAAAGATTCCAGCAGTTTGAATGACTGTGTTTCATGGCCACGACTTCCTAGCATAGAGAAGAACCATAATGAGGGAATTGCCAGATACTTTTAAGGAGTCAAACTCATGGTTCTTAGGGAAAAGCTACTTTCATAAAAGGTATACCCCTACAGCAGCAGTGTGACATCACTAATAGATTGTCTAATAAACAAAAAATGAACATTTTACTATCTAGTTAAGAGATTAAAGGAAAGGTGGCCAGGGATGACCAAAACATACAGGTAAAACCCAAAAGTCTAGTTTGGCTATTGAGAGAGCTCTCTCTCTCTGAGCCAGGAAAAACACAAAAAATGAGTAGTATCAACCAATTTTAGAGGGGGAGTGTCATTACAAGACCTTTCAATTTTTACTGTTTTTTTCCTGTTGCTGATCGTAAGATTTAAACTCACTGTCTAGCACAGCACATAGGGGCACTAGTGAAGGAGTATGTTATGTTTTATATAAACTACTTTGTAGAATATAATAACTGAAGTGAGAACTCACCTATCGGAACTAAAAGTTTCCACCAGATGGACAACTTCTCATGCTAATTACCAGGTGTTGAAAAATTTATCAGATACCTTCTAATCAGAGATAAATACAAAAGATGGTGGGAAAAAGTGAAACTCCAGGTGTAATTCCCAGTGTAAGTCCAGCTCCTCTGCCCTCAAAAAAGTGGAGTGTTCCAGAATTTCTACTCTCATGGTGGCCCTGAACACTACCAGGGGTGTAATCAGCTTCTGGTGGGCTTAATAAATTTGAAGCTACTGGAGAGATAAAACTCCCACTGACTTTCCATTAGGCATAGGTGCCTAAATGTCCTTGAGGTTCTGGGTGAAAGAGCTTTTTGTGTCTTCATTATCTTCCAGGGTCTCCTGGCTGCCACAGTGAGGAGTAAAGGAAGAGGTTCCATGTACTGTTCCTCCCCAGATAACTCACAGCTGAAAAGAGGCATGGAGAGGCAAGAAAAAAATTCTTTTACTTTACCTCTTCCTGAGTCTCCATTTTCAGGTATTCTGTTCCCGATTAGTAATTGTATCACCTGACTCTGGTGCTGCTCCTGCCTTTCCCAGGCAGTCCCAGCATGAAACTGACCTGATTCATGCCAATTTCACTGCTACCCACAGTGATCCCAACAGCAGCTAGGAAACTGATCAGCATCTTGCTAGTTTTGCTCTTTGGCAGCTTGTCAGACAGGAGTAGTAAAGGAAACAGAACTTCTGCAGACTCAGGAAGAAGATTTTGTGTGTTTATATTTGTTTCATATTTGAAAGATTACCATCAACTCAGGTGCTAGAAATGTTCGTTTTCTTTAAGTGAAAGCTTAGATTTTACAGAAGTTGGTGGTGTAGATCCCCTCCTTTTTACAAGCAAGTTGATTGTTCAAGCTCAGCAAATCAAGATTTGCTAACATTGAGAGCTGGTTGACGTGACTGCCTGAAGCAGTCCACTTTTTTTTTTTGTGTGTGTGTGTGCAAAGACTATAAAGGAATCCTGAATAATGACAAACTGATTAACTAGACAAATCAACAGGCATCTGACTCATCTTCTGGTAATAACATTATTCAAGGTTATGATAGCAAGGCTAGATACAGTTAGGGCTAATATTTATTTCATACCATCTGTCAATGGAGTCCAAGAACACTTGTAATGAAGTAGTTACAAAACATGGTCTGACATGGAGACTAAATGACCAGTCAACATTCACACAGCTCTCTCTTCAATCAAATATGCAAAAGAAATTAAGCTGAAAGCTTTATTTTCCCAGCTCATCTCACAATAAGATATAATCCAAATATTTGAAAGGGTTCAAGAAGAAAATTGTTCTACACCAACAGAAGAATGTGTATATCATCACTGTGGTAACAGGCTAAACATTATATATTTTGCGATCAATACTTCCGCCCAACTCGAAAGTCAAGATGACCAGCTTCAGTGAAATCTACTGAGTCCTTCCAACCTAAAGCCTTCGGTAAACATGACAAATCTGTCCAATAGATAACATTTTTTTTTCACAAATCTGTGTTCAAATAGAAGGTCAAGATTTTTGTAGGTGCTAGCATTCAAGCTCTGAAAGATCGAGATACCGTGTATGTGTCAAAATATGCAGAGTAGTGGGTTTTTTAGTTCAGCTGAAGCTTAAACAGATCAGGAAATGTATGAAACTCAGAACAATTGCTTGAGACTGTACTTGATAATCCACACTTGGTAAAAATCTGCTTTTACTTATATTTTTGGTGCTCCTACCACTATCTGAATAATTAGGTGTTTTAGAAAGAGTACTCATCCAAGTATTCAACCATCCTAACAGAATTTTCCCTCTAACAAGTGATATATTTTGCAAGCCAGGAAGAGGCTTAATTTGTTGTGCAATATCAACACATCATCCATCAGAAGTTTTACACTAGTTAACACTAGCATTCAGAATGCATGCACGTTTTTTTCTTGGGTAGGGGAAAGAAAAAAAAAACCATTGGAAACACAAAGGGGTGGTTAAGTCCAAACTCTTTTCCTCTGCTAGGACTAGAGCTGGTGCCAACAGAAGGGGAGAATCCTTTGCATACCTCAATTACAATGGATCTCATGGTAAAAGAGCACGATCATATACATGCAATGGAGCTAATGGTGGGGACTGCCAAGGGAGAACCAGGAAGTCAGAGAAAGGAACTGATTCATACATAGTCACAGGAATGCTGCCACAGTCCTTGTGGTGCTGGTAAGCACCATTCTATTCCAGCACTTGCTCTCCTTGATTTTTAACTCACAAAATACAAGTAGGCAAGTAGAGTTGTCAAAGGTTGCTATGGGTTTACCACTACTCTCCCAAAACAATATTTACTATGACCCAGATCTTGCAGTTGGATCCGCACAGACAGAACTTTGAACCTGCAGAGTTCCACTGTATTTGTGAAGGACAGGATTAAGACACAGGCACATGCTCAGGGCTCTAGCTCCTAGAGTCATATATATGATTACATTAGAATCTGAGCTTTCATTTTGGGGAAAAATGATAAATTGTTAACCCTCATCTTTGTGAAGAAATATGTGCAACCCACCATCCACCTAAGTCTGCAGAGGGCCTAAAACAATAGCTCGGAGAGGTGTATACTTTCCCAGTGCATCTCAATGTGGTGTTAACTTTAAGATCCACTTCCCTGAGGGACTATGCTCTATCTACAACAACCCAAGAGAAGACTAAAGTAGAAAAACACCCACAGGGTTGAGTTTGCATGTTCATGGCAGATACACACTGATTATTTGTTAAGGGGTGATCCCCTTACTGTTACCCCACTTCAATCAGGGGTAAAATAAAGAGTTAAAGGAGGCTCCTCCTTTACAGAGAGTAGCCTCTCTCCATACATATCATGACACCCCATCAAGGGCCTTACATTTTAGTGAAGTCCTGACTTCATGTTGACACTGTGATTCAATCCTTCTCTGGTCACTTTTTCTGGAAATTAACAAAACTTTAAGACATATTCCACATCTGTCTGGTAGCTCATGGGATAACAAAGCAGCTGACACATCGAAGTGAATGAAGTTGGGACATTCCTGGCTTTCACAGTGGTCTTGCAAATAGATACAAACAAAAGCCTAAAGTTATGAATGCCACAAATGGATTCTCTTCCATATATCATCTACTATATTCCCATGAGCTACCAGACAAATGTGGAACACACCATTCTATAGCCTAATTAATTTCCAGGAATAAAAGACTCTTGACTGAGAAGACAGCGACATGTTCTTAACAATTTTTTTAAAAGTCTTACAGGGCAGTTCATGATAATTTTCAATTAGGAATTCTGCATTTGTTGCTATTCTTCCACTTGTCATAAGAGGCCCAGTCAGTTTTAAAAACTGGAACAGTGGGGATGGATATTAACTTGGCCAAAGCTGAACTGAGGTAGTTATACTGCTTACCTAATCCATCCTTACAGGTTCAACTGGAAACAGTATTCTTTGCTTTCTTGCCCTAAATAGCTACTTCCTGTTGATGCTGTCAATCAGCTGCTGTGCTCCACCTCAGAGGTGGCTGCATTTTAGTGATACACAATGGAATTGATGCAACTAGCGTGTAAAACAATATGGGATCCCTCAGCCTGAGAGAAATACTTAAAAATCCTAGATGTATTCCAAATGCATTTAGGCCACACAGTAAACCAGCAGCAGGCTTCGCCAAAAGGCTGACAGGCAGCCTGGTAGACATACAGCGAGCAGCTTCTAGTTTTTTAGATGTTGCCAAAAAATCCCAGCCCTGAGTCACAGGCTGCAGCAGCGGGTCCCCTCCTCCGCCGGCCCGCTGTCCACAGCGCTAGCCCCGCGCCCCGCCTGCACGCGCACACCCCGCGCCGCTGCAGAGGCGAAGCCCAGACTGACTTGTACAGCCTCGTGTGCAGCAGTTACCCCCACCCCGGCGTGTCCCCCGAAAAGCAGCCGCGAGGAGGGGGACGAGCCGTGCAAGGGACACGCAGCGGCAGTGACAGCGGCAGCCATGGCTCCCGCAGCAGCAGTGACAGGCTGCGAGAGCGGCTGACTGAGCGCTTCCCCCGACCGGCATCGCCCGCGGGCCGGGGGCCGCGCACCAAGGGGCTGGGGGCAGGGCAGGGCAGGGCAGCCAGCCTGGGGCTACCCTTCCCCCCCGAGCGGAGACCCAGCCGGGGGCCGGGAAGGGTCACACCCCCCGCGCGGGGACACACACACACGGCTGGGGAAAGGGGTTACCCTAGGGCGCAGCCGGGTCAGGGGGTGGTGCCACCCCCAGCACAGGGACGCTAGAGCTGCAGCTCCCATCGGGGGCGGGGGGTGGGACAGGCTCGGGGGTGTCTCTTCTTACCTTGTCGGAGGAGGAAGCGGCAGGACTCGTTCCTCCTCCTCCCTCCCGCGCTGCCCCTATGACAGGACCCGACGAAGAACCGGATTCAACCGCTGCGGACGGTGCCTAGAGCCTCGGCCCCGCACCGACCACCAACCGCCGCCGCCGCCGCCGTGGGTGTAGGGTTTGAAAGTACCCCCGCTCCCCGGCACTGCCGCTCCCCTCCCCCCCCGTCAGAATGTCGGTCTCCGTGTGCAGCTCTGCGGGGCTCCCATTGGCCGCGCCACGCCCACGTGACCCCAAACACGCACGAGAGACAGACGAGAACGCGCTGCCGCGAACGTTACGGGAGTTGGGCGGCGGTTGGGGAAGGAGGGGAGTCAACGTCACAGTCCTTCTTCCGCAGTGGATTCCCCCGGTGCCTCAGATCTCTCGTGCACAGGCACGCAGCGCGCGCACACACACGGAAAGAAAATAACGGGCCCCGGCAGGACCGGGGGGCGGGGCATGCAGGCGCGGAGCAGAGCGCAGGCGCCGGGGCGGCTGCTCTTGGTCTTGGCTCCTGCGACTGGAACATTCTGGAAATGGCGGCTGCCGTGTCCCGGAGAGTGAGATGGGAGGGGGTTGGGTGGGGAGAGAGACTAGAGCGTCTACTTCCCCTTGTGACAGGAATCGTGTAGGTGCCGCCACCGCTTCATCCCGACTCGCAGGCCCAGGGCCCCTTCCTTGGGCTACTCCGGGTTTTCCGGCAGCGATGGCGCAGTGAGTTTTAACTACCCGCAGAGTGCGCATGCGCGGCTGGCTCCGGTAAGCGGCGACTGGCTTGCACTGCGCCCGAAGGGAAGGGCGCGTGGCCTCCTCACGGGCCGGGCCTAGTCGCTCCGCTGCGGGCGTCGCCTGGCACGCTGCGCTGTCCTTGCAGCCGCTCGGGCGGGGCGGGGCGGGGAAGCTGCAGCCCGTAGCCCGTGGCTGTGCTCACGCTGCGGTAGGGTCAGCGTGTCGTTTCGGCCCTGCCACGCCTTGCCCCGGACAGTGTGGGGTCAGCAGGGGAAGCTGCCTTTCAGTATCGAGACAGGCCCCCGATCCTGCGGAGACTCGGGCTAAACTTTATCCCCACGCTGAGGGCCGCCCACTTGTCTTCGCCGGCTCAGGGCTCCCCTCTGCAGAGCCCGGGGGAGCCGCGTTCCGTACAATGTAATTGCAGTTTGCAGTCAAGCTTTTAACACTGCATCGTTTCGCCCGTTGGTGTAGTTCAGTTTTACCTTTTTATTGGAGACGTGACACGCACCTTCGTTAATCTGTTCCTGGCTCAGGCTGCCAACGCATTTTTTCAATAAAAATCAGCATCCTTGCTTGAGATGATCATAAACGTTTACTGAAGTCAGCCAACACGAGTTACTTAATTCTAATCCCCTTTTACAAGATTAGTATGTTTGTAGTGTTTTTAAAAACTGCATGCTTTCCCCCCAGTAATTTTGTAGTACTGCTGAGGGCATTCTACACCAAAAAAATAAAAATTCAGTGCACAATATTTTAAATTTTTTTTTGTCAAATGTCAAGGCTTCAGCATGGCGGGGGGGGGGGGGAGGAGCACTGTGCAGTGTTGCCCTGACAGGCCCAGGGATTCAGTGATGAGGCTGTACTCAACCCTGACACAGCACAAGGACCAGGCCTGCCTCAGAAACACCTCAGTTGACAGGTGCATCAGGTGTGGGCAGGAAGGCTCAACGAGGCAGGATCCAAGTGTGGATGGGTTTGGGGGGATCCAGGTATAAGTTGAGAGGGTTGTGTGTGGGGCAATTGGTGCAGGCAGGTGAGTGGGGGCTCTGGGTGCAACGGTAATGGGACTCTGCAGGGGGTCCAGGTGAAGGTGGTTGGGGGTCAGCAGAGGGGTCTCTGTGTGCAGGAGGATAGGGCTTGTGGGGTAGGAATCTGGGTGCAGGTGGCTTGGCAGGGTGGTCTGGAGGAGGGAGGCTTATGGGGGGTTCTCAGTGCAGGGGAGGTGAGGCTTAGCAAGAGGGGCTATGAGGGGATCTGGATGTATGGAGATTGAGTGGATGGGGGAGCAGGGAGCTGTACAAGGATCACTCCCCCTGCATCCGAGGAGCCATGGGTGCAGGAAGTGGCAGGGGGAGTTTGCTAAGCTTCCTGCAGCTGTCGGAGAAATCTGGGTGTGGGTCTAACCCAGTTCCAGATGTGGTGTAGGGAAGAGGCAGTCCCATCCTCCCCAGCCCAGCTGGGACTAGCAGCTGAGCCCACTGCAAGGTGGGAGCCATCAGCTGGGTCTTTCCCAGTCCTGTCTTCTGCTCCACAGTGATTTACTTCCTGGCAGGCTGCCTTGGGGGCACCTGAAAAATACTGTTGTGGAGGGTCTCATGACCTCTTATTGCTTCTCCATCAGAAAGTCATTTTTCTGCAGGGAAGCAAAGAAATCTGCAGGGGTCATACATTCTGCACATGTGAAATGGTGCAGAATTCCCCCAGGAATATTGTTTATAATTGTGGCACCACCATCCCCTATATTATGTCTCCTATCTGTATCTAACAAACTACAGGAAGGGCATTGTACCTATCAAGATTTCTACTTTGTCCCCCTTATAGCAAGAATAAACTAGGAAAATTTTATTGACTTAACCTGCTTTTTAATGAGATATAAAGTTGGCCTATAAGTTTGGATGCTTTTAAAGCTTTTTTCCCTTTTTATTTTTTAACCTTAAACTTTAGCAGCGCCAAGCCTTATCTTTTTTGTTTTTTCTGGAGGTTGTCTTTCAAGACTCAAACATGGATTGTTCTCTTATTCTTTAATAAAAGGAGAATGGTTGTTGAAACTTTAACAAAACATATTCCATAGATATTTGGTGAGGTATTTGTTCAAAGCTATTTTGTATTTTATTAATAAACTCCTAGCTCCTAAGATCTATCTACACAAGGAAATTAAAAAAAAATCCTATACTTGCTAATACTGACATTGCTATTATCAATGAGCTGGTGAGCAACTTTTAGAAACTTTTGGCCTTTGAAGTTTGGCATTTTGAGGCAGGGAGAATTGGGCACAAGTCTATTCTGTTGAGTTCCCTTTCAACTGGCATGCCTAAGCTCCTTCTAGAAAATTCTTAGTTGCTAAGTGTGCCAGAAACAAGAGTTTCTCTATTAATAGCTTCTGTACAAATCACAAATATTAATTTTCTACAAGATGAAATTTTCAAGATGGAAATAAAACAAAAGCTTAAATGCTTTGAATAAAAATGTCTCTGTTAATCAGTATTCATTTCTTTGGTCAATGTGGTAATCCTACTAATTTTGTAGTTAGACACATAGTCTTGCAAGAGAAGCAGATATGAATTTCAAGTGTAAAAAAAAAAAGGCAAAAGGAATAAAAATACTCCATAGATCTCTTCTGTACAACATAAGCAACAAAGAGCTCACACTATATTTTCCCCATTGCAGTTTACCTCTATAATCATTAGGTGCTAAATTATCCTGGTGATAATCATCTTAGAAACAACAAGATCTAAGAGAAAAATTAGTCATATTTACAGCAAATTCGTGCAGAGGAGTCATTTCATTGCCACATTGCAGGCAAATGAATCCTCATTTATGCCAAGAATCAAATATGTCATTGAGAAAGTTGTCAGAAGAGGAGACAGTCACAACTGGGAACTGCTAGCATAAGCCTGGTCTCCTGAATTATGTTTCCACTGTCACTGAGTTGCTGTGTAGAGAAATTTGACTTCTGGTTCTTCCTAGTGTGGCATACCTGTAACCCATCTCATGTCCCCACCCACACAAGTGTTTGAAGTGGTGCAAAGGAGTTCCAAGCACTTTTTTGGACTAGCTTTTTTTGAGCAATGGAACCATTGTATGGTCCTCCACTCTACCAATCTCTGCCTTTGCAATGTATGCATGGACAGAGATTGCTGCAGCCCCCTAAAAGCAAATATTCCTACTGCTGCCATTCCACAGGCAATTGGTCACTGCTTAGGCAGCCTGTCTGATATGCATTCTGAACTCTGCTACATAGGGATCAAGTTTTCTGGAAGCCACTTTCCTATTCAAATAGCACTGTGCCCAACATGGAGCTCAATTGTGTGCTATTTGATTCTGTTACTAGTATGTCTTGGAAGCTACCAAACAAGGGTGCTGCCAGCTGGCCTGAGGCTGACATGGGTACTGGAGATCATATGCAAAGGCAGCTGCACTTGTTCATTCACAGTATTTTAATATATGACTGGCTGAACTGGTCATCAGATGGAGTACATCTACATTTGAGCTTGGAGGTGTGATTCCCAGCTTTTGTAGATGTAGCCATGCTAACTACTTGAGCAAGTGCCTCAAAATATGTGTGTCTGTGGTAGCTGAGGCTAGCCACCCAGGGACTCAGGATTGTATTTGGGGCAGCTAGGCTGAGCCACTGCCTTTGCTGCTGCTGACATACTATTTTTGGGTGCTAGCTCAAGCAGAGATAGTGGAAGGGTACATCTGTGTGAGCTGGGAAGTGTAGATGCACGCTTAGAGGGGAGAAGTAGTGCCAAGAGAAGACAAAGAGCCTTGAAGTCCTGTATAACAAAACATGGAAGAATAACAGTAGGTCCTTCTCAGAGCAGAAAACATGCCTCTTGCATAGTGCTCTGGATCAAAGCCCGAAGGTTCACCCTTCCGCACAATTAAAAGGTGCTTCTGGATAGCACAGAAAGTCCATACAGTGCAGTCCATCAGGACAAGGAGACAAACAAAGAGATCTTGTATACATTTGCAGGATATGCTTGTGGGGATCTAGAGTCAGCAGTTGAGCCAATACAGGAGGAGGAATTGGAAGGTGAGGAGTCATCTAAAGAAATTGGCCGATTTTGCAATCTTGATTGTTGGAAAAAGAGGTTCCCAGGTTCTTAGAAAAGCCACTGTTAGGATTAATAAAAGGAAAGAGAGAGAATCACACAACAGTGAAAGTGTCTACCACTTCAGTTCCACCAGCAACCTTCTTCTCAGGCTTGCTATGTCTCCATCTCTGCTGCACAAGTTCCTCCATAGGTCAACCCAGTTCAGTTCCCTAATACTTCCCCTGAGTTGGCATTCCCCTTGAAGCATCCTGTGCTGGCAGGTACATGAACCACTGCTCCTGGTTAAGAGAAAAATGTTCAGCATGACGTGCAGCATGTGCTTCAGCTCTGTCAGATGGGTGAACTCAAAATAGTGGGGGAAAATTACAAACTACAACATAAAAAGGCAAAAAATAAGAACTTTATTGCAAATCACGTTGGGCACTACAGCAAAAGCATAGTGCATTTTTCATATTACAATGTAGCTATAATGGCATATATGCCAGGCAATGAACTTACCTAGCGTTCTGCTCATATTTAGATGAAGTGGCATTTAGCTTTGCCTTGTAATTCAGTGCATGGAAAACTGCTTTAGGCATATTTTGCTGGCAAACTGATGTACAGATAACACAAATATGAAAGTTGGGGGAAAACACTGCTTATCATGACCATTGCCTGACATTAAATACATCACTAGAAATCTAGTGGAGATTCCTGTTAATTTCTTATTTTTTCTGGCCCTTGGGAGTTATATAGGAAAAAACTCAAAACAAAGTTCCAGCCCTGCAATCCAATTTTTGGGCAATCCATCATAGTCTCAGCCTTTTCCCCTCAGTTCCTTGAAAATTGCTTTTTCCCCTTGTTGCAACCCTCCACAAAAGGTTGGGTTTTTTTATTTTGTTTGTCTGCAATAGATAGTCATTGCAAGTGCCCCTGCTTCCTCTTTCCATCTGCATTAATATAACATCCCCATCCTTACTCTTGGAAATCAAGTGTGTGAATTTAATGTGTCCTTTCCAGCTCTAGTCCAAAGAGAGAGACCCTTGTAAAGTGTCAGTGTAATCTGAAACTGAACTGAAATTGTTACTTTTATTGCATTCAAGTGATGGACTGGCTGTTGCTATAGCAATATTATGAACTCTTTCATTTAATTTCATTCCACTCACCAATATGGCTGCCTCTAAGTAGGTGTGATAACCAGCAAATTGGATCCACAGCAGTATATGCCCAACAACTGAGGTTCAGGAAAACAGCAGAGCAAGGGAAATTTATTTCTGGTCATGCATAGAGACTTGGAGCCCAGGTAAAAGTCTGAACAAAATAAGACTCATTAAAAGACAGGAAACCAGAAATGATGCTTACTATTTCTGGAATAAGGAGATAAGAATGAATAAGGAGTTCCAATGGAATTTTTTCAATGAATAGACAGTGGCACAGAATAGACAGTGGCATAGTAAAGTTTCAAAGCTGTTTTAAGTCAATGTTCAGTGGTAAACTTTTGAAAGAACAACCACAACCTTTTGTTAAGTTATGAACACTTCAGAGTTACAAACAAACAATCTCCATTCCCGAGGTGTTTGTAATTGTGGTTCTACTGTATTAAATTTAATATATAGTTCAATTAAACCTGTAGTTTAATTTCAATCAGTAGAAGTATGCTGTATTTGAGACAGCTGTAGGAAATGAGGACACTTGCTTTTTTTGTAAGCTAAAAAAAGTAGAAACTTTTATATTCCTAATTAATGTTGAAATGAGGTAGGGAAATCTGATAAACTATATACTATGATATTTAGCCATTTTTGGCTCAGCTTTTTGCATTTTTTAGGAAGTTGAGGACTGAAAGATTGACTTCAGGAAATATTTCAAAAGTTGTCTAGTTTGTCTCCATTTGAAATAGTTGTTTATGTACATGGGTTGAAGCAATTCTGGAGTTCTCAGTCTTTCCTTTGTGCAGATAACATTTTTATTGTGAGATTGCTTCATAATTAACCTCCCCTTCCCTCAGTGATCATGCTGAACACTTACCTGGCCAAATGCAACAGCATAACATCACAGTGCTAACTATAACAATTTGTTAAAGGAAACAAAATTTATGTAATGTTAGCTATCTTTTAATGGGATGTTTTGTCTTTTGTGAAAAAAAATCTAATTTTACTTTTGTATGTTATCATCGCTTTCTGAAACTTGTCCTCTTCCTTTCTTTGCACCTAGTTCCCTGCCAGTTTTCCTGGGACATGCTTCCCAGCCAGCTGATCCTTTCCTCCACCTATTCTCCTGATACACTGGCACATAGGCTCTCCTTTCTTCCCTAGATATTCACTCCTACTCTTTTCCTCTTTTGTATCAACAATCTTTACTAAAGGAGCTAGGCTAGCTCTTCCTCATATCCAGCTGCTTTTCTTGGCATCCAGACTCTTTTTATCTATCTACTAGGAACACCCAAAGCCCCCAATCAGGATAAGTACCGCATAGGGAGAAGTACTTTACAAGCACAAGACATTATCCCTGTAAGCTTTTCACAAGTGTAATTTCAGGTGACACAAATGTGTGTCTCTAACACAACACAAGGGAAGATGAGAGTAACAGTAGTGTGTGCATTCTGGACAGAGATGGAAGCACCTGAAAAGAGAGCCAACTCCAGATTACCTGCCAGGTCTTTGCTCTCCAGAGCACCAGTTCCTGGACCACAGTTTAAGTATAGCTTGTTTAATTAATAAATTGGTCTAATTTTATAAGACCAATTAATGTGAAGATACACAAATAATTCAAAAAGTTTTTGGTCTGAATAATTACAAAATTAAAACAGAAATGGACTAATAACATTTTAAAATAAATGAAAACAGTATGATGGTACAAGTAGTGCAGGAGAACTGGAAAACGAATTTAACTATAAAGAGAAAATGAAACTGACAGTTTAGTTTCACTATCAAAGCTCAGGGAAGTGCATTAAGTCAAATAAACATTAAAAATTGTAATGGTTTTTCATCTTCTACAATATTATAAGGCAGTATTAAGAGTTACAGATTTTTTTATGTGGACAAAGTTCCCCTATAGTTGGCAATACCTCTTGGGGATTATGTGAACACAAAGCCAAGTAGCTTGAAATCCCTACATGACACTTCATTCTTGTTACTAAATTATTAAATGTATAACTTGTTTTATTAAATGCATTGCTTATAGCTTAGTTATGCTACCACCCCTACAGGTTATTATAAATGAATTTCTTTTTTTAGACTGTTTGCTTATGTTCTGAATTGCTCTTGATCCAACCAATGAAACTGGATGTCTGTTTCTCTTTATGTTACTTGTCAATTTCAATTTATGGCAATTCTACAATATTTGACTGGAAATTTTACTAATGTTTGTTTAAAAGAGTGCACATGGGATATTTCATTGCATGGAGGCATTTTTCCTTATAAATATTCTTAAAGGATTCTTAACTCAGTTGAAGACAGTCCCGAACTCCCAAAGCTGAAGGGGTTCTCAAGGGATGTGTACTCCTCTCTCTCTGTTCAGCAGATGGATTCCAACAATCAGTGCCATCAACTCTCAGGGTTTTTGTCTGCTTTCTCTGCTGAGAATGGAGCAATTCCCTGACTGCTCCTGTTAAACATTGAGTCAGTCAAGTTTTTGTTGTTTTTCTGTTACCATATAGGACTAAAAAGGACCTCCTCCTGATATATAGTCCAGTCCCCTACTATTGCAGGAAACCCCCATCATATCATCTGATCCATAAATTTATCAAGCTCTATTTTAAAACTAGTTAGGTTTGTTCCCTCTCTCCACTGGAAGGCTGTTTCAGAAGCTCAGTCCTTTGATGGTTAGACACCTAATTTCCAGCCTAAATTTATACTCACTTGTGCCAGCACTATCCTTTAGCTTACATAGCTCTTCTCCCTCCCTGCCATTTACACTCCAATGTATTTATAGACAGCAATCATATCCCTTCTCGGCATTGATTAAAGTCTTATTGTTGGGGAGTGGGATCGATTGTACCAAAAGGATCTTCTTCCACATCCTTCCTGCTCAAACTTCATTGATTGTGACAGGACTGTTACAGAGGTAAATCTGCTACTTCCTTATTTTTCCCCTTTTATTTTTCCCTACAATATTAAGTTTACTGTTGAGTGGTGATACCATTTCAGGGGTATCAGCCTATCATAACATACTTTCCATTCTTCCCCATACTCTTGCTCCCCAAATGTAATCATGTTGGACATAATGCCTTAAAAGTAATCTACATCTAGACATAAAAGTATGTATGTGCTGAATGCCCTCAATAGCAGGACAGCATCTTCAGCAGATAAGATAGTAAACTATTTTTTCCTTTTTATGTTCAACAGAGCATAAAATCACCCGAAGATTTTGGTGAGCGTAAGGCAACATGTTTCGCATACACCTTTACAAATGGGGGAAGTATGGCAATGTACAGATTTTTTTTGTTGCACTTTGCACTAATTATTTTAATTGCTGTGGCATCTTTATATGCTTCAATGGTGTTACTATTATCAATTTAAAAAAAAATTAAAACATAAGCCATTTTAATGAGGTTAAAGGTGTTTTATTTTCAGACAACGTATGTTTTTATAATTTATTACATAAATGCTTAGAGGTCTGCTCGAACTCCAAATCCAGGTCCTTTAGGTGGTTCAGTCAGAGAAGTAAGACCACCAGCTGGCTCACAAGAAAAGCGTCCACTTCTGAAAAGATAAAGAGCAATCAGATTTGTTCATCAATACTCAGTATTATAGCAATCATGTTCTACTCATGAATGACACAAGTCTGACTCAATCTTTGGGCTGCCATTTTTCCTGTTTCTCTGAAGGATGAGCAGAGAGAAATGGGGGAAGCCAGACAACAGAACATAATATCTGTAAAAATACTAATGGTAAAACAAAGGCATTCAAGTAAAACGTCAAATATGGAACTTGATAACCAAAATACTTCATAGATACAAAAATTAAATCTATATGATTAACAAAAAAAACCCAGGAGCCAATGGCTTTTTTACTCCAGCAACACCAACGGCGACATCTGATTATTTGTTTCAGATCCATCTTAGATTCATATATTTCCAAGGCCAGAATTGATCATCATCATCATGATGTCTGACCTCCTTGTATAGCACAGGCCATAGAACTTCCCCAAACTCCTAGAGCATATCTTTTAGAAAAACATACAATCTTGAATACAAGAATCCACCACAACCGTTGGTAAACTGTTCCCATTGTTAATTACCCTCACTGTTAAGGCATACATTTTTAAGTCCAATCTGAATTTGTCTAGATTCAACTTCCAACCACTGGATTGTGTTATACCTTTCTCTACTAGACAGAAGAGCCCATTATCAAATGTTTGTTCCCCATATACGTATTTACAGATTATAATCAAGTTACCTCTTAACATATTTTGATAAGCTGAACAGATTGTTTTGAGTTCATCACTATAAGAGATGTTTTCTAACCCTTTAATAATTCTCATGGCTCTTCTCTGAACCCTCTCCAATTTATCTGCATCCTTCTTGAACTGTGGATGCCAGAACTAGACATAGTATTCCAGCAGTGGTCACACCAAATACAGAGGTAAAATAACTTATTCATTTGAGATTCCCATTTATGCATCCAGCAAGGATTGTATTAGCCCTTTTGGCCACAGCACTGCATGGGAACGCATGTTCAAGTGATTATACATCATGATATTGTCAGTCTTTCACAAGGGTCAAATCTAGCATAGGTTTGTAGGGATCAAAAGTCTACTAGCTAGAAGAGTTTTGGGTGATTTATGCAAAAGAAGTTTGTGATCACATTCCAGTTATCATCAGGCATCTAGCCACTTCATCTCAATTGGCACTTTCATTGGTAGTCTCAAACAGGCCAAGGACCGAAGAGTTCTGGACATGAAGCTTTCTTCTCACCTCTACACACAGCCTCTCCAGGTTCAGGTTTACGCATAAAGCAGGTCAATGTGGAAAAGCCAGTAATGCCTGTGCAGTTCAGTGAATTAATACCTTCAGTTCTAGGGTAATCAATCTGGTAACTTTTCCAAGAACTAGTCACCAACATTAAAAATAGCTTTCCTTCCAAATGGATTTCCTCTTTCATTACTCACCCCAGTAGTATACAAATACAATTTACCTTGGGCCAGGTTTGGGAACTCTGCCAGCCTTTAGTTCATCAATTATGTCATCCATATCTTTTGGTGTCAGATCTTCCTGTAAAATGAAAGAGACCATGCTATTAAAAGAAAATGTAAACAAAATCTGTAAGCAATTAAATCAAAAGTAGTATTCACAATTCCCCAAAACAACAGTTTTTACATTTTAACCAAATTCTTCATTCAGTTTTGATTCCAGCACAGATAACTGATTCTATCAGTTAATATATGCATCCAAGTTTAAGGAAGAATTAACAAACCGAAGAGATTTGAAGTTTTATGACATTCTAATGTCACTCTTAGCTATGTTACACACAAGCAACTGTTAGTTAAAATGAACTGATTTTAAGCCATTTATGTTTCTGAACCAGCACATAATAGCCATGTTTTAAAAGAGCCTATGTTCAAGTACTAGGCGCTACCATGTGAGCCAGCACTCTGATCACTCTGACACCAATTAGTTGTCCCAGAGAAGGCGTAATGGGATGATGGTAATTAAAGTTAATTACCTGATTTAGTCAGTGGAGAGGCTGGGTGAGCTAAAGAGCTAATTAGCCCATCAGCTCAAGACTTATAAAAAGGACACAGGAAGGAAGTGAGGGGGGAGAGGGACAGAGCTAGCTGAGTCCAGTGTCTCAGAAATCTTTCAAGCCCCGGGGAAACAGCCGAGAGCACAGGGAACTGCATTGTAAATAGCACTGCTGCACGGGGCTATAGAGGTGTGGGTGAAGGCAGGGCTGCCCAGAGGATTCAGGGGGCCTGGGGCAAAGCAATTTTGGGGGCCCCTTCCATAAAAAAATTACAATAGTATATTCTCGTGGGGGCCCCTGCAGGGCCTGGCGCAAATTGCCCCACTTGTTCCCCCACCCCCACCGGCGGCCGTGGGAAAAATAAACCTTCTGCATCTCAGCACAAATCCAGTTTTAAGAAAACTTCTTTACAAGATATCACTGGTTCTCAGCAAAGTGCTAAAAGGCACTAAAGCTCATTAAAAGGGTTGGACAAATATGTGCCATCAAAACTGTTTCTGGATTGAAAACTAGGAGTTTTTAAAAAGCAGAAAAAAATCACGGACAACGTCAGCTTTCCTTCAAAATTTGTTGTGGTTTTTTTAATTGAAAAGCTGAAATTAATCTGCCATAACCTGAATATGGTTTGGGATTTCAGAAGTGTGTGGCCAAATATCTGCTGCTTGCTGTGTCTGATTGTTTAAAGAAACAATAAAAAAGTTCTGCTTAAAAAAAAAAATCCAAAACTTTTTGAACCACCTCAGCTTGTGACAAAACACCTGAGCCCATCCAGTCAGAGATTTTTCCAGGTTTCTGATACTCTGCTGGCTTCCTTGACTCATATCTGTCTCCATAACTTTGGGTTCATTTAGGTTAGAATATAAGAACAGCCATACTGGGTCAAACCAAAGGTCCATCCAGCCCAGTATCCTGTCTACCGACAATGGCCAATGCCAAGTGCCCCAGAGGGAGTAAAACCTGACAGGAAACGATCAAATGATCTCTCTCCTGCCATCCATCTCCACCCTCTGACAAACAGAGGCTAGGGACACCATTCCTTACCCATCCTGGCTAATAGCCATTAATGGACTTAACCTCCATGCATTTATCTGTTTCCTAGAGACTGGCTCCATGGGGTCCCTCACAAACTGGAGACGGTTACTGTGGGTTTGTCTTTAGTATATCTTATGTACATATTCCACGAACTGAGCATTTGAGCTTGTTCCAAATCTGGGATGAGCCTATGTTGTGAAAACTGAAATGCTCAAAATAGCACATGCATGTGAATGGACATAGGGTGTTAAAATTAAATTACCCTAGGGGTTCTCAAACTGGGGGTGGGGACCCCTCAGGGGGTCACGAGGTTATTACTGGGGGCCACGAGCTGTCAGCCTCCACCTCAAACCCTGCTTTGCCTCCAGCATTTATAATAGTGTCAAATATATAAAAAAGTGTTTTTAATTTATATGGGGGGGGTCAAACTCACAGGTTTACTATGTGAAAGGGGTCACCAGTACAAAAGTTTGAGAACCACTAAATTAACCCCTCTGGAGTCTCAGGAAATGTAGGGGGTGGGGGTCCTCCCTTGGTAGGGTTGGGAAGGAGGTAGGTGGTGTAGGATATTGCTCTTCACATGTGATCCCTCCCCCAGTGACTAATTTTAAATGAAGCTACCCTCCCCTGACATGCATCTCCCCGTGGCACTGAAATTAAATATAGACTATACTTTGGCATTTGAAAAGTGAAAGGGATGGTAGCCCTAATGGAAAAGTGAACAGCTTGGCTCTTCTGCAAGCCTCAAACTGCTGAATGAGCTTTAGGGTAGGGAAGGCTGTGCCTCCGAAACAGCCTGGCCCTGCCCCCTATCCGACCCCCTCCCACTTCCTGCCCTCCGACTGACCCTCCCCCTCAGAATCCCCGACCCATCCTGCTCCTTGCCCCCCACCGTCCCCCAGAGACCCTCCACTACCACCCCAGGACTCCACCCCTGCTCCCTATCCCCTGACTGCCCCAACCCCTATCACCCCCTCACTGAGTCCTGACAGACCCCGGGAATGCCCACGATCCAACCCTCCCGTTCCCCCAACCTCTGCCCCCAGGACTCCCTGCCGCTTAGCCAACCCCCCCAGCTCAGGCCCCTTACCCCTGGCTCCCGTCTCACCCGGAGCCTCAGCGCATCCAAGAGCTTCGCTTGACAGAGGCAGCCTGTCTCCAGCGGGGCGAGCTCTGCCCCGCTCAGAGCCGCGTGGTCAGAGGGCAGGACCCGAACCCCTCCCAGCTCAGAGCCACGTGGTATGGGGGCAGGGCTGGGAGCTCCACGCTGAGCTCAGCTCCCTCCCCTCGGCCTGGAGCTTGCTGCCCCGCCCCCTCACCACATGGCTCTGAGCTGGGCGGGGCTCAGGGGCCCCGCCGGAGCCATGCTGCAGCTGTCCGGGACACTGCTGGATAGGCTGAGGCTCCGGGAGAGGAGAAGGGAGGCTCAGCCATGCTCGTGGGGGCCCCTGCAGAGCCTGGGGCCTATTACCCCACTTGCCCCCTACCCCCCGCCCCCCGGCCGTCCTGGGTGAAGGGAACAAACTGCATGGTGTGAATACACAACCAGTGAAGTTGGAATGGTTTCTGTGGTATTAGAAGGCAGGAGCAGAGTATGCCCTGTTACATGTGGGCGCTTATCAGAGTTTGTGATTCCCCCATCCATGGTGGCAGAGGATCAGACGGGGAGCCAGTGCGAGGATTCAGCATCAGGGCAATGGAGGAGAGTCTGCAATGGTTGGCAGAGCAACTAAAGGAGAACCGAGACCATGCGCTCATTCCAGCAATCCCACCAAATGGAAAAGCAGTCCCTCGCTGCATAGCAGGCTGAGCTGCTGAATAGCCTGCAACACAGAACCTGGTGAATCCTGTGACTGAACAGCAGTAGTTCCTGGGGGTTACCCTGGGCAAAATGGGCCCAGTGGATGACCCTCACACATTTTTAGTGACTTCTGAGATGGGATAAGGGATCATAGGTCTTCTGGGTGGCATCCTATATATCAGGGGAAGCCTAGGCAGCCTATATGGCCCTGTGCAAGGAGCAGACCCACAACTATGATGTGGTAAAGGCAGTCATCCTAGATAGGGTAGGCCTTTTGGCAGAAAAATACAGATTTTATGCCACTAGGTGGTCTTATGGAGTATGGCACTTAACTTTTGCAGAAAGGCTAACTGACTGGGCTAAGCCCAGATATTCAAGGTGTGGAGGAAAATAGCAGCAGCCATAATATTGGAAAAATGTCTCCAGAGCTGCGTCAAAAACACATGCATTTGAGTCTGAAGGCAGCAGTCAAACTCACAGAAGAGTTTGTGGAAGCAGACTTCTCCAAGAGAGATGTCCAGCCATTTCAGAGACCAGACTCAAGGAAGAAGGGAGGCAACCTGATCATAACATGGGCAACCATTTGTGTGGTTTGTACCAATGGCTTCCTCTAATAAGCATAGTCTGTAACACAAACCCATGACTTAATATTCCTTTCTGCTGCCCTCTTCTCCCTCCCCTCCTTCCAGACAAAAACAAGGAGGGTGGGGAGTGGAACATCACTGCCTCTTGTATACAGGCAGGAATTATTCAATTTACTGGTGTGGAGAGTGCACAATGTTAGTGCGGTGACAAACTACAGTATACACTTACAACTGGCTTCAGAATTACTCATCTGATACTAAAAACAATGCTATGTTGCATATTTTTGATATTCAAACCATAAACTGTACAAATACAGGGATTTCTTTAAGATTTCTGCAGTCAGACCACAAACTGCACAAAGCCCCTATGAAAAAAGGGTTTGATTCAAAAATAAAGAAGGGAAGATTGAAGGCTTCCATCAGTACAGGGCAGAGTTAAAGAGGCTTGGATGTTTTTTGTAACCTTAACTTGGAATGGCCTAGTTTTATTAATGTTTGGTGTTTGATATCACCAATATTCCCGAAAAACTTTTCAAGCAATTGAATCACTGATACGTATTTTCACCCTTAATCCCAATTTAATGAAGACTTTTGTCTAGGAATTTTTCGAGATAGTGGGAAATAGCTGTAATATGACTCAATTGAGATAGACATGGAGAATGCCATTTAAGGCTTGGAGCTTAGCTTCTTCTGTCCTATAGTAAAGCGCATAAGGGTATGGTCTAGTACTTTTCTATGAATTCTTCCACAATTGTCTTAGGCTACGTCTAGACTACCCGCCGTATCGGCGGGTTAAAATCGATTGCTCGGGGATCGATATATCGTGTCTCATTTAGACGCGATATATCGATCCCTGAGCGCGCTTATATCGATTCCGGAACTCCTCCAACCCCAACGGAGTTGCAGAATCGACAGGGGGAACCGCGGACATCGATTCCGCGTGGTGAGGACGGGTGAGTGATCCGATCTTAGATATTCGACTTCAGCTACGTTATTCACGTAGCTGAAGTTGCGTATCTAAGATCGATTTCCCCCCGTAGTGTAGACCAGCCCTTAGAAAGCATACTAGATTAGGCCACAGACTTCTTAAGAACTTGAAATGAGTGATTAGCTCCCTTCATCACATATAATGCACACTGGACCAGGCCTAGGACTCTTCAAGTCTTTTTGCACAGCAAGCTATGGAAAGCATACTGGGTTACACTGATCTACAGCTGCACAGCTCCTATCCCACAGACATTCTTAGACCAGGGTTCCAAGCACCTAGAGCCACGTCAGAGTCTCAAATACCTGGTCCCCTGTCACTGTACCAAGTGATCAAAGTCACTGTGATGGCTTGAGTGTCTTTGGAAGCTTTTCTGTGTTTCTTTTATCTGGGAAAAATGCATCACCCTATCATGCCTTAGTCTCATCAGCATATCTGTTTGGAAAGCGCATCGCTAACATGGTGCCCAGCAGTACCCTACTCTTGCACATCATATCTGTGTAGGAGTGTGTGCTGGTGGGTACACTGCGGCACAGTATCTGAACTAACCGCCTGGTGAACTCTGCAAAGTCATCAGCAAACTGGTAAGCTTCTAGCTAAACCCATAAGTAATCTAATATTCTTATTTCAACATTAACTTAAAATTTGACTGTAAAGTACAGAAATTTGAAGTGCACTGAATCTTGACTTAATTATAAATGCCTTCCAGTTGCTTTCTCAAACTAGGACTAAGTGTCAATTTTTTAAATATATACAGATTTTCGTGGGGAGGAGGCGGGGGAGGGTTTTTGGTTTTTTGGGGAGTTTTTTTTAGTTTTCTTATTTTACAAGTGGTTTCTCTAAACTTCAGTTTTGGTAGAAAACTTTTCTGTTCTCCACTTCCCTAACGATCAGTTTCCACTGTGGCCCACCTATGCAAGAAAAAGGCTTAGAGATATTTTAAAATAAATAAAAACTCACATCTCCAGCAGTCACTTGATACCGTTTTAAGCCAAATTGCTATTCTGAAATTCTTGTTTAAAATATTTATAACTTTACATTACAGTTCAAACACCTAAACTCTGACCTTGTTCACTAGGACTAGATTAATCCAATGGTATGTTCCCCCTCTCTTCTTTTTTCCATTTTTATGCTTTCTAGTAACAAAAATTAAAAAACCAACCCAAGACTTCTTGGACTCTTGATATTTTTAATGTCACATAACTTACAAACCTGTGTCTGATTTACTTAAAATTGGCTAGAAAGACGTATACCATGTTCACAGAAATCATGTTGATAATGATGTTGAAAATATTATTCTGAGAGGGAGGAAGGGAAGGGGTAAAGGAGAGGGCTCACAAAATAATCAAGGAAAATCTCTTTTATAATAGAAACTGAATTTGCTAAGGCTGCTACCACTCCAGAATATGTTTACATTTAAAAAAAAATGCTATCAGTTAAAGGAAACAAACAATCAGAGGAGAATATCACTCAGAGTGAAAGAACTTCAAAGACTGAAAAAGGATTTGATAGAGGGATTTTATTAATAATAATCCCAGAGAACCAAATCCTCCTTCAGCTAAAAGGTGTCTATAAAAGTGTCCTCATTCTAACGCCTGGATACCCCAGAATGTATTTCAGTTCTCTTTCTTCATGATCTTTTTACGAAAATATGCGAACATAAAAAAAAATTCCACTGGTCTCAGGAACTTTACCTATATTACAGTGCGCTGATGTGTATTTTCATGTAAAGGATTTCGTGTCACTAGAAGATTTTCCAGCTCATGAACTGTCCCTCTCCCACAAAATGAGAGCGTCTTCTCTTTACATTGATAATTATGCCTAGGGAAGTCCTTTTCCAATATCATTTTGGGACAAGCCACCCACAGTGTAGCAATATAAATTATCAAATTAATAGGTCAATTAATAACTTATATTGAACTACTAGAATTTCATAATCTAAAACAATGACAATCATTTAGTGTAATAATTAACATACCAGTTAAACAAAACATTGTACCTTTCAAACAGAATTAAATACTTACATAATAATTATCATTTATTTGTACCATCGGTGCATTTACACAAGCGCCTAAACATTCAACTTCTACCAGTGTGAAAAGTTTATCAGGTGTCGTTTCCCCAACTTGTATACCTACAGTAATAAGGAATATTAGGTTAAGCGGTGATTAATACATTTAACGCAAAACCTTAAATATTTCACAGCTAATCTATTACTGTTATTTCACTTCATGTTGTAAAACATTTGTACCACATTTTTACATGATTTAGACTATTTTCCTAATGTCAACACTTAACAGCTCCAAGATGCTTCCCATTAAGTAAAAAAAGCTTCACAGACTGAAACCCCTCGGATACATTTTAAAACCTGATTTACAGACCTGCTTCCTATTTCACAAACACATTTTGTAAACAAATTGTAGGTATTATTGATTAATTGTAGAACTACTGTTCTATTTTTAGGAAGCAATGCAATAGGAGAAGTTACTTTAAAAGGGATTATATATTACAGCAGCATGGTGGTCAGAACCTTGCATATTCAGGCATTAAAGGCCCCAATCCTGCTAAGAGTTGTGTATGAGCTTAACTTTAATACCATAAGTAGTGCTACTGATATGCATGACCAGTGCTAGGTCAATTAGAATATTGTCATTGATTTAAAGAGGATCAGTACTGGGCATAAATCATCAATGCGTTAAGAATTATTACAATGAAACTACGCAAACAAAATTAGATGAATAGCAGCTGGGAAAAAACAAGAGAAATCACGATTTTGTAAATATGGTCAATTTCTGTAAGGCTAGCTGTAGCAGTGAAATGTATTTCATTTCAAACTATACTCTCTGGAACAGCTTCATGAAATACTTTTTCAGGTGGCTCCCAGGGGACTACAAAGAGCAGTGCATGCCATATTTTATCCAAACAAATTCCATTTTGATAGCAGGTTACAAAAAGAATGTCATCTTAATGTCAGATCCACAGAATTATGTCAGCCAGGTATATTTTCAGTCAATATTTAAGGAACTAATTTTTTAAATAATAATGATCCAAAATTACTAAGTATTAAAAAGATTATATTCTATACCAGGATAATTGCTATGCAGACTGTTTTCATTATGTTAAATTCAGCTACACTACTCCTAAAAGCATACAGCCTATATTCAACGACATTATAGCAAGCCTGTCAAAAGTTATTATTATTATTTAACAAGAAGCATTCATGACATTTTGTGTACATATGCAAAAGCACACATATTATAAGGCAAAACAACTGGAAGAAGTCATATGTACTCTAGGAGATTGCAGTGGCTTCCTACTTGGTTCCTGGTGAAATTCAAGTTATTGGTTTTGACCTATAAAGTCTTTCATTATTTGGGAGCTGTGTATCTTAAAAACTGCCTATGTTTTAAAAACTGACACCAAAGATTGGTTGAGATTCTTGTGCTGCCAGTTCTTAGATATGACCACTTGTGGCTGGAGACAGACCATCCAACAAGACAGCCTTTGACTCTTCTTACCTGATTTAACAAGCAAAGGTTTTTAGTGGGAGTTACCTTCAGGACACCTTACAATTCCTAGCTGTTTTGATTGTTTGATGGGGGAGCCCTTCTGGCTGCATTGTCTATCCTTTTTAGCAGCTCTTTATTTGCTGGCACTTGTACTGTAATTTATAGTAAGTAATATACATAGCAGTGTTTGAGAAGTGTAATGTACAAATGTGAACAGTTACAACAACCTTAGACAATCACTTCACTAATTTCCTGATTTTATTATTTTATCTGTGCAACCTTAATATTAAATTGTAGATCTTTTTAATTCAATTTCCTTGTTTAAAACAATTAAGAGGGGAATAAATCACTTGTGCTTAATAGCAACACTATTAAAATGGTCCCCATTAGACAAGTTCACAGCATGGTGTGTTGATATCACTCCTTTTCCTGTGTTTTAATTTGGTTGCAGAGAATTCTCTCTTACATTTTGGGGGTACTTATCTTTGCTACAGAAAATCCCCAACTTTTCATGATATATCTTAGAATTTCTGGAATATTGTAGAATGCAGGAAACACTGCAAAACCTTAAAATTGAGGAATAAAAATGTTTTACACAGTTTCAGTTTTTTTCTTGTCCTTAATGTTAAGACAGTTATTTTAGAGAATTGAACTGGGTATTACAGCAAGACATTTACAATCTCTCTCATATCAGTTTTCCTGGCAACTCCTGTTCCTAACAGACTATGGAGGGAGAACATGCACTGAGAGGTCACAAATGCTTGGGGCTTCTTTAGGCTCTGCTAAAATTCTTAACAGATGCCCATGGAGCATATTTAGAAATGTTTTTTCCCCAAATAACTTTTTAGTTTTCCCCCTCCAAGAAAAGGCATTAGTTCTCGGTGAGTACTGTGTTGTTACAATTTAAACTTTAGACATCAGAAAAATCTGAACTTAAAAATTTTTTTAACACTGGAAAAAAAACACAATATCAATTTGCATCATACCAAGCTTCTTCTGAATGGCCTCCAGTATGCCATCAGAGTCTCTCAGCATGCAAGGTGTAGTTGTGCAGATCTGAATATGATATTTTCCAACCGGCTTCCGATTATACATTGTATAGAAAGTTGCTACTTCATATACTCTCATGGGAGGCATCTGTAAAACTTCAGCAACCTATAGTATGGGGAAGAAATTTTTTTTCTAATTTTTATTTTTGTAGGGCATTACTAGAATAATTTCAGCTAAATGCAGTATTTTCAAAAGCACTAATTATATTAATTCTGGTTCACAACACTGTAGCAGTATACAAATGAAAAAATACAAAAATTACTTCTGCATTCTTGTGTTCTGAAGATAGCCATAACAGATCACCACTATGAGTCTCAGACCTTTGACAAGTGACAGACAGAAATGTATATAGTTCATGTTTCTGAGCTATTAAACCTTCTCATCAGCAGTAACCAGGCACACACTGACTTAGATGTACCAACAGCAGATATCCCAAATAAAATACTTAAAAATAATCCAAACTAACAAAATTTAATCTATGATGCTGGCAGACCAGGTGCCAGCTCATGCCCAGGCCCCAAGCCTCACTGAACAGTGCATAACAAGACACCAGTCTGACACACCTTTCTGTTAATATTGCTAAAACACGGTATTAGACTTGTAAACATGCATTTAGTGTTTAGATTTCGTGAAATATTTGTAAATTGCTGCATGTGTTATCCTCACTTATAAAATCTGTAACCCATGCGATAAGGTAATACTTAAGTATTTGTTCTGCAACTAAAAATGTTTGTTCTGAAACTGTAAATCCAGTCAGGAAAGAAATATCACCAAGTGTGAAATAATGCTTTGCACCCAGGAAGAAGAAAGTGTCATCTTCCCCCTCCTCCCCCCGCCAAAAAAAAACAAGAAACAAAAACAAAAACAAAAAAGGTCTATAGACATCAGACAAGCCATTGTGGACAAAAGATTTTGTTGACTGCTTCCCTCAGAGCCCTGAAAAGGGTGTGCCCAAGCCTTCATCCCATCACAGCTTGAACACCAGGGAAGGGAATAAAAATGCCTGTGAAAGAGAATTTATTATTTCTGTGGTGCTTTACCTCTGAGGGTAGAGGATTTCTAAGCATAAGTAAGGAGGTCCCAGCTGTTTTGCCTGGGTTAGCTCTAAAAGACTGTCTGCTTACTATAGAAGCTTCTATTATCTTTCAAAATCTAACTCATTTGTGTGTGTACGTGTACCTGCTTTAACATTGTAAATAACTCATTTCTTTTTCCTAGTTAATAAACCTTTAGTTAGTTTGTTACAGGACTGGCTATAAGCATTGTCTCTGGTGTAAGATCTAAGGTGCAAATTGACTGCTTGATCTTTAGGACTGGGAGTAACCCAAATATTGATGTGATTTTTGGTGTAAAGCAACTATCACAAAGTCAAGCTTGCTTAGGTGGCAAGATAGATAGGAATCATAGAATATCAGGGTTGGAAGGGACCTCAGGAGGTCATTTAGTCCAACCCCCTGCTCAAAGCAGGACCAATCCCCAGACAGATTTTTGTCCCAGATCCCTAAATGGCCCCCTCAAGGATTGAACTCGCAACCCTAGGTTTAGTAGGCCAATGCTCTAACCACTGAGCTATCCCTCCCTTAGAGGATAGTCTGTGATTCTAAGGTAAGACTGTGACTGAGATTTCGGGAGCTCAAACTTGTTACTAGGTTGGTGAAATCTAATTATAGGTGGTGCACAGCCAGTTTGGAGTTTCTGCCCTGCTTCCTGACAGTCTGCACTAAGGATGGCACTCTCAGTCGTAAGCCACTGCAGGCAGCATGACAACATCAAAAATAATTATTTGCTGGAATGAAAATTGAAAGCACTGGAGAACTTGGTCAGAGTACAAATAACTGTATCACTGAATGATATTGTTTCCGAGCCTCCGCATTACAGCAAACCTCATTTTAAGCTGGGTCCTACAAATGATCAACTAAATGGAAAAGGACTTATAGGACCTCCATGCACTTATAGGACCTCCAGCTTAATGTCACTTCATCTGGCAAACATGACTGAGAAGATCGTAAAAACTACTAAAGCAATACAGTGATCACCTATCAAAGCCATAGGACTGGGTTTTTTCGTTTTTTTTTTTTCCTGAAATGACTCTTCTCCCAGAGATGTTTTGGAAAGTGTTTTTTATCTCTTGAAGGGGCACATGAGGAGACAGGAGTTGAAACAGCTACATTATTCCCAGCAAAACTCTGGGTTATTTATGAAGAAAACGTCTACATTTCCGTTACATTACTTTACCTCTGAGCGCCTCCTGCATGCCGCTGAACAGCTGTTCCCTGGCATGCAGGAGGTACCGGGAGGGAGGTGGAGGAGTTGATCAGTGGGACCTGTGAACTCCCTGGAGTACCCTCACAGACCTCCAGGGGTCCGTGGACCCCCGTTTGAGAAATGCTGGTCGAGAGCACTGTTTCTCCCACATACTCCAGATAAAGTATTACATACAGCTGAAGCACAGACAGGATTCTCTCCTAACTGAAGAAAAGGAGTCTAGCCAGTACTTTGTCCCTCTCTCCTTTCCCATCAGCAGTGAATCTCCCACACCTCTGCTTCAACCTTCTTCATTAAAGATCATAGCAAGTCTGAATAAAGTTCACTTAAGTTTTGCTTTGCTGATACTTTTGGAGTTTCTAGTATTAAGCAAGCATTATGTGCAGAGGCAGGATTCTCCTACAGGGAAATTACTGAATTTCTGGGATTCTCATGATCCTGTGCCAAAATTTAAATTCTTGAATTAACATTTTAGTATCAAAATTATAATTTTCTTGTCCTATTAGTAAAGCTAAGATTTAGCTCAAAAACTAGTAACAGTAATGCTTTTTAAAAAAATAGATTAAATACCTTGTTCATCGCTGATATGGGCAACCATCCATTCTGTCTCTGGGCCAGATCTAGTACTGGAATCACAGCAGCTGATCTATGTCCCTCTGGGTAGTTGTTTACTATTGCTTCTATTCTCTAGTTTAAAAAAAAAAGTTTACAACACTTATTTAAGATTCAGATTTGGATACTTAACATGCCCTTTTCTCCATACCTTATAGTTTTCAGGTGTGAAATCAAATGGAGTATCTGGGTTATTTTCAGGAGTATCTCTGTGCTGCAAGGAAAAAAAGGAAATAAAGATATCAAAATATGATTTTACACACACACACACACACACACACACACTCTTTAAAGCCAGAAGGGACCATCACGATCATCTAGTCCAGTGATTCTTCAACTGGGGTGCATGCACCCCCTGGGGGTGCGAGATGCCCTTTCTGGGGGTGCATGACATGCCAGATTTTTTTTAGAAGGTAAATCATCGAACACACAAATTAAGCACAGGCACATAAGTATAAACTACTTTGTTTAATCAAACCTATGTATTTATTAACATTATGCACTTTTTAACCATTACTGTAATATAAAAACAAAAAACATATCTAGGTTTAAAGAATGGAACTACTTCAACGATTTTTGATAAGGAGTGCAAGAACATATTTTGAGAACCAAAGGGGTGCAGGCTGCAGTAAAGGTTAAGAACCACTGATCTAGTCTGACCTCCTGAACATCACAAGTTACAGAACCTCACCCACCCACTCCTGCAGTAGGCCTTAGCCTCGGGCTGAGTTACTGAAGTTCTCAAATCTTGATTTAAAGACCTCAAGTTACAAGAATCCACCATTTTCTCTGCTTCAAGACAGCAAATGTCCTCTGCCCCAGGCTGCAGAGGAAGGCAAAAACCTCCCATTGTTCTCTATCAGTCTGACCTGGGAGCAAATTCCTTTCTGACCCCAAACATGGCAATGAGATCCTGAGCATATAAGACCCACCAGACACACACCTGGGAAAGAATTCTCTGTAGTTACTCAGGACCTTCCCTCTCTAACAACCCATCTCCAGCCGTTGCAGATATTTACTATTAGCAGTCATGGATGGACCACATGCCATTGTAACCAATCACATCGTACCATCCCCTCCATAAGCTCAATATTGAAATAAGTAAGGTTTTTTGGTCCCCATTACTCCCCCTGGAAGGCTGGTCCAAAACTTCACTCCTCTGATGGTTAGAAACCTTCGTCTAATTTCAAGCCTAAATTTACTGATAGCCATTTGTTCTTGTGCCAACATTAGCCCTTAATGTAAATAACTCCTCTCCCTCCCTGGTGTTTATCCCTCTGATATACTTCTAGAGCGCAATCATATCTCTCTTCATCTTTCATTCTGTTAGCCAAGCTTCTCAAATCTCTATTTGTAAGGCAGGTTCTCCATTCCTCCGGTCATCCTAGTAGCCATTCTCTGCACCTGTTCCAGTTTGAGTTCATCCTTCTTAAACATGGGAGACTAGAATTGCACACATTTCCAGATGAGGTCTCACCAGTGCCTTGTATAATGGCAATAACACTTCTCTATCTCTACTGGAAATCTCTTCTCTGATGCATCCGAGGATTGCATTAGCCTTTTCATGGCTACATCACATTAGCTGCTCATAGTCATCCTGTGATTGACCAATGCACCCAGGTCTTTCTCCTCTGTCATTTCCAACTGATATGTTCCCAGCTTACAACAAAAATGCTTTTTGTTAGTCCTCAAGGGCACTTTGCACTATTAAATGTCATCCCATTTCCATTGCTCCAGTTTTCAAGGTTGTCCAAATTTTCTTGTCTGATACTCTGATCCTTCTCTATATTGGCAATATCTCCCAACTTTGTCATCATGCACAAATTTTATTAGCACACAGCCATTTATTGTTCTAAAGTCATTAAGGAAAACATTAAAGATCAGTCCCAAAACCAATCTTTGAGGAACTCCCTAATAAACTCCCTCCAATCTGACAGTTCACATTCCAGCATGAGCAGTTAGAGTCGCCCCTTTATTCAGTTCCTTACCCACCTTTCAATTCTCATATTAATTCCCATCTTCTCCAATTTAACCAATAATTTCCCACATTGAACCGTACAGGTAGATCAGACTGCATTTCCTTTGTCTACAAAAATCAGTTATCTCAAAGAAAGATCAGGTTGGTCTGGCACGATATACCTTTTATAAAACCATGTTGGTATTTTATCCCAATTACCATTAACCTCTATGTCCATAACTACTCTTTCAAAATTTGTTTTAAGACCCTGCATACAATTGAGGTCAAACCAATGGACCTGTGGTTTCCCAGATCACTTCCCCACTTCCCCTCCCCCCACCTTCTTAAATAGAGGTCTGGGGTCGGCAACCTTTCAGAAGTGGTGTGCTGAGCCTTCATTTATTCACTCTAATTTAAGCATTCCCGTGCCAATAATACATTTTAACATTTTTAGAAGGTCTCTTTTTAGAAGTCTATAATATATAACTAAACTATTGTTGTATGTAAATATGATTTTTAAAATGTTTAAGAAGCATCATTTAAAAATTAAATTAAAATGCAGAGCTCCCCGGACCGGTGGCCAGGACCCAGGCAGTGCGAGTGCCACTGAAAATCAGGTTGCCTACCCCTGATATAGATGCTATATTAGCAATTTTCCAAACACAGGGTACAACCCAAAGTTCACAGATACATTAAAAACCCTTGCTGTTGGGCCTGCAATTTCATGTACCAGTTCCTTTAACATTCTTGTATGGAGATTACCTGGAGACCCCCAGATATGGTCCCATTAAATCTGTTTTTGAAGAAAATTCAGGATATTTTAATAAGGGATTCTCATATCTATAAACACTAAACTATCTACTATTTCAGATAAGTTTGCAAGCATTTAAAATCTCACCTTGAATTTTAACTCTTACATGTCAGAAGTTGGGACTCTAATATTAAATGTTAGGCCAGCAACTATGAAAATTTGTATTAGTAGTTAAAGGAAAAAATATATAACTGCACAATAGTTTCTTTTTACACAAGACTGGAACTAATTAGGTTTTCAAAGTGAGAGATTCTGTGACAACAGTAAGGTCAGATCCATGAATCCTGGCTCTTAATCTTACCAGCCTTTATTAAAAGGCATCTTATCCAGACACATTAGCCTATACTACATAGTTTCAATATAATAATAAATAATCTGATTTGACAAAAACATTTCAAATAAGAAAAATTCACAGTATTCCTGCAAATTCCTAAATCACTCTTAGAAAGTTATCAAAAATTAATAATGCGACATTTAGTCTTTAATCTCAAAATGGACATCAGACACAATACAAAGTATTCTAATATCCAAAAGCATAATTTATTACACCACTATGCCATTTGCAAATTTGTGTCCAAATTGATCCTAGTTGCCCTGATTAAAATAGAAAGGTACTATGCCTATTTTCAGTTTCTCTCAGACATAAAATTAAAAATTCCCATCTGAAGGTATTTGCTGTTTTTGTAATGTTTTATTTCTTCGCTCTAAATCAGAGAAAATTTCTGGATTTAGAAGGTTTATCACTAAGGCCCTGATTCTGCTCCTGACTACATGGGTAGATCCCTGTACCCATGCAGAGCTCCACTGAAGTCAATAGAACTCAGCAAGGGCACAGGGTTCGGATGACATATAAACTGCAACACTGATACCTAAAGAAGTACTTCGCTATTTTTAAACAGGAAACCCCCTTCACGCGGGATCATTTCAAGACATTAGGATGAGCATTTTTAAAAATAAAGTCTTCTGGGCATTTTAGTGTGAACTGTAAAGATTTTTAAAATAGAAATAAATTGCCTTTTAAGCAAAACAGGCCACCCTTTATTTTAAATCATCTGAATTAAATTATGAATTTTGGCCTCTGAAAAATCAGTCCAAGCAGTAACAGGCTGAGCTGAAGAGCTGTGTGTAAGTTTGTCTCTCTTATCATAGAACATCAGGGTTGGAAGGGACCTCAGGAGGTCTTCTAGTCAAACCCCCTGCTCAAGGCAGGACCAGTCCCCAGACAGATTTTTACCCAAGTTCCCTACATGACTCTCTCAAGGATTGAACTCACAACCTTAGGTTTAGCAGGCCAATGTGCAAACTACTGAGCTATCCCTCCCCCCTTAACAGAAGTTGGTCCAATAAAAGATATTACCTCACCCACTAAGCAATCTGAAACATGCTTCAGCCACCAGGGTGGATAAAAAAATCAAGACTATCCACCTTCAAGATCACCATCATTTTCTATAGTTTCAGAGTTATATGCCAACAATAGTGTTTCAGTCACATCACGTATGTCACTGTAGCAAAAAAAAAAAAAACAATAAAAATAATACACAAAATCTCCATCATCCAGAAACAACTATAGATAAATTTGTCATAAGAACCAACAGATTACAAAAAGAGGTAATTGATGAAAAAATTGCCTGCTTTGTTTATGCAACAAAATCTCCTTTCCGTATGATTGAGAACCCACACTTCATTAACATGGTTCAATCATTAAGACCAGGACACAGTCCACTCAGCAGAGCAGATGTCTCAAGCAAATTGCTGGATAAAGTGTATGAAAGAGAAATTGAGCACTATGCAAAAGGTCTAGAGGGTAAAACTGTTAACTTGAGTCTTGATGGGCGGAGCAATGTCCACAATCTTTAGAAATCTCACATTGGTACCTTCTTTGCATTTTGTCAAATCTGTAGTGTAAGTGTTCTTAAAATAAACAATATGAGCTAGGTCATCCAAGACGGCTATAACATGAAATATATAGCATAAGGATAAAACAGCAGGAAACCTACAATTCTCCGCCAAGGAGTTCAGTCAAATTTAATTAATGCAGTTTTTCTTTTTTAAATGAGCATCATCAGCATGGAAGCATATTCTCTGAAATGGTGGCCAAAGCATGAACCTGCAAACGAATGTTTAGCATATCTGGCAGTAAATATCTTGCATGCCAGCTACAAAAGTGCCATGCAAATGCCTGTTTTTACTTTCAGGTCACATTGAAAATAAGAAGCGGGCAGCATTATCTCTAGGGTCCCACCAAATTCACGGCCTTGAAAAACACGTCACAGACCAAGAAATCTGATCTCCTCATGTGAAATCTGGTATTTTGTGTGCTTTTACCCTATACTATACATATTTCACGGGGGAGATTGGCGTTTCTCAAATTGGGGGTCCTCACCCAAAAGGGAGTTGCAGGGGGGTCACAAGGTTATTTCAGGGGCGGTCACGGTATTGCCACCAACGTTCCCTCTGTTTTCAATTCCATGTGCGGAATACCTTGGTGCACATAAAAAAAAATGTAAGTACAGATGTGCACCACCAATAGAAACAAAAAACCTAGATATAATATATATATATATATATATATATATATATATATATATATATATATATTTATTTTAAAAGTTACAGTACGGATAATTACTCCATCCACGACAAGTTAGGCATTTTAGAACTCACTACTCAAAGAATTAAATTTAAGTGTAAGAGAAATAAAAATTATGAAATGCACAGACCAGTCAAAACACTAAAATAACACACTTTGAAAGAATGAAATTACAGGAAATATATGTGCATTGTAGGAAGTACCAAGAAGAAGTAACACCACCACAAGTGTGAGAGAGAGTGAGTGAGTGTAAATATGCTGGCTGCTGGGGAAATTTCTGAGAGACACTGTGCATTGTCTCTTTAAGGCACTCACTGAAAGCTCTCCTACTGTCCTAAATCTGAGCCCTGTCTCTGCTGCTCCTGCTCTGCGGAGATGGGGTACCTGTGCAGCGGCGGGGTGAAGGGGAGAGACACAGAGGCTGTGTGAGCTGGCTTTTGGGGAAGTCTCAGAGACAGTGCGCTGTCTCTTTAAACAAGACACTCACCGCCCGGAGTCTTCAGACCTCAGCAGCTAAGTCCTGAGCCAGGCTGTCCACTCTGCCCTGCTCTGCAGAAATGGGGAACAGGAGCAGGGGGACACCCTGACATCAGCATCCTCCTTCCCTGCTCCCCCCCACACACACTCTGCACAGCGAGCGGGAGGGTCCTGGGAGCAGCTGCAGGAGCAACCTGGCTGCAAAGCAGCAGGGGGGAGGGCACCTGAACACATGCTGCTGGATGCACACACACTCTGCTAATAAGCTGTGTGTCACTTGCCTTATTTCTGCACTGCTCCTGACACAGCTCTGCCTTCAGAGCTGGGATCCCAGCCAGCAGCTGTCACTCTACAGCTGCCCAGCTCTGAAGGCAGCGCCACCACCAGCAGCAGCGCAGAAATAAGGGTAGTAGTACCGCAACACCACCCCCAATAACCTTGTGCCCCCTATAAATCCTTTTTGGGTCAGGACCCTACAACATCGTGAAATTGACCAAAATGGACTGTGAATTTGGTAGAGCCCTAATTATCTCCCATATATGTAAACAAACTTGTTTCTCTTAGCAATTGGCTGAACAAGAAGTAGGACTGAGTGGACTTGTAGGCTATGAAGTTTTACATTTTTTTTTGTTACATAACTGAACTCAAAAATAAAACATTTACATTTATAAGTTGCACTTTCACAATAAAGACAGTGCACTACAGTACCGTATGAAGTGAATTGAAAAATACTACACCTCTACCTTGATATAACGCTGTCCTTGGGAGCCAAAAAAAATCTTAACACGTTATAGGTGAAACCTTGTTATACTGAATTTGCTTTGAGCCACCAGAGTGCGCAGCCTCGCCCCCCCCCCGGAGTACTGCTTTACCGCGTTATATCCAAATTTGTGTTATATCGGGCAGCGTTATATTGAGGTAGCGGTGTATTTCTTTTGTTTAGCATTTTTATAGTACAAATATTTAATCAAAAATATAAAGTGAGCACTTTACAGTTTGTATTCTGTGTTGTAATTGAAACCAATATATTTGAAAATGTAGAAAAGCTTCCAGAATATTTAATAAATTTAAATTGACATTCTATTGTTTAACAGCGCGATTAAAACTGCTATTAATCCCAATTAATTTTTTTAATCCTGATTAATTTTTTTTTAGTTAATCACGTGAGTTAACTGTGATTAAATCTACAGCCTTAGTTTTCCATTTTCTGGTGTTTGTGAGGAGACAGACTTAGGTTCTTGTTCCAACAAGATCAGTATGAATGGTTTGGTTAGTGCTATATTGTTTTTTCCTGCATACTAAATAGTCTCTTTGAAAACTCATCTAGTATCAGGAGAGGTTTCTTTCTTGTTTTGTTGAAATATGCATTTGATTTCAGAGAGGGAAAATGACTAAAAGGGTAATTCACCACACATCTGAAAGACCTACTTATGTTTCACATAATGCCCTCTGATCTTCTTTTCAATTAGAGCCTGATCCAAAGCCTACTGAAGTCAGGACTGTCTTTCGATTGACATCTGGGCTTTGGATCACGTCCTTGAAGTGTACCTTGGAAGATTAAGATCTGAGTTTACGGTCTGTTGAAATCCCACCCATAACAGCTAGCAAGTTTAGAAGTGAGGGCATCTGGACACCAGTATGCAGGAAACAGGAACTGGCAGCATGCATGTAGTGGCATATAAGAAGGTAAGACTGAGTTTTTCTTCCCATATATGAATTCATATCCAGAATATGCCAACAGAACCAACCACCCCCAGGGGAGTACGACATTCATATACTCAGACTCACAACTGATTTAGCCATTTTACAATGTCTCCCTGCATAGTTTGTAGTTTCCTTATTTAAACACACATCCACCGAAAAGTTACATTTGCTAAATATTATGGAGACTACTTCCCCATTCAAAGTGCTACATATATAAATGCTAAAATTAACAAAACTAAACATTCTCAAACTGCATGTTGATAGTATGTGCTCCTACTTCAATTCCAAATTATGTAAGCCCCAACTGGAATATACTTATCTGTTTACAATTAATTTCCCTTTCTGATAAGAATTATAGAAAAGGTAATCTGATATACTAAATATACATTACTTTTAGAGAGTAGTTTATATTTAGTATACATTAGACCCATCTGTACAAATTGAAAAATAGTATAAAAAGCAAAGAGGAATACAAATTGGGTTGTTTTAGGTAGTCTCTCCCCCTTTCATTAGATTTCTCTACATAAGGAGTCTGATTCTGCACTACTGAAGTCAATGGGAATTTTGCTATTGACTTAAATGGAAGCAGGATTGGGGCCTTAAATGAGGGTGAGGAGAGAAAAGAACATTTTTTGGAAATAGCATGCAAGAATAAAGACAACAAACTTGATCTGTGGATGACAAAACATTCAGCAGTCCTCTTAAACAGTTCAATTGTTATTTCTGCACTCCTGGCATTCCATGAATGTAGAGGCTGCCATTACATCTTGGAAGAATATTTTGTTGTAAATTCTATTTTCAACTCGTCAGGACATGCACTATTGTAACTGAGGATTTTCCTGAATTTGGGAAATTCCATCTTTGGATTTTAAGATTACATGTCAAATACACAGGAAAAAATAAGAGAAGAAGTTATAAATGACAGTAAGTTTCCCCCCGGTCACTGTAAATTTGGGGGAGGAGGGGGGAGCAAGGTTACACACTAGAATACCAAAGGAAAATTACTTGAAGAAAAGAAGGGACTTTGTACAAGCATATGATGGGCTCTCTGAGTTACAGAAATAGAATACTTTTTATTCTTGCAAGCTTCCTCACAGAATTCCTTACATAGCAATCTTCTGTTATTTCTAATAGGCACCCCAGACATATGCCACACATCCTGGATCTACTTCTAGATCTTTGGTTTTCCTCCTAAAATTTCAGTTCTTTAATCTAGGTTTTATTTTAGGATTTTAGCCTGCTGTTTGCTTTCTTTGTTTTCCTGTTCCGCTTCTCTGACTCAGTTATCCTTGTTAACATGTTCTTAATGTCTGTTTGCAAAAAAGTCAGCTTGATTTCTAAAACGTCCATCTTTGGATTACAGCTGTTATTTCTTGTGTATCTGTCTGCTTGAAGAATCTCAAGTGGGGGGGGATAATAAATGAGGCTTGTATCTGCTACCACAATCTGAGCACAGTTCTATGCTGCAGGGCTCTGAGTGGTTACGTTAGAAGCTATACAGCACGTTAAAGCTAAAAATTTCCATTCGTTGGCTTCTTTAGCGAGCTCCTGTTGATGATGTTTTGGCTGACTAAGAGGAAGAGTTTGTGTAGAGTCTGAGGGAATTTTCACCAAGATCTTGTAGAGTTCCAGTCACACAGTTGTGCAGGATCAGTTTCTCTCACGGTCTCTATCTCTTCTATTTAATAGAAATATAACATCTATCTTGGAAATAAGCTATCTGATTTTATCCATGAATAAGGGCTCATTTATGCCTTTTCCTAGGTGCAGAATTCTGGAGAGTAAGAGCAGGCTCATCGCTGAAGCATCAGTGCCTGGAGGCAATAATGCCTGAGTGCTAGAGGGAGCATACTAGGAAGTGCCTCTTGCTACACTTCTTGAACAAGCGCAGAGTTTCCTGAGTATTGCTATGCAGGTGTGTGGGCGGGGAAGCATCATGCTTTACCCAGACACATCCTTTCTGTTTGTGTAATCAGTTCCATTCTTTCCTCTGTATACCCAGTGTGACATTCTGTACCTCAAAATAGCACCCTGGAACTCCCATATTCATCACTGTGATATGATTATGATATGTTTTGTACAATGCATGCCTTGTGAGGTATCATTTAAAAAGTCTTGATCTGCTGAAAATTACTATCTTGTTGAATTGTATGTGAAGTTATGAAGTACTGCTAGGTGTGTTACTAAAATATGTGGTAAGTGGGAGATGCCCACAACAAGCCTTTCAGTGGCAACAAAGGAGCAACTAACACTGACAAGACAGATTTAGGATCAGCCAGACATGTGTTGATGACCCATCATGAAGAATCCACTCTCCCAGAGATTCCTCAGAGAGTGCACGTACACAATGGGGGCTACCTAACCCCCATGTCACAGCAAGGATCTTTCTAGAACCTGGGAGAAAGTATAAATGGAAGTAGATGACATCATCATTTGGCCTCTCTCCTTCCCCATCTCAACTCCTGGAAGATCATTTGGAAGACAAAGACTTTGATCTAGAGATTGGTCCAAGGCTGAGAAGGGAATTCAATCTATGTAATAAGAACTATAAACTGCCTGGAACATCCAGTGCAGCAAGAAAAGCTGTTTGATTCAAATCTTGCTTAGTCTGCAATAGTGTAGAATTTAGACAGTGATTCTATTTTTATTTCTTATGTAACCAACTTTAATTTCCGTGCCTAATGTTAATTTATAACCTAGCTTTCTGCAGTTTTATACTTACCAGTGAGTTTGTCTAAGGTGCTTGGGCAATCTGCTTAGATTACAAAGGCTGGTATATGTCCACTTTCCTTTGACAAAGTGGCAAAATTAATTTATGAGCTTTTACTGTTCAAGAGATGGCCTTGAGCAGTGCAAGATGGTACATCACTGGGGTGCAAGGCTGGAGCTGGGTAAAAGTGGCTGGAGTCTCTCTGCGTATAATTCATGAGTGGCGTATAGAGCATTCATGCAACTCAATTGGATGTGCCCCTCCACATGTTGATGGCTGAGTGACCACAGCACCTGTAGGGTTTGCTATATGTCACTAGCACAGCATTGTGAGAGACAGCCCAGGCTGACGAATTTAAGGGGACTCAGCAGTCTCATGTCACACCCAGTTTCTCATTTGTGTAGGTCTTTAAAAAGTGTTTCTCTCCCTTGACACTGTGAAAGATGGAAAACCTGACTGTAAAATAAAAATTTGCAACAGGATTACTCTTCTTAGAGAGTATAGAACCCTAGACTACTTTTAGCCAGTTTTTAAAAAATGGAGTATATTTTAAGTTGGTTATATCCCTTTTAATTTCTCAAAACGGTTCTGCAAGCCTTCGTCACATACACACTGCATGTGTATATTGCCTACTGACATGCCAGCCTGGTGAGGAGGGCTTTAGACTAGGTTCAAAGGAGGCAGGTAACAAAAGCCCAGAGGTAGGTATAAAAAAGGTGATCTCAACACAGAGCTAGATATTAAGAGAGGGGAACAGAAAATTATAATAGGCACTTAGGAGCAACAAGATACAAAATGGTGGGGGAATCTGCTCTACATTTCAGACATCTATGCACAAATGCATGGAGTCTGACGAATAAACAGGAAGAACTGGATGTATTAGTCCATAAACTAGATTATGACTTAACTGCCATCACAGAGACCAAATGGGATAAATCTCATGATTGGAATATTGATATAAAAAGGGTACAGCTTGTTCCGGAAGGACTGGCAGGGGAAAAAACAGAGAAGGCATTACATTATACATCAAGAATATGTACACTTGTTCTAGAGACCAGAAGGAAATGAGAGGCAGACTAATTGAGTGTGCCTGGACGAAAATTAAAATGGGGGTGAAAACAGACCCTACCACGACATTGTCCCTACTACACACCGCCGAACCAGGAGGAGGTAGACAAGGCATTTCTAGAATAAACGAACATCCAAAACACAAAACCTGGTAGTAATGGGGGACTTTTAAACTACCCAAACATCTATTGGAAAAGTAACATGGAAAAAACACAAAATATCCAATAAGTCCTGGACTATATTAGGGACAACTTTTTATTTCAGGAGGAGGAAGTAATCAAGGGGACTGCCATTTTAGACTTGATTCTTACTACCATGGAGGAACAGGTTGTGAATCTGAAGGCTGAAAGCAAGTTGATTGAAAGTGATCATGAAATTATAGATTTCACAATTCTAAGGAAAGAAAGGACTGAGAGCAGCAAAATAAGGACAATGGACTTTTTTAAAAAGCAGCTTTTAAACAAGCTCAGAGAACTGCGAGGTAACGTAAGAAGTAGTTCAGGAGAGCTGGCAATTTCTCGAAGAGACAATATTAGAAGTGCAACAGCAAACAGAACCATGGACCTTTGAACAATGAGTCCACACTATCTTCTACAAGCTATCTGCCTGCAACCCCCAGCAAGTCATCAAACTTCTCTTATATCCCAAGCTCTGAAGCTCAGACAGTTGGATCTGTGCAAGAGGCTAACAGGCAACCAGAACACCCTACAGATCCAAACATTACTCCCCTTCCTGTTCAGTCCAAACAACAAACAGATATCTAACAGTAACTCAAATCCAGTAGTAGCTATACCAATCTCACCCCTAACACCTACTATGCCACCTGCCATTTCCCCAGCAGTACAAGCACCACATGTAGCTCCCTCAAATTCAGCAGCAGCCATTACACAAGAAAAGTCTCCCTCTCACAAGAGAACAAGTGTATGCAGCACAGGAAATGTTGAAGACTGCAAAGTTACCAGGCCAGAAAAGGCACTTATACTTGGGTTCCTGGCATGATCCAGAGAGAATCCTTGCTAAGAGCAAGGCAACATCATTCAGATTAAATTAGTAAGCATACAGAAGTTTCACCAAAAGTCAATGGCACTGGAAGCATCACCCTGTTATTGGATACAGTCTTTGAAATGACTTGTATTACTGGCCAGTGGACCCCGCTCAAGAAGTACAAAACTATACCTAATGTTTCCTAAAAGATTCAGTAACAAACTGTGGACCAAATCAAGCATAGAATCAGGCAGCACGTCTAGTGTGTCAACTGTTCAAAATGGCACTCATATCAGTTTCTTCACTTTCCAGAACACAAATTGTGGCTATCCAAACTAACTGGGTTATATGATTGCAACAGGAAGATGTTGCCGAACTGACAGATTTTTTTTTTTTTATATAAAGGAAAGTAAAAGGGTTAACATTGTTCTGTGAGTCAATATGCCAGAAATAAAATTACAACTCAAAGTTTGCTTCCCAGGTTTGGAGCAGTTCAATGCCAAGCACTGGGAAAAAGGACAATTGTGGAATCACAGTTTACCATTAAACAAAGGCATAGATTTTATTGCAAAAATATTTACATTGACTATATGAGTTTAGTTTAAATATGGGCACTTGCGCACTACAATATTTGCAGTTATTCCTGTAATTTGATTGTAGTAAATTTAACTACTGCAGGTGGTAGATGTCCAGCATCTAATAGCACCCACCCTATATTTAGCTTCTCTTTGCCAGGATCATAGGGGGATTTGAGAAGCTGTTTTAACTCTACTGTACTGTGAGGGGAAAAAAAAAAAGAAAAAGAAAACGAAAACTATCCTGACGCAAAAGAAAGACAGAAACACTAGTAAGAGGGCAATACAGCTCCATCAGGAGCTCTTTAATGACTTGAAAAATCAAAAGGGAATCACTACAAAAGAACAGCACAAGCCTAACAGGGACAAAATCAGAAGGCTAAAGCACAGAATGAGTCACACCTAGCAAGGGATAAAAAAAGGCAATAAAAGGAGGTTCTGTAAATACATTAGAAGCTAGAGAAACATGAAGTGTAGATCCTCTATCAGAGGAGGAAAGCTAATAATGGACAACTCAAAAAGGCTGACATGTTTAATGCCTATTTTGTTTCAGTCCTCACTAAACACATACTTACCACAATATTAACAATAAGAGGGAAAGGAACACAAGCCAAAATAAGGAAAGAACAAGTTAAAGAATATTTAGATATGTCAGATGTACTCAAATCAGCAGCACCTGGTTCTTAAGGAACTAGTTAAAATGCTATCAGAACTGTTAGCAATTATCTCTGAGAACGCATAAAGAACTAGTGAGATCCCAGGGGACTGGAGAAGGGCAAACATGGTACCTATTGTGGAAGTACAGCAAGAACTGATAGGGATTTCAATGCATGACAGTCTGTTAGCAAGAGTCAGGCTAGCTGTAGCCCTAATAACGCGAGACTTGTAGAAGTGAGGATTGTGTGAAGCGAGTGGGAAAGAACTGTGGGAGAAGTCCTTCGATCTTGTGTTGATAATAAGGAATGTAAATTGGCATCTAAATAGAAGTGAAAAAAAAAAGATAACAAAATAGCCTATGTATAAACAAAATGCAGCTGTTGCACTTTATTGTAGGTAACAAAAAGTATAAATGCTTGCTTTAATTGTTTACTTTGAGAGAGACCTGCCTAGGACAGGGAAACTCTGTGTCCTAGGGCACTCCCTCTCTCTATACAATTGTAAATAGAATAGAAAATAAAATATTTGATTTTGCTGCACCCAGCCAAAAACTGAGAACTGAGTTTTTCTCCGATACTATCTTTAAGAAGCGGGCGGAAAAAGAGGATCCAGGGAATTCTAGACCTGTCAGCCTAACTTTGATACCTGGAAGATACTGGCAATCAATTTGTAAGCACCTAGAGGACAATAGGGTTATAAGAAATAGCTAACATGGATATGTCAAGAACAAAATCATGCCAACCCAACCCCTTTTCCTCCTTTGACAGGGTTATTGGCCGAGTGGATAGCAAGGAAGCAGTAAATGTTTAGTAACGCTTTTGGCACAGTCCCCACAACTTTCTCACAGGCAAGTTACAGAAATGTGGTCTAGATGAAATTACAAAAAATGGTTGAAAGACCATACTCAAAGAGTAATTATCAATGGTTCACTGTTACACTGGGAGGACGTATCTAGTTGGGCTCTCAGGGGTCAATCCTGGGTCCGATACTATTCAGTTGTTTCATTAATGACATGGTAATGGAGTGAAGAGTACGCTTATAAAATCTGTGGATGACACCAAGCTCAGAGGGGTTGCAAGCATCTTGGAAGACAAGATTCAAATTCAAAACAACTTTGACAAATTGGAGAATTGGTCTGAAATCAACAAGATAAAATTCAGTAGACAATGCTAAGTACTTCACTCAGAAAGGGAAAAAAAAAAATCTACAAAATGTGGAATAAGTGGCTAGCTGGGTGCACTGCTGAAAACAATCTGAGGGTCATAGTAATCGCAAATTAAAAATGAATCAATAATGCGATGCCACTGTGAAAAGGCTAATATTCTGGGGTGTATTAACATGAGTGTCATATGTGAGTCACGGGAGGCAACTGTCCCACTCTACTTGGCACCAAAGATGCCTCAGCCAGAGTACAGTGTCCAATTCTGGGCACCACACTATAGGAAAGTTGGGGACAAATTGCAGTCTCTCTAAAAGAGAGCAACTAAAATGATGCAAGTTTAGAAAACCTGACCTATGAGGAAAGGTTAAAAAAACTGTGCACGTTTAGTCTTGAGAAAAGAAGACAGAGGTGGGAGAGTCTTCTAGTAAGGATTGTTTATAAAAAGGATTATAATGAACTGTTCTCCACCTCCACTGAAGATAGGACAAGTGGTAATGTGCTTAATCTGCAGCAAGTGAGATGGAGGTTAGAGATTAGGGAAAAATACTAAATATAAGGATAGTTAAGAACTAGAATAGGCTTCTAAGGGAGGCTGTGGAATCCTCACCATTGAAGGTTTTTAAAAACAGGTTAGACAAACACCTATCAAGGATGGTCTAGATCTACTTGGTCCTGCCTCCACACAGGGAGACTGGACATGATGACCTCCGAAGGTCCCTTCCAGCCCTACATTTCTGTGATTCTAGGTACTTGAACTGTGACAAGAAGTACAAAATAAGCAAGAAAAATCTAAATAAAAATTCACATGAAAAAAGAAAGCAAACCATCTACACTGAAACTGGCATCAAAACAGAACCACCACATTGGAAGCAAAGTTAGTGTTACTCCATAGTAAACCCCTCAGCACCAAGGAAGCTTTATTCAACACCACAAAGCAAAAGGCAGGAAAGAGGATGGAGACTAGGGATACTCCAATAACATGATTATTTAAAACTGTGTATCTTTTCTCTGTACAAATCAGGCAGCCAATAAGACATCCACCATCTGATGGTATTAAAACACCCAATATTGATTAAAGAACTCAAAAAAAGTTTAACCTCAAACCAGTCAGAGCAATTGACCAATTATCTATTACAGAGGTTCTCAAACTGTGTTCCATGGACTACCAGTGGTATGCAAGCTCCATTCAGATGGTCCGCGGATAGTTCCCTCTAAGGTGCAAGCCTGGGCGACTGCACACCAGAGAATGAAGGACCACCCACCTAATTAGTGGAGCTGCATAGGTTTGGCTCCACTAATTAAATGCCTGGACCCTGCAGAAGACGCACATGTAGGGTGAGGTGGTGGCCTTGGGGAAAATAGGGGGCAGGTAGGAGGGGGCAGTGGAGTAAGAAGAAGGGGTGGGGGGAATTTGGGACATGCAGGGCTGCGGCAGCCAGAGAAAGAGACGGCCCTCCTTCCTAGCCCCAGCTCGGGGCTGCGGGGGAGAGAGGGCACATCTATTGCTTTAGAAAGGTAAAACTACTGATATTAAAATATGAGTTGTGTGCTTTTATTTGTAGAACAAAACGGTGGGGTTGTTTGGTTTTTTTAAATATAGTGCTTTTATCCAAAGCACTTTGCAATAGTTAGCTAATGGTACAAACAACACTTTGAAAGATCATTAAGTGGTCCACACTCAGCAATTTTCAAGTGGTCCGTGAAAAGAAAAGTTTGAGAACCACTGATCTATTAGATAAGCTCCCAATTTGTCCTTAAACACCTCTTAGTGGTTTTCAACCTTTATTTCCATTTGCACACCCCTAAAAAAAAATTCTAATGGAGATACAGACCTCTTTGGAAATCTTATAAATAGTCTACAGACCCTTAGGGGTCCATGGACCATAGACTGAAAACTACTGCTCTATGTTAATTAATGCCTGAAAGTTATAGCTCAAAAAGCCATTGCATAACTGAGGCAAACACAAGTACATAAAATTATATTCAAGATGCAAAGCTATTGTGAGGAAAAAGGCGCATTAAAGGACAGCAAATATTATCAAACAACTAATAAGACACAGATCCCCCAGGTTGCTATAAATTAAATTCAAATGGTGACATAGGTCTTGAGGATGGCTTTTTTGTTAAATTCTCCAAGCCAACTGACTCTACACCACAGGCCCAGGCATCCCTGAAATTGTCCTCAGAACCTCCTGTGTGTGCCAGGAAATGGGAGCTTGTAGCTGGCTTTGGCAGCTTATCTCCCTAGCTTCCCAGGCTCTCAGCTGCTGACTTGTTCTTGAGGATGCCTAGCCTGACAGCCTTCTGTCTCTCCCCCCACCCCTCTTTGGACATCAGCTCTCGCTCCCTAGGTCTCCAACCACTTTCTGCCTCACTTCATGGAGAAGTGCAGAGAGCAAGAACTGTAATCCAATTAACTCTCCCTTCGGGGAAAAGCTGCAGGGAGACAAAACAAAATGTTGGGTGCCTAGCTGCAGCAAAAGGTGAATTCTATGGCAGAAATGCTGAATTCCACTGCATCTTGAAAAAATGCCAATTGTGCAGCTATGTAATCACAGAGTTCACAAGGCCATGAAGGATAGGAATAAGGCAGATCACACCCCTCACACTGTTCTCTTCAGATTCGTGCAGATGGCACTGATTTGTATGCCCCAGTTCACATTTGAGATTCTTGCAACTATAAATTATTACTATTTATATTTGTATTGCATTTGTGACTAAAGGCCCCAGTCATGGATCAGGGCCTCATTGTGCTGGGAACCACACAAACATGGGCTAGAAACATTTTAAAATTAAAGGTCAAATTCTGGAGCTCAGCTCAATGGCAAAGTGAATTCTATGACAAATTCGGTAGTAGTGGAACCAATGACTACACAGGACCATGCCTAAAACCTTCCTTCTCAAAGGAATCCTCATGTTTGGAGCAAAACTATTCTCCAAAACCTCTTTAGAAAATGGCTGAATTTATTTCTTTTTTTAAACTTTAATAGTGAAAGTTTGGCAAAGTTATAACCAAATGAAAATAGAGGCTTATGAAGTCAAGTGTTAAGCAACCCCACTTAAGTATTTAAAATTATTTAAGATAGGGAAGAGATAGCAAGGGAGGGTGGCAGATTTTCACCCCCCAGAGCAGGAAGTTCTGAAAAATAAGTTTCCTTGTAAGTTTCTACTAAGGTCTGAAAGAACTGTTCTTGCCAATCAAAAATTCATGTGTGAATAAAAACCATATTTCACCCAACCCTCAACTTTGACTTATTTATTCATTTATGTTTTCAGTATCTAGAAAAATTTCTTACCAGAAACAAGGCTCCTCCACCTCCACTGCGCACAGCTGTTTTATGCAAGTAGCGGATCTGTCTCACCTTTAAACAACATTTTGAAAGTATTAAAAACGATGGGCAAAAATTTATGTGCTAAATTGCCATACACTGCTTTCAGTAACAGTTTGATTCCTATACCAATCATAATAAAACACAACCAAAAGACCAAGTGGTTTATTATTTGATGAGGCAAAGTGGAGAATATTAAAGGCCTCTCCTGATATCAGGAGTATCTTTGTTCATTTAACCCACCTTGGTCACTGCAGATCAAATTAGAAAGTAAACCCCATCATTTCAAAGCCAGAATTTTACATAACTTAATATCCTCTCCTCACGTGTAAGCACATATCAGCCAATGTACTAAATAATTTACTACCACAACACATACTTTATAAATACACATCAGCCACATATGTTTTACAATGTATGCATAAGCTACTGTTTCAAATCTAATACATTTAGGGAAGTCTGGAAATCCCATTAGGTGCCTATCCACATCTTTAGACACCTAAGTATCTTTGTAAATCTGGCCCTGTCCAAAAGGTGTGTACCTTTTTCAAAAAATGAAACCTCAAAGTATCAGAGTTAGAAGTGTTAGATTAGACTTTATTTTTAATCAATTTGACCTAACTCTTTGATTGGTAAGGAAGAGATCATAGTAAGGGGATTAGAAGGATTAGCAAACAAACATATAGGGAGTCATAAATTGGCAATGTCAAGTCTGCTGAAGATCAGATAAACACATATCTCTCAAGTGTCTGTCACGAAGGGTTAAAAAAAGACTACACACTATCACTCATTTTTTATAGCAAATGTAGATGTGTATAGAGCTAGACACCAGATGAACAGTATTCTGCCTCAATGGAGTGAGGACTAGCTCAGTGGTTTGTGCATTGGCCAGCTAAACCCAGGGTTGTGAGCTCAATCCTTGAGGGGGCTATTTAGGGAACTGGGCTAAAAATCCATCTCAGGATTGGTCCTGCTCTGAGCAGGGGGTTGGACTAGCTGACCTCCTAATGTCCCTTCCAACCCTGATATTCTATGAAGGGATATATGAACCATAAACACAAGTGGTCAAAAATACAATACTCAAAAGAAAAACAAAACAACAAGCACTGTAGTTAGACTATAACACACATGACAGAAATCATAACTAAGAAGCGTGTGCATAGCCCCTATACACCCACTACCACCGTATCCCCAGGGCTCCTTCCTCCTCTTCCCGAGCCCCTCCCCCAAATCCCCCTCTTCTCCTGACTTTAATGGGGGGACAATCGCCCCCTTTTCTGCGGGGCGGGGGTGACAGGGGCCGGGCTCCCGAGAACTGAAGGCCGCTGTGCCCTTGCCGGCTGCCTCGGGCCGTCCCGACCAAGGACGCCTGGAGGCGGGCAAGCGGCGCCTTGGCCGCGAGTCTCCTTACCGAGAGCGCGGCGGCGGCGCGAACGGGAGCAGCGAGGAACATGGCGCCGTCCCCCGGCCCTGCAGGCCGCAGCCGCCACCAAGAGCCCGCGCGCCTCCCCTCTTACCGCTCCCTCCCACTGTGCTGTCGGCATCCGCGCGGAAGCGCGCACGCCTCGCGTTCGGGGGCCGCGCGCTGATGCCGATGGGGCCGGGCGGGGAGAGGGAGGAAGGAGCGCGCGCCAGGACAGAGGCTCCTGCGCGCGCCGGTGCGGGAGGGAGCGTGATGTGATGGCCGCGGCTCAGGATCAGGAGCGGTCTGAACCCTTCTCGATACCTCAGGGCCCGGCCTTGCTGTAAGGCGAGCGTCGTGCGCCACAGGCTGTGCCCTATAGCTACCAGGGAGGGAAATGTTAGGCTCACAAGCATTGCTCATGGGGAGCAAGGGCAAACCACCTGTTTGTCCCCACGCACTGGTACCTCTGCTGCCGATTAAACAGATTCCCAAATCTCATTATTTTTAAATTAATCTTATTACTGTTGGGGACGCACTTGGCATAAACCAGGTAACTCCAGAGAATGGAAGGCCATGAGAGCTGAGGAAGTGCTCTTGCTCTGAGCCATAGTGTACCAGCTCTCCTTCAGACTCCATGTTTGACCCCAGGTTGCCCTTGTTGTGTGGGGCTATTCCTACTCCTACAGTTACTAGGCAGACTTGGCCCTGGGTGGGAAAACTGGATGGTTACTAGGCAGACTTAGCCTTGGGTGGGAACAGTGTGAGTGACAGATAATGTTGTAACGTAACAGTTTTGGATTCTAGCATAAATAGTTAAGTACGCTGTTTGTTTGGCGCGCTTGATCTGAGTCCTGCTTGGCTCCAGGCATCTATTTGTGATCACAAATAAAGTTTGTTTACTTTTCCACCCTGGTGTGTTCTATTGGTTGCAAAGCACACCGGGCAACGAACCCAACCGTTGCCACCCTCGGGCACTGTGTGCCGGCAACATTACCTTCTGGGGGGGGAGGCAGTACTTAATTTGTGCCAGGGCAAAGTCCTGGCACCTCTAGCCCTGGCAGTTCATGATAGCCCCGGCACCTTGGGCTTGCCAAGTCAGATTATGAAAGATTTAAATAATTGCTTGAGCCTTGGCACCTCTTTCATTACAAATTAAGCACTGAGGGGTAGGAGTCGTGATTTTTGAATGCTTCCGGTTACTGCAACAGCAACAGCTACGATGTACTAGGCAATCTATACATACAGGAAGAGGCCACGTCTGATCAGTGATCATTACGGTGGCCACTCATGTTTCCAGACATTCTGGGCCTGATGTGGCCCCAACCTGTCCTGGTGTGGCATCACACTCACTGTGAATGCCAAGTCACACTGCACCAGGGGAACCATTTTGAAGAGGGTAATGCTCCACCACCCCTCTCCTGCCAACAGGGGCAAAGTGGCATGCTCTTCAAAATGGTGTCCCCCATCTGATACCAGACAAAAGCACATCCAATTTTGTCTCAGTACTGGACTGGGGACAAACCATGCAAAAAAAGACCTCAGATTTAAAGCCAGACAAGTGTCCTCCCTAGTCACAGTTCTCTCAGAGAGCTACACAAATATAGTTAAAATAAAGGGTGTGCTCTCCTGGCCCTGCTGTCCTATCAGTAGGGCCAGGAGATAGTAGAAAATGGGCACAGTCAGGGCTGATACTAGCTACCAGATTGTAAATGGGATGTGCTGGTGGCATCTCCACCCCATTTGTGAGGACAGAGCTACCAAAGTGCATGCAAACTCTTCAGAAGAGGGACGTGTTTACTGAAGCAATTAAGAGGTTTGAATTTTCCTAAAGTTGTGTACAACCCCCACAAAATGCAGAGAAAATTCAACAATATAATGCCATTTTATATCTAGCTGTCCCTCAAACAGCAAAAATCCTCCTATCAAAGCCCAGAAAAATTAAACAGGGCATAAAAGAGAACACTTTTTTCAGCAATATTGGTAACAATTCCCTGCCACAAAATGGATAGCACAGAGAACCCAAACCTCATGGTTCAGGAGCTCAACACATATCTCAGCCTACCAGACAGTGCCAACACATAACTGCTGGTTCTGAAAGAGAAAGGCTACCAGATTGTTTTGCCTATGAACTCATCATTCCTATCCTGCTGAATGTATATTGTGCATCAAACTACGCAAATGAACCTGAAGATCTGTATGATCAAACAGAACCTTCTATAAACATTAACTCGCCATATCACACTTTAGAGAGAATAATTATTCTCTTTTTGAAAAATATACATTTGTAATAATAGAAGAGTAAAGGAAATTACATTGTAGGGACTAATGTGTCATTAATAACCCCCATTTTTCCTTCTCATCTTCCCCATTAGGCAGGGCTGTTTGAAGCTTGAGCTGCAGGCATTCATATTGTTATCATCATGGGTCAAGAGAAGGCTTTGTTCAGTTCTATTAATCCCTTACCCTTAATCAGCTTTCCCATTTTACATTAAAATTCACCATGTACAGCAAAAATATTTGAACTGGACAAAATTAATCTGATTAGATAATGAAATAATTTTCTTCCTCGACACAAATGACATTACAAATGCCAACCACAATCATATCTTTATAAAGTGCCTCATTACTCAGACCTGCAGGTGAAAAATACAGATTGTTTTTCAGTGCAAAAGCAGCTTCACACTCTTCAGGTACTAATTAAGAAATAAGTAATTTACACTGAAAGGGTACTTGAATGTGCATATTTGCAAAGCACTAGTTAATGTTACAAATTATATTTTTCTCCACATCTCTTCCCCAGGGCCATCTCTACCCATACGCAAACTATGCAGCTGCGTAGGGCACCAGGAAATTTGGGGCACCAAATTGCCCCAAATTTCCTGGTGCCCTATGCAGCTGCGTGCTGCATCCAGCTCCAGCGGCCATCCCAATCCCCCGGACAGCTGAATCGGCCCCTCATGGGCTGTGCACAGCAGGGCCCAGAAAAGCTTCCTCTGCCCCTGCCCTAGCCCTTCCCCTCAGCCCACGCTCCTGCTCCACCTCAGCCCCACCTCCACTCAGCCCCTTCCCCCTCAAACCCCATCACCTGAGCTATGCGTCCCGGGGGACTGCAATAAGGGGCAGGCGGCAGGCTCACCTTGTACTCTCAGGACAGCAGGAAGTGGAGCAACCCGGTCCCAGCCTGCTCCACCCGCAAGTGCTGAGGGGAGGTTCCCCGCCTCGCTGCAAACCTGGGAGCCTGGGGAGCAGAGCAGAGCAGGCTGGGGCTGGGTTGCTCCACTTCCCGCTGCCTCTTGAGTGTGGGGGACTGGCCCTACCCCTGCTGCCTTCCTGCACTGGCTGCTCCTGCCTCCCAAAGCACTTGGGCGCAGGCCCACCCTCCGCGGAGGCCTGGGATGCCCCATACCACCTGCAGAGGCGTGGGATGCCCTCTCCACCTTGGAGGCCCAGGACCCGGCCCCGCACAGCAGGGCTGCGTAGGGCACCACAATCTCTAGGGACGGCTTGCTCCTCCCATCCTGTCCAAGGGGGAGATGTCTTCATTACCTTCCCTCCACACTGATACGATGTTACTAAGATGGTGCTATTAGAATCTCAGTAAAAATATATATATACACACAATTTACCACTACAAAAATAGCGGCGAAGGCATGTTAGTTGTCACTGTCAGCTAATACCAGGCACTTACTCAATGTGAGGTTTAACAAAAAACTGAGCTCTTGAATTATATCTGCCTTGTACATCTGTACTTTCCCTAGAATGTAAGTTAATATATTGCAGCTACACCAGTTTTTTTCCACAACTCCCATGTAGAAAACTCTTGGATGTTTTGGTGAAACATTCATAAAAAGGCAAAATAGTACAGAGCCAACACAGGCCTTATCTACACAGTAGACTTCAGCCACCAGTGGCTAGTCACTGATATAGCTGTTCTAGTGCAAGCTTGGGTAAGTAAGCAAAAATGCTATAAGCCATGATTTCCACCTATGCAGCTTAACCCTGCTTGAAACCAGGCTAAACTACACTGGGGCAAATCAAGATTATAACAGTTTACACTCGGAGTTTGCACCAATGAAGTGACACTTGTGGCTGGCCTCTAATTGCTGTAAAAAGGCTAAATCCCCAGTGTAGGCAAGGCCATCAATGTGCTTCAAAAGTAATACATGTACTGGATCCCTATTCAAGATGGTTAATTTTAAAACAAAGTCTAAACCCCTCAAGGAACTTGAATTTGAATAAATATTTGTTGTGCCTGTACTGTAATTTCCATTTTTTAACACAGAATATTTTTCAGTTTGTATAAGCCAAGTAGTCTATGGCGCTGACACTCTGGGAGGACTATTGCTGTTTAAATCTGTCTTTGCAATGGCTGAGGAGTTGCCTTTCTGCTGGCCCTTCTTCATTTATGAATTTTAAGAGATCCTATGATCATTCATACTGTGACAGGCTGGACTTTTTGTTGATTTGCTTTTCCTAGTTCTCTGGTCTCATATACTTGATTCTCCACCCCATATACTAGCCTGAGATTAGTTTCTTAGACAGTTAAAAAGCTGCTTAAAGCAACACAAGAATAATGGTGCAGAGATGCTCAAGCACAGATTAAAGATTCTGATGCTAAACCAATATTTTCACGTTTTACTGGGCATTTGCCTTAGGAATTCAAATCTATGAATAACAAAGGACATATATGGGAGATTAATGGAATGTTCCTACATTCCTTGCAAACTAGTGCTCATAAATCACTAAATTAATAAACATTTGACTATGTAATAGAAAGAGCATAGTGTTAATGACACATTAATTGTACAGGGCCACCACCAAACACATTGTTCAATTGGCTTGTATAAATAGAAACATCTTCTTTAGCCTCCCGCAACCCCAGAGCATATAGTGTCTACCATTTTCTGCCATTTATTTTGGTCTTATGCTGATCTGTTCAGGCTTCTGAGTGTCATGTTGATGGATACCCTGTCTTAAAAGACAGAAAATGACATCAACAGTTGCAAACATATATAATTCAAATAAAAATTACTTATTAAATTTGACTTTCATTTCTACATAAATTAAAAGCCAAACCTGATTAAACCAATGAGCACTACCCAGGAAGTGTAGCTGTTCGGTTTGTGCCAGTCTGCCTTTTATAAATATTTTACTGAAACATCAAAATGTTACCCACAGAGCAGTTTTTGAAAAACAAACAAACAAAAAACAGGCACAGGCTCAATGTGTTAACTAATATACGTCAGAACAAAATATAACATTCAAGTACTCATATAGTCAGACATATATTAGAGGTGCTTTTCTGGGTCACACTAAGTTCACTCAGTGCTGGATGGATGACAGCTCCTGGTGCCACAGGACTCTTTGTCGCTTTTCACAGATCCAGACTAACATGGCTACCCCTCTAATACTTAACTCCTTTATGGACAACATGACTCAATAATAAGGGAGTGATTGTGATTTGGACTATGCATCTGCGTAGATGCATAAGTGAAAGGAAAAGTCCCCAGGATACTCATGTATGTGCTATCTCTGTCTTGGGTCTGGACACACAGCAGTAAGTGGACAATGCACACCTATATATCTTTTCTTGCCAGAAAGGTAAGCAAAGAAAGGAGAGAAATGGTCAGAGTGTGCTTCTCACACACTCTCCATGCCATAGCTTTACCGACTGGGATGGGAGAAGGAAGGTATAATCAGGGCCGGCTCCAGGCACCAGCACAGCAAGCAGGTGCTTGGGGCGGCCAAGGGAAAGGGGTGGCACATCCAGCTCTTCGGCTGCATTTCAGCAGTGGGTCCCTCAGTCCCTCTCGGAGGGAAGGACCTGCTGCCGAAGTGCCATCAAAGAAGAAAGCGATTGCAGCTTCTTCTTTTTTTTTTCCCCCCACCGCTTGGTGCAGCAAAAACCCTGAAGCCAGCCCTGATCGTAATTTGTTGCAGTATAGGACAACAAGAAGTTACTAATTCCTTCCCCCTCACTTCTCAGAGCAAGGGGAAATCAGAGAGGAAACTGTGTCTTGCAGGGTGTCTCTGCAGCACAGTGCCTCCCTGGGATGTACTAGGTGTTGCAACAAACGTACTACCCCTTTCCCGTGAATGTACTTAAGCCACTATCTAGCTTTCCCAGCAAGTTAATTCCCTGCTTCATAATTCCTCAGTTTCGAGAAGGCAATTTCTTTACCACTAAATTACTTTCACAACATACCACACTTTAAGCAGAAGAGTGTCATTTAGTAGTATTCCAGATATTGTCTATTCAGATAGAAAGAATAGAGCTGCTCCAAATTGATTCTATGGACTTGGGCTTTGCTCCTGCATCAAAATCTCTTAGTATGTACCCCTTCATGCATGTGGAAACCCACTGAAGTCAATGTGGGATCAGGGGGTCTAGATGGTCACAAAAAATCATTTCACAATATTAACCATAATAAAGAATAGTCTTGCACTGTATATGAAAAAATACCTCAAAAAGAAATAATATAGTCAGATATTTTAATTTTCTAAGTTTATGCAATAGTTTGTATTTAATTTGGGATAGATTTTTTTTCTGGAACCAGGAAGTTATTTTATGATCAGATTTAATTATTAAGGTTCTTTATGCCAAATATCAATTGCTTTCAGACTTTTGTTTTAAATAACAAGGTACTGAGGATATTTAATGACTGTGCTTCATTATCCTCCATTGTGAAGGCATAACTAAACAAATCAGCTTTAATTAACGTCCAATCTATTATTCACACAGGGACATTCATAGCTCCTATCTCAGACAATTTAAAGGTAGCACTCCCAGCTACATATGTGCAAATAATTTAACATATCAATCACATTTGACTACCTTTAACTTAGATAACTAATGTGTGACAGTTATTTTACTGTAAAAACCTACTGGAGACAAGGAACCTTTAGCTTTTACCACAAGGTAGCTAGACAAGGTTAACACTGACCTTCACTTCCATAGATGTGTCACCTGCAGCACACATGAAAAATAACTACTGACTACAGACAAGGAAAAACTATAAAAGGCAAAAGTAGATAATTCATACCTGTATTCTCTAAACTGCACCAGTAATCCCACCAAGATAGCCACAGGTGTCAACAGATGAATAGAAACTGTTTGAGGAAATAATATGAATGACTCCAGTGCATCTACTATCTTGTTATGAATATAGCAAAATCTTGTTATAAATGTAATACGTCTTGGAACAGTGTATCAAAGCTTGCTAGAAATGTCATAACAAATCAAGGTATGGATGCTAACTATATTTACACTAGAAAGGAAGTGACATACACTCATTGGGGCCAGATCCTCAACTGATGTAAACTGGCATAGACCCAACTGAAGTGGATAAATCTCTACTGATTTTTATTGGTTAAGGATCTGGTCCATTGGTTTGTAAGAAAGTAGCTTCCACTGTCCATTGTATACAATCATGACATTTAAATTCTGCTGTTGCTTATCTATTTGCTCTAGTGATTTAAGAGCAAGCTTACACTTCTGTTCCACAACCTGCATTAAATGAATGGTAGTAGTGGCAGTAAACTACAGAAAAAGAGCATGAAAAAGAAAGATCTAGCATACTCCAGTACTAAATAGATGTCTTAATCTAAGTAACATACATACAACTTTGTCAATATTCAAACAATACCTCATGTAAAGGTCCACTGAGTGAATAATTTTTGCATTAGTTACAGAGAGATTAACTCAGTAAAATATCAATAAATGCTTTAGCCAAAGTCACCTTACACCATACAATGTACTGTATTTTTTAAGTAATACGTTAATCATAAAATGAGTGATTAAACACAAAGCAGGTTTATACAGCCCTATGATATTCCCGGTTCTGCATATAAATAGTGTTTTATATGATTAATGTCATATCACATGGTAAGCTTTTCCTTTGCAATATACTTCCTTTAGGCAAGGACACACTGCACTTTATTCACAGCATGGCTACAAATAGCTCATGTTTCTAGATTTGCTTTAGTAGTAAGGGCCCTAATCAGTGCTCCACACTCAGTCATCTGAAAAATCTTTCACTGATAGAGTAAGGAATGATTAAGGATTTCTTAATACGCTTACTGATTACACTAACCATAGTATGCATATATATTATATCCCTTGGATAGATCTGTACTCTATATAGATGACAATGCAATTGTTTAAAGGTGGGCATGCGTCAGCTAGGTCAATTTTGATTTCTTCTTTACATTGTTGTGGGTTATTTAGTAAATGTTATATATGAAAAAGAAAATGATATAAAAGTTTGTGAAAGCACTTTAATTTAGGATTTCTTTTACTTTTACTATTGTGTTATTTAGGAATAGTAATCAACCATCTTAATGATATGTCAACACAGAGTTTTGTGATAGAATTAAAATAATAATAATTATAATACTTAGCACATACACCTCTACCTGAATATAACACGACCCAATATAACACAAATTCGGATATAACACGGTAAAGCAGTGCTCCAGGGGGGCAAGGCTGTGCACTCCAGTGGATCAAAGCAAGTTTGATATAACGCGGTTTCACCTATAACGCGGTAAGATTTTTTGGCTCCCGAGGACAGCGTTATATTGAGGTAGAGGTGTATATAGCCCTTTTAATCCATAGATGAAAAAGGTATTTTAGAATGGGAGTAAAGATTATTACCCTTATATTATAAGTAGAAAACTGAGGCAAATAGACATTATTCTCTTGTCCAAGGTCATACATCAAGTCCATGGTAGAGCTGGACACAACTCAAGTCTCCTGACTCACAACCTGGTGTCCTATCTTCTGGACCATGCCGCCTCCAATAGTCTGAGAGGAATTCGGGTCCCAAAGATCATAAAAACATAAAAAAGGGCATATTGGGTCAGACCAGTGGTCCATCTAGCCCAGTATCCTGTCTTCCAAAGTGACCAGTGCCAGATTCTTCAGAGGGAATGAACAGAACAGAGCAATTATTGAGAGATTCACTTCCTGTCATCCAGTCCCAGCTTCTGGCAGTCAGAGGTTTAGGGGCACCCAGAGCATGGGGTTGCATTCCTGACCATCTTGGCTAATAGCCATTGATTGACCTATCCTCCCATGAACTTATCTAATTCTTTTTTGAACCCAGTTTTATTTTTGGCTTTCACAACATCCCCTGGCAATGAGTTCCACAGGTTGATTGTGCATTGTGTGAAAAAGTACTTCCTTATGTTTGTTTTAAACCTGCTGCTTATTAATTACATTGGTTAACCTCTGATTCTTGTGTTTTGTGGAGGGGTAAATGGCACTTCCCTATTCACTTTCTCCACATTATGATTTTGTAAACCTCTATCATATCCCCCATTAATCATCTCTTCTCTAAGCTGAACAGTCCCAGTCTTTTAAATCACTCCTCCTATGGAAGATGTTCCATACCCTAATCATTTTTTTGCCCTTCTCTGTACCTTTTCCAATTCTAATACATCTTTTGGGGGATAGGGTGACCAGAGCAGCACACAGTATTCAAGGTGTGGGTGTACCATGGATTTATATAGCGGCATTATGATATTTTCTGACTTATTATGGCTCCTAACATTCTGTTAGTTTTTTTTGGTGTCCACTGCACATTGAGCAGATGTTTTCAGAGAACTATCCACAATGACTCCAAGATCTCTTTCTTGAGTGGTAACAGTTAATTTAGACCCCATCATTTGGTATGTATAGTTGGGATGATGTTTTCCAATGTGCATTACTTTGCATTTATAAATATTGAATTTCATCTGCCATTTTATTGCCCAGTCACACATAGGGCATGGCTACACTGGAGAGTTGCAGCGCTGGTGATGGGGTTACAGCGCTGCAACTCACTCTGTGTCCACACTTGCAACGCACGGCCAGCGCTGCAACTCCCTGGTTGCAGCGCTGGCTGTATACCTGGTTTGCTTGGGGTGTAGCGATTCCAGCGCTGGTGATGCAGCGCTGGTCATCAAGTGTAGCCACCAACAGCACTGTTATTGGCCTCCAGGGTATTAGGAGGTATCCCAGAATTCCTGTTCACAACAAACCGGAATGGCTGAACTCCGATCTCCCCGTAGTTACTTAGCTAAAAAACAAACACAGCTGCTCTCTGGTCCAGCGAGCGAGCGAGCGGAGGCAGGGGAATTGCTTTGGAATGTTCACAGCTGTTTGCTTGAGGAGAGAGGGGAGGGGTAGTGTTGAACAGCTGCTTATATGGTCTAAAGACTATTTAGGAGTGCATAATTTGCATTTAGTGAATAAGAGACAGGTTGGAGAAAGGTCAAAATGATTGAAGGTAGGCACTGTGTATCTTCCAGTCCTTAGAACTTGCAAGGCAGGGAGCTGAGAACAGTGTCAGCTCCAAAAATCCACTCTCTCTGTCTCCCCCACACTCCCTGTTACACTCCACCCCCCCCCTTTTGAAAAGCACGTTGCAGCCACTTGAACGCTGGGATAGCTGCCCACAATGCACCACTCCCAACAGCGCTGCAAATGCTGCAAATGTTGCCACACTGCAGCGCTGGTAGCTGTCAGTGTGGCCACACTGCAGTGCTTTCCCTACACAGCTGTACAAACACAGCTGTAATTCCCAGCGCTGCACATCTCCAAGTGTAGCCATACCCATAGTTATTTGGGCATTCTGAATGTGTGTGAGAAAGACTAACAGCCAAGTCTTCTAAAGTAGAGAACTGTTAATTGAATGAATCTATTAAATAACATTGTATGAACTATTTATTTTTACTTCTTGTATTTCTTTATTTATAATATATTAATTTAAGCTTACAAATGCTTCAGTGTGGAAATAAATAAGTTGTTGCAAGAGACACTAACTACATTGCTGCTCAACAGTAATATGAAAAGGTTGACATGACTTCTATTGATGGCTTATTACTTTCCACATTAATCAGATAGGGGAAGTTCAAAAGCAGTTCAAAAAGGGATCAGTGTTTTCTTTTTGCAACAGCTTTGAACTTCTTTTATTTAAAAGGGCAGCTAGAACTATAATTAGGTGCAGCTAGTCTTCATTATTTTGTTCATTTATTATTTGTGTACTCAACATGCAGTGTCTCCAAACCTCACATCTGGTTCCGAGAGAGATGAGAGTTTGACTGATATTCTGCTTGCTCTGGCTGGACTCAAGTAACACACCAATCACTATGGCATGACCCATGCTACCCAAATCACATGACAGCATGAGGAGTGATGAACAAACAAACCATTTATATTGGAGCCTCTACAGTGTTGAGTGAATTAGCTGTCAGAAGGTTCTCCCTGCCTTCCAAGCACTGTGTAGAAAGGTATTTTTAAAAAAATTGCACAGAACCATCCAGGCATGAACCTCAGTAACCATAGCAACCCCATGAACTTACTGCTGGAACTGTTGGCATCCTCTCACCAAACTTCCTCCCCACCTGGCACAGCATTAATTATTTTCTCTCCTCATGCCATGTTTTAATCCAGTGCGAGTGCTGTTTTTGCAGATGGGGAGTTACTGTTGACTTCAATAGGAGACCCATAAAGGAAGGGCTTTCTGGATTAGGCTTTCAGGGCAGGGATCCTGTATTTTATTTGTCTGTAAAGTGCCATATACATTTATGTTACTGAATAAATAAATCATTCATAATCTCAGAGGCCTTCAGGTTTGTGGACTATGACTAAGACTCTTTGGACAGTGAATTTATTATTTGTTTAGGATATTTTACCTAACGTAAATCATCACACGCAGTCACAATGCTCTGTGGATAATATTTATGAGTATGGTAACTCTAAGTCTTATTTTTTAAAAACCTTAAAGTAATTAAGTCTGCCGGGGACAGGCAAGCCCATTTCTCATCTTTGTGGTTTATTCAAATTCAGCTGTTTCTACATTTCAATATCAAAGGCTAAAATGACTGCCTGTGGCAGAATCACACTTACACACAGATTTTGTTTACAGGATGAGAGCAAAGTACTGCTGTGTTAGCAGCTGTCCATTTGGTCTCTTCTGGAAGAAAAACTGCCACAATTCAGTCCGGCTTTGTTCTTTTATGGTGGCAACAGTTAGATTCATTGTCAAAAGCAAAGCAGGTGTTTGAATTAATCTTTTGAATCCACCCAGTGTTCCGCACTTCAGCTTAATAATTCTGAATCATGTCAAACTCATATATACATTTTATATATCATGGGTGGCAGACAGGGGTGGAACAAAAATATATTCTGTCAAAACATCTTGACCTATATGAACACCAAGGAATTTAAAAAACAATAAAAATTAAAGCCCTCAAACTTCTTTAACAAAAAGGGGAAGAAATGCAACTAGAGATAATTGTATTTTTAAATATTAGGAAATTAATAGTTATGTATATGACCAATAATGATAACACTGTAGGCCACCCACTCATTATTACATCTTACTGCCTCTCATCATCCAGTCACATGATGTGCCATACACAGCAAGTTGTGTTCTGGAAGGTGTTCCAACCTTTCCAGAAACCTCTCTGAAGTACAATTTTTCTAGGAGTCTCTATTTTCAATGAGAAGGAAGGAGGGAAGTACGCTGTGTCAGCCATGTCATAGGGCACCTCCATCTCTACCTGGTAAACCTTATTTCCTGGCCAGTTCAGATGGTTTCACAGTCACAAACACACACCAGGATGTTTATCTTACACCAAGATGTGTATTTATTTCCCTGTTACATCATAATACTGCACAATAAAGACTTTCAGGAAAGGTAGACTTTCCATCGCTTCCCAGGCCAGGCTCATCTTCTAAGCCCCTTCTGAGCTGCCCCTTGGTTCCTGTTTCTTCCCTGTATATTCTTCCCCCAATTACCTTGTTAGCCCAGTGATCGTCAGCCAGATATTCACAGTCCCCCACCAGAAAGTGTATAATTAGCCTGCAGCCTTCTCCAGGCTGTAGCAATGTCAGCAATCAAGGTGCTGCTGATTGTACCCTGTCACAAGTCTTCTCCTTGCATCCATTCAGCTCCATTGGCTGGCACATAGCAAGCAGAGCCATGGCCTTGCCCTCCTTGCCCACTTGTTCATTGAGGGTGAATATTGGGCACACAGCCCTTGCTCACCCAAAGGTATGATCCAAGTAGGTCGTATGTGGCCATGCAGCGGAGGAGGGAGACTTTGCTTCCCTGAGAACTAACATGAAAATCACATTCTTTTTAATTACTTGCAAGATAAAATACAAATGAAACTCCCTGTGCTGTCCACATTCCTTTTCCCTAACTACCTATCCAACAACATTCTCCCTTCTCTTCCCCATCCTCCTCAAGCTGCTCAGGCACCATTATGAAGGATATGGTGTCAGAATCTAGAGAGATGGTAACAGCTCCATAGCTTTATTCAGGAGTTGTCCCATTGCAGTCAGTGGTTCTACTGACATACATAAAGTTACTCACATGCATAAGTCTTTGCCAGATCACGGTCGTATACTGGTGTAGCCTGGAACTAACTCCATTGACTTCAGCGTAAAAGTGGTGTAAGCCAGAGGGGGACCCAAATCCCCAGTCTTATTACAGAGAACTTGTTCTGATCCATCACAAAAGGATATAATTAACTACACAGTATGATGAAATTTTAAAACTCCCAGATTTTGTGTCCATAACAAAAATTTGCCTGTTCAGTGGTTGCTCAGCATTTTTAAGATTCTGTCTATTCCATTTTACATGAACTAAGCATTATCAGTGTTAAATTATTCCTAGTTATTCCTGAAATACACAAAGTATTACATTACTCTTAAACAGTAGCCTAAAACCATTTGCTATAGTTAACAGCTGAACTGCAACAACATCTCATACATACTGTCTAGTATCTGTATTCCACTTTTCAGTAAATAAATTATTGTTATTGCTAATATGGGCTCTGATTCACGGATGCACTAACATGATGCTAACTTTACACACATCAGTAATCCTTTTAATTTTAAGTATGTGCTTAATCTCATGGAAGTCAGTACTTACTAAATCAAGGCCTTGGCTGATATTTTTTAATTCATTTTGAGTTCTTCAGGGATCAATATATCAATTAATATTCACGCTCAGTTTCAGCTTAGTTATGCCTGGGATGAATTTGACCCATTTTTTCATGTAACATTTTGCTGCTGTGCAGAATAAACTAGAGAATGCAACAAGAACAACAACGGCAAATATGTCAGAGCAGATTTAAATCCCTACTTAGCATCTTCCAGGATGCAAGTCCTTCTTCAGCTCACTATGTACCTTTGTATCTACTGGACCATATTTTAAACATTGATGCACTATTTTGATTTATTGTTCAACAAATATGTGTTATATTTAGACAACATTTTACAAACAAACTGGGGCAAATTTCTCACTGTTGATGTAATTTAACTTTTAGTTGTGTTACTAGAAAGGAATTTAGCTCAGTTAACCTTATTCATGGAGGACCTATTCACCATTAGGAAATGGCTTTCTGACTTGTCAGAGATTTTATACATGGTTGTTAGGCTCAGCAAATGCTTGGGCCTGTTTTCATCTTGTGAAAAATTCCATTTCTCAAGACACTCCCAGCTAAGGTTGCCAATTCTGGTTGGACATATTCCTGGAGGTATCATCACATGACATAATCTTAAATTAAAGATTAATCTTTAATTTCTGGAGACCCCTGGACAATTCTGGAGGGTTGGCAACTCTACTCCCAGCAACGGTATTTTGAGGTTATTATTCTATTTCTCTGTTCAAAATAATTCAGTGACTAAATTTAAAACAAGTTTCTCAAGAAACAGTTCCATTTTTCCTTCCAGATGTGGACAGTCCCTCCTAAATTGCACTGGCCTGAGGCCTTGGACAGACAATATTCAGTCCTGTGCCAATGAGTGGTTTAATGTCCGATATCTCATATCTCAGTAGGCGATAGAAATAGGAGCTTTACACCATTGGAAAGAGGAAATATGGAGCTTCCCAATGGGACAGACCGAACTGGATTCAGTCCCTGGAAGGTTCAAAGATATTGAAGCTTAAAATGTTGGTATCTTTAGGTATAGAAAATCTATTTTAAGTCATTTTAGGATGTTTTTATTGCTTTATCTGAGCCTTTTACATTAGGACTTGAGAGGGATAAAAAAGTACTTCAAATAAAATATATAAAAACTCTAAAACATTTAAATAAATAATAATTGTGAAATAGCTATTTTGAAACCTGGTTGTCATATGCAGATTTTAATCATATTAAATATATAGATATTTTGCAAGTGATGTTCTAAATAGTGGACTTGTGGCTCCTCCGGTTATGGGTGATACAATCCCAACAAAGTCTTAATTCCACCGCACTACACAGTGGATTCTCTCTCCAATTATTATTATCCCTGGTCAAGAGCAAGAACATACAAGAATCAGCCTTTGGCCAGTGAAAGCCTTTCTATACATGCAAACATTGTGACTTTAAAGCCTGAAGTTTTGGGGCCATAGAAAGCTAGAAACTGAAAGTGAGATACACACATGCCTCCCACACACACTGGCTCCTTTACACCAGCTAAAAGCCTAAGCAGCATAAATAAGCCCTCAAAGCCCCCACTTGTCGCTGGAGGAGGACTCCTCAATGCAGACACAGCAGAAGAGACTTGTAAGGCTGTTTTCCAAGGACCCCATTGCATAGGGGGTGTGCCAGGGGCAGGCCTGGGAGGGTGTGTTGAGGATGAGGGTGTAGGAGACCACTCTGAAGAGACTGTAGGAGGTGTTGTGGTCGAAAAGGCAGGGGAGGCTTAACTTAAATAGGTTAAGTTATGCTGGGGACCATCTTCAGACCCTGGAGCAGAACAGGATTGGGAAGATGCAAAGTGGCTTTAAGCTTTAGGGCCTTGGTCTGCAAGTTCTGCTCTGTGTCTGTTAAGGGTATGTATTCACTGCATAGTTAACTCAGGCTCTTACTGGTGTCCCTGTTTTAGGGTTACTGCACCTGATCCCCACTGTGTGGTCTGCTCAAGGAATGCCCTCTCAGGTCTCAGGTCTCTTGATGTCATCTCCCTCTGGCAAGGGATGCACTCCTTTCTGATCAGGACTTTAGCTCCCCTGCAATTCACTGTGATTCTCCCCAGCAGGTCTGATAAAAAATCCAGCTCCTGTGCTTTGCCTTCTCTCCAAGTTCTATGACCAGCATGTGCCAGCAGTTATAAGTGACCAAACACAGCTCTAACCAGGGCCAGCCCACAATATTTTGGCACCTGAGGTGGGGAGCTCAAATGACACCCTCCTGTCCCCTCGCTTGGGCCAACACTTTGAAAGGTCTCAATTCTGCCTTCTTCCTGTTCTACTCCTTTCATGGTACTGCTCTGCTACCTACCCCAGTAAAGGAGAACTAACAACTTAAAATGCCTTGTTCAATAATGTTAAGTAACAATTTTCAAATGCTTGAACAGCAAATGTAACTTTTCTTGTCTGCATAGTAAACACTGGCATTTTTATCTACTTGAATAATCAAAGTGGTGCTTTCTGTGCCTTCTTGGTTGCAAAGATTTGAACTGCTTCCTGAAGGTCCACAGTCTGGGCCAGCTCATGCTCTGTTGAGATGTTGCAAGGCCGAACAGCCTCTCCTGTGTCACTGTGGAGCATAGATGTGTTTTTATCAACTTCAGCTTGGAGAAGCTGCGTTCTCCATTGGCAACTGTTACAGGAAGTGTTAGAAGTATGTGCAGAGCAACAAAAGCATTTGGAAAGAGGGTTGTCATCTTATTTGTGCACATATACTCCACAACAGCCTTTGGAGTTGATCCTGCTGAAATATATCTTTACAGGGCTTTCTGTTCATCACCTGAATCACTCGCATCAATATTGCACGTCATCATGTGTCAACATTGTCTCTAGTGCCCTGCATTGCTGGTGTAGGTCTTCTTCAGGTATAGTGAGGAGTTCTGGAATATCATACAACATCCCAAATATACTGCTGTGTTCCTTGAGTTGCATGAAACATTCTTCAACTGACTATATTGCACAATCTAGCACATGGTTAAAGAATTCAACTTTGTTGTTTGGGTTCCCTTATGGGATTATCCTGTGCCTTGTAATCAAAATGTCGTCTTTTTCTTCAGTGACTCTTGTATTCTTGAATGGGTGGGAAAATAGCTTTAGTATGAAGTTCTTCTGCCAAATTCTGTGGTGCACACTTCAGAACGTTTTGAAATCCCTCATCTCACCGGTAAGACTGTAGGTATGACTTTGCTTTGTCCAGTTGTTCCATTGCTCCAAATATATCAAGGTCAACACCTTGGAGTCTCTTGCTTGCAACATTTATTTCAAACAGTATGTCATGCCATAACATGAAGCCACACAGAAATTTGAAGTTATGTATGTTTCTTGTGATTCCATTTTCCTCTGCCACTGTTCTCCCATGAACAGTTCCTGTCATAGCATTATCCTCCATAATGGCAATTATGGCATCATCTATCTTCCCAATTTGGTGTTTGATAGGCTTTATTGCCTCCACTCGACTTTACCACTGTGTGGCACTAAGTGGTTTCAGTTTCAGAGAGGATGTTCCCAGATGTTGCTTCAAAATTTGCCGTCAGTGAGTTGATGCAGAGAAAAATACATAGATGCTTTGAATTACATTTAAAAAATTCAGCAGCCTCACTAGAAGCTGATGCTGCATCACTGACCACCAAGTTCAATGAATGAGAACTGCATAGGACAAAAAAAGCTTGAGGGTTTAACTCTCGGATCTGTGTCTGCACTCCTCTGTTCTTTCCTCTCATGTTGGCACCATTATCGTAGCCCTGACCTCTCGTGCCAACTATTGCAATTCCCGTATCTTCCAGCTTTTTAAGAAGCACATTGGTCATACCAGCTCCTGTACTATTGTTAAAGTTAGAATCAGGACTTACAATTTGTCAGACCACTTTGTTTATTAGCGCAGCGCTCCACCAATAACATTTAGAATATGTGAGTGGCCATGCAAGGCCCAAACAGTTTTATTTATACAGATAAAAGAGCGGGAATTAAACAAAAGGGACAAAGAAATTAAAACAGTAAAATTTACCTGGGGCATAGCATGCATATCCTATTTCCTTACTAACTGTTATCGATCTAAGGCTAATGCTTCACCAATTGCCCTTAAACGGTGCAATTGTTCTATGTTAATGTCTGTATTCCTGACACCTGGTTGCAACATTTCAACAACTTTGCTTAAAGGTACAGACAACATTTCTTTAATCCTTTCTATTCTTACTATATAATTCATTCTACTTTCACACTATCATCAATGTGAATAAATTCTAGAAAATGCCCTCTGACAGTCACCATTTCAGTGACATTTTCAGTGGGTTCTGTTGTTGTTACAAAATGCACCATTAAAGTAATTTGTTTGGTATGGCTGATGTCAGGTGTGCAGTCCAGAATAACAAAAATAATAATAATCTGCTGACCTCAGATCTGCCACAATCTTCTGTTTGCTTTTGTTGCCAGTAACTGAATAATCTCATTATGAATTGTTTTTCAAAGGTAGTGATGTGTGTACATTTCTTGAGTGGTGACTCTTCTTAAATGCTCCTGGAGTATAGCATCAAACTCAGCCATCAGTTCCACAATTTTAAGGAAGTTTCCATTGTTTGGCACATATAGCTGATCTGAAGTGCCACGCAGTGCTAGGTTTTGGGTAGCAAGCATTCTCACAATGGCAATGAGTCTTTTCAGAACTTTTTGCCGGTAAAGAGACTCTGATGCAATCTTCTCTTGATGCTGATCATCTCTGATGGCTTTAATCTTAGTCTCATCTCAAGCTCTTTCCACCTATGGAATGCTCTTTGGTGATTTGCTGCCTTCTGATGGCAAGCCAGATTTCTAGCCAGATTTTTCCAGTCCTTTGTTCCTGTAGAACCCAATGTGGCTGGAACATTAGACTGGAAGAGTTTGCAACAAAAACAGTATGCAGCATTCTGGGATTTTGAGTACATAAGCCATGGCCTCTCCACTTTCTTACCATTAGGGATTTCATGCCAGTAATGTGTTGGATGGAAACTTCTATTTTCATTGTCTTTGGGGAACATGAAGTTTTTCATTTGCTATGGCCCACGCAGTACAAGGAAGTCCCTCAGGCTACTGCTCAAGTGGGTCCACAGTCCTGGATCATTTAGACTTAAGGAATTAAACTCAGCAGCAGCTGTTTCTTGTGACCCCACCACACTCTTTTCTGATCTACATTTTTTTTTCAGGAATGTGCATAGTTACATCCATTTGAGATGGAAATATGGATGCTGCAGTAGCTGCCAGGTCACCTGCACTTGGAAGATCAGGCATCTCCTCACCACTCACGTCCTCACTGGGGCTGGAAAGCTCACCGTGAACATTTGTGTCTGTGTATCTCAGAAGAGCTCCTTCCTGCTTAGATAGAAAAGCTTCCTTTGCTTTCTTTCTTTTTCTGAATGCTGCCCCAGAGGGGCGTTTTCTTCTTTCACTCATGACTGCTGTTCTGTGCCAGCTATAGTGGCTCTCAGCACTCAGTTGAAGGGGACAAATTAGCAGGCTGGTAGCAGGGCCTGAGTGAGGGAAGATATCAGCATCTTAAGGGCCTAACTGGCGTCTACTACTTCAGTTGACTGACTGTTCTCTTCAGCCTGGTCTACACTAGAGAGGGGTGTTGACGTAAGATACGCGACTTCAGCTATGAGAATAGAGTAGCTGAAGTCGACGTAACTTATTTTGACTTACCTCCCATCCTCACGGTGTGGGATCGACGGCTGCAGCTCCCCCGTCGTCTCCACTTCTGCCTCTCACCCTAGTGGAGTTCCAGAGTCGACGGGGAGCGCATTCAGGAATCGATTTATTGCATCTAGATGAGAGCCTCTTCTTTGTCTCCTTTGTCTCTTGATTCCAGCCTGCACCAGTATATGCAGGGGGGTTGGATTAGAATCCAGGTTCTTCTTTCACGTGGGATGGAACCCACCACTGTGCAGTGAGGACACAGACAAAATCACTAGTGGTCCTCCTATCCCTTCCCACAAATTCCACAATTCTCCCTGAAGGACAGACAAGTTCTCCTGCAGTTGACACAGTTGACTGGGAAAGAATCCTAGACAGTGCATCTCAGCACAAAGAATCATGGGATATTCTGAGAGAGAGCGCAGAACCAATAAGGATACAGCAACGTGGGTTGGGCGTTGCTGTTGGAACACGCACTCCTAGGCTAAGGTAACCGGGATGCCAACCACCTGTGTTAACGGCTCCATAAAGATATACCCTAGGACAGTGGTTGGCAACCTGCGGCCTGTGGGCCACACACAGCCTGTCCGGGTAATCCACTGGCGGGTAGCCAGACAGTTTGTTTACGTCCTGGCCACTGCTATCCGCAGCTCCCATTGGCTGGGAATGGTGAACCTCCACTACTGGGAGCTGTGAGCAGCCGTGCAAAGGTAAACAAACTGTGTGGCAGCCCACCAGCAGACTACCTTGACAGGCCTAGGGTGAACAGATGTCCTGATTTTATAGGTACAGTCCCAATTTTGGGTTTTTTTTCTTATATAGGCTCCTATTACTCCCCACCCCACACCCCCTGTGCCGATTTTTCATACTTGCTGTCTGGTGACCCTAGATGGGCCACGTGTGGCCCACGGTCCGAAGGTTGCCCACTGCTGCCCTAGGAGATGCAGTACAGAGTCTGGAGCTTTATAACATTGGGGAGGGGAAAGGCTCATGTTCCTTTGGGAGATATAAACCCTGGAAAGGCCTGAGATTTATTTCCTGTCATTTTTATCACTAGAAAGCTATTTTAGATCTCTTCTAAAGGTTTTATGGGTCTATCTGTAGTTGTTGGAATAATGGGAATTAAGTCACCTAATTTTATACGTGGAGGGATAAAAAAATAGTCCCAATACATTTTTTTGAAAACTCTAAAATATTTCTCTGTAACATATCTGGCACACACAAATTACATGATAGTGTGGTGGTTTGGAAGACCTTTATAACTGACTTGTGGTTTTTCCACTTGTGGGTAATGAAGCCACCTCAAACTCATACCCTATAAAATCTTAATAGCCATACCAAAACATGATCACTGTCTATGTAACATATTTCTATCAATTATAGAGGTATTATATAAATGAGTGTAAACACAGATGTTTAAAAATCATATTATTAGTGCAATGAGATACAGTCTGAACTATTGACATCTGTCTGTTTGAGTTAACACAAATTGTCATGTGATGGCTTCTATTTCCAAACAGTGGTTCTTTTGCACAGCAACAAAGATGCACAGTAGTGCATTTGTGAACTTTAAAGGGCAGTCTGTTGGCAAGCATGTAGTTGAGATTCAGGAATTTCCTAGGAATAGAAAAAAAATGTGCCAGAAGCATCATGTAACCTTTTAGATTAAAATTATTTGTTAACGTCTGATACAGTGATTGCCTCAAACAAGGAAATGTCACTGCCCAGTCTTGTTATCTAGTGTCACCTAGTGGACAGTTATGTCAATTGTTCTGGCCTATGGTTACCAAGATAATAAAGGGAAAGGTATTCAGCTTTAAGTAGTTTGAGCATGCAGGTAGAGATACAAAAGAAGAGTCAAGTCTTGATATACAGATATGGAGAAAATAAATGTTGGTGATGGGGAATTAATTTTAGTATAAGTTTGGGATAGTTACATTACACACAGGAAGCAAAGCAACAAATGGGTTATACAAGTAATCCAAAATGGGTATCACCACTATGTTTATTGTATTCACATAGAGGTCTAGGAAATACATGATAGCATGGTGTGATATTCAAGGGATTCATCAGCATGAGTTTGGGATGGATGCATTACCCATGACTGGTGATACTATGAGTGAGATATGCAGCTCATCCTAAATGAACGTCACTGCATACTTCATAACAGCCTATTATTTGTTGCATATGTGTCATACATGTTTCAGAAAAAGTACTTTAGATATGTTTGGGAATGTTTAAAACATATGAGGACTATTTATTTTTACCTCTGCTTAAAATAGTTCTTCTGTAATATATATACATATGGAATAAATGGTGGGGTGAGGTCATATGAGGGTTTTATCATCATTCATTTATGGTTTTCTGCATAATTTACTCAGGCATTTACCAGCTTTAAGCTTATGTACATGGACCATCTGGGGGGCAGTTTTGTGTGAGGTCTTTTAACATAGTAGGAATACATTCATTCACTTCTTCTACTACTTCAAAAGGTCCCTCCCATGAGTTATGCGTTTTGTATTTTTTCACAGGAATAAGTCAAAAGAGCATTTACAAGCATGTTTATCATGCTTGTTTGGTCGGGTTGTCAGTAAAGTTAGTTTAAATGACCGTGATCATGTCTCTTAATTCTCTTCTGAACCTTTGTACATACTCAGTCACTGACTCCCACTCTGTCTTAATGTCCCCTTCCCAGGAGTCTCTGATGAGCTCTAGGGAGCCCTCTCATTTTCCTTCCCCATAGAAGATAAAATGAGGTTAACTCTTCAGACTCTTGGGCACTTCCCTATAAGCAAATAACAGACAGGGTCACATTTCAACCCAGTCCTGAGCCCACTTAATGGCACACATCTGCAGCATTGATTTCAGTGTCCTATTGCACCTAGACAGCAAATCTGAAAAATTGGGACGAGGTGGGGAGGTAATAGGAGCCTATATAAGAAAAAGACCCAAAAATCGGGACTGTCCCTCTAAAATCGGGACATCTGGTCACCCTAATTGCACCTCTCCACCAAAACATTTGTCTTTGAGTGCTATGGGGCAGGCTTTAGTGTTGCTTTATTCCATACAACTTCCGTAATTTACTGAATAGTTGAGACATGAAATATGACCCACAATCTGACAAAATCTCTTTAAGGCAATCCACTCTGCTGAAAATAGTAAAAATGGCTTTTGCCACAGAGTCAGCTTGTATGTTAGACAGAGCTACTGCCTCTGCATATCTAGTGGCAAAATCCACTACAAGCAAGATATATCTCTTCTCCCTGTGGGTAGTACATGGCATAGGGCCCACAATGTCCATTGATACCCTAAAAAATATCTCTTGTATCACAGGCAAGGGTTGAGAAGAACTTTCTGGGTGTCTCTCTCTTCTGACATCAGTCATAAGATCTGCAATAGTCTCTCACATTATACTCTGAAACCTGTCACATTATTCTGCATTCCAGGCCAGTAAAAAATTTCTTTAACCTATTGCACATTCTCTATGCCCAGAAGTGACCAGCAAAAGAGCAGCTGTGGGCTGGCAACAGTAACTCCCCATTGTACTGGACAGGCACAACTTCCTCAAGGGAGCTTTCCCATGGGAGCTTTTCTGTACTACTTTCCTTCTTCAAAAAAGACACTCCCCCAAAACAACACCTTTCCCCATTTCTCATTGCTCGGGTTCCCTCTAGGACATGCCCCCTTATGTATTCTGGACTGGGATCTGCCCTTTCTTCATCCTGGACGTCAACAACAGCGATAACTTCTACTGCAATGGTTGTTAATGCCTCCCCACCAGTCCTGCGGGCATGCTACTTCCCTCTGATACATTTGCATTTGTATTAACCCCTCCCACAGCTGAAAGCACAGTTTTCTTTTGCTAAGTCAGGATTAAATGTGTCTTCCCCTCCCCGCATATTAGTTTTTGTTTTTAGCTATTCCCTTCTGTGACAACTGACCAATATTCCTTCTTACTGTGGGTTACAATATAAACCTTAGCTTTGGACATATCAAAATATTTCCCACCAGCATCGCTGTTGGAAGAAAGTCTGGCACTCCAGCTTCTAAGGTATCTTTCAGATCATCCCAGTCCACATGTATTTTATCCAAAGATTCAATGATTTTGTATCTTCCTAATGCCAGGAGCTCTACATCTTGGCCAGATAACATGTCAATTTCTTTGACCATGCTTTCTCTAAAGTAATCATACAGTCACCATGTAGGTGTGCATATACTTGTTATTTATATAAATAACTAAGATTCCTGAATCCTGCCAAGCCCTTCACCTTTACAATATTGCCTGACTAGGCACTTATATGGCCTCCATCACTAATACCTGGATGCCTCCGTAACATCTGAACCCATCTATGGAAATGTGGAGCCATTTACTCATATACAAAGTGTTGTTTATATCTAGTTTTGGCAGCTTTGAAATTCTCTCAGAAAACTGTAAGTTCTGGCTGTCATGAGGCAGGGATAGTGCCTGTTCATTAGCTAGTCTGACCTGGTTTTCTAAGTGTTCCCTTCCATTTCTGAGGGACTGGCTATCTTTCCTCATGCCAGAAATCAAGCCTTGAGCTACATCACTGTTTTCTCTTGGCAACTTCACAGAGTCTTGATGCATCACACTGTGATTCTAAGGCCAGGTCTACACTACCAACATACATTGGTATAAATGCATTGCTCAGGGGTGTGAAAAGTCCATACCCCTGAGTGAAGTAGTTATACCGACCTAGCCCCTGCTGTGTACAGCACTATGTTGATGGGAGAGCTTCTCCTGTCAACATAGCTACTGCCTCTTGCGGAGGTGGATTAACTGTGCCGACAAGAGTAACTCTCCCACTGGCATAGGAGTGTCTGCACTAAAGCACTACACTGGTGCAGCTGCGCTGCTGTAGCTTTTTAAGTGTAAACCTGCCCTAAGAGGCATATGCCAGCCTTGATCCATAGTGAAACTCTCATTAATAGTCCAAGGCCAGTATATGGCCCAATGTCTGTAACCCCCGAGGCTCATTTATCCAATTCCAAGTTCAGAATTGTTTCGATTGCCAGCGTGGCATCAGTTTAGGCATCTATTTTGTGAAATAAGGCCTAAATATTCTCCAGAGTAGGTGAGAGAGGATGTGAAAAAGATGTTGCATACATATGGGGCATTGAGCAAAAACAGCTCATCCTTGCAACTAGGTTACCCTTGTAATGCTGCCAAGGTCTGTGTCGGAATGAGTGATGTGCTGCATGCATTGAAATCAATCAGTTGAACTTAATTCATGTCGTACACATGATTTTTTTCCAAAATATTCTACATATGTCATCCTGGAACTGGCATTATTTGCTCATTTATGCCTGTTGTACTTTCTGTCCTCTTTAGCTTTTGAGGAGACCTTTACTGATCAAGTACTGGCTGAGTATCACTGTACAGTGAAAACTGACTTTCCTAAAAATGTAAATAGCTAAAGAATTTTTGGGATGGTTTTTCTTCTCCTCCTTTATCCCTATTGGACCCCAAAGATCTTCAAGGCAGACTGTACTAACTTCAGAGCCCAGCAACCCCTTTATTCATGCATGAGACAGGACAACTCCCTGTTTCTGCTGATCCAGGGAGTGAGGGACCTTGCTGCAGACCAAATGGCAAAGCAAAGTATTGTCTAGGTCAGCCTAGATTATTGTAATATGTTTCACCCTATTAACTAACATTTACAAGACAGTAGCACAGGGGCAGCAGCATTTCGCACCTTGTGCTGTATCATCATTTATTACTCTGGAGTAACATTTTACATACATTTGCCTCAGGCAAGTACGACATTAGTGATGTTTTAAGACCTCTCAAGCTGGGTAAACTTCAGAAGTGTATAGAGAGCTTATTGACTACAGTAAGACATCTTGTGCCCATCATGAGCTATATGTAATCATAAAAACCTAAATCCGAATGAAGGCGTGTATCCTGAGCTTTACAAAAAGTCAATTTTCCACACTGCTGCATTTAGGTCAGGAGCCTGTGGTAGGAGACAGGGAACTGTAGCATTCAATCTGATTACTAGTTTCAAGGGAAGGCTCTCGGGCCCTAGGTGTCACTCTGAGTTGAAATACAAGAAGATTAATTAGCTCAGGGGGCTAACTGTTCAGCTGAGACAGACTCATTTTCAGAAGCATAAAGTTTATTGGCAAATGCACATATATGCTGTTGTACAGATCAGTTTATAGTGGGTTCATTATGGAGTACAGCATGAGATGTGTAACAATGCTATGTGCTAGAGCATAAGCTTTATGTACACTTATACATTTTTACTAACAGGAATAGGAGGAGTATCCTTTTCCAGAATGAAAGGGCTCCTGTTAGGGCATGTCTACATGGGGAAATTTACCAGCATAGTTATACTGGTATAATTATATCGCCGAGCTATGATGGTATAACTCCCCGTGACACACTATTTCAGGGTTTAGCATACTTTTTTCAGTTTAGCTTAAACCATTTCAAAAGAGAGACATAAGCTAAACTGAAAAAAAGACACTCAAAGGAGAGTGTCCATTGGAATTGCTTTGGAACGTATAGACATGACATCAAAAGGGGACAAGTAGGATCTTAAGAAATGTGATTAAGTCTGAATACTGCTGATCTGAAGGATGAGATTGTCACAAACATACTTAATACCTTTTTCCCTGCACTGAGTGGATCTCCGATCCAGGGGATCGTTTGGCCCAATGATTTTTGTCTGGAAATCACTATGTTTTAAAGTCCTATAAGTCTGTTTTTTAAAAATGCTGCCCACCCCTACAGCAAAACTGGTTTCTGCAATGAGCATACTTCATTTCCCTTAGTGTGGTGATGGTAATGGGGTGCAATCCAACACCAGTATCTGAATAAAATCAAACAAAGTCCCACTACTTCTCTGCTTGAGCCTTTTCGGACAAAATTTTGAAAGGATGAGGGCTGAGGTCCCCCCTCCCACACACAAAATGTGCCTATAGTTGCACTGAATTACTACAATTTTGCATGCAAAGTGACACCACATCTGTGCTCACAAATGGGAATTTTGATATCTGCATACAAATACAGACATGTATACATGAACCTTTATACAATGAAAATCCGATTCTTGAAAATGTTTTGGCTGATTTAGGAGGAAGAATTGTGACCTGAGCTTTGCAGAAAGTCCATTTTCCATACAGCTGCATTTAACTCAGGAGCCTATGATACTAGACAGGGGAAGTGTACATTTAAAGTGGCAGGGAAATGCAACTCCCAATACTGTAAATACAAAGCAAGCAAAATTCCATGTATATACGCACTAGGATCATTTCTAATGTCATGGTTTAGAAAACACTTTACTTTCAAATCTCAATTAATCTGAAGTTTTAGAAACGTATTGCAGGAATTTTTAATGGCAGAACCTACAGTGAGTACAGCCTAACAATGTAGCTGTTTTCTTCCACAACAGGGAATTTGACTGCAATGGTGCTTCAAGTTCAAACAATCTAGAAATTCTGTTGCTATGGCAGCATGAACTCTCCACTGCAGAAGTCCAAATAAAAGTTATACCCCTCCATTCCCTTCACTCACGCCCATCTTGTCTCAAAATAAGACACAGTCAATTGACAGGTCAATTATTTACCAATGCTAATACAGCTATGGTATTGAATAAATATGAAGATATACTTTTTTTGATAAACATATTTATAAGTATTATCTTGATGAAAAGACCTGTCACTCACAACATAAGAACAGCCATACTGGGTCAGATGAAAGGTCCATCTAGCCCAGTATCCTGTCTTCCAATAGTGGCCAATGCCAGGTGCCCCAGAGGGAATAAACAGAACAGGTAATCATCAAGTGATCCATCCTCTGTCACCCATTCCCATCCCTGTCCATCCTGGCTAATAGCCATTGATAGACCTATCCTTGATGAATTTATCTAGTTCTTTTTTGAACCATGTTATAGTCTTGGCCTTCATAACATCCTCTGGCAAGGAATTCCACAGGTTGATTGTGTGTTGTGTGAAAAAATACTTCCGTTAGTTAGTTTTAAACCTGCTTCCTATTAATTTCATTTGGTGAGCTCTTTGATTTTAATGGCACATCTAATACAGCAATTAAACTATTTTTCCCCTGAAAAACCATTGTGACAAGGCACCTCTTTTGCCTCATTGGCCTCAGTGTTTCACCCTCTGGCAGTGGGGGCCTGGAGTAAATCTATCCTACTCCAAAGGTTTTTGGTTTGGTTTATTTTTCCGTATTTAGAAGATAGGTCTTGGGTAGTAGGGTGACCAGGTGTTCGTATTTTGACCGGAACACCTGGTCAAAAATGGATCCTGGTTGCTCTGGTCAGCCCCACCGACCGGGTTGTTAAAGGTTTGGTCGGCGGTGCTGTGGCACTAAGGCAGGTTAGTTGCTACCTGTCCTGGCACTGAGCTGTGCCCTGGAAGTGGCGAGGAGGTCTGGCTCCTAGGCAGCAGGGGCCATGGGGCTTCGCATGCTGCCCCTGTCCCAAGCACTGGCTCCACACTCCCATTGGCCGGGGCAGTGCCTGCTGGCAAAAGCAGCACATGGAGCATCCTGCTCCACTCCTCGCCTACTAGCATTGGACCTGTTGGTACCTTCTGGGGCACGTGCAACGCGGTGTCAGGACAGGCAGGCAGCCTGCCTTAGCCTGCTGCGCCACTGACTGGGAGCTGCCTGAGGTAAGCCTGTGCCCCAGCTATGAGCCCCCCCCAACCCAGAGCCCTCTCCTGCACTCCAAGCTCCTCATCCCTGGCAGCACCCCAGAGCTCACAACCACAGCCCAAAGCCCATACCCCCTCCTGCACCACAACGCCCTACCCTGGCCTTGAGACCTCCCAAAACCTGGAGCCCCCTCCTGCACCCCAAAGCCCTCATCCTTGGCCCCACCCCAGTGCCCAGACCCCCAGCCCAGAGCCCTCACAAACCCCTGCACCCCAACCCCATACCCCAGTCCTGAGCAACCCCCTGCACCCCAAGCCCCTCATCCCCAGCCCCATCCCAGAGCCTGCACCCCCCAGCCCAGAGCCCTCACCCCCTGCACCAGCCCAGAGCCCCCTCCCACACCCTGAACCCCTCATCCCTAGCCCCACCACAGAGATCTCACCCCCTTCTGAACCCCAACCCCCTGACTCAACTCCACAGCCCACTCCCACATTCTGAATCCCTCGACCCATCACCCTCCAGCCTGGAGCCCCCTCCTACACCCTAAACTCCTCATCCCCAGCCCCACCCCAGATCCTGCACCCCCAGCTGGAGCCCTCACCCCTTCCCCAGCCTAGTGAAAGTGAGTGAAGGTGGGGGAGAGTGAGCTACTGAGGGAGGGGGAATGTAGTGAGAGGGTGGTGGGGCCTCAGGGAAGGGGCAGGGCTAAGGTGTTTTGTGTGATTAGAGTGTTGGCAACCCTATGGGTAGGCCTGAGTATTTCTCTTCAGAAAAAACAAACTCACAACCCAAAAGAAATACTGCCCTGTCTCCTCTCCAGGGCGTTGCTTTATTATACTGGCTCCTGTTTAATAGAAGGTTAACTTGATTCCTTCCCCAAATAGAAGTTAACTTGATTGTTTCTCCTATGGAGAGAACAGCCTTCCCCCTAAGAGAAGCCTTTTTAACCTGCTGAACCTTGTTTCTCTCCTTCCTGCCTCTCTCTCACCGGAAGAGGTTTTTTTAAAGTCCACTATCAGCCCTTAATTGGACTCAGATATCTCTAATTAGCCTGAGGTATCCTTTTTTAGTTCACAGGGAAAATGGCCTTCATCACTCTAGGGCTGATATACTGGCTTTCCACTCTTTTATAGCTGTCAGGTCTGACTTTGTCACACTGTTTACTACCATTATTGAAAGGCTGTATTTGATTGACTAGGATACTGGATGACAATTGTATTTCAGCCAATCCAAAAGTAAATATTCAGTAAATAATGAGCCAGATCCTATTGATCTATCTTAGGGCTTGTCTACATTAAGGAAGTGCACAGCAAGCCAGGGTGTATATTTACAGTACATTTGCATGCCATGCACTGACTAGCCATTGGAACTCTAGTACTGTGCACTAAAAGTTCTGTAGCATGAGTACATCAGTGTGCATTGCAGAGCTTTAAGTGAGCAATAGCAGGGTCCACGTGGGGCTTATATGGCTCCCTCTACTGTATTATCTGAGTATCTCACAATCTTTTATGTATTTATCCTCGCATCACCCCCCTGATCTAGGGATGTATTATTATCCTGATTTTACAGATGGGGAACTGAGATACAGAGAAGTTAAGTGACTTGCCCAAAATCACACAGAGTCTGTAGGGTAGCAAGGAATTGAACTCTGGTCTCCTGAGTCCTGTAACCCCTGGATTATCCTTCCTCTTTCAAGTAGTGGCTGCTAGCCTCGCTCCACTTTACAGTGGTAAATGGGTATAACAAAACTCCACTCAAGTCAGTAGAGCAATACCAGTTGACATGAATGATCTGGCAAATAATTAAAATTTTTTTGTACTTCTACACATGGTTTCTGGTTAGGTGATTTGTTGTGGTTGGTGAATTTTATCAGTAAAAGCAGGCAACCACTCACAAATCTTATTCACTGCTACCCCACACTGATCCTGGCTGTGGGGCAGCATACTTTCTCTTTCCACCTCATCCCCATGGAACTTCCAGCCATGGGTTCTCCCCAGAGTTCCTGTTCCACAGGCAAGAAGGAGGGTAAATGGGGCTGCAGGGTGCTTCCAGGTTCTCCCAACCAAACCCATGAGGCAACAAACCTGCAGCAACTTGCATAGTAACTCAAGGACCTGAAGTCTTTCCGAGTGAGGTACCAGGGTACATGTGTTAATGGGACACATTAAATACAGAGGGGATGGCCTGGAGTGTCAAATCAAGGAGTCTCAGCATGGAACCCCCTAGCTTTTGATGGATTCCCCTGAAATGTGGGCATGCAGTGGGAGCAAACTCTGTTATTTTTTCCAAGGTGTGGAGGAAGGTGCAAATCATACTTTCCCATAGGAAATTCTGTAAGGGGAACTCTGCAGTTTCAAGTCTCTTAGCTAGATTTTTCTGCATAAGGAATGATTGGAGGCTTATTAGAGCCAATTAAAAATAGCTACAATTTTACAGTTTATCTATAAAATAATTTGTACATATTTACGATCAGCCTGGAGTCACATAACTATACTCCACAAACAACAAGTCATTAACTCCTGTAGTTTTCAAATCAGATTCTGAGTAGAATTAGTTGTAGATTTTATATTTTTTGGTACTGTGCTGTGATTTTGTACATAGAAAGCAGAAAACAAGGCCACATTGTGGCATGTACATTAAGATTGCACAATACTGTATGCTTGCCTATTTCTTCACTTATTTTCCAGATGAAGTACAGTAGTATTTACATTCAGCTTCTTATAAGGAGGAATGTTTGTAAAATAAACAAACAAATGTGGGGGTACTGAAAATTAAGGGGAAAAGAAAAAAACTAAATCACACTGAAGCACTGTTGTTGCTATGGAGATGAGGATTTTTATGTTGAGTACAAACTCTTGAGATCTAAGGCAAAGGAAGAAAGTGGAAGGAACTGGAATTGTGACAGAAAATTACTATTCTGAAAGTGACATATTTGAAACTGTTTTCTTGTGAATGCAGTGGCAAATTAGCCACTGGGCCAACAGGGCCCATGCCCAGGGGCCCTGGCCAATCGGGGGCCCCCGGAAAAATGCTCTCCCATAAAAATGGCTCACCCATTCCCCAACCTGCTCCGCCCACCTAGTGCTCCTGCCAGTGAGCAGGAGAAGTCCCCTCCCCCTGGCAGGAATGCTGGAAGGAGGTGGGGGGGGCTGAAGGCAGAAGGGGTGGGGCAGGGCCCCACTTGCTCTGGCCCAGGGCCCCATAAACCCGTAAATTGCCTCTGTGTAAGTGAAATATAACATCTTAACAGGCAACGGAGATGTAGAATAATTCATTACTCATGTCCTTAATGCTATTTACTTTTCTCAAGGTATACAAAACATTTAAAAACACTTTTCCAGATCTCTAGGTCCCTTTGCCATGTATCAAAAATACAAGCCAACTAGCCTCCTCCCAAATACAGCAGCCTCTAAAAGAAAATAAAAACCAATTAATAGAGTAGCCACAATTCCCAATACTCAGTGTACAAATCCCAGCCCTCAGTGCATTCCCCTTCCGTCAAAGCCTGGGAAATAGGATCACGTGTGCAGCATGTCCTGAAGATCAACAGATATGTGCTACTTTGGACAGAATCCTTAAAGTTCAGTGCCTGTGAGAGAGAACCCTGTCAACAGCTCTCTTTTTAAACTCAGTGGGCTTCAGCTTGAGCACTCCTGCGGATTGTAGCTGTGGCAGCATGACACCAGCATAACAATGGATTTAGGTCCCAAGTCATTCTGAACTCAGCAATCAGCTGCTGCAGGTCTCAGAGCCCTAGGGCTCTGAGCACAGTGAGAAGCTTCATTAAGCAAATGAGTCACTGCATTCTGTACTAGCTTCTCTTTCCTTAATGACTGAAAGAGGTTAGGGTCTTTGGTATTATTTCTCATGGACATTCCAGGCATACACTATTCAATTTATATAATACTGGGTTTTTGAGTCAGTACTGAATCAGAGGTAAGGATTGCCATGAAATTGATTTTGGGGACTAAGGGGAAATGGGCTAGATTTTGGTTCCAAACACCCAGCCCAATATTTGTGAGTCTGGTGATTTATCAGAATATTTTTAAAGGGATTTATACTCAGGTAATTCATGACTCGTTGTGCTTTGGACATACTGTAGATTAGGGATTTTACCTCTAAAATTTTTCTCCTAGTTTTTATAGTAACTGAAAGTTAATCTAAGTGCAACATATTAATCCTGTATAGAGCAAGTTCTGACTGTATGCCTTCAAAAGGCCCTAGATGAGGAACAACTACAGTGTAACGTTATTACCTTATGGGAAGTCTGCAAAAGAATAGGCTACAGAGAAACATTATCTGAGGGATGCAAATATACTTATGAATATTATAATTCATGCTCTTTGTGTTTGATTTCTGTGATCAGATTAAAATAGAGCTTTTGCCCAGCTCAACTCCATAGTGGCAGTCTTCCATGGTGCTGTGTGAGAGACCTGGCATGCATCCCTGGTCCCTTTCACTCTGTCTGAGGCACTGCATATTCACCCTGGTGGTGAAGGGGAAAGGAGTCCCTCACACTGCTCAAATACAACCTCCTCCCCCCTCCCCCCCCCCGCTAACTAAGGAATGGTACTACTTGGCTTTAAAGGTAGTCCCAATCCCACCCACTCCTCTTTAAGGTGGAAGGACAATAGCCACACTTCAGGGACTCACTGCAAACAATCAACAATGCAGTTTTCAAATATTTAGGATTTCTTTCACTTGGAAACTGAGACAACTGGAGAGTAAAATCCCATATTGAAAGATTCTGTATAGAAACACAGTGATTAAAAATGGAGGCTTTCCTCATCAGTCTGACAATATTCTTACCTGACCTACTTCAGGAAAAGTGTTTACAAGGATGATTAATGCTTGCTGGGGAAAAAAAGTTGGTAGATAGGCGTTAGTATTTCTGATGCTTCCAGCTCAACAATTAATACAGTGAGTCATTTTACCCACAATATACAGTGCTGGGGCTGGTGTTGAATTGCAATCAACCATGGCACTCAGGCAAAGTCTGACATCTTCACAAGAACTCTGCGGGCCCAATTCTCATCTCAGCTATGCCACTGCCTTTCCCAGAAAGTGGATCATCTTTCAATGAGTCATTTCTACACCAACTAGGAGCCGAGTTAGCAGCACTCACTAGCTCACCCTCCAGAGGAAAAGCTCCTCTTTTCTTTAGTTTGGTTCAGATAAGACTGAGAGAAGCTTCTGGTATTTGTTATAGGCCTAACGACCAAGTCAGCGGTGGCAAATGAAAGTGGAAGAGTCTTGTGTTTGGGGTTTTATTAATTCATAGTTAAAGCTCTATAAAGTTGGAAGTGCTCCAGAATGATTTTCAATCTGCTATAGCTTGCTTACATGGAAAATTGATAGTCCTCTGAAATGACTCTTTTCTAGCTGTGCTCAGGCAGAAATATTTTTCATTCATTGATAATCGTTATTATGAATATAGTGCCAGTGGTGTGCTTGGTGCTTCAGAGACAAGATTGCAGCCTCTTCAAGGTAGGGATCTAAGGATCAGAACGGGGTCCTGGTGACTGTAAGATTCCTTGAGTCTCTTCCGGGGAAACCTCTTCGGCAGCACAGAATTGGTGCTTGTGCCGAGTGGAGAGATCAGCTAGTTTGCAGCCAAGCTGCAGGGGAAAGTGGTAACTCAGTCCCTCCTGGATCTGGGCTAGGCCAGGAAGCTGTCTGTAGTCTGGGGTCCTGCCTGTGGGCTAAACTGATAAATAGTCAAGGGCTCAGACCCCTCAGGTGTGGGCTGAGCTAACAAATGGGCAATAGCTGAGGCCTCTCAGTCTAGGGGTTAGTGTTCGTCCAGCCCCTAGGGGAACTCAGGCCCACCCTGATCAACTGGGTCCTAGACCAGGGCCCTTGAAGCGATGGGTGGTCCCGTCGCTGGGCTGGCAGGGAAATAAGAGGTTGCTGCCTCACCTCTAGGGAATGCCACAGGACCAATGTCTCATTTTCCCAGGCTGCTTCTTACTGGCGTCATGTTGGGTCGTTCCATGGCTGCTGTGGCGTGGTTCTCCATCTCCATGACGAATGGCTCCCTTGGTGCTTCCTCTCTGGGGTCCTCCATCTCTTGGGGCTGCGACTGGCTGTTTTTCCAGACAGGTTTTGGAGCATCTTCATCCCCCCTATGCTGGAATGAGGCTACTCTGCATCATTATAGTGCCCGTAAGCACACTGGATGCGAGTCCCAGGAAGAGTTTTTGTTGAGTCAGTGAGAATTCCAACTTAGGGCTCTCTGGGAGTGGGTGCTGGAACTGGAATTTCACCAACCTTGGAGAGAGTGCACTTGCTGCTCACTCTATGCCAGCCTAACTCTATGGGTTAGGGAGTGGATGGGTAGAGCCAAGGTTTTGCCCTGAATCCATTCCCCCCACTCTCTTCTGTGGTCAGCTAGTACCAATGGGAATGCTAAGAGGTACCAGTGAGAGTGCTCTCCAATAAGATTCTGGACAGTCCCTGCACAGGGACACAAGAGGGGGAAATACCTTTCTCCTTGTGAACCTGCTCAGGAGCCTGTCAGAATCTGTCCCTATACAAACAATGTACAAACAAGGAAAAGCAGTGTTTGAGCCCATGTCCCTCTAGTTCCATGATCTGAGCATCAGTCTGAGAACAACTCATCATTTTCAGTGAGTTAGGTGGGGCAGGGGTACGGGTGGGGGTAGGAGGACTAACTCTTATGGCCCTCTTTAAGGAGACGTGTTTTCAAGAGAAGCTTGAAGGATAAGGTGGAGGTGCATCAGACCGAGTCAGAAAGGGGAAGAGTGGATGTTCCGAGTGCATGGAGCAGTATAGAAGAAACTCTGGAGATGGGAGTGGAAGAGAAAAAAAAAATCACAAAGGATGTGGTTAGTCATACACCTTTGAGGATGGGAGCCAAGGAGACAACCAGAAAGAGCTGAGATGCAGAGTCAAAGAGTTAGAGTCAAAGCTTAAGGCCAAAAGGGACTACCGGATCTTCAAATCTGATTTCCAGTATATCACAGGCTACCAATGCTAATCAGCCCCTGTACACTAAACCCAACAACCACAATTAGACCAAAGTATTACAGCCCACAAGAGACCACTGTGTGCCAAAGGCAGAGCATAGGAGGAGTAAAAGTGCCCCAGTGCCTGAGGGCACCACAATGGCAGGGAAATGTTAAGTGAGATATACACAGATAATCCTGGCAAATGAACCACACCCACATGCTGCAAAGGAAGGGGGAAAATAAACCACCCAAGGTCACTGCCAATCTGACCTGGGGCAAAACTCCTTCCCGACTCCATATGTGGTGTTCACTTAGACCCTGAGCATGTGAGTCAGAACCTGCCAGCAAAGCATTTGATGGAGAGAATGTGCAGTACTACCTCAGAACCCTGGCACTTCCCATCCAGTGCCCCATTCTTAGCAGTGGTCATCCTTGACGCTTCAGAGGAAGGCGATTTAAATAAAGCCTCCCAGAATACATGGTGGGTGGGGGGAAGATCCCTTTCTGACCCCTGGAGAGGGCCAGCTGAAACCCAGAAAGCATGAGCTTTTACTAAGACAAAGACAAACTGGAAGTGAGCCCCAGAGCTGTTGAGCCCTGCCTCCCACCATCACAAATAACTCAGTCATGCAGTTGGTTTCTGCTTCTGGTATTCTTTTAAGTCACCCTTTTCCCACCATGCCCTTGTGCACAGCTAGAGCTTTATTTAAGGCATTTCCCTTGAATTTAAGGGACTACTGTACAGGAGTGGCTCTCAACCTTTCAAGACTACTGTGCCCCTTTCAGGAGTCTGATTTGTCTGGAATACCCCCAAGTTTCACCTCAATTAAAAACCACTTGCTTACAAAATCAGACATAAAAATACAAGAGCATCACAGCCCACTGTTACTGAAAAATTGTTGACTTTCTCATTTTTACCATAAAATTATAAAATAAATCAATTGGCATATAAATATTGTACTGACATTTCAGTGTGTAGCAGTGTGCAATATAGATATTGTACTTACATTTCAATTCATTGCACCACGACCCTCATCTGACCCCCTTCTGAACACTTGCAGTTGTTTTCAATTAATGCCTTTTGGCCAAACTTACATCTGTGCGACTCTAGTGACTGTACTGGAATTGCACAGGCATAACTGAGGCCAGGGTTTGGCCCTTTCATATATAAATGTGCATAACTAAGAGATTTTCTATAGACCGGAAACCTAGACACATACTTCATTGGTTTGAAATCAGTCATGGAATCAATAGTTTAAGAAGTGTTATGATGGAATGCTAGGTGGTGCATCAGATTAGCACCAAGATATAGAATTAATTGGCCCTGGACCACCAGGCTAGTTAAAATCCAGCCTAGGTTGGCAGAAACTAAGAGTAGTCACTAGGTGATAGGTGTTTAGTGGCCCATAGCAGGACTTACCCAGTCTAGGGTTGGGCCCTGCCACTGCTTCAGTTTTTCTTTTATCTAGTGTTTCATACTAGTGCCCCCTGCTGGTTGTGGTTTATTGGCATAGACTAACACTAAAGGCCTTCCAGCCCTCTTCCCCAGGCTCAGTCTGTCTTTCAGTTTATAATTGGCTTCAGCATGCATACAGCCCTCCCTCTAGGCTCCCAGGGCCAGATTTGTAGCCTTGAGAACTGGGCTTACACCTAGGAACAGTCACATACTCACCTAGCAGTACATCTGCTCAGCTTCACCTGCCATTCCCCAGCCCTCTTGCTGACATGGAGTTCCCTGTGTGCTTAAGTGGATGTTTTTAACTAGGCAGAGACATGCCTGTCTTGCTCCCAGTGCCTTGATCACTGAGGCACACTTGAATCAAGCTTAACAATGGAAGCAGCATTGTGATTGCTCAAAAGGCAGCAGTGGGAAGGGAAATGCAGAATGAGTGTGAGATAGCTATTTAGAGTGAGCCAGCAAGAGAGCGAGACAAACATATGTTGGGTGACAGTTTTCAGTCTGACAGAGATTGCTGGGAGGATAGCTGGTCAGGGACTGGGATTGGGTTAGTTAGTGGGGCACTTTGAGGGGACAAGAGAAACACACAGGGACAGTTTGGTTAGTTAGATTGGACAGGAAATTGTGGTAGGTCAGGCTGCGAAGGTTTCCTCAGGGAGGGAGAGCTGAGTAAGAATTAGGGAGTGGAGAGGGTCACCTTTGGGTGGAGTGGGGAGAGAAGACTGTGCTGCTGCATAGGGACCAGGGTGCCAGAGAATAGAGCATCAAGTGGAACAGCTGCATGGCCTTGTACCTGGTAGAGAGAGAGGAGACAGGAAAGGGAGAGGAAGAGCCCCAACATGGGCCTGATCCCAAATTTTGGGGCTGATCTTGAGCCAAGGCCTGATTCTGAGGGAGAGGGAGTGGGTGAAGTTCATATTCACACCCTTGTACCTACTGGCCTTACCTAGAAAGCTGTTGCTACCTAATCAGGTCTGCATACAGAAATACAAGTAAACCCAGGTCTTCATGTAAACCTCTGCAATCTGCTCAGTAATGACTTCAAGTCCGTCACACAATGGTGCCATGTTCTTACTGTCTCTCTGGGTGACCTGTATATTTTGGCTATGGGATTGTTCCAGAGGTTCATAGGCCAGACCATAGGAATATTCCAATCCCCTGTCTCCTATATTGGGGTGGGCAAACTACGGCACATGTGCCAGATCCAGCCAGTCAGGGTTTGGATCCAGCCTGTGGGATTGCTGCCCCGCGCTGCTCCTGGAAGCGGCTGGCACCATGTCCCTATGGCCCGGGGGGGGGGCGAGGGCAGAGGGCAGAGGGCTCTGACCTCGCCTGCTGGTACCTTCTCCCACACAGCTCCCATTGGCCAGGAACACATGTGGAGCCCTCTGCCCCCCCCTTCCCGTGGGGCAGCAGGGACATGGTGCCAGCCGCTTCTAGGAGTGGCGCAGGAGCAGGGCAGGCAGAGAGCCTGCCTTAGTGCTGCTGCACACTGCTGCCACCCTGGAGCTACTCAAGATAAGCGGCGCCAGGCCACAGCCTGCACCTCAAACCCCTCCTGCACCCTGCACCCCAACTTCTCACCCTGAGCCCCCTGCTGCACTTCACACCCATCCCTGCAGCCCTGCCCTGAGCCCCCTCTCACACTCTGCATCCACCTGCACCCCAACCCCATACCGTGAGCCCTCTCATGTGCCCTGCACCCCTCCACCACCCCAACCCCTTGCCCTGAGCCCCTTCCTGCACACCACAACCCACACTTCCTCCCATACCCCAACTCCCTGCCCCAGTCCTACATTCATGGCCCTGCATGTAATTTCCCCACCCAGCTGTGGCCCAAGGGCCAAAAGTTTGCCCAGCCCTGGCCTACAGCCTGACACCTTACCAATAAATGTGGTGAATGGAAACAGGCATTTTACTCTGCTGTGTTTTAGGTGAACTTACACAGTGGGTTCTTATGCAGATTTGAGTGGTTCACACCTTCTGCTCCCATCCACAGCTGCCTCTAGAACTGGTGCTGTAGCTACCCACAGGTGCTGCAGACTATCCTGGCTTAGTACCTCCCCTTTGGCAGTGATCTCCTAGAAAGCCCTCTTAGCCTTCTCATGCAGCAGTTGCCACTTCTTCCTGATGTCCTGAAGTCCTCTGCTAAGGGCAGCCAGCATGTTTACCGATCCCCTCAGCTTTTTCCAGTCACTTGTCCTAGGAAGCCAAGATGTTGCTATCTTTCAGGAACCTATCAGGGTTGGGGCATGCACAGCCATGAATTTGTTTATCACTTCTATCTACTCCTTTGAAAAATTTGCCTCCAAAAATAAATAAATAAAAAAAAAATTGCCAATGGTTGACCTGCCAGTCCCTGACCCAGATGTTACCATCATGCTAGGATGCTGGGGGTGCGCATCTGGCATGATGGGTTTATAATAAAATTTTGCACCATATGCTTATAAACTCATCAGCATTACTACCTAATCACTAGCTGATGTTAGGTTGCATACCTGCAGGTACCCAATTCACGCCATTAAAATTGGTTTGAAAATCCTGCTATGTGGGTGGCACCTAAATTACACAATCCACAGCATGTGTGAGCATCACCTTGATGATAGTTAGGTGCCTGTATTCCCTTCCCACACCCCTCTCCCTCCTCACCATAAGGCACGATTTATCACTTCTTTTAAAGGATAAACAAACTTGGCAGCATGCCCAGTTTTGTAGCTGGTCTCTCCAAAACATAGGAAAAAAGCAGCTTGAACACTGGATTTGTAGACTGCTTTATTTGTACCATTGGACAATGCAAGAATGCAGACATAGGGGCCGGGGAGAGGGAAGGAAAAGCTGCTTTTCCGCCTATGTAAGGGGTGCCCCACAGCTTTCAGCAAACTGGGAGACCAGGGAGGGGTATGGCTCTTGAATGTTCAGCTCTGTCTTGTAACCCAGTAACTGTGGTCTGGAGTTGATAGCAGTTCATGTTACATGGCTTTCCACTTTGGAGCTATCCATGTATGGGGGTTGAGGAGGGGAGAAGTTTCTGCTAGATCACTAGCATGGATGGGGTGAGGGCACCAGGAACCCTCTGGGTCACTTTAGGAACTACTGGTGGCTTTGAGGGATTCTCCTGTATTTTCCCCCATCAGCATGTCCTCTAATAGTAAGACTAGCTTGAGAGGGAGACCTCACCTCTTTCTTCCAGTCTTGCAGGAGACCGCCCCTTCCATTCCTGTAGCAACCCAGGCTCCACTAAGCACTCAGGTATATCCAGAGCATAAATCCAGGCTTCACACCCCCCATGCTAGTTGGTGTAAGCTCATCTTTATGTGCTTGGGATGTTGTTAAAAGCAACTTCTTACAGGGGTGCCTTTGCAGGGAAGCCTTTGAGTCTAGGGATGGCAGGACTGGGATTAGTATGTGCCTGCTCTCCATGGAGGCATGCTTCTCTCCACTTTTGCCCCTCCCTCAGCAATGACCTGTGCAAGTATCACAGCATGATAGGAGATTTGATTCACCCTTCTCTGTCCGGCACCTATTCTATGGTGGTGTCCAGGAACAGGGTAGCAAAGTGAATCCTATACAACAACCCAGGGTCTCCTGAGTACAATGGCGGGGTGGGGTGGGAAACTAAAGACAGAAGAGAGTACAACTTTCTCTTATCTAGCATTGCACTAGATAGTGGAAATGTCCTTGTAAAATGTAAGACAGCAATGGAATATACAATGATTGTTTCAGGGAGACAGCCAGGTGTACAAGCCAGTCGCTTTTCCAGGGAACCCTGCTTGTGGGAAGTCTCCTATCAAGCAGGGCAGAACTCATCTGAATTTTTTTAAGACTCCCCTATATGGGCACTCATAGGACCACCCCAGGGTAATTGGGGAGGTAGATGCCTACTAGCCCCTGTATCTGTTCTGAAAATCCCACTAGGCTGTAGGCCACCCAGGGAGTTCAATCATGCAACATTCAGCAGGACGACGCCTTTAAATCTGACCCATAGTTCTTTGCAGCCACTGAGCTAGAGCTTCTTACTAGGCTCTTGTTCCCTGCAGGTCCCTTAGCTAAGTATCACTCACCCCTCAACAGGCTCCTGCTTCTTGCAGGAACATCTTCCAGGCCTTCCAGCTGAGAACTCTGAAAAGCTCTTACCTGCTCCTTTTCTCAGCAGGCTCCCTCCCCAAATGCTCTTTTCTGGCTAGCACCTCCTCCCTGCTAGCTTATCAGACCCTCTACCTGAGAACTAAGGAAAATTTCTCTCTGAATTAACTCCAGTTGCCCTTATATTTCCCAGCAAGCCTGGTTCTAAGTCACATGTGCCCATCACATGACTGCTAGACTTATTCCCTTCACCTGGAGAGGTGAGCGACACCTGGCACAGGTGATGCTGAGCCCCAATCCTCTTAAAGAACTAGCTCACATTGTGACATAGTCTACATGAAATGTATTTTATGATCTCAGTCCCCGTTTCCTACATCATCAAATCACAACCAGAATTGGCACTTTTTAAAAACAAAAAACAGTTTCACCAGTATGTGGCTAAGGCATGAATGGGCCATTTTGACAGAACTCCGAGGGTTACGAGACAGCATAGAAAGGCCTACACCACTGCTGTCTGTGCTGTTACTATTCTGATGGAGCTATGAGGTTTTAATCCAGATCTCTCTCAAAGCTCATGTGTGTGTTCAGACCCTGGGTTCCATCTCAGGCCTATTAAGAAATGGTCAGAAGCTGTGAGGTTTGGATCTGACTTTTAGGTTCTCTGGCTTTCAATATAGAATCTTTCATTAGAACTAAATTCATGTGAAAATAGGTTTTACAAGTCCATGTTCTATGACTACTGCTTCTTTAGATGCAGAACACACAGATGCTCAAATAAGGTAGTTTGGTATGACAACTTCAGTGAGCTTCACCACAGCTTTAGAAGCACTCCAGAAATTACTGTAACTTCTCTCCTGTGAATGACACAGAAATGGATTGTGTGTGTGACAACCAACACCAGGTAACCAGGATTCACTGAAAGAACAGAGGGATTGGGTTGGACTGGGAATGGAAGATATGGGCCTAATAAAATCATAGAAATTAGAAACACAGGTACCTCTTAATCCCAAAATATTTATTTAATAAAATGATAGAGCACACATATTTTAAAGGGGCATCATATTGTGATGTTCACATAATTGCAGGCCCAGATGCTAGCCTTTAAATGCTTATTGGTACCGAGCTGAAATGCCAAGTGTCCAAAGGCTCTAGCCATTAGTATTTTCACTCACAAATAATTGTGAATGTAAGAATTGTTCTCATGAAATTGGAACCTGGATTTACAAATCAAGCCCTATAACTCTGATACATTAGAGAAATCTGAACTTAAAACCATATCATCTTTAAAATTGTATATACACACACATTTGTAAAGCAGACAAGAGAGGCCAACCAACCTGATCAATTGGCTAGGATACTCAGCACTGTGTGTATTTTTATTATAAAAACTGCACAGGTCAGAATTGATTAGCAATATTACCCTCCTTCAAAACAATATATCCATAAAAAGGGAGGAAACACAGCAGGAAAGCAAAAGTCTAAAAATGTGCTTGCTGTTCTAAATGACAAGTTTTCAAAGCATGGCATGGAGTTTTGGGAACAGGATCATCATCAGTATTATTTACTGTCAGAGATGATTCTTGGACAGTATCCAAGCATTGGTAGATCAGGTCCAGGCTCTCTTGGATGTGACAGTCTTTAGATTAACAAGTATTTCCTTGGAAGAAAGCTATTTGTTCTACAGGAGCCCTGCCCTTAGGTATTACAGGCAGTAGTGTGGGTCATGTAGTATGTGGCACTCTTTCCCCTTTGAGTCAGTACTGAATCCAATACACTGACATGGTATTAGGTGGGATTGTGCTACTGGAGGTGCTGGCTTTTGTAAGCGACTTAAAATGGCTGCTCAAGATACCTGAAGCTTCCATGGCACTAGTGACAAGTTCCAGTAGCATATTTACATTCCTGTAATACTAGGGGTCTTTTTGGAAGTCTCCTAGTCACAGTAACGGGGAATAAATTACAATACACTTGTGGGCTATACACATTGCATCACAGACAATTACTTTTAAGCAGTTTGATGGGAAGTTTTACAGTTCTTACATGGTCCCTATTACTCTTAGATCTGAGTGCCTCACAGTGGTTAATATTAACACCCATGATAGAAGGTACTTTCCTATCACCCCCATTTTACAGATAGGGAACTAAAGGACAGAAAGACTATAAATATGTCTACACTTCAAAAAACAAACAAAACAAAAAACAAACACCCCCTCCCAAACAACCCCCCCCCACATTAGGTAATTCAGGTTAAAGTAGCAACTCTGCTTTTAATTTGGATTAATAGCTCAAGGTCAAGCTCAGGTTCAGCTATAGGCTTTAACTCCAGCTGCTAACCTGAGTTAAAAGCTGAGATGCTGTATCTTCATTGCTGTGTTTTAACCTGAATTAGCTAATGTGGGTTAGCTAACCTGCATTAAGAACACACCTTTTCCTGCAGTGTAGTCATAGCTTAAGTGACTTGCCAAGGTCACAGAGGAAGTCTGTGGCACAGTAGAGAATTCAATTCTCTACTGTGTCCTAGGCAAGCACCTTAACTTCTGTACCATCCTTCCTGTCAGCACTGATCCATCCTGAACTAGCAAGAAGTGTCTAATCCTTGTAATTTCAATTATGATACTTGCTTTAACAATATGACTAATAGTGAGCTGCATTGCTCACAGCTAGAATAGTCTTGTTTTGCTTTGCAAACTGAGCAAATTTGACATGCAAATTAATGCAGGAACATGTAAAAATAGCATCTTGATGTCCCATATTCAGATTCACTTTTCTGGTTCTAATGGCACTTATCAGACCTTAAGTAACATTGATGATCATTATAGCTAAATAATTAAATTGAGTGTTTTCAGGGTACCAGTGGAGTTTTCTAAAATGTATTTATGAATATGTCATAGACTTCCCCCCGATGGAATGAGAGCAAAATCAGGCTCTATCATTTCCATCACACTGTAAATATTTGGAGTTTCATGGAGAATGTGTGCACATATTAGTGTAACATATGTAACCCAGAAAGAGAAAAACCTGCTTTCTGCACAATTAAGCCAGAAGAGAACACATCCCTTGGTGACTAGCATATCAAATCAAGTGCTGCCTTCATGTGCTGCAGTGAAGAATTTACAGCACTGGTACTTGAATACCCACCATCACACCCTGAGATACCCTTGAGAATGACAGGTCTGGCAGGGAAGATGGGGGTGGGTGAATTTTTTCCTTCTTGTAAAAATGGAAGTTCCCCTGCTGCTCTGTGGGTGTTTAAATGTGGAATATGTATCTGATGCAATTATTACCAATGCTCAGAACTCCAGAGAAGCTGCTGAATCAGCGTTCTTTCCCATTGGATAGTTACCTTACATCCTCTCTAAGATTTGAAACAAAACTCTTTCTTCTTGAATGCGAGGATGTGTACCCACCTATAATGAGATCCCAACTCTACGAGAGGACAGCCATGCACTGCAAAATAGAACCGTACAGATGGCTGATAAATGGAGAGATTTTAAGGCTAGCTTTGTGTTTTGTTCTTTTGTCAGGAAAATTCAGAGGGATATCTAGAAGTCAGGAGAACTAATTGGGATAAGATCCAGGGGTGAGACTGGGAGCTGCAATTGTTCCTCTCTCTTGATCTATAACCCTCTGGCGTAGTTTTCCAGTTATTCTGCTGATCAGCATCCCGAAGCCAACAACAATCTTCCCTTCAGAAAGTAAGAGCTTGATTCTCTTTCTCACATCTGCTGGTGTAAGCAGTAGTAATTCTATTGAGTTACACTGGTGGAAAATAAGTGTGAATTGGAGGACAAGAACCTAAGGGTGCAAAACAAAACTGAAAGGGCTGCATTTATTTTTATATTAGATAAATGGATAAAACACAGTCACCAAGCAGTACAGTCAAGAAGTTCCTCCCACAAGCCCTACAACTGAGCTGGTAATTAAAACCTTCTGAGGATTCATTTTATTTATATATCTCCAAACAAATTTCTCCATCAAGTTGAGCACTAGCCTTGCTGAGGTCCCACATAATCTCATGTTGTCCCTGTCCAGTTTCCCTTGCTACTGCTTTGTTTCTTCCCTCATTGTCATGCTTGAAATTGGTTTATAATCACCTCAGGGCAGGGATGGGGCCTTTTAGCTGTTTTGGGAGGTTACCAGCACACTTTCTGGTGCCTTGAAAATTAAAAATCAATTGTTATGGCATATTTTAAATCAACTGCAAAGATACCATTAATAATAGTATAAAGGTGAAGGGTTGAGACAGACCATAGCAGGTCAAATCCTGCCCTCAGCGCCACGATTGACATCAAAGAGTTTTCACTGATGTAAAGCAGGGCAGGACTTGCCCCATTATGAGGGAAGTTAGGTGACCCGATATTATTAATGGTCATGGGGAAGCTACTGTAATTCACAGAATCAGTAATCAGAGACAGAGTTAGAGCATTAAGCACATGCTGTTGCAAGGACAGGATCTAATCTCACAATAAGTAGGGCCCTACCAAATTCACGGCTATGAAAAACACGTCATGGACTGTGAAATCTGGTATGTGTGTGTTTTTACTCTATAATATAGATATTTCACAGGAAGATCAGTGTTTCTCAAATTGGGGGGTCCTGATCCAAAAGGGAATTGCAGGGAAGGTCACAAGGTTATTTTAGGGAGGTCACAGTATTACCACCTTTACTTCTGTGCTGACTGCAGAGCTGTGCAGCACAGAAGTAAGGGTGGCAATACCATACCATGCCATTCTTATTTCTGCACTGCTGCTGGTGGCTCTGCCTTCAGAGCTGGGCTCCCGGACAGCAGCTGCCGCTCTCTAGCTGCCCAGCTCTGAAGGAAGTGCCGCCGCCAGCAGCAGTGCAGAAGTAAGGGTAACAATACCAGAACCCCGCCCCCCAACTCCTTTTTGGATCAGGACCCCTACAATTACAGCACCATGAAATTTCACATTTAAATAACTGAAATCCTGAAATTTAAGATTTTAAATATTCTATGACTGTGAAATTGACCAAAATGGACCGTGAATTTGGTAGGACCCTAATAAGGGACTGTAAACTGACTAGTGGACTGAGCAGAAACAAAAGGAGCAACAAATAAAAATAAATCTTTCCCTGCCTAGAGATCAAACCTCAGAGCCAAGGGAGGAAAGTTTGGCTTTCTCCAGGCATTCTCCTTCTAGTTCCTTTCTAGGAACCATCCATGAACACCTATGCAAGAAGGAGGAAATCTGGAATTGACCCCTTATGTACTAGGGACTATGTAGTGATTCTGAATCCCGTTGCAGAGCTGTATTAGGTATTAATAAGAGAAAGTACTTACCTTTTAGTAACTGGAGGTTCTTCAAGATGTGTAGGCCCAGTCTGTATTTCACTGTGGGTGGGTACGCATGGGCTCCATGTCCCCAGAGTCAGAATTTTGAAAGCAGTGCGTACTAATGGATACATGTGTCCCTGCTCTCCTCGTGCCTCCAAACGATGAGCTAAAGGGTGGAGAAGACTTACCTCTTCTCTAGTTCCTTCCTTACTGTGAATCCAGGAATGATCCAAAGCAGAGGGGAAAGAGGGTGGATAGTGGAATACAGACAGGGACCACACATTTTGAGGAACCTCCAGTTACTATGTGGTAAGTAACTTCTTTGAGTGTTGTTCCCTATTCCACTCTGGGTGACCAAAGCTGTACACAAGTTGGAGAATAATGCCAGGATGGAGATGGAGGAGCTGTTCAAAAGGACTTCTATCCCAAAGGACGCTTCAGAGTCTAGTACTAGAGCATAATGTCTTGCGAATGTGTGGCTGGAACTCCATGTAGCAGCTTTGCAAATGTCAAGTAGAGGTACTTCTTGAAGCTACACCAGCGAAGTTGCTTGTGCTCTTGTATAATGAGTCTTCACCCCAGGAAGGGAAGGGAAATAAGATAAATATAGCAGAGCAAGAAACAGCCAGAGATCCTTTTAGAAATTCTGTGAGGATAGAGTCTGACCTCAGACTCTTTTCACTATGGTGATAAACAGTCTGGGAGATTTTCTGATCATTTTTGTCCTTGATAGGTTAGGCTAAAGGTCTTTGCATGTTGAGGGAATGCAGTCCTCTCATCTCTTCAGCTGCATATGGTTTCAAGAAAAACTAAAACAAAAAACACTGCACAGGTAAGTGAATTAACTGGTTCAGGTGAAACTCTGAACACTACTTTGGGGGTGAACTCAGTATGTAAGCAAAAGGAAATTTTGTCTCTGCGGAACATGATGCAAGGCAGATTTGCCATCAGTGCTCTGAGTTCACCTACCCTCCTGAGTGAGGAGATGGCTACAAGGAATACAACCTTCATAGATAGGAGAAACATGGAACATGTAGCTAGTGGTTCAAAGGGCAACTTGATGAGCACTAAAATAACAAGGTTTAAGTCCCATTGAGGAGTAGTTTCCAGAAAGACTGCAACTAGGCCCTTCGAGAATCAGATACTCAGTGGGTGGGTGAAAAAGTGAATAATCATGTGAAGGTAGGTACGTACACACTGATTGCTACCAGATGGACATAAAGAATTGATGGAAAGATCAGCTATTTTGAGGAAAATAAAACAGTCTAGAAGAAGGGGCATACCCACAGCTTCTGGATAAGTTTTTGTTGTGCCCAGAGAGAGAAATGCTTCCACTAGGAAATTCTACTTAGCCAAGTGGGATCTTTTCAACTATTGGAAAGGAGGCTTTGGCAGCTTCAGAGCATGAGCATTCTAAGAGTTCTTCTGGCACCTTGGAGACTAACAAATTTATTTGGGCATAAGCTTTCATGGGTTAGAACCCACTTCATTGGATGCATGAAGTGAAAAATACAGGAGCAGGTATAAATACATGAAAGGGTGGGGGTTGCTTTACCAAGTGTTAGGTCAGCCTAACAAGATAAATCAATTAACAGCGGGATACCAAGGGAGGAAAAATAACTTAATAATAAAAAAGGCTGACAAAGGAGGTGCTGTAGTCATATGAATAGGTTGGAATATCAACAAGAGGCTGCTAGACAACTCTCTGACCCCACTGAGGAGTACCAAAAGAAACTATATCATCTGCTCAAGAAAATCCCTAAAGTAGCACAGGAACAAATCTACATTGACACACCCCTAGAATCCTGACCAGGGGTTTTCTATCTGCTACCCAAAATCCATAAACCTGGGAATCCTGGACACCCCATCATCTCAGGCATTGGCACCCTGATAGCAGGATTATCTATCTATGTAGACTCTCTCCCCTCAGGCCCTACACTACCAGCACTTCCAGCTATCTTTGAGACGCTACTGACTTCCTGAGGAAACTACAATCCTTTGGTGATCTTCCAGAAAACACCATCCTAGCCACTATGGATATAGAAGGCCTCTACACCAACATTCCAAACAAAGATGCACTACAAGCCATCAGGAATAGCATCCCTGATACCATCACAGCAAACCTGGTGGCTGAACTTTGTGACCTTGTCCTCACCCACAACTATTTCAGATTTGGGAACAATTTATACCTTGAAGTCAGTGGGACTGCTATGGGTACCCGCATGGCCCCTCAGTATGCCAACATTTTTAGGGATGACTTAGAACAATGCTTCCTCAGCTCTTGTCCCCTTAAGCCCCTACTCTATTTGAGCTACATTGATGACATCTTCATCATCTGGACCCATGGGAAAGAGGCTTTTGATGAATTCCACCAAGATTTCAATGATTTGCACCCTACCATCAACCTCAGCCTGGACCCGTCCATACAAAAGGTCCACTTCCTAGAAACTATAGTGCTAATAGGTGATGGTCACATAAACACCACCCTATACTGGAAACCTACTGACCGCTATACTTACCTACACATCTCCAGCTTTCATCCAGACCACATCACATGATCCAATGTCTACAGCTAAGCTCTAAGATAGTCTCATTTGCTCTAATCCTTCAGACAGAGACAAATACCTACAGAATCTCTATCAAGTGTTCTTAAAACTGCAATACCCACCTGGTGAAGTGAAGAAACAGATTGACAGAGCCGGAAGGGTACCAATAAGTCACCTATTACTAGACAGGTCCTACAAAGAAAGTAACAGAACGCCACTAGCCATCACCTACAGCCCCCAACTAAGACCTCTCTTGCACATCATCAAGGATCTACAACCTATCCTGAAGAACGATCCCTCACTCTCACAGACCATGGGAGACAGGCTAGTCCTCGACTACAGACAGCCCCCAAACCTGAAGCAAATACTCACCAGCAACTACACACTACACAACAAAAACACCAATCCAGGAACCAAACCCTCCTACAAACCCTGGTGCCAACTCTGTCCACATATCTATTCAAGAGACACCATCATAGGACCTAACCACATCAGCCACATCATCCAGGGCTTATTCACCTGCATGTCTACCAATGTGATATATGCCATCAAGTGGCAGCAATGCCCCTCTGCCATGTACATTGTCCAGTTTGGCCAATCTCTACGCAAAAGAATAAATGGACACAAATCTGACATCAGGAATCATAACATTAAAAAAACAGTAGGAGAACACTTCAGTCTCTCTGGTCACTCAATAACAGACCTAAAACTGGCAATTCTTCAACAAAAATACTTCAAAAACAGACTCTGTGAAGCTGCAGAACTGGAATTAATTTGCAAACTAGATACCATCGGATTAGGCCTGAATAAAGACTAGGAGAGGTTGAGTCATTAAAAACCTAAACTTAATTTCTCCAATACTAATTTCTCACACCTTTTTGTCAACTATCTTACCACTTCAAAAGAGATTTTTCCTCCCTTGGTATCCTGCTGTTAATTGATTTATCTTGTTAGACTGACCTCACACTTGGTAAAGCAACCCTCATCCTTCCATGTATTTATACCTGCTCCTGTATTTTTCACTTCATGCATCCAATGAAGTGGGTTCTAGCCCATGAAAGCTTATGCTCAAATAAATGTTTTAGTCTCTAAGATGCCACAAGGACTCCTCTTTGTTTTTGCTGATACAGATTAACATGGCTATCACTCTGAGACCATTCTAAGAGTTGACACCATCCAAAAACCATGCTTTGAGATGGAGTGCTTGGGGCCGGGATGCTCGATTCTGCCCTTCTCCTGGGTTAGGAGATTGGAAAAAGGACTGAATATTGATCAGTGACTGAGACAACAGGCATAGTAGACTCAGGAACCAGAATTGTCTAGGGTAGTTGGGGGTGATGAGGACTCACGCATTGTCCTGATGGATTTTCCATAAAGACAAGAGGTAGGGGTGGCAAGGGAGGGAAGGCATAGTTCAAATGATCTGACTATGAAAGGAGAGCATTGCCCTGAGAATCATAGAACTGGAAGGGACCTCGAGAGGTCATCTAGTCCAGTCCCCTGCACTTGTTGCAGGACTAATTATCTAGACCATTTCTGACAGGTGTTTGTCTAACCTGCTCTTAAAAATCTCCAATGATGGAGATTCCACAACCTCCCTAGGCAATTTATTCCAGTGCTTAATCACCCTGCCTGTTAGGAAGTTTTTCCTAACGTCCAACCTAAACCTCCCTTGCTGCAATTTAAGCCCATTGCTTCCTGTCCTATCCTCAGAGGTTAAGAAAAACAATTTTTTTTCTTCCTCCTCCTTGTAACAACCTTTTACATACTTGAAAACTGTTATGTCCCCTCTCAGTCTTTTCCAGACTAAACAAACCCATTTTTTCCCAATCTTCCCTCATAGGTCATGTTTTCTAAACCTTTAATCACTCTAGTTGCTCTTCTCTGGACTCCCTCCAATTTGTCCACATCCTTCCTAAATGTGGCACCCAGAACTGGACAAAATGATGCCCCAGGGCTCCTCTTGAATAGTATATGTTACACTTTCTGCTCATTTGAGAGGCAAACGGGTCCCTTATGGTGGTTCCCCATAGAGCAAGAATACTATCTACCACAGAATCATGTAACTCCTACTTGTGGTCAATAGTGAAGGGTCTGCTGAGGGAATCCACCAGCACATTTTGATTCCCTGGAAGGTAAATTGCCAACAGGGTGATTTGATTGCTGATGCACCAATTCAATGGCATGACTGCCTCTGCACACAAAGGAATAGCTCTGATTCTTTCCTGCTTGCTGATGTGAAAGATGGTTGTCATATTGTTCAACATTATGAGGCCATGGTAACATTGGATGAATGGGAGAAGAGGCTTTGCAAGCCTCTTGGACTGCCCACAATTCAGAATGTTGATGTTCATCCTGGCATGTCAGGATGTGCTGTTCAGCTGCCCATCTGGGCTCCCCAGCCTAAGAGAGTAACATCTGTAATGCTTGTTATGTCTGGAGAGGGGGAAAGGAAGGGAATACCCATGCTGTGCATAGGTGATGGGAATTCTTCCACTATAGCAGAGATGAGATGACTTTGGTGGGAATTATAACTATGGTATTATAGGGGCCTGCTCCAAATCCATCTTCTTCCCTGCAAGAACTAGATAAGATCCACCAGGTGTGCACTCAATGACCTTTTATTTCTAGCTCCTTTGTGCCATTCCCTGTTGGTCTTGCTGCCTGCTGTGGGGACTCTGGACCCTCATTTTATCCTTATAAGGGAATGGGCCCCAGTCTGTCCCTATAACGCCTGGATGGGGCAGCTCATCTACCACCCTACCCGGTTCCACTTAAACTGTCTCTTGACCTTTAGGAATATTTCTGCCACAGAACAGAACCTCTTCTTGCCGTGGATGCATTCTTGTTTCAGGCTGTTGCCTGGTAGCATCCAATGGGGCTTCACTAAACCGCTTTGGATCAGTATGCATCCAAAGGCCGTGGTCCACCAGTCCCCTCTGGTGCCACTTGTCCACTTTTACTGGAATGGTAGGCATCTTATTTTCCTGCCCATTTCCTACAGTTTTAGTACACCCACAACACCCAGTGAACGGGACAGTCCCGCTTTATGTGCCCCACACCAGTAACAAACCACACCCCAGTTCGCTACTGGAGTCCCCCTTGTCTCCTTTTCTTTTCAATCTTCCCAGGTGTGGCCCAAATTGCCTCCCTTCTTCCCCGAGCCCAGTCCTTGAAAACTCTAGAATTCTTTCTTAGGAAAGTCCATGTCCATGAACTCCTCTGCCACTTTTACTGTTTCCTCTAGGATCATTGGCTAGTGCCTCCAGTCCCACATGCACGTGTTTTCAGGGAGGCTCTGGAGGAATTGTTCAAGTATTATCTCTATTATCTCCCCTGTACTTTGGGTGTCCACTTGTAGCCAACAGATTGCCCCACCTGTCAATTTTTGTGCAAACATCCAGCATCCCATGCCTCCAGTCCATCTAGGATACCAAAATTGCTGTATATATTTTTCTCTCGACAGGCCAACCCTGTCCAGAACATCAGCCTTTACTCTATCATAGACCTGAGCCTGTTCCTCTCTCAGGGCTATCTAGGCCTCCTGGGCTTCTCCTGACAAGAAGGGTGCCACTTGGAGACCCCTCTATCCCATATCCCATCTGGGTCCCATTGCTACTCTCTTGGAAGTTAATAAAAATGCATCAGAGTTGTCTCCAAGTCTATCTTACACAGGCTCATCCTCTGTGTCCTGCTGCTGTTTCCAGTCACGGGACTCACCAGACCACAGATCAGTAGCTGCTGCATTTGTGCTTGTTCCTTTATGAACTCCTTCAAAGTCTTATGCTGTTCGACCTGCCATGCAAGGAGGGACTGCTGTTCCATCTGGGAGGTTTCCTGGAATGATTGCATAGCCTTCTGCATCTCTTGCTGTTGCTCAGGAACCATTGTAGGGTCTGCTCCAATTGTGTGAACACCAACTCTTCACGCTGGCTTCCCCCATCTGGTCCTCTGTCACCACAGCTGCGGGAAATCATGATCCCGGACAAGCCCCAACATGTATCAGGGGCCCGCTCCGGCCCTATCTTCTTCCCTTCAAAAACTCCACCATGTGTGCACTCTGTGACCTTTTATTTCTAGCTCCCTTCACCAATATCCCTGTTCAACAGTTCCCCATGCTCCCACCTATTTACAGTCTTTGCCAAGGTTTAGGCCCTCTCATCAGGGCCTAGCAGGCCCTGAGGGGAACAGAGGTCTCCCTACTCTGAGCCTGCTGTGTGACTAGCCCTGCTCCTCTCATCTCTCCCTTTGCACTTTTTTCCTGTGCCTCTCTTTATCAGCCCTGGGCTGATGGCAGGGCCGGCTTTAGCAAGTGTGGGGTCCGATTCCTGGGGGCGGGGCTTGTACTCACCAGGCGGTGCTCCCAGTCTTCAGCAGCACTTCAATTGCCGGATGGGGAAGGGGAGCTGAGGGGTTTGCTGCGCTCCAACCTGGAGAGCGGGACCACAGTGCTTGCCACGCTCCAGCTGGTGCTCTGGCCAGGGGAGCAGGGCTGCCGAAGACCCTGGCGGAGCGGACTGCCACTGGGGTGAGTAAAAAAAATTAAAAAGGCACCTAAGGCGTTGTCATAAACAGATAGCTAAGGGTTAATGTCTCTTTCACCTGGAGCACCTGACCAGAGGACCAATCAGGAAACCGGATTTTTTCAACTTTGGGTGGAGGGAATTGTGTGTCTGAGGTCTTTGTTTTCTGGCTGCCTGCTTTCTCTGAGCTTTGGAGAAGTAGTTCTGTTTTCTAATCTTCTGTTTCTAAGTGTAAGGACAAAGAGATCAGATAGTAAGTTATATGGTTTCTTTTCTTTGGTATTTGCATGAATATAAGTGCTGGAGTGCTTTGATTTGTATTCTTTTTGAATAAGGCTGTTTATTCAATATTCTTTTAAGAAATTGCCCTGTATTGTGTCATCTTAATACAGAGAGACCATTTGTATTTTTTCTTTCTTTTTATATAAAGCTTTCTTTTAAGACCTGTTGGAGTTTTTCTTTACTTCAGGGAAATTGAGTCTGTACTCACCAGGGAATTGGTGGGAGGAAGAAATCAGGGGAGATCTGTGTGTGTTGAATTGGCTAGCCTGATTTTGCATTCCCTCTGGGGGAATAGGAAAGTCCTTTTGTTCCAGGACCGGGAACGGAGAGGGGGAGTCACTCTGTTTGGATTCACAGAGCTTGTGTCTGTGTATCTCTCCAGGAGCACCTGGAGGGGGTGGGGGGAAAAGGATTATTTCCCTTTGTTGTGAGACTCAAGGGATTTGGGTCTTGGGGTCCCCAGGGAAGGTTTTTCAGTGGGACCAGAGTGCCCCAAAACACTCTAATTTTTTGGGTGGTGGCAGCAGGTACCAGGTCCAAGCTGGTGACTAAGCTTGGAGGTTTTCATGCTAACCCCCATATTTTGGACGCTAAGGTCCAAATCTGGGACTAAGGTTATGATAGGCGTGGGGCCCAATTCTGGGGAATTGGGCGAATCAGCCTAAAGCCAGCCCTGGCTGATGGGGCCAATTGAATGTTTATCCCACCCAGCCTACTAGCCTGATTGGATCATTACCCCAATCAGCTTCTCCTGAGGCATTAATTAGCCTCCCAGTGATCAGAGTGCAGACTCACCTACTCACTCTCTGCACTTT